>NC_086446.1:27282653-28482653 GCF_028390025.1 Pseudophryne corroboree | reverse complement strand
TTCGCTCGGCACAGATTACCGTTCCAATCGTAGTCCACGTGGATCGTTAAGTATGAAAAGGTTCAAAAAAAGAAAAAAATTGTGAAAAACATGTCGATCTTTTGACCTGTCGACCTAGAACATGTCGACCTAAAGACCCTGTCGACCTAGACACCCTGTCAACCAATAGTGGTCGACCTAGACATTGTCGACCTAGTTACTGTCGACTTTCAGTCCGGATCCCGTTAATGTTTGGAACAAAATATAATGAAATAGTCCCGTGAATCTCCGGAAAAGGAGCACTATCGTGTCGCAATTCTTGACAGAAGATAAGGACGGTGAATCACCACCACTTCACAATGGAAATAGACGTACCAAAACTCACATAAAGAATTATAAGACCGTATGTATAAAGGTAGCTTTCAAACTTCACACAGGCATCAAGTATACACAAGGTATTCTGTTCAAATATGTGTACCCAACTCACTTCGTCATGAAACGAATTCCACGTATAAAGGTTCCTTTACACCGAGTTGAACCACACCTTCATAGATCCAAATCGTTTATTTCTTCACATAAAAATTCACAATAAAACACTGACAGTCTGGCAATCTTCCACAACTATATTCCAATATATGGCATGATGGAAAAGTTTTTAAAGTCTGATGGATTTGACATACATGGGTGACAATCCGGACTTACACCCGTGTTAACAAGTCCTGCATACCTTTGGAATATTAGTGACAAAAATTCATGGTGGGCCGCCAAAGAAGGTCCAACAAACCGAGTAGAATGAGCTTTAATAGCAGCAGGAGCTGGAAGTCCAGCCTGCGCATAAGCTTGTGCAATCACCATTCTAATCCATCTGGCCAAGGTTTGCTTATTCGCAGGCCAGCCACTTTTTTGGAAACCAAACAGTATACAAAGGGTATATGACCTCCTAGTAGAGGCAGTTCTCTCCACATATATGCGGAAAGCATATTCAAAGACCATTCTTGGTTAAGGTGAAAAGACACCACCGTAAGTAAATAACTAGGGCGAGTTCGAAGAACTGCTCGGTCATGATGAAATATCAGAAAGAGTGGTCGACAGGACAAAGTACTTAGGTCCAACACCCTGCTGGCAGAGGCAATAGCCAGTAAGAAGAGGACCTTAGCCATAAGCCATTTAAGGTCCACTGACTCAAGAGGTTCCAATGGAGACTCTTGCAGGGCATTCAGGACAACAGACAAATCCCATGGAGCCACAGGAGGGACATAGGCTGAATCCGCAATACGCCCTAAGTGGATGTATGAATATCAGGTCCAGACGCAATCTTTCTCTGAAACCACACTGACAAGGTAGATATGTGAACCTTGAGGGAGGCCAGACGAAGGCCTAAGTCCAGGCCTTGTTGCCGGAAAGCCAGGATTCTGGATGTTTTGAATCCATACTCTGTAATAGATCCGGGCAGATGCCGGTTTACAGGCTTTCAACATAGTTTGGATGACCGCCTCAGAAAATCCTTTTGCCCTCAGGAGTTAAGCTTCAAGAGTCATGCAGTCAAAGCCAGTCTGGCCAGGTCTGAATAGAGACAAGGGCCCTGTACGAGGAGGTCTGGTCGTTGAGGAAGTAGAAGAGTACGCTCTGTCGATAGACCTTGCAGGTCTGAGAACCAATGCCGTCTGATCCACGCTGGAGCAACTAGATGCAGTATTCCTCCTTCTTGCTTGAACTTCCGCAGTACCCTGGGCAGGAGTGACACTGGAGGGAACACATAAGGCAGCCGAAAGTTCCATGGAATGGCTAGTGCGTCCACGAATGCTGCTGGAGGATCCCTGGTCCTTGATCTGAAGACCGGAACTTTGTGATTGTGACGAGACGCCATCAGGTCTACATCTGGTAGGCCCCACTTGTCCATTAGGAGTTGAAAGAGTTCCTGATGAAGGCTCCACTCTCCGGTGTGCATGTCCTGCCGACTGAGAAAGTCCGCTTCCCAGTTGAGGACACCCGGAATGAACACTGCCGATATTGCTGGCAGATGTCATTTCGCTCATTGAAGGATTTTTGACACTTTCAACATTGCCATGTGGCTTCGAGTGCCGCCTTGATGGTTGATGTACGCCACCGTGGTGGCATTGTCTGACTGTACTTGAACAGGCCTGTTCTGTACTAGGGGCAGGGCAAGAGACAACGCGTTGAACACTGCCCGTAATTCCAGAATGTTTATCGGGAGGAGTGATTCCTCCTTGGTCCACTGACCCTGAAAAGAGTGTTGCTCCAACACCGCTCCCCATCAGGACCCAGTCGGGGATCCAGAAGGGACGGCCCCTGCTTAATTGCTGTTCCTGAAGCCACCAGGTCAGTGACTGATGAACCTCTGGAGTCAAAGTGATCATATGAGACCTGATCCGATGAGGTAGGCCATCCCATTTGGAAAGGATTAACCTCTACAGAGGGCGGGAATAAAATTGAGCGTATTCCACCATGTTGAATGCTGACACAATCAGGAAAGTACTTGCATCGCCGAGTTTATAGACACTCTGGGGCAACAAAGGAAGCATCTTATTCTGTCCTGAAGCTTCAGGACCTTCTCTGGAGACAAAAACAGCCGTTGACTGTGCGTGTCCAGCAGTGCTCCCAGGTGCACCATGCTCTGAGCTGGGAACAGTGAGGACTTCTTCCAATTAATGAGCCACCCATGGGCTTGTAAAAAGCTTACTCTCAGTTGTAGATGACTGAGAAGGACATTGTGGGAGCTTGCCAGGATGAGCAAGTCGTCCAGACATGGCAGGATCCTGATTCCCTGGCGACGGAGATGAGCCGTCATCATGGCCATAACCTTGGTGAAGATCAGAGGGGCCGTAGACAGTCCAAATGGTAGAGCCTTAAACTGATAGTGGATGTTGCCAATACCCAACCGCAGATATTGTAGATGCGACATGTCAATAGGTATATGCACGTATGCATCCTGTATATCCAGGGATACCATATAGTCTCCGGGTTCCATGGCCAGTACAATTGAACGCAGAGTTGCCATACGGAACTTGGACACTATCACAAACTTGTTCAATGATTTGAGATTGAGTATAGGCCGGAAAGACCTATCGGGTTTCGGAACTAGAAACAGGGTCGAGCAGTATCCTCAGCCTCTCTGAGATAAAAGGTACCGGCACCACCACTCCTGTATCCAGGAGGGAGCTCACAACCATTTGTAGAGCTTGCACTTTTAACGGATCCGAATTGATAACCGTGGTGCAAAACTGGTGAAGGGGACGTCTCTTGAATGAGACTGCGTACCCGTGAGAGACGACTTCCCACACCCATGCATCTGAAGTGGTCTTTAACCAGACCTTGGTGAACTGTAGAAGTCCCCCCCCCCACTCTGGGATCCCCCAGGGGGAAGCTCGCCCCATCATGCAGCAGGCTTGTCTTGTTTAGAAGCAGGCTGACTGGCTGCTCAGGACTGCTTTGCCTTGGGCTTTGTGCTTTTGGTAGCACAAGACTGTCTCGGATATGCCTGATCTTTTGCTTTCAGATGAGGCTGAAAGGAACGAAAAGTGGTACCTTTTGCCCTCTGTGCAGAGGGAGTAGGATTTGGGAGAAATGCAGTTTTGGCAGCTGCTAAGTCAGACACAACTTTATTCAGGTCTTCCCCAAACAAGATGTCTCCATTAAAAGGGAGTGCTTCCAAAATATTTTTGGAGTCCAGGTCCACGTTCCATGACCTCAACCACAGATAACGGTGAGCTAGGACAGACGTAGTCGACGCCTTAGCCACCAACACACCTGCCTCAGAGGACGCCTCCTGAATATAATAGCCAGCGGTGGTAATGTGAGACAGATATAGTCTGGCCTTGTCAGATAATTCATCGGGTAACTCTTCCTCCAATGCTGAACCAATGTTTCAATACCTTTTTGCAGCCCAGGAGGCAGCCATAGTGGGTCTATGTACAGCACCTGTTAGGGAGTAAATAGATTTCAGGCATCCCTCCATACGTTTAGCTGTCGGTTCCTTTAGTGAGGTGACAGTACTGACAGGCAGAGTGGAAGATACCACTAGACATGGGGCAAGGGAATCCACCGGTGGTAGGTTTTCACATTTGTTACATAACTCAGCAGGGAGAGGATATCGAGCTAAGGCCCGTTTAGGTAGGATAAATTTCTTCCCTGGATCAGACCAGGGTTCTCGGCGTATGTCCACTAAATGGTCAGAATGTGGTAATAGAGTTTTAGCTACCTTCTGACGTTTAAACTAGTGGAATCCTCCTCATCATCAGATATTTGGAGGATCCGTCTAATAGTAACCACCAAGTCAGGGACAGCAACCTGTAAAGAAGATTCCTCGTCAGAAGCATCTGATTAAGTCTCTGACAGGACAGTTTGTTCCCCATCCTCCTCAGAAGAAACTTCTGAGAGATGCGTAGATTGTGAGGAGGAAGCAGTCTGCTTAGATGACCAAGGGACACGAGTGTGACCTATAGCAGATTTATATCTAACTGAAGATTGGTTTAATTGCGGCAACTGGTTAGACAAATTATCCACCCAAGGCGGATTTACCATAGGGACAATTTGTGGCTGTAGTGGCACAGGTGATCCTATAGTAGGCGTAAGAGGGTCCACCAGAGTAGCCAACAGGGTTGAGATCTTATCCCAGGGTGGCTCCTGATTAGTTGCAGGACCTGCGGACTGACTGTGAGAGGTTTGGTACACATCACACAGACCATCATATACAACTTCTCCCTCAAGTAAATCCTTGGTGCATGTCCTGCATGATGCGGGAGCGTCCCCGGATTTACTGCTCTTTTTGTTAGACATTTCAGTAAATGCAACAGAGCATATAAGAACGATAAAGCCAGACAGAGTACAATACCTGCGACTAAATTCTTTAGTATGTGACTGAGTCCCCAGTACACAACACCTGCGAATACATACGGTATTATGTGACTGAGTACACAGTATAATACGTGTAATAGGTAAATACTGCGATGCACTCTATAATAGACCCTGACGCACCTATTCCCTTAGGGTACAGAATATAGTGATAGATACTATATCTGGGAAACAGTGAAAGTGAAATCCACACAGCAGATACAGGCACACACAGTCACAGTGACAATGCAGATAATTATAAGTTACGACAAAACTGCACTGGACTAGTATACAATACTATATATATATATATATATATATATATATATATAAATATACTGCTCAAAAAAATATAGGGAACACTTAAACAACACAATGTAACTCCAAGTCAATCACACTTCTGTGAAATCAAACTGTCCACTTAGGAAGCAACACTGATTGACAATCAATTTCACATGCTGTTGTGCAAATGGAATAGACAACAGGTGGGAATTATAGGCAATTAGCAAGACACCCCCAATAAAGAAGTTGTTCTGCAGGTGGTGACCACAGACCACTTCTCAGCTCCTATGCTTTCTGGCTGATGTTTTGGTCACTTTTGAAAGCTGGCGGTGCTTTCACTCTAGTGGTAGCATGAGACGGAGTCTACAACCCACACAAGTGGATCAGGTAGTGCAGCTCATCCAGGATGGCACATCAATGCGAGTTGTGGCAAGAAGGTTTGCTGTGTCTGTCAGCGTAGTGTCCAGAGCATGGAGTCACTACCAGGAGACAGGCCAGTACATCAGGAGACGTGGAGGAGGCCGTAGGAGGGCAACAACCCAGCAGCAGGACCGCTACCTCCACCTTTGTGCAAGGAGGAACAGGAAGAGCACTGCCAGAGCCTTGCAAAATGACCTCCAGCAAGCCACAAATGTGCATGTGTCTACTCAAACGATCAGAAACAAACTCCATGAGGGTGGCATGAGGGCCCGACGTCCACAGGTGGGGGCTGTGCTTACACCCCAACACCGTGCAGGATGTTTGGCATTTGCCAGAGAACACCAAGATTGGCAAATTCGCCACTGGCGCCCTGTGCTCTTCACAGATGAAAGCAGGTTCTCACTGAGCACATGTGATAGTCGTGACAGAGTCTGTAGATGCCAAGGAGAACGTTCTGCTGCCTGCAACATCCTCCAGCATGACCGGTTTGGCAGTGGGTCAGTAATAGTGTGGGGTGGCATTTCTTTGGGGGGCTGCACAGCCCTCCATGTGCTCGCCAGAGGTAGCCTGACTGCCATTAGGTACCGAGATGAGATCCTCAGACCCCTTGTGAGACCATATGCTGGTGCGGTTGGCCCTGGGTTCCTCCTAATGCAAGACAATGCTAGACCTCATGTGGCTGGAGTGTGTCAGCAGTTCCTGCAAGACAAAGGCATTGATGCTATGGACTGGCCCGCCCGTTCCCCAGACCTGAATCCAATTGAGCACATCTGGGACATCATGTCTCGCTCCATCCACCAACTGTCCAGGAGTTGGCGGATGCTTTAGTCCAGGTCTGGGAGGAGATCCCTCAGGATACCATCCGCCACTTTCATCAGGAGCATGCCCAGGCATTGTAGGGAGGTCATACAGGCACGTGGAGGCCACACACACTACTGAGCCTCATTTTGACTTGTTTTAAGGACATTACATCAAAGTTGGATCAGCCTGTAGTGTGTTTTTCCACTTTAATTTTGAGTGCGACTCCAAATCCAGACCTCCATGGGTTAATAAATTTGACTTCCATTGATAATTTTTGTGTGATTTTGTTGTCAGCACATTCAACTATGTAAAGAACAAAGTATTTAATAAGAATATTTAATTCATTCAGATCTAGGATGTGTTATTTTAGTGTTCCCTTTATTTTTTTGAGCAGTGTGTATATATATATATATATATATATATATATATATATAAACCACAACACCGTCCTAGACCGGAGGTTTATACAATAATAGAATTTTAATTACCTACTGGTAAATCCTTTTCTCGTAGTTCGCAGAGGATACTGGGGTCCACATTAGTACCATGGGGTATAGATGGGTCCACTAGATGCCTTGGGCACTTTAAGAATTTAATAGTGTGCGCAGACTCCTCCCTCTATGCCCCTCCTACCAGACTCAGTCTAGAAACTGTGCCTGAGGAGATGGACATACTTTGAGAGAAGGATTTAAAAAACAGTGGTGAGATTCGAACCAGCACACACAAAACAAGAGGAAAGCCATGCTAACCAAACTGGAACAGGAACAGCAACAGCTGAACCAACAATAATACTTTACTAAGTAACAGTGCAGGAAAACATGAAGCTCTGGGCGGGCGCCCAGTATCCTCTACGGACTACGAGAAAATGATTTACCGGTAGGTAATTAAAATCCTATTTTCTCTTACGTCCTAAAGGATATTGGGGTCCACATTAGTACCATGGGGATATACAAAAGCTCCCAAGCCGGATGGGAGAGTGCTGAGGTTCCCGCAGAACTGATTTACCAAACTGAAGGTCCTCAGAGGCCAAAGTATCGAACTTGTAGAATTTAGCAAACGTGTTCGAACCTAACCAGGTAGCTACTCGGCAGAGCTGCAAAGCCGAGATACCCCGGGCAGCCGCCCAGGAAGAACCCACCGACCTAGTAGAGTGGTCCTGTACAGATTTAGGAACCGGCAAACCTGCCATAGAATAAGCATGCTGGATAGTAAGCCTGATCCAGCGAGAAATAGACTGCTTTGAAGCAGGACACCCAATTTTATTGGGATCATAGAGAACAAACAGCGAGTCAGATTTTCTTTGACAAGCTGTCCACTTCACATAGATCTTCAAAGCCTTCACATCATCAAAGGACCTTGAAGAAGCAGAGGTGTTGGTAACCACCGGAACCACAATAGGTTAGTTGATATGAAACACAGACACCACCTTAGGAAGAAATTGCTGACACGTTCTGAGTTCAGCTCTATCTTCATGAAAAATCAAATAGGTGCTCTTGTGAGACAACGCCCCAGCTCTGACACACGTCTTGCTGAAGCCAAGGCCAACAGTGTGACGGTCTTCCACGTAAGAAACTTTACGTCAACCTCCTGTAAAGGCTCAAACCATTCCGATTGCAGGAACTGCAACACCACGTTGAGATCCCAAGGTGCCGTAGGAGGCACAAAGGGCGATTGGATGTGCAGAACACCATTCAAAAATGTCTGAACCTCAGGGAGAGAAGCCAATTGTTTCTGGAAGAAAATGGATAAGGCCAAAATCTGAATATTTAGGGAGCCCAAACGTAGGCCCACATCCACACTTGACTGAAGAAAAAGGAGAAAACGTCCCAGTTAAAATTCCACCGCAGGAAATTACCTGTTCTCACACCAAGAGACATATTTTTTCCAAATACCGTGGTAATGTTAAGACGTGCCCCCTTTCTGGCTTGGATCAAGGTTGGAATAACCCTGTCCGGGATCCCTTTCCGGGCTAGAATTTGACGTTCAACCTCCATGCCGTCAAACGTAGCCATGATAAGTCTTGATAGACGAACGGCCCCTGTTGTAGAAGACCCTCGCGAAGAGGTAGAGGCCATGTGTCCTCTAGGAGCATCTCCAGTAGATCCGCGAACCAGGACCTTGTTGGCCAGTCCGGAGCTATGAGAATTGTTTGAACCTTTTCCCTTTTTATTCTTTTGAGAATTTTTGGGCTCAATGGAGGTGGTGGAAACACATACATCGTCTGGTAGACCCATGGAGTCACCAGAGCGTCCACCGCCACAGCTTCTTGTTGAGACGAGAGGCCATTATGTCGATTTGTGGCATTCCCCACCGATGTGTCAAGCACCCGAACACCTCCGGGTGAAGGCCCCACTCTCCTGGGTGGAGGTCGTGTCTGCTGAGAAAGTCTACTCCCGGAATGAAGATTGCCGACAATGCCACAGTGTTTTTCTGCCCAGAGGAGAATCCTTATTACCTCTGACATTGCTGCTCTGCTCTTCGTTCCTCCCTGTCAGTTTATGTACGTTACCGCCGTCACATTGTCTGACTCAACCTGAATTGAATGATCTCGACGAAGATGTGATGCCTGTAGAAGGGCATTGTATATGGCCCTTAGTTCCAGAATGTTGATTGGAAGAATGGTTTCCTGACTTGACCATTTTCCTTGGAACTGTTCCCCTTGGGTGACTGCTCCCCAACCTCTAAGGCTTGCGTCTTTGGTTAGCAGAATCCCCTTTTGAATCCCGAACCTTTGGCCCTCGGTCAGGTGAGAAGTCTGAAGCCACCACAGAAGAGAAATCCTGGCCTTTGGTGACAGACGTATCCTCTGGTGCATGTGAAGATGCGATCCGGACCATTTGGCCAGCAGATCCAACTGGAGGGGCCTTGCGTGAAACCTTTCCTTACTGCTGTGCCTCGTAAGAGGCTACTATCTTCCCCAGGAGGTGAATGCATAGATGCACCGATATCCGGGTCGGTTTTAGAACGTCCCGCACCATCGACTGGATTACCAGTGCCTTTTCCAATGAAAGGAATACCTTTTGTGCCTTCGTATCCAGTATCATCCCCAGGAACGGGGATCAGCCTGCAGGATTTGGGCCAGAGTACGGTTTTGTGGACAAATGGCAGGGGTCTGAGACGCTGGTATGGAACCTGAATCTCTATTCATCAGGTCATCCATAGACTGTCTTAAGTATTGGATCGCTTTCTCATTCTGGGATAACTTATTAGAAATATTTGAGATCATCCCTTTAAGGGAATCCAACCATATGGGTTCGGACCCACTAGCCTGAGAATGTGTACTATCCTGGGTACACTGTAGTGAATCCCCCAGGGAAGACAAACACTCTGCTGTTCAGGAAACACACTACCTTAACATGATAATGTGAAGAGACACACACACTCACACACAGTAAAGGTGAAAGCACAGTTAACCCACACAGAGTCCGCAGGGAGATACAGAGAAGATGGAGTCAGCCACACCGCACCCTTTATGCTAAAGCCAAGCTCAGCTGGGTCGCAACTAAGCTCCTTAATAGGGCTTAGTAGTCTAACACCGCTCCCCACCCCCCTAACTAAGACCCCCTGGTACCGCTGAGGAAATGTGGAGTCCTTGTGCAGGAGCTGCGCTTCCCTGCAAGTCCTGTCAGTGTCAGCTGCAGAGGGAAAATGGCGTTGGTGAGCTGCTGGATCTGCTCATAGTGAAGCTCCGCCCCCATAATGGCTTGTAGTCTTCCCATTTTTTTTTATACTGGCTGAGGTGTCTGTGCAGCTTAACAGTGGGTTAGAACCCCTGTAAGCAGTGTGCCAGTGTAGGGTAACGTTAAAAAGCTCAGCTCGCCCCTCACAGCTGAAACACACACATACAGCATGTTGTTGAGCCTGGAGACACAGCCTGCATATCAGTGCTGCGCTCCATACCCTGATGCCGCCATTACAGCCGGCGACCTGCTAACCGTGACGCCAGCCTCCTACTCACCACTCTTCTTACTTTGCCTCTGTTAGGGGTGGCGGCATGCTGCGGGTCTGTACGCTTACCGTGGTGCGGATTCCGAATAGGTCCCTCAGGAGCTCAGTGTCCTGCCAGCGGGGAAAGGGACCATTAACCCTATAGGAGGTTGGGCCGTTCCCCCTCTAAGTCCCAAGAAGCAGACAGACTGGTGCCATTCAGCCCTGTCTGAGAACAAAAGAAATGCAGAAAACTCTTCAGGAGCTTCCCTAAGCATGACCGGCTCCTACGGGCACATTTTCTAAACTGAGTCTGGAAGGAGGGGCATAGAGGGAGGAGCCAGCCCACACTATTGATTTCTTAAAGTGCCCAAGGATCCTAGTGGACCCGTCTATACCCCATGATACTAATGTAGACCCCAGAATCCTCTAAGACGTAAGAGAAATCAGAATACTCTTACAATATATTCTGTAACAGGTACACTTGTTCTAAACTAACGCTGCTGTATAGAGACATTTAGAATACTTAAGTGTCTGTAAACTCACAGCGCTGTATACAGGCGGATTTACAAGGGAGACCTTGACCTGCAGTCCCGGAGACCAGCCACAGCTATGCACAGAAGATGGCGCCCAGCGTCTCAGTCAGGGAGTGCGGGAGAGTGGAAAGCAGCTCCAGGGCGGGAAAATCTACTCAGAGATATGGCGCCCTGGGCCGGAGAAGGGGCTACAGGTCAAGCGCAGGCTCTCCTGTGCTGGTCCTCGCTGCCTGGTCCTACGGAGTCTTATTAAACTGGGTGTTAGTACACCCGACCTGTACTCCTATTCTCTGGCAGATATAGTGGGGTCCAACAGTGTCCACGCCAGTGTTGCAGTCCGTCTCCCTAGACTGCGAATGGAAGGCGATTAGTAGCGGCTCCCACCTGGAGGACCCTCTTACCTCCTCCCCATAGCAGCCACGTGAACCAGGAGAGCATCTGCGACCGTGTGCCTGTAGCGTCTCCGCCGCAAGCACCCGGGAACAGAGCCGCGGGAGTATACGACGCCGCTTGGGAGGTGATGGAGCCGCAGCACAGAATGTCACTCTGACATTTAACAGTGCTGCGGCCCTTGAAGTCTTCTTAGAAAGATTTTCAGGGCTGCCCAGCGCAGCCCCCATGTTAAGTGACCTGCTGCTGCAGGCACCAACTCGAAACTGAGCTCACAGTACTTGGAGGCGGGGTTAAAGAGGAGGCCCCAATGCATCTTGCGACAGCTAAAGTTTTAATCAAGTTCCAACTCTACACCCCCGATGTATTCCCTGTGGAACACAGTGTACCCCACTGCAGAAAAGGAGACTCTGCAATATGTACAACAGGTTCCTCATGATAATAGCAATTATGTGAGAAGAAGTTTTACGTTCTCCATCCAATGGAGTTCCTAAACTCACTTAACCCACCCGGATTACCACCACGTGAATTCAATTTGAAAATTGTCGATCCAACTATAATGAATTTGAAGCAACCCCAGCTCTGCAATGGCACCCGCTTGCAGATTAGACGTCTGTTGCCTAATGTCATTGACGCAATCATCCTGACGGAGACTGCAGCAGGTAAAATTGCGTTTATCCCTAGAATCTCAATAATTCCATCAGATTTAATCTAATCACGTACAATTTGCAATTAGGGTATGTTGTGGAATGACAATAAACTAAAAGCAAGGTCAGTTATATGTGGGTCTCTCTTGTATCGGTAATGCCACCAATCACATCATACTCATAACTGATGACAGTAATAAGACACGTCATGTGGTTTACAACGAGGTATTTACAGACTGAAGAAATAATTGAAAAACAATTAGAAAAGAAAAAATAATTTCTACTACAGAAAATAATAAGATGAGTGAACTAAAAAAATGGGAAAGAAAAAAAAATGTACCAATGAATACAATTAAATATCACTCGGCAATGACGGGTAGGCACTGCTAGTTATATATATTTTTACACTGATTGGTTTATGGGGCATTTAAATGTACTGATTTACCCTCAGAAACTATTCCTCCAATGAAACTGCACCAAACTAGTGGAGGAATTAGTTAGTATGAAACCAGCAATAACTGAGATAATGCAGTCATCTACTGACATACCTCAGGGCACTGATCCATCGCAGCAGGAGAAACCTGTGTAAGAAGCCATCTATAGCAGTGTAGTGATGATTCACACACTCGTTATAAGGAGAGTTATGGTAGACTTACCATTGTTAACTCTCTTTCTGCAAAGTACATAGGTTCCACAGGGAAACATCTGGGTTTTTAGTGGATCTGGATTCAGAGGTACCAACAGGTAAAGTTTTAGCTGTCCCAGGATGCATTGGTGGCCCTCCTCTATAACCCCGCCTCCAGTCACTGTGAGCTCAGTTTTATTTACCAGTCCAATTCAGGAAGCAGGTAAGAGAGAAGGAAGATGTTAGTCACATAAGAACACATTCTCACTGACAGAAGAAGGTACCAGTGGCTAATACAAACCCAACGAAACTAGGTGCGTCAGGGTGGGCGCCATGTGGAGCACTGTGTACTTCGCAGAAAGAGAGTTAACGATGGTAAGTCTACCATAACTCTCCTTTTCTGCAGCAGGGTACATAAGTTTCCACAGGGAAACATCAGGGATGTCTTAAAGCAGTACTCAAGGGAGGGGACATGCCTAAGTGGATGTGAGAATCCGGGGACCAAAGGAAGAATCCTGGGAAGCGAAGGTATCAAAGGCATAGAACCTAAGAAACGTGTTCACAGAAGACCACGTAGCCACCTTGTACAATTGTTCTACGGACGCGCCATGGCGGTCCAACAGGCCGAGTAGAATGGGCCTTAATGAAAGCAGGGACTGGAAGCCCCACTTGAGTAAAAGCATGCGCAATCACCATTCTAATCCATCTGGCCAGTGTTTGCTTATTCGCAGGCCAACCACGTTTGTGAAATCAAAACAGGACAAAGAGGGCATCAGACGGTCTAATGGAGGCAGTCCTGTCCACATAAACATAGAGAGCCCTAACCACATCCAAGGATCTTTAACCGACAAGTCCGAAGAGATAAAGGTCGGGACCATTATCCCTTGATTAAGGTGCAATGATGACACCACATTAGGCAAGTACCAAGGTCGAGTTCAGAGAACTGCCCTGTCACGGTGGAAAATCAGAAAGGACAAAGCATCCAAGTCCGAGACTCTTCTTGTAGAGGCAATAGCCAGCACGAACAGGACCTTGGCCATGAGCCATTTAAGGGTCTACAGATTCAAGAGGTTTGAAAGGAGACTCTTGAAGGGCTTTCAACACAATAGACAGGTCCCATGGAGCCATTGGGGGGACATAGGGAGGCTGAATACGTAGAACACCCTGAATTAACATGTGTACACCAGGAATAGAGGCAATCTTGCGCTGAAACCATACCGACAAGGCAGAAATATGACCCTTGAGTGAGGCAAGACGAAGATCTAAGTCTAAGCCCCTTTGTAGAAAAGCCAGAATTATGAATGTTTTGAATCTATAGGCGTCATAATTCTTATCAGCACACCAGGTGAAGTAAGAATGCCACACCCTGTAATAAAAACAGACAGAGGCCAGTTTGCGGGCCTTCAGCATAGTCTGAATAACAGCCTCAGAGACCCTTTGGTCCTTAAGAGTAATGCTTCAAGAGCCACGCCATCAAAGCCAGTCTGGCGAGGTCCGGGTAGGGACAAGGGCCCTGCTGCTATAGGAGGTCTTGTCGCTGAGGAAGTAGAAGGGGACGCTCTACCGAAAGACCCTGTAGATTTGAGAACCAGTGACGTCCTGGCCATGCTGGAGTGATCAGAATTAGCATTCCCCCCTTCCTGTTTGAACTATCGAAGGACCCTGGGCAGGACTGACACCGGAGGGAATATGTAAGGCAGCAGAAAGTTCCACGGACCTACCCACATGTCCACGAACTCTGTCTGAGGATCTCTAGTTTGTGATCCGAAGACTGGAACCTTGCAATTTTTGTCAAGACGCCATGAGGTCCACATCTGGTAGGCCAACTTTGTCCACCGGAAGCTGGATGACTGCGGGATGAAGACCCCACTCTCCGGAGTGAAGGTCATGGCGACTGAAGAAGTCTGCTTCCCAGTTCAGGACAGCTAGGATGAACAATGCCGATATGGCTGGTAGATGGCGTTCCGCCCAACGGAAGATTTTGTATACTTCCATCACTGCCATTCAGATTTGAGTGCTGCCTTGATGGTTGATGTAGGACACCGTGGTGGCTTTGGCTGATTGTACCTGAACAGGCCTGTTCTGTTCTAGAGGAAGAGCGAGAGACGGTGCATTGAACACTACTCTCAGCTCCAGCTCCAACTGACGGTAACCTTCCTTCAGGCCCACAGTTGGCTGAAAAATTGGAAAAAGTCTTCCCTGGGTCCGGCTCAGAGCATGGTGCACCGAGGGGCACTTCTGGACACTCACAGTCAAAGACTGTTCCTGTCTCCAGACAAGGTCCTGAAAGTTCAGGACAGGATACGTCACTTCCTTTGTCGCTTCAGAGTGTCGATACACTTGGAGATGCAAGTACTCAGTCGTCCTTCGATATGATAGAGTACGCTCAGTTTCATTCCCTCCCTCTACAATGGTTGATCCTGTCCAAGTGGGATGGCCTACCTCATCAGATCAGGTCCCAAATTTTCTCCTTGACTCCGGAGGTTCGTCTGTCGCTGACCTGGTGACTGCAGGCCCATCAATTGTGCAGGGGCCGTCCCTTCTGGATTACTGGGTCCTACTGACAACAGATGTCAGTCTTCGGGGTAGGGGAGCAGTGTTAGAGCAACACTCGTTTTAGGGTCCTTGGTCCAATGACCCTAAAACGAGTGTTGCTCTAACACTGCTCCCCTACCCCGAAGACTGACATCTGTTGTCAGTAGGACCCAGTAATCCAGAAGGGACGGCCCCTGCACAATTGATGGGCCTGCAGTCACCAGGTCAGCGACAGAAGAACCTCCGGAGTCAAGGAGAAAATTTGGGACCTGATCTGATGAGGTAGGCCATCCCACTTGGACAGGATCAACCATTGTAGAGGGAGGGAATGAAACTGAGCGTACTCTATCATATCGAAGGACGACTGAGTACTTGCATCTCCAAGTGTATCGACACTCTGAAGCGACAAAGGAAGTGACGTATCCTGTCCTGAACTTTCAGGACCTTGTCTGGAGACAGGAACAGTCTTTGACTGTGAGTGTCCAGAAGTGCCCCTCGGTGCACCATGCTCTGAGCCGGACCCAGGGAAGACTTTTTCCAATTTTTCAGCCAACTGTGGGCCTGAAGGAAGGTTACCGTCAGTTGGAGGTGACTTTGGAGAACTTCCTGTGAATTTGCCAGAATCAGGAGATTGTCCAGATATGGTAGGATTCTGATTCCCTGGCGATGGAGGTGAGCCGTCATAACGGCCTAAACCTTGATGAAGATCCAAAGAGTAGTAGCCAGTCCAAACAGCAGAGCCTGGAATTGGTAATGAAGGTCGCCAATAGCAAATCGCAGGAACTGCTGATGCAAAATGGCAATAGGAATATGCAGATATGCATGCTGTATTATCCAGGGATACCATATAGTCTCCAGGTTCCATAGCCAGAACTACTGAGCGCAGTGTTTCATTATAAAACTTGGATACTCTCACAAACTTGTTCAAAGATTTGAGGTTGAGTATAGGCCGGTGAGACCCTTGGGTTTTGGAACCAGATACAGAATCGAGTAATAACCTCTGCCCCTCTGGGACTGAGGAACCGACACAACCACTCCTGTGCTCAGGAGAGAGTTGACTACAGTTTGTAGAGATTACGTTTTTAACAGGTCCGATGAGAGGCCCGTTCTGAAGAATTGGTAAGGGGGACGTCTCTTGAATGAGACTGTGTACCCGTGAGAGACAACTTCTCGCACCCAAGCGTATGATGTGATCGTGAGCCAAACCTGGCCAAATTGCAGAAGTCGGCCTCCCACCCTGGGGTCCTCCAGGGGGAGGCCCGACCCATCAGGCTTGTCAGGTTTTGCAGCAGGCTGGCGGGCCACCCAGGATTGTTTTGCCTTGGGTTTGGAGATTTTGGAATTGCGAGACTGTCTAGCAAAAAAAAAGTGATGCTTTTAGCCTTCTGAGAAGGATTAGAAGTGGGGAGAAAAGCTGTCTTGTCAGCCGCCAATTTAGACACTATTTTATTTAGATCTTCCGCAAACAGAATGTCCCCAGTGAAAGGGAGGATTTCCAAAATTTTCTTGGAATCCATGTCCACTTTCCACGGCCTCAACCACAGAATGCGGCGCGCCAGAACAGACGTAGCAGACGTCTTGGTGGCCAACACAACCGCCTCAGAGGATGCTACTTGAATGTTATATGAGACCGGTATTGTCTGGCTTCCTCACAGATATCCTCGGGTAGCTCCTCCTCTAGCACCTGAACTCATGGTTCTATACCTTTTGCAGCCCAAGAGGCAGCAATAGCGGGTCTATGAACAGCCCCTGTAAGGTAGTATATAGATTTCAGGCAACCCTCAATACGCTTATCTGTCGGTTCTCTCACGGAGGTGACAGTAGTAACAGGCAGAGTGGATGACACCACGAGACGGGTGACATGAGGATCCACCGGCAGTTGATTCTCCCATTTGTTAAATAGCTCTGCAGGAAGAGGATAACAAACTAAAGCCCTTTTGGAAACAGGGAAATTCTTTGCTGGGGTAGTCCAGTTCCCGCCTGATGTCCACTAAATGGTCAGAATGGGGTAATACAGTTTTAACCACCTTCTGTAGTTCAAACATGTCAGTTTTTTTTGCCACTGTAGTGGAGTCCTCCTCCTCAGTGATTTGGAGGATATGCTTAACAGCATTCACCAGGGTATCACTGACCTGGTTTGGGAGTGTTGTGGACTCGGGGCTTCTTCCGGTGACCGGGAAGAGGAACCGCTACTGGGTCGCAGTAGAGATGGCCGGATGTATGTCTTCCTCATACAGGATTAAGATGGCAGGCAGGAGGCACGGAGGAATACTTCCTGAAAGACAAGACTTGTAAAGATGCTGAATGCTGAGGCACAGAGGTACTGGAGGCACTGAGGTGCTGGAGGCACAGGTATTGAGGCACAGCGATGCTGAGTGCGGAGGCACTGAGGTGCTGGAGGCACAGGTATTGAGGCACAACGATGCTGAGGCACTGAGGTGCTGGAGGCACAGGTATTGAGGCACAGAGATGCCGGAGGCACAGCGATGCTGAGTGCTGAGGCACTGAGGTACTGGAGGCACAGGTATTGAAGGCACGAAGGTGCTTGGAGGCACGGAAGTGCTTGGAGGCACAGAGATGCTTGGAGGCACGGAGATGCTTGGAGGCACGGAAGTGCTTGGAGGCACGGAAGTGCTTGGAGGCAAGGAAGTGCTTGGAGGCAAGGAGATGCTTGGAGGCACGGAGATGCTTGGAGGCACGGAAGTGCTTGGAGGCACGGAGATGCTTGGAGGCACGGAGATGCTTGGAGGCACGGAAGTGCTTGGAGGCACGGAAGTGCTTGGAGGCATGGAGATGATTGGAGGCACGGAAGTGCTTGGAGGCACGGAAGTGATTGGAGGCACGGAAGTGCTTGGAGGCACTGAGATGCTTGGAGGCACGGAAGTGCTTGGAGGCACGGAAGTGCTTGGAGGCACGGAAGTGCTTGGAGGCACGGAGATGCTTGGAGGCACGGAAGTGCTTGGAGGCACGGAAGTGCTTGGAGGCACGGAGATGCTTGGAGGCACAGAGATGCTTGGAGGCACGGAGATGCAGGCACGGAGACCGCAGGAACGTGGGAGCTCTGGAGATCACAGCTTCTGACGGCAGAATCGATGATACTCAGGCGCCGGGTCTCTGCCCGGCGTCTGACTTTGAATCTCCCGCCCTTGCCTGATTGGCGGAGCAGGCAGGTGACGTCAGTCCTGCTCCGCCTCCATGACCACACTCATGATGGCGGCGCCCTCGCTCCGGGAAGCCGCCGAGGAGACACACCGACCCGACGCCGGGACCCTGAGACCGCCGAGGGAGAGAGGCGCCGGGTAATCCAAGACACACGCAGGGGCAAGCGCGGCCGCCACTGCCTGCAACGTGTGACACAGGGCAGGGACATCTATAGATATGGAAGAGTCCTCGACTGCAGCACAGGAGTCAGCGTCAGAAAAGACAGTGCGCTCCCCCCTCCTCTTCAGATGAGACATCAGAGAGGTTTGTGGATTGTGAGGAAGAAGGAGCCCGCTTAGATAGACTAGAGACACGTCTGTAACCTGAGGGAACTTTCTGTCTAACCAGTGACTGATTGAGCTGTTGCAGTTGGTTAGACAAATTTTGCGCCCACGGCGGATTCACCATGGGGACAATTTGCGGAGGTAGCGCCACAGGCGGACCCATAGGGGGCGCAAGGCGTTCTACTAGTGTACCCAATAGAGAAGTAAAGGCTGCCCATGGGGGCTCCTGACTAGGGACAGGAGCAGCGGACTGACTGGGAGGTGTATAACAAACATTATAGAGACAGTCATGTAACGCATCTTTCTCTGTGCAACACGCAGAGCACACTCTGCAGGTCACAATTACAGGGGCTTCCGTGTGTTTGCTGCCCTTTTTGTTAGACATTGTGATAATATAAACAACTTGACTTACACAGCACGATACAATGCATGCAATACTTTATGCAAATAAAACAAGGTATAGTGTGACTATAACACAGATATAATATACTTATATATGCATATAGATAAAACATGTGTTCAGCTATTATTCTTGACCCAAACGCAACTAGCTCTGGGACAGTTATAGCTGGGAAACACTGAAAGTGAAACCACACAGCAGATACAGGCACACACAGTCACATGCAATGCAGAAATTATATCACAATAATACTGCAATGGGCTCTTATATCACAGCACAGTCCGGAGACTGGAGGATATAGCAGACAACTAGTACAATATAATCTGCAAGTGACACAAATCTCAACTATCGCTGTCTGATGAGACAGGTAGGATACTTAAGTGTATGTAAAGTCCAGTCCTGTTCAGGCGTTTTTACAGGGAGACCTTGCCCAGCAATCCCGGAGGCCTGCTGCTGCTATACTGTTAAGATGGCTGCCTGGATCTCTGTAAGGGAAGTGGGAGAGTGAGTCAGCTCAAGGGCGGGAAATCAGCAGTAGATGGCGCCTAGAGCCGAGGGAGGAGTTACAGGTCAAGCGCTGCCTTCCCTATGCTGGTATTGCACCCCAAGTACTGCAGGGCCTTATTAAACATGTGTTAATACACCTGACCTGTGCCCTTATGCCCTGCTAATTTAGTGGGGTCCCTGCTCAGTGAAAGTCTCCACGCCAACGCTGCGGTTCTTCTCCCCAGACCGCGGAAGGAACGCGATTGGAGACTCTCTTACCTGCCTCCCGGTGGCAGCCACATGATCCCGGAGAGCAGTCCACCGTTGTGCCTGCGGACGTCACCAGGGCAAGTACCCTGGTAAGCCAGCGGATGTATGCAGCGCCTCTTGGGAGGTGTTGGAGCTGCAGCTCAATGAAAAAAGTCAAATTCAGTTGAAAAATGAAAAGCTTTCAGGGCTGCCCAGTGCAGCCCCCCTGTATAGTGACCTGCTCTGCAGCCACCAACTTCAAAACTATGCTCACAGTACCTGGAGGTGGGGTCACAGAGGAGGGCCCCAATGCATCCTGGGACAGCTAAAGCTTTACGCGTTGGCGCCTGGATCCAGATCCATCTCTACACCCCGATGTTTCCCTGTGGAAACCTATGTACCCTGCTGCAGAAATACTATTATTATCTGACATATGTTCTATTTGATCTGAGTAATATATAACATTCATTAAAGACTTAGACGACATTCTGTCACTGTCTGATTGCATTTTCCAAGTCTTGTATAAATGAAGAACGCATCTACAGTGTCCACCTCTAATAAGATTTACAAATCTACAAACTACTCACCAACAGAGGAGGGTGCAGGATGAGAGATTGCTGTAGTGTCTGAGCAAGGAAAATATGTGACTCTCTACTGTAATAAGTGCTTATTACTCACCTGTGCTGATATCTGTAGGGATTGTCACCTCCTTACAAAGCTGATCACCCCTCACATACATCTCTTCTTCTCCCTCTGTATCTTCTGCCTTAATGTTAGTCACGTTCATCTCTTCTCCCTTTCGATCTTCTACCATAATATCATTTACATACATCTCCTCTTCTTTATCTTCATTTTCTACCTTAATATTATTCACATACGTCTCTTTTCCTTCTACATCTTCTGTTTTCTTATCAGTCACATACGTCTCTTCTTCTCTCTCTGTATCTTCTGCCTTCATATCAGTCACATACGTCTCTTCTCCCTCTATATCTTTTGCCTTCATATCACTCACATACGTATTTTCTTTTCCCTCTTTATTTTCTGCCTTCATGTCAGTCACATACGTCTCTTCTTCTCCCTCTGTATCTTCTACCTTGATATCAGTCACATACGTCTCTTCTTCTCCCTCTATATCTTCTGCCTTCATATCAGTCACATACGTCTCTTCTTCTCCCTCTGTATCTTCTGCCTTCATATCAGTCACATATGTCTCTTCTTCTCCCTCTATATCTTCTACCTTGATATCAGTCACATACGTCTCTTCTTCTCCCTCTATATCTTCTACCTTGATATCAGTAAGACCTTCACCCTAAATAACCCAGAAAACAATAAAATGACACTTTAATAATGGTTCATTTCATAAATGGAGATTAAACAGTAGAATATTAGAGTATAACACGCACACTGATGTTCTATAGATTATATAGTAAAAAATTAGAATTTACTCACCGGTAATTCTTTTTCTCGTAGTCCGTAGTGGATGCTGGGGACTCCGTAAGGACCATGGGGAATAGACGGGCTCCGCAGGAGACTGGGCACTCTAAAGAAAGATTAGGTACTATACCTGGTGTGCACTGGCTCCTCCATCTATGCCCCTCCTCCAGACCTCAGTTAAGGAAACTGTGCCCGGAAGAGCTGACATTACAAGGAAAGGATTTGGAACTCAGGGTAAGACTCATACCAGCCACACCAATCACACCATACAACTTGTGATAAACTTACCCAGTTAACAGTATGAACATAAACTGAGCCTCACTCAACGGATGGCTCATAACAAAACCCTGTATTAGGCAATAACTATATACACGTATTGCAGAAAGTCCGCACTTGGGACGGGCGCACAGCATCCACTACGGACTACGAGAAAAAGAATTACCGGTGAGTAAATTCTAATTTTCTCTAACGTCCTAGTGGATGCTGGGGACTCCGTAAGGACCATGGGGATTATACCAAAGCTCCCAAACGGGCGGGAGAGTGCGGATGACTCTGCAGCACCGAATGAGCAAACTCAAGGTCCTCCTTAGTCAGGGTATCAAACTTGTAGAATTTTGCAAACGTGTTTGAACCCAACCAAGTAGCAGCTCGGCAAAGTTGTAACGCCGAGACCCCTCGGGCAGCCGCCCAAAAAGAGCCCACCTTCCTTGTGGAATGGGCTTTCACTGATCTTGGATGCGGCAATCCTGCCGCAGAATGAGCCTGCTGAATCGTGTTACAGATCCAGCGAGCAATAGTTTGCTTTGAAGCAGGTGCACCCAGCTTGTTGGGTGCATACAGTATAAACAGCGAGTCAGTCTTCCTGACTCCAGCCGTTCTAGAAACATAAACCTTCAAAGCCCGGACTACGTCCAGTAACTTGGAGTCCTCCAAGTCCCGAGTAGCCGCAGGCACCACAATAGGTTGGTTCAGATGAAAAGATGACACCACCTTTGGTAGAAATTGCGGACGGGTCCGCAGTTCTGCCCTGTCTACATGGAAAATCAGATAGGGGCTTTTACATGATAAAGCCGCCAATTCTGACACACGCCTAGCCGAAGCCAAGGCCAACAACATGACCACTTTCCAAGTGAGATACTTGAGCTCCACTGTCTTAAGTGGCTCAAACCAGTGGGATTTCAGGAAATCTAAAACTACGTTAAGATCCCACGGTGCCACTGGTGGCACAAAAGGGGGCTGAATATGTAGCACTCCTTTAACAAATGTCTGAACTTCAGGCAGTGAAGCCAGTTCCTTTTGAAAGAAAATGGATAGGGCCGAGATCTGGACCTTTATGGACCCTAATTTTAGGCCCATATTCACACCTGCCTGCAGGAAGTGTAGGAATCGCCCAAGCTGGAATTCCTCTGTAGGGGCCTTCCTGGCCTCACACCAAGCAACATATTTTCGCCATATCCGGCGATAATGCTTTGCTGTCACGTCCTTCCTAGCCTTCATTAGCGTAGGAATAACTTCCTCCGGAATGCCCTTTTCTGCTAGGATCCGGCGTTCAACCGCTATGCCGTCAAACGCAGCCGCGGTAAGTCTTGGAACAGACAGGCCCCCTGATGCAACAGGTCCTGTCTGAAAGGCAGAGGCCACGGGTCCTCTGAGAGCATCACTTGTAGTTCCGGGTACCAAGTTCTTCTTGGCCAATCCGGAGCAATGAGTATTGTTCTCACTCCTCTTCTTCTTACGATTCTCAACACCTTGGGTATGAGAGGCAGAGGAGGAAACACATATACTGAATGGAACACCCACGGCGTTACCAGAGCGTCCACCGCTATTGCCTGAGGGTCCCTTGACCTGGCGCAATACCTTTTTAGCTTTTTGTTGAGACGGGACGCCATCATGTCCACCTGTGGCAGTTCCCATCGATTTACAATCTGCGAGAAGACTTCCTGATGAAGTCCCCACTCTCCCGGGTGTAGGTCGTGTCTGCTGGGGATGTCTGCTTCCCAGTTGTCCACTCCCGGAAATGAACACTGCTGACAGTGCTTGTACGTGATTTTCCGCCCAACGAAGAATCCTGGTGGCTTCCGCCATTGCCACCCTGCTTCTTGTGCCGCCCTGGCGGTTTACGTGGGCGCCCGCAGTGATGTTGTCTGACTGCATCAGCACTGGTTGGTCTCGGAGCAGAGGCTCCGCTTGACTCAAGGCGTTGTATATTGCCCTTAGTTCCAGGATATTGATGTGCAGACAAGTCTCCTGACTTGACCACAGTCCTTGGAAGTTTCTTCCCTGAGTGACTGCCCCCCACCCTCGGAGGCTTGCATCCGTGGTCATCAGGACCCAGTCCTGTATGCCGAACCTGCGACCCTCGAGTAGATGAGTACTCTGCAGCCACCACAGAAGAGACACCCTGGCCCTGGGGGACAGGGTGATCAGCCGGTGCATCTGAAGATGCGATCCGGACCACTTGTCCAGCAGATCCCACTGAAAGATCCTCGCATGGAACCTGCCGAATGGAATGGCTTCGTATGACGCCACCATCTTTCCCAGGACTCGCGTGCAGTGATGCACAGATACCTGTTTTGGCTTTAGGAGTCCTCTGACCAGAGTCACGAGCTCCTGAGCCTTCTCCTCCGGGAGAAATACCTTCTTCTGGTCTGTGTCCAGAATCATGCCCAGGAAGGGCAGACGTGTCGTAGGAATCAGCTGCGACTTTGGAATATTCAGGATCCAGCCGTGCTGACGCAACACGTCCTGAGAGTGTGCTACGTTGATCAGCAACTGCTCCCTGGACCTCGCCTTTATGAGGAGATCGTCCAAGTATGGGATAACTGAAACTCCTTGCTTCCGAAGGAGTACCATCATCTCCGCCATTACCGTGGTAAATATTCTCGGTGCCGTAGAGAGACCAAACGGCAGCATCTGGAACTGGTAATGACAATCCTGTACCACAAACCTGAGGTACTCCTGATGAGGAGGGTAAATGGGGACATGCAAGTAAGCGTCCTTGCTGTCCAGAGACACCATAAAATCCCCCTCCTCCAGGCTTGCAATGACCGCTCTGAGCGATTCCATTTTGAACTTGAATTTCCTCAGGTAAATGTTCAGGGACTTCAAGTTCAGAATGGGCCTGACTGAACCGTCCGGTTTCGGAACCACAAACATCGTGGAATAGTAACCCTTCCCTTGTTGAAGGATGGGAACCTTTACAATCACCTGCTGGAGGTATAGCTTGTGAATTGCTGCCAGCACTACCCCCCTTTCCGTGGGAGAAGCTGGCAAGGCCGACTTTAGGAAACGGTGAGGAGGCGTCACTTCGAATTCCAGCTTGTATCCCTGAGACACAATTTGTATAGCCCAGGGATCCACCTGGGAGCGAACCCACTGGTGGCTGAAATGTCTGAGACGCGCCCCCACCGCTCCTGGCTCCGCATGTGGAGCCCCAGCGTCATGCGGTGGATTTAGTGGAAGCAGGGGAGGACTTTTGTTCCTGGGAACTGGCTGCGTGGTGCAGCTTCTTTCCTCTACCCCTGCCTCTTGCAAGAAAGGAAGCACCTCTGACCCTCTTGCTTTTTGGGGGACGAAAGGACTGCATTTGATAATACGGTGCTTTCTTAGGCTGTGAGGAAACAAACGGCAAGAATTTTGACTTCCCATCAGTAGCTGTGGCGACTAGGTCCGAGAGACCGTCCCCAAACAATTCCTCACCCTTATATGGCAAAACCTCCATATGTCTTTTAGAATCAGCATCCCCTGTCCATTGCTGAGTCCATAAGACCCTTCTGGCCGCAATGGACAGTGCGTTTACCCTAGAGCCCAGCAAGCAAATGTCCCTCTGAGCATCCCGCATATATAGGACTGTGTCCTTGATATGCCCCAGGGTTAATAAAACAGAGTCCCTATCCAGGGTATCTAATTCTTCCGATAGTGTATCTGTCCATGCCGCCACTGCGCTACACATCCAGGCTGAAGCAATAGCTGGCCTGAGAAGGGTACCCGAATGCGTATAGATAGACTTCAGGATACCTTCCTGTTTTCCATCCGCAGGGTCTTTAAGGGCGGCCGTATCCTGAGACAGGAGGGCCACCTTCTTAGACAAGCGCGTTAATGCCTTGTCTACCTTGGGGGACGACTCCCAGCGTAACCTGTCCTTTGGCGGGAAGGGATACGCCATCAGCAATCTCTTGGAAATAATTACTTTCCTCTCAGGAGATTCCCAGGCTTTCTCACATAATTCATTCAATTCATGTGACGGGGGAAAAGTGACCTCTTGCTTTTTCTCCCCATACATATGAACCCTCTTGTCAGGGACAGGGGTTTCTTCAGAAATGTGCAATACATCCTCCATTGCTAAAATCATGTAGCGGATGGCTGTGACAGGACGGTACCGTACGAAAGCACTCGCCGCTTTCGCGTCCCGTTGGCTGCGCACAGAATGGAAGGTCAAGCCGCACGAGGCCTGACCACATAGGGGATTCCCGCTTACCGTCAGTAACCGCCTGTTACTGACTCCACCCACTGCGCTGTGGGCGGGTTCTCGCTGCCACCACCAAACTCCTAACCTGCCGTGGCGTTTGGAACCACGGTTCTGCTCTGTATGTGCCAACGCACTGCCTTACCACAGCTGTGTGGTGCTGACGAATCCCCACTAGCCACTTGCTAGGCCTCTACCGGTAGCTGGCGGAAGGCGGAGCTTGGAGACGCTAGGTGCTTCCCTGGACAGCCGGAGGACGGGGCTAGGTTTGGCCTAACCCTGTTGGTCACAAGATGAAGCAGTCTTCTTGAGGCAAAGATGTTTATTGCTCAAATAACGTTTAAAAAGGCTCCTCCCTATTGCTAGGGGTAACAGCATACAATCAGATGTTTTCAGCAGAATAAGATGGAATAATACACTCTCCTATGGGCCAACTGCCCTCCTTTTATCCCTCTCCAAGACCCCTTACCACAGGGGGTAAGCCCGCCCTGTGGAGCACAACCAATCAATGTTTACCCATGAGCTGTGCATGCCTTGGTCTCATGCACACCTAACATTGTCCTCTATGGACAGAGGGGAGTGGTCGGTCTCCTTTGACTCTCCCATCTTGGAGAGCCAGGATACTCCCCGGTGCCGTTCAGTCTAGCTGGGGGAAGTTTTCCCTCCTAAATCTGACCTCCAGAAACCTGCCCGGGACCCATCTCACTGCCTGCAGCCCGGATTTGGGCTCCAGAGCTGGGCAGCCTGGCTCCCCGGTCCAGGTCTCTAGTCCACCACGGCTGATCTCCATGGAGCTCCAAGAAACCACTCAGCCCGTTTCACAGCTGAGCTGCCTCTCTCTCTCCCCGCGCCCCTTGGAAATGCGAGGCTGGATGGGAAAGCATTCCGTTTTTGGGGAAAAGGTCTGGGAGAATCCATCAGCCTGCACAGCCATGGACTCCTCCCTCCTGGGACACACAATCAAGTAAGTGCAATTTACCTTTAAATACATCACATTTAAATCACACTGTACATTTCCTTTTAAATATACACTGAGCCTGTGCCCCGCACAGACTCTACATACTCAGGCACTGCAGTGCCTTACAACACACTGTATGTCATTACATTTTTTACACAATGTCTTGTTATTTAACTACTGTGCCCAGCGCTCAGCGCTGGGCTTCCCTAGCCCTGCAGCCTGGCTGCTAGGGCTCTCTCTCAGTGCTGGAGGTATGGGGCTGGCTTCCCCCATCCTCCAGCCTGCCTTCCTGCCTCTGGGGTTCCAGGGAGCTGGCTCTCCCTGTCCCCCCCAGTGTGGCACTACTCAGTGGCCTCACCGCACAGTGCGGCGCACCCCCCTGTACCGAAACCCGGCGGCCCGGGACACTTGTCCCGGCCGCCGTGACTCTGGCTTGTTTCAGCGCTGAGGCGCCGGGAGCGTAGCTCCCGGACCCCAGCGCTCACCATCCTAATTCACCCACGCCGCTAGGGAGCCGGCTAGCCCGGTCCCCCCTGAGCGGCGCTGACTTGTGGCCTCGCCGCAGCGTCCGGCGGGGAGCCGGGCTGCGGCGCACCACCCCTCGCCGGCTAGCAGCCCGGGACGTCCGTCCCGGCTGCTGCGGCTGGCCACCCGTGCTGGGCTGAGGCGCCGGGAGCAGAGCTCCCGGCCCCCAGCGGCGGCTCTCACAGAATGCACTGCAGTGGGAGCCGAGCTCCCAGCCGCAGCGCTCACCCTTCTCCCCAGCGCGCACACTCCAGTGCGCCCGGGGCTTCACCGACCGCTGCCGGGAGCGGAGCTCCCGGACTCCGGCGGTCAGCGGCTGCCTTCTCTACCCCGGCGCGCACACACTGCTGAGCGCGCCGGGGGGCTGTCCTCCCTGCCGTGGTCTCCGGAGCGGTCCGGGACCACGGCACATACAAAAAGCACACAGTTTTAAACATGTTTCTAAACACGGCGCCTAGCGCCCAATACATTTCAAATCTGGCGCCAAGCGCCCATTGTCCTTAAAAATGGCGCCGGGCACTAGGGGTTAACCCCTTCAGTGCCAAGGCGGCCATTTGCCTCGTGGCTGGGGCTCTCCGGCCACACTCCTCCCCCCCATTCAAGCGGGTCAACCAGGGACCCATGTCCCAACGATTTGGGTCCTGGTCCCGCAATCCGTTGGGGTGAAGGGGACGCTACCTGGGGGGTGTAGGCTCTGGCCTAGACAGTTCATCCATAGTGTAGTGGGCCTCTCTTCGTGGGTGCACAAGGTTCAAATAGTCCACCTGAAGTCCAAGTTCAAGGCTCCACCACAAAAGTCTGTCCAATTCCCCCAAGGTAGGTTGCAGCCACCTAACCGGTAGGTGGTAAGTCACCACGGTGGGGGGCCGGTTACAAACAAGTGCCACCCACGGTGTCCCAATTGTGGCATACCCCACCTCCCACAATAGCAGTATCCTGCTCAACCAGGCCACAGGGTGCTCCTGCCCATATGGCTCTTTCTGGCTCGGTACTGCTCCCAGTCCGTGCAGTGGCGCAATAGTTCGTAACACACAGTCCTGGTCAAGAATGTGCGCCATCAGCACTGGAGCGGGTACCCGAGCCTCCTTTAATGACTGGAATGCCAACTCGCAAGTGGGTGCAAAGTCCACTGACTTGGGAATGCCCTTCCTAGCCATCTCTGTCAAGGGGTTCACTACAGGACTAAAGTCAATGACAACATGTCCGTAGGGCCTTACAGGTTCTAAGGTCAGTACCGGTCTTGGTGATGTGGGTCGGGGACAGCCTCTGGTTGTCTCCACCCCCTCTGGTTTGGGCCTACCCCTGTCTCCTCCCACATGGTGCCCCAGGCACTGCACCTCCGTCATACCTAACTGGCAACTGTCTGCCCTAACCGTCAGATCTGCCCTCCAATCCTCCTCCGTCGACCTATGACTCGGGAAACCTACCCTGTCACCTAGGCCTACTCTTCCCTCCTCGTCCGCTACCTGTGCCACAGTGATGGCGGCCAGACCACCAGCCTCTGGATCCTGTGTGGCATCCACTACAGGGAGGCTGCGTGTCTTCCCCGATCTTCTGCGCACAGGCAGGGGACCTGCTATGTCCACAGCAACTTGCTGCAAGGGTTCTCCTATGGGCAGAGGCCCAGAGACAACAAAAACGCTGGAGTGCCCCGGCTGCCAACGCATGGCACCAGCCTTACAGTTGGTCTGGGCGTCATCCGACATTCCAGACCACGGTAAGCTCTGTGTCGGGCACTTCAGGGTACGGTCTGTCTCCGGGTTACTGTCCAAAGGGGTTTCACTGGCAACTGACACCGGTTGCGCAGGAACGTTCCCTGAGGGGACCAGTTGGACACATTCCCTATCTGTCCTATCCCCTCCCACTTTCCTGTCTACCCTGTACCTTAACCCTTCCCGCCAGGGCAAACTTCCTGCCCCAACCCTGTCAAGGCCGCTGCCAGAGTGGCGCCTCATGCCTTTCGGGGATGGGTCAGAGAGTTGAGCCTCCCTAAACTCCTGCCTGTGGCCCTCAATCTCTCCTAAATTGGGACACTCTACAGGGGGATCTAGGTGGGGACTACTAGGGTCAGTCTGGTAGGGGTCAGTCATGGAAAAGTCAGTGTGGTTTCTCATACTCACCGCCGGAGTTGGCAAACCACTTGGGTCAGGAGCATCATTGGGCACCCCCACAGGATCAAACGAGCTGGAACCGACATCCTCTGCGTTGCTAGTGGACGTGGGCATACCAGAGGCAAAAGGCATGCGGGGTCGATGTGCTAATCTAGCCGCTGTAATCTTTTCCTCTGGGCTGGTTGATGCTGTGGTTGGCTGTGCTGGCAGTTGTCTAGCAGCTGTAGTCTTTTCCTCTGGGCTGGGCTGTGCTGGAGTAGCTGATGTCAACGGTGGGTTTGGAACTCGACCCCGGGGAATGGCGCCAACAAACGTAGTGACGATCCCACTACCCAGGTCATTTCCTAGGACCACATCAGTTGGGAGACCATCCATGACGGCAACTTCTCGCAACTCTGGTCCAGCTCCCCAGTCCAGGTAGACTCTTGCCATGGGAACCGCTTTTTCTGTTCCTTCTGCCAGGGTGACCGTGGCAGTGCGACCCTGCAATACTGCAGCAGGATCTATAAGGTGGAGGCTCACCACAGTGATTGAGGCCCCAGAGTCTCTTAGGCCTTCTCCCTGCAGGGGTCCCACGTGGACCGGCTGCAGGTGCCTCCACATGTTGTGTAGAGGCTGTTTGGCCATGCAGGTGACTCTCTCCGCAGAGTGCACCTGTCTCTCGCCACACTCCATCGGACTGACTGGAGGGGGAACAGTCTCTGTAGGCTCATCTCCTCTCGTCAAACAAGCGAGCCGGGCTCCAGCACTCGGATTTGGGACACGAGTCTGGGGTGCTTGGGATGCAGGACAGTTCATCCTCAGATGTCCGATTTTCCCACAGCCGTAGCACTTCTTCTCCAGTCATGGCACCGATGATTTCTGATCAGTTGCAGGGACGCTGCGGTGCGGTTGCTGGCCAAGAGCACCCGGGTTGGAAGATGCTTGTCTTTGGGGGTGATTAGCTGAAGAGGGTGGTCCCCTTGGTGGTACAGTCTGTTGGAGCTGGCTGCTGGCGGGGCGCTTCTGCCCCCGTGGCCGAATTGCCACATACTTGTCGGCTAATTGGGCAGCCATTTTTAAGCTGGGTGGCTCCCGGTCTAGCACCCACTCCTTCACTTCTTGGGCGCACCTGCGGTAGAACTGCTCCCTGCAGATCAGGTCGATCAGTGCGTCCCATGTAGTGGCTTCCAAATCCTTCACCCACTTCACCACCTACTGCCGCAGCTGGGTGGCGAACTGCTCATGGGTGCTGCTAGGATTCTTGGGCAAGTCTCTGAACTTTTTCCTGTAAGACTCTGGAGTGATGAAGAATCGCTGGAGGAGGGCCTTCGCGACTTCGTCGTAGTTCCCACAGTCCTCCGCGGCCACTCCTCGATAGGCCTCCAAGGCCTCTCCATGCAGAGTGGGCACAAGGTGTCTCACCCACTCCGACTTGGGTAGATCGTGTAGTTTGCAAGTCCTTTCAAAAACTTGTAAATGTCCATCAATGTCCCCATCACTGTCTGCAAACTTGGCAAACTGAATACGTCCTGATCTGTGTACAACAGCTGACAACAGCTCCCGGGGTACCACGGCTGGTGACGCCCGCTCCGCATGCCACATCCGGATGACAAGCATGCGTTCTTGCTCCGTTGCCCTTTCCCCCAATTCCGCTAGCCGATCTGCTAGGGTATCCGGGCCGCCCCCCCTGGGACGTTGGGATCCTGGCCCTGCTAGGGATTGCTGGGAGACATGGCTGTTGTGAGAGAGGGAGGGGCTTGTGGATCTCACCGGTTCTGTACGAAGGGCCACTGTTGGGTCGTCCTCTGTGATGCTGACGTCGTCAGTGTTTTCCACCTCTACCCGATGAGACTCTTCCCAGCTCTTGAGCGCCGCCTGCATGACGCTCCTGGACGCGTTGAAAGGGATTTCCACACCCTTCCCCTGGCATACGATCTCCAGATCCTCCTTGGATATTCCGCTGAATTCCGCCATCTTGTGCGTTCTCCTGCGCTGCAGTTACTCCTCTCCTGAGTAACTCGGCTTCTCCAATCGGGTGACGAAAAGCCGCCTGGGAATATCCCACCACTATGCCACCAATTTCTGTGACAGGACGGTACCGTACGAAAGCACTCGCCGCTTTCGCGTCCCGTTGGCTGCGCACAGAATGGAAGGTCAAGCCGCACGAGGCCTGACCACATAGGGGATTCCCGCTTACCGTCAGTAACCGCCTGTTACTGACTCCACCCACTGCGCTGTGGGCGGGTTCTCGCTGCCACCACCAAACTCCTAACCTGCCGTGGCGTTTGGAACCACGGTTCTGCTCTGTATGTGCCAACGCACTGCCTTACCACAGCTGTGTGGTGCTGACGAATCCCCACTAGCCACTTGCTAGGCCTCTACCGGTAGCTGGCGGAAGGCGGAGCTTGGAGACGCTAGGTGCTTCCCTGGACAGCCGGAGGACGGGGCTAGGTTTGGCCTAACCCTGTTGGTCACAAGATGAAGCAGTCTTCTTGAGGCAAAGATGTTTATTGCTCAAATAACCTTTAAAAAGGCTCCTCCCTATTGCTAGGGGTAACAGCATACAATCAGATGTTTTCAGCAGAATATGATGGAATAATACACTCTCCTATGGGCCAACTGCCCTCCTTTTATCCCTCTCCAAGACCCCTTACCACAGGGGGTAAGCCCGCCCTGTGGTGCACAACCAATCAATGTTTACCCATGAGCTGTGCATGCCTTGGTCTCATGCACACCTAACATTGTCCTCTATGGACAGAGGGGAGTGGTCGGTCTCCTTTGACTCTCCCATCTTGGAGAGCCAGGATATTCCCCGGTGCCGTTCAGTCTGGCTGGGGGAAGTTTTCCCTCCTAAATCTGACCTCCAGAAACCTGCCCGGGACCCATCTCACTGCCTGCAGCCCGGATTTGGGCTCCAGAGCTGGGCAGCCTGGCTCCCCGGTCCAGGTCTCTAGTCCACCACGGCTGATCTCCATGGAGCTCCAAGAAACCACTCAGCCCGTTTCACAGCTGAGCTGCCTCTCTCTCTCCCCGCGCCCCTTGGAAATGCGAGGCTGGATGGGAAAGCATTCCGTTTTTGGGGAAAAGGTCTGGGAGAATCCATCAGCCTGCACAGCCATGGACTCCTCCCTCCTGGGACACACAATCAAGTAAGTGCAATTTACCTTTAAATACATCACATTTAAATCACACTGTACATTTCCTTTTAAATATACACTGAGCCTGTGCCCCGCACAGACTCTACATACTCAGGCACTGCAGTGCTTTACAACACACTGTATGTCATTACATTTTTTACACAATGTCTTGTTATTTAACTACTGTGCCCAGCGCTCAGCGCTGGGCTTCCCTAGCCCTGCAGCCTGGCTGCTAGGGCTCTCTCTCAGTGCTGGAGGTATGGGGCTGGCTTCCCCCATCCTCCAGCCTGCCTTCCTGCCTCTGGGGTTCCAGGGAGCTGGCTCTCCCTGTCCCCCCCAGTGTGGCACTACTCAGTGGCCTCACCGCACAGTGCGGCGCACCCCCCTGTACCGAAACCCGGCGGCCCGGGACACTTGTCCCGGCCGCCGTGACTCTGGCTTGTTTCAGCGCTGAGGCGCCGGGAGCGTAGCTCCCGGACCCCAGCGCTCACCATCCTAATTCACCCACGCCGCTAGGGAGCCGGCTAGCCCGGTCCCCCCTGAGCGGCGCTGACTTGTGGCCTCGCCGCAGCGTCCGGCGGGGAGCCGGGCTGCGGCGCACCCCCCCTCGCCGGCTAGCAGCCCGGGACGTCCGTGCTGGGCTGAGGCGCCGGGAGCAGAGCTCCCGGCCCCCAGCGGCGGCTCTCACAGAGAGCACTGCAGCGGGAGCCGAGCTCCCAGCCGCAGCGCTCACCCTTCTCCCCGGCGCGCACACTCCAGTGCGCCCGGGGCTTCAACGACCGCTGCCGGGAGCGGAGCTCCCGGACTCCGGCGGTCAGCGGCTGCCTTCTCTCCCCCGGCGCGCACACACTGCTGAGCGCGCCGGGGGGCTGTCCTCCCTGCCGTGGTCTCCGGAGCGGTCCGGGACCACGGCACATACAAAAAGCACACAGTTTTAAACATGTTTCTAAACACGGCGCCCAATACATTTCAAATCTGGCGCCAAGCGCCCATTGTCCTTAAAAATGGCGCCGGGCACTAGGGGTTAACCCCTTCAGTGCCAAGGCGGCCATTTGCCTCGTGGCTGGGGCTCTCCGGCCACAATGGCCTTAGCCATTTTAGGCTGTAATTTCGCCTCATCCTCGTCGACACTGGAGTCAGACTCCGTGTCGACATCTGTGTCGACTAACTGGGATAGTGGACGCTTGTGAGACCCTGACGGTCCCTGAGCTGTGGGATCAGGCACTGGTTGAGATCCTGACTGTCCCAAGGCTTCAGCTTTGTCTAACCTTTTATGCAAGGAGTTTACATTCTCATTTAACACCTTCCACATCTCCATCCAGTCTGGTGTCGGCGGCGACACCCCATCCATATGCACTTGCTCCGCCTCCACGTATACCTCCTCATCAAACATGTCGACCTGACGTACCGACACACCGCAGACACACAGGGAATGCTCTGACTGAGGACAGGACCCCACAAAGGCTTTTGGGGAGACAGAGAGAGAGTATGCCAGCACACACCACAGCGCTATATATCCCAGGGATTACACTATAAGAAGTGTCCACCCCGTAGCTGCTGATAACAATCACAATAATAATGTCTTTTGCGCCTAAATTTATGTGCCCCCCCCCCTCTCTTTTGCCCTTGTTGTACCTTGGATACTGCAGGGGAGAGCCTGGGGAGCTGCTTCTAGCGGAGCTGTGAAGAAACAATGGCGCTGGTTAGTGCTGAGGAAGAAGCTCTGCCCCCTCAGCGGCGGGCTTCTGTCCCGCTCTCATGTGGAAAAAATGGCGGGGTTTTCACATATATACAGTCTAGGACTGTATATATGTCCATAATTTGCCCAAAGGTATATAAATTGCTGCCCAGGGCGAGCCCCCCCCCCCCCCCAGTCGCCCTGCACCCTACAGTTACCGGAGTGTGTGGTGTGCAGTGGGAGCAATGGCGCACAGCTGCGGTGCTGTGCGCTACCTTAGTGAAGACAGGAGTCTTCATGCCGCCGATTTCGATGTCTTCTGTCTTCTCCTGGTCTTCAGACTTCTGGCTCTGCGAGGGGGACGGCGGAGCGCGGCTCCGGGAACGGGCGATCGAGGACAGGTGCCTGTGTTCGATCCCTCTGGAGCTAATGGTGTCCAGTAGCCTAAGAAGCGCAACCTAGCTGCAAGCAGGTAGGTTCGCTTCTCTGCCCTCAGTCCCACGTAGCAGTGAGTCTGTTGCCAGCAGAAGCTCACTGAAAATAAAAAACCTAACAAATACTTTATTTTTCTAGCAGGCTCAGGAGAGCCCACTAGGTGCCTCTGCTCTGGCCGGACACAGATTCTAACTGAGGTCTGGAGGAGGGGCATAGAGGGAGGAGCCAGTGCACACCAGATAGTACCTAATCTTTCTTTAGAGTGCCCAGTCTCCTGCGGAACCGTCTATTCCCCATGGTCCTTACGGAGTCCCCAGCATACACTAGGACGTTAGAGAAAGTTGCTTTGTTGTTTTTGATATTTGAAGAAATCCTAAATCCCACCTACCTGCTCCTCCTGTGGGATCCTGTGATTCTCCTCTGTACAATTCTGGGAATACAGAGGACGGGGACATCTCTCTGGGGTATCTCTGTTACTGGGCCCATCTGTAGGAGACACACAGTGACTGAGTATAGTGTATATATGTGATTATCAGATACTGTGTGTATATAGGGGCCCCCATACCTGCTCTCCCCTGTACAATACATGGCAGTCTCCTCTTACCCAGTGATGTGAGGGGCCGGTGATTCTCCATCATCACGTCCTTGTACAGACCCCTGTGTTCCTCTATATACTCCCCCTCCTGCATGGAGAGATAGACAGTGACATCCTGACACCTTATTGGAACCTGACACACACAATGATACAGTCATCACCCAGACACATCCCCGGGTGTTACTGTATAATGTCCCATTCCCAGCAGTCACCTCTCCGGTCATCACCCAGACACATCCCCTGGTGTTACTGTATAATGCCCCATTCCCAGCAGTCACCTCTCCAGTCATCACCCAGACACATCACCTGGTGTTACTGTATAATGTCCCATTCCCAGCAGTCACCTCTCCAGTCATCACTCAGACACGTCCCCTGGTGTTACTGTATAATGTCCCATTCCCAGCAGTCACCTCTCCGGTCATCACCCAGACACATCCCCTGGTGTTACTGTATAATGTCCCATTCCCAGCAGTCACCTCTCCGGTCATCACTCAGACACATCCCCTGGTGTTACTGTATAATGTCCCATTCCCAGCAGTCACCTCTCCAGTCATCACCCAGACACGTCCCCTGGTGTTACTGAATAATGCCCCATTCCCAGCAGTCACCTCTCCAGTCACCACCCAGACACGTCCCCTGGTGTTACTGTATAACGCCCCATTCCCAGCAGTCACCTCTCCAGTCATCACCCAGACACATCCCCTGGTGTTACTGTATAACGCCCCATTCCCAGCAGTCACCCCTCCAGTCATCACCCAGACACATCCCCTGGTGTTACTGTATAACGCCCCATTCCCAGCAGTCACCCCTCCAGTCATCACCCAGACACATCCCCTGGTGTTACTGTATAATGCCCCATTCCCAGCAGTCACCTCTCCAGCCATCACCCAGACACATCCCCTGGTGTCACAGTACAATGCCCCATTCCCAGCAGTCACCTCTCCAGTCATCACACAGACACATCCCCTGGTGTTACTGTATAATGCCCCATTCCCAGCAGTCACCTCTCCAGCCATCACCCAGACACTTCCCCTGGTGTCACAGTATAATGCCCCATTCCCAGCAGTCACCTCTCCAGTCATCACCCAGACACATCCCCTGGTGTTACTGTATAATGCCCCATTCCCAGCAGTCACCTCTCCAGTCATCACCCAGACAAATCCCCTGGTGTTACTGTATAATGCCCCATTCCCAGCAGTCACCTTTCCAGTCATCACCCAGACACAGCCCCTGGTGTTACTGTATAATGTCCCATTCCCAGCAGTCACCTCTCCAGACATCACCCGGACACATCCCCTGGTGTTACTGTATAATGCCCCATTCCCAGCAGTCACCTCTCCAGTCAGCAGCTGAATGATCTTGTCGGTGAGTTACAGGATCTTCTGGTCATTGTGTCTCTGATGTATCAGTGAGTGAGGTGGAGGCACCGTAATGGGGCTCTGGGTCCTGCTAATCATACAGACACTGCAGGGTCACTACATCTCATGTGCTCCAATTGTGAGGGGACCGTACATCATACAGACACTGCAGGGTCACTGCATCTCATGTGCTCCTATTGTGAGGGGACCGTACATCATACAGACACTGCAGGGTCACTGCAACTCATGTGCTCCTATTGTGAGGGGACCGTACATCATACAGACACTGCAGGGTCACTGCATCTCATGTGCTCCTATTGTGAGGGGAGCGTACATCATACAGACGCTGCAGGGTCACTACATCTCATGTGCTCCTATTGTGAGGAGACCGTAGATCATACAGACACTGCAGGGACACTACATCTCATGTGCTCCTATTGTGAGGGGAGCGTACATCATACAGGCACTGCAGGGTCACTGCATCACATGTGCTCCTATTGTGAGGGGACCGTACATCATACAGACACTGCAGGGTCACTGCATCTCATATGCTCCTATTGTGAAGGGACTGTACATCATATAGACACTGCAGGGTCACTACATCTCATGTGCTCCTATTGTGAGGGGACCGTACATCATACAGACACTGCAGGGTCACTGCATCTCATGTGCTCCTATTGTGAGGGGACCGTACATCATACAGACACTGCAGGGTCACTGCATCTCATGTGCTTCTATTGTGAGGAGACCGTACATAATACAGACTCTGCAGGGTCACTGCATCTCATGTGCTCCTATTGTGAGGGGACCGTACATCATACAGACGCTGGAGGGTCACTGCATCTCATGTGCTCCTATTGTGAGGGGACTGTACATCATACAGACACTGCAGGGTCACTACATCTCATGTGCTCCTATTGTGAGGGGAGCGTACATCATACAGGCACTGCAGGGTCACTACATCTCATGTGCTCCTATTGTGAGGGGACCGTACATCATACAGACACTGCAGGGTCACTGCATCACATGTGCTCCTATTGTGAGGGGACCGTACATCATACAGACACTGCAGGGTCACTGCATCTCATGTGCTCCTATTGTGAGGGGAGCGTACATCATACAGACACTGCAGGGTCACTGCATCTCATGTGCTCCTATTGTGAGGGGACCGTACATCATACAGACACTGCAGGGTCACTGCATCTCATGTGCTCCTATTGTGAGGGGACCGTACATCATACAGACACTGCAGGGTCACTGCATCTCATGTGCTCCTATTGTGAGGGGACCGTACATCATACAGACACTGCAGGGTCACTGCATCTCATGTGCTTCTATTGTGAGGGGACCGTACATAATACAGACTCTGCAGGGTCACTGCATCTCATGTGCTCCTATTGTGAGGGGACCGTACATCATACAGACGCTGCAGGGTCACTGCATCTCATGTGCTCCTATTGTGAGGAGACCGTACATCATACAGACATTGTAGGGTCACTGCATCTCATGTGCTACTATTGTGAGGGGACCGTACATCATACAGACACTGCAGGGTCACTGCATCTCATGTGCTCCTATTGTGAGGAGACCGTACATCATATAGACGCTGCAGGGTCACTGCATCTCATGTGCTCCTATTGTGGGGGGACCGTACATCATACAGACGCTGCAGGGTCACTACATCTCATGTGCTCCTATTGTGAGGGGACCGTACATCATACAGACACTGCAGGGTCACTGCATCTCATGTGCTCCTATTGTGAGGGGACCGTACATAATACAAACGCTGCAGGGTCACTGCATCTCATGTGCTTCTATTGTGAGGGGACCGTACATGGGCCCTCATTCCGAGTTGTTCGCTCTGTATTTTTCATCGCATCGCAGTGAAAATCCGCTTAGTACGCATGCGCAATGTTCGCACTGCGACTGCGCCAAGTAACTTTACTATAAAGAAAGTATTTTTACTCACGGCTTTTTCTTCGCTCCGGCGATCGTAATGTGATTGACAGGAAATGGGTGTTACTGGGCGGAAACACGGCGTTTCAGGGGCGTGTGGCTGAAAACGCTACCGTTTCCGGAAAAAACGCAGGAGTGGCCGGAGAAACGGTGGGAGTGCCTGGGCGAACGCTGGGTGTGTTTGTGACGTCAACCAGGAACGACAAGCACTGAAATGATCGCACAGGCAGAGTAAGTCTGGAGCTACTCTGAAACTGCTAAGTAGTTAGTAATCGCAATATTGCGAATACATCGGTCGCAATTTTAAGAAGCTAAGATTCACTCCCAGTAGGCGTAGGCTTAGCGTGTGTAACTCTTAGAGATGAGCGGGTTCGGTTTCTCTGAATCCGAACCCGCACGAACTTCATGTTTTTTTTCACGGGTCCGAGCGACTCGGATCTTCCCGCCTTGCTCGGTTAACCCGAGCGCGCCCGAACGTCATCATGACGCTGTCGGATTCTCGCGAGACTCGGATTCTATATAAGGAGCCGCGCGTCGCCGCCATTTTCACACGTGCATTGAGATTGATAGGGAGAGGACGTGGCTGGCGTCCTCTCCATTAGAAATTAGATTAGAAGAGAGAGAGAGATTGTGCAGAGTCAGACAGAGTTTACCACAGTGACCAGTGCAGTTGTTGTTAGTTAACTTTTATTTATTTTAATATAATATATCCGTTCTCTGCTATATCCGTTCTCTGCCTGAAAAAAAACGATACACAGCAGCAGCCAGTCACACAGTGTGACTCAGTCTGTGTGCACTCAGCTCAGCCCAGTGTGCTGCACATCAATGTATAAAAGGCAAAGCTTATAATAATTGTGGGGGAGACTGGGGAGCACTGCAGGTTGTTATAGCAGGAGCCCCCAGGAGTACATAATATTATATTAATTTAAAATTAAACAGTGCACACTTTTGCTGCAGGAGTGCCACTGCCAGTGTGACTAGTGGTGACCAGTGCCTGACCACCAGTATAGTAGTATATTGTTGTATGTATTGTATACTATCTCTTTATCAACCAGTCTATATTAGCAGCAGACACAGTACAGTGCGGTAGTTCACGGCTGTGGCTACCTCTGTGTCGGCAGTCGGAACTCGGCAGGCAGTCCGTCCATCCATAATTGTATTACAATATATACCACCTAACCGTGGTATTTTTTTTTCTTTCTTTATACCGTCGTCATAGTGTCATACTAGTTGTTACGAGTATACTACTATCTCTTTATCAACCAGTGTACAGTGCGGTAGTTCACGGCTGTGGCTACCTCTGTGTCGGCAGTCGGCAGGCAGTCCGTCCATCCATAATTGTATTATTATTATAATATATACCACCTAACCGTGGTTTTTTTTTCATTCTTTATACCGTCATAGTGTCATACTAGTTGTTACGAGTATACTACTATCTCTTTATCAACCAGTGTACAGTGCGGTAGTTCACGGCTGTGGCTACCTCTGTGTCGGCAGTCGGCAGGCAGTCCGTCCATCATTGTATTATTATTATAATATATACCACCTAACTGTGGTTTTTTTTTCATTCTTTATACCGTCGTCATAGTGTCATACTAGTTGTTACGAGTATACTACTATCTCTTTATCAACCAGTGTACAGTGCGGTAGTTCACGGCTGTGGCTACCTCTGTGTCGGCAGTCGGCAGGCAGTCCGTCCATCCATAATTGTATTATTATTATAATATATACCACCTAACCGTGGTTTTTTTTTCATTCTTTATACCGTCGTCATAGTGTCATACTAGTTGTTACGAGTATACTACTATCTCTTTATCAACCAGTGTACAGTGCGGTAGTTCACGGCTGTGGCTACCTCTGTGTCGGCAGTCGGCAGGCAGTCCGTCCATCCATAATTGTATTATTATTATAATATATACCACCTAACCGTGGTTTTTTTTTCATTCTTTATACCGTCGTCATAGTGTCATACTAGTTGTTACGAGTATACTACTATCTCTTTATCAACCAGTGTACAGTGCGGTAGTTCACGGCTGTGGCTACCTCTGTGTCGGCAGTCGGCAGGCAGTCCGTCCATCCATAATTGTATTATTATTATAATATATACCACCTAACTGTGGTATTTTTTTTTCTTTCTTTATACCGTCGTCATAGTGTCATACTAGTTGTTACGAGTATACTACTATCTCTTTATCAACCAGTGTACAGTGCGGTAGTTCACGGCTGTGGCTACCTCTGTGTCGGCAGTCGGCAGGCAGTCCGTCCATCCATAATTGTATTATTATTATAATATATACCACCTAACCGTGGTTTTTTTTTCATTCTTTATACCGTCGTCATAGTGTCATACTAGTTGTTACGAGTATACTACTATCTCTTTATCAACCAGTGTACAGTGCGGTAGTTCACGGCTGTGGCTACCTCTGTGTCGGCAGTCGGCAGGCAGTCCGTCCATCCATAATTGTATTATTATTATAATATATACCACCTAACCGTGGTTTTTTTTTCATTCTTTATACCGTCGTCATAGTGTCATACTAGTTGTTACGAGTATACTACTATCTCTTTATCAACCAGTGTACAGTGCGGTAGTTCACGGCTGTGGCTACCTCTGTGTCGGCAGTCGGCAGGCAGTCCGTCCATCCATAATTGTATTATTATTATAATATATACCACCTAACCGTGGTTTTTTTTTCATTCTTTATACCGTCGTCATAGTGTCATACTAGTTGTTACGAGTATACTACTATCTCTTTATCAACCAGTGTACAGTGCGGTAGTTCACGGCTGTGGCTACCTCTGTGTCGGCAGTCGGCAGGCAGTCCGTCCATCCATAATTGTATTATTATTATAATATATACCACCTAACCGTGGTTTTTTTTTCATTCTTTATACCGTCGTCATAGTGTCATACTAGTTGTTACGAGTATACTACTATCTCTTTATCAACCAGTGTACAGTGCGGTAGTTCACGGCTGTGGCTACCTCTGTGTCGGCAGTCGGCAGGCAGTCCGTCCATCCATAATTGTATTATTATTATAATATATACCACCTAACCGTGGTTTTTTTTTCATTCTTTATACCGTCGTCATAGTGTCATACTAGTTGTTACGAGTATACTACTATCTCTTTATCAACCAGTGTACAGTGCGGTAGTTCACGGCTGTGGCTACCTCTGTGTCGGCAGTCGGCAGGCAGTCCGTCCATCCATAATTGTATTATTATTATAATATATACCACCTAACCGTGGTTTTTTTATACCACCTAACCGTGGCAGTCCGTCCATAATTGTATACTAGTATCCAATCCATCCATCTCCATTGTTTACCTGAGGTGCCTTTTAGTTCTGCCTATAAAATATGGAGAACAAAAAAGTTGAGGTTCCAAAATTAGGGAAAGATCAAGATCCACTTCCACCTCGTGCTGAAGCTGCTGCCACTAGTCATGGCCGAGACGATGAAATGCCAGCAACGTCGTCTGCCAAGGCCGATGCCCAATGTCATAGTACAGAGCATGTCAAATCCAAAACACCAAATATCAGAAAAAAAAGGACTCCAAAACCTAAAATAAAATTGTCGGAGGAGAAGCGTAAACTTGCCAATATGCCATTTACCACACGGAGTGGCAAGGAACGGCTGAGGCCCTGGCCTATGTTCATGGCTAGTGGTTCAGCTTCACATGAGGATGGAAGCACTCAGCCTCTCGCTAGAAAACTGAAAAGACTCAAGCTGGCAAAAGCACCGCAAAGAACTGTGCGTTCTTTGAAATCCCAAATCCACAAGGAGAGTCCAATTGTGTCGTTTGCGATGCCTGACCTTCCCAACACTGGACGTGAAGAGCATGCGCCTTCCACTATTTGCATGCCCCCTGCAAGTGCTGGAAGGAGCACCCGCAGTCCAGTTCCTGATAGTCAGATTGAAGATGTCAGTGTTGAAGTACACCAGGATGAGGAGGATATGGGTGTTGCTGGCGCTGGGGAGGAAATTGACCAGGAGGATTCTGATGGTGAGGTGGTTTGTTTAAGTCAGGCACCCGGGGAGACACCTGTTGTCCGTGGGAGGAATATGGCCGTTGACATGCCAGGTGAAAATACCAAAAAAATCAGCTCTTCGGTGTGGAGGTATTTCACCAGAAATGCGGACAACAGGTGTCAAGCCGTGTGTTCCCTTTGTCAAGCTGTAATAAGTAGGGGTAAGGACGTTAACCACCTCGGAACATCCTCCCTTATACGTCACCTGCAGCGCATTCATAATAAGTCAGTGACAAGTTCAAAAACTTTGGGTGACAGCGGAAGCAGTCCACTGACCAGTAAATCCCTTCCTCTTGTAACCAAGCTCACGCAAACCACCCCACCAACTCCCTCAGTGTCAATTTCCTCCTTCCCCAGGAATGCCAATAGTCCTGCAGGCCATGTCACTGGCAAGTCTGACGAGTCCTCTCCTGCCTGGGATTCCTCCGATGCATCCTTGCGTGTAACGCCTACTGCTGCTGGCGCTGCTGTTGTTGCCGCTGGGAGTCGATGGTCATCCCAGAGGGGAAGTCGTAAGCCCACTTGTACTACTTCCAGTAAGCAATTGACTGTTCAACAGTCCTTTGCGAGGAAGATGAAATATCACAGCAGTCATCCTACTGCAAAGCGGATAACTGAGTCCTTGACAACTATGTTGGTGTTAGACGTGCGTCCGGTATCCGCCGTTAGTTCACAGGGAACTAGACAATTTATTGAGGCAGTGTGCCCCCGTTACCAAATACCATCTAGGTTCCACTTCTCTAGGCAGGCGATACCGAGAATGTACACGGACGTCAGAAAAAGACTCACCAGTGTCCTAAAAAATGCAGTTGTACCCAATGTCCACTTAACCACGGACATGTGGACAAGTGGAGCAGGGCAGGGTCAGGACTATATGACTGTGACAGCCCACTGGGTAGATGTATGGACTCCCGCCGCAAGAACAGCAGCGGCGGCACCAGTAGCAGCATCTCGCAAACGCCAACTCTTTCCTAGGCAGGCTACGCTTTGTATCACCGCTTTCCAGAATACGCACACAGCTGAAAACCTCTTACGGCAACTGAGGAAGATCATCGCGGAATGGCTTACCCCAATTGGACTCTCCTGTGGATTTGTGGCATCGGACAACGCCAGCAATATTGTGTGTGCATTAAATATGGGCAAATTCCAGCACGTCCCATGTTTTGCACATACCTTGAATTTGGTGGTGCAGAATTTTTTAAAAAACGACAGGGGCGTGCAAGAGATGCTGTCGGTGGCCAGAAAAATTGCGGGACACTTTCGGCGTACAGGCACCACGTACAGAAGACTGGAGCACCACCAAAAACTACTGAACCTGCCCTGCCATCATCTGAAGCAAGAAGTGGTAACGAGGTGGAATTCAACCCTCTATATGCTTCAGAGGTTGGAGGAGCAGCAAAAGGCCATTCAAGCCTATACAATTGAGCACGATATAGGAGATGGAATGCACCTGTCTCAAGTGCAGTGGAGAATGATTTCAACGTTGTGCAAGGTTCTGATGCCCTTTGAACTTGCCACACGTGAAGTCAGTTCAGACACTGCCAGCCTGAGTCAGGTCATTCCCCTCATCAGGCTTTTGCAGAAGAAGCTGGAGGCATTGAAGAAGGAGCTAACACGGAGCGATTCCGCTAGGCATGTGGGACTTGTGGATGCAGCCCTTAATTCGCTTAACAAGGATTCACGGGTGGTCAATCTGTTGAAATCAGAGCACTACATTTTGGCCACCGTGCTCGATCCTAGATTTAAAGCCTACCTTGGATCTCTCTTTCCGGCAGACACAGGTCTGCTGGGGTTGAAAGACCTGCTGGTGACAAAATTGTCAAGTCAAGCGGAACGCGACCTGTCAACATCTCCTCCTTCACATTCTCCCGCAACTGGGGGTGCGAGGAAAAGGCTCAGAATTCCGAGCCCACCCGCTGGCGGTGATGCAGGGCAGTCTGGAGCGACTGCTGATGCTGACATCTGGTCCGGACTGAAGGACCTGACAACGATTACGGACATGTCGTCTACTGTCACTGCATATGATTCTCTCAACATTGATAGAATGGTGGAGGATTATATGAGTGACCGCATCCAAGTAGGCACGTCACACAGTCCGTACTTATACTGGCAGGAAAAAGAGGCAATTTGGAGGCCCTTGCACAAACTGGCTTTATTCTACCTAAGTTGCCCTCCCACAAGTGTGTACTCCGAAAGAGTGTTTAGTGCCGCCGCTCACCTTGTCAGCAATCGGCGTACGAGGTTACATCCAGAAAATGTGGAGAAGATGATGTTCATTAAAATGAATTATAATCAATTCCTCCGCGGAGACATTGACCAGCAGCAATTGCCTCCACAAAGTACACAGGGAGCTGAGATGGTGGATTCCAGTGGGGACGAATTGATAATCTGTGAGGAGGGGGATGTACACGGTGATATATCGGAGGGTGAAGATGAGGTGGACATCTTGCCTCTGTAGAGCCAGTTTGTGCAAGGAGAGATTAATTGCTTCTTTTTTGGGGGGGGTCCAAACCAACCCGTCATATCAGTCACAGTCGTGTGGCAGACCCTGTCACTGAAATGATGGGTTGGTTAAAGTGTGCATGTCCTGTTTTGTTTATACAACATAAGGGTGGGTGGGAGGGCCCAAGGATAATTCCATCTTGCACCTCTTTTTTCTTTTCTTTTTCTTTGCATCATGTGCTGATTGGGGAGGGTTTTTTGGAAGGGACATCCTGCGTGACACTGCAGTGCCACTCCTAGATGGGCCCGGTGTTTGTGTCGGCCACTAGGGTCGCTAATCTTACTCACACAGCTACCTCATTGCGCCTCTTTTTTTCTTTGCGTCATGTGCTGTTTGGGGAGGGTTTTTTGGAAGGGACATCCTGCGTGACACTGCAGTGCCACTCCTAGATGGGCCCGGTGTTTGTGTCGGCCACTAGGGTCGCTTATCTTACTCACACAGCGACCTCGGTGCAAATTTTAGGACTAAAAATAATATTGTGAGGTGTGATGTGTTCAGAATAGGCTGAAAATGAGTGTAAATTATGTTTTTTGAGGTTAATAATACTTTGGGATCAAAATTACCCCCAAATTCTATGATTTAAGCTGTTTTTTAGGGTTTTTTGAAAAAAACACCCGAATCCAAAACACACCCGAATCCGACAAAAAAAATTCGGTGAGGTTTTGCCAAAACGCGGTCGAACCCAAAACACGGCCGCGGAACCGAACCCAAAACCAAAACACAAAACCCGAAAAATATCCGGCGCTCATCTCTAGTAACTCTGCTAAATTCGCCTTGCGACCGATCAACTCGGAATGAGGGCCATCATACAGACTCTGCAGGGTCACTGCATCTCATGTGCTCCTATTGTGAGGGGACCATACATCATACAGACACTGCAGGGTCACTGCAACTCATGTGCTCCTATTGTGAGGGGACCGTACATCATACAGACACTGCACAGTCACTGCATCTCATGTGCTCCTATTGTGAGGGGACCGTACATCATACAGACACTGCAGGGTCACTGCATCTCATGTGCTCCTATTGTGAGGGGACCGTACATCATACAGACGCTGCAGGGTCACTGCATCTCATGTGCTCCTATAGTGAGGAGACCGTACATCATACAGACACTGCAGGGTCACTGCATATCATGTGCTCCTATTGTGAGGGGACCGTACATCATACAGACGCTGCAGGGTCACTACATTGTAGTATGGTACACGCCCCACGCTATCTATTCAACCTCCAGAGGGGGTCATGGACCCCGAAGAGGGAGAAAAGGTGTCAGTATGCCGGCTGTCGGGATTCCAGCGCCGGTATACTGTGCGGCGGGACCCCGACAGCCAACACACTGAAGACCACCCAATATATATATATATATATATATATATATATATATATATATATATTTATATGGTATTGCCTGCACTAACTGGACTGCTCCTCCTATATTATTATAATAATAATAATAATAATAATAATAATAATAATAATAATAATAAAAGGACACCACAGGCTGCTCCCCCTGTATAAAAATAATAATAATAACAGGACACCACAGGCTACTCCCCCTGTATAATAATAACAGGACACCACAGGCTGTTCCCCCTGTAAAACAATAGGACACCACAGTCTGCTTCTCCTGTATAAAAATTGGACACCACAGGCTGCTCCCTCTGAATAGTAAGACGCCATTACCTGATCTCGACGGACACTGAGACTGAGTGCAGGTAAATAATGACAACTCACTTCCTGTCTGTGGAACGCACAGACCGGAAAAAGGTGGAACGCACAGGCCGGAAATAATGTATGAACGGCACAGGCTGCTTCCTGGTGACTGGCTCCTCCCTTCCAACACATCGGCCACAGCTGTAAAGAATTTTACCATGCATGTCCTCTGTGCAGGAGGCCGGCGGCCATTTTAATGTAGACCAGACAGGCACTACAGCAGCAATAGGTTCCTTGGCCGTGTAGTGACGTCAGGAACGGCGGCCATATTCCCCTGGTCTGAGCTCCTTCTTCCTTCTATCATTCCCACAAGGCAGCAGGAGCAGAGAGCAGCCATTGCTGTCTCTGGCAGCAGGTAATGATATTAATATTATTATTCTATAGGCTGAGCAGCTCTGGTGTCAGGTTGCTGTACTACAGGGGGAGCACCCTCTGATTCCTTGTTATAGTGCAGCTGGAGTAGCTTCTGGTGCTGCAATATCCTAGTACAGGTGGCTGACACTGTAGTGTCCTATTACAGTAATACAGGTGGCGCAGACACCAGCGTTACCGTAATGCAGGTGGCGCAGACACCGCCGTTACTGTAATACTGGTGGCGTAGACCCCGCCGTTACCGTAATACTGGTGTCGCAGACCCCGCCGTTACCGTAATACTGGTGTCGCAGACCCCGCCGTTCCCATAATACAGGTGGAGCAGACCTCGCCGTTACCGTAATTCAGGTAGCGCAGACCCCGCCAATACCGTAATACAGGTGGTGCAGGCAGACCTCGCCGTTATTGTAATACAGGTGGTGCAGACCCTGCTGTTACTATTAAACAGGTGGCGCAGACCTCGCCGTTACCGTAATACAGGTGGCGCAGACCCGGCCGTTACCATAATACAGGTGGCGCATACCCCGCCGTTACCGTAATACTGGTGGCGCAGTCCCCGCCATTACCGTAATACAGTTGGAGCAGACCCCGCCGTTACCATAACACAGGTGGCTCAGACTCCGCCGTTACCGTAATAGAGGTGGAGCAGACCTCGCCGTTAGCATAATACAGGTGGCGCAGACCCCGCTGTTACTATAATACTGGTGGCTCACCACTTCTTATCCACTCCAGCAGCCTCTCATGTCACAGCTACCCGCACCCCCAGCACGTCGAGCACGCAGCTGCGCTCCCCTGTCGCCTTCAGGTGAGTCTCCGCTCTTTGGCAGTCACTTATGTCTCTCACTGACCGCCAGGCTCTCCCGCCTCGCTCACGGCCTCCTATAAAATGTTATCGTGAATTTTGCTTTGTCTGCCGTTCTGGGTGCCAGAATGGAGCTCTATGTACCCGATCCCTTCTTGCCAGCTACTGCAATAAGTGTTAGAGTGGTAGTGGGTCGCAGTAACATTTTAATTGAGCCCCTGCAATACACACATGCCCAGAGAGAAGGGATCTTCCTACAAGGGGTCTAAAATAACAAGTAATTCATCATTTTGACCCCAAACAGTGGACCACTGTGAGCAACATCATCATATCTACTCATCATGCAGCTGTAACCGGGCAGCAGGGAGCCGCTCTCAGATATAGTATCAGTGCCTCAGTCCTCTCATCAGCACAGCTGTAACCGGGCAGCAGGGAGCCGCTCTCAGATATAGTATCAGTGCCTCAGTCCTCTCATCAGCACAGCTGTAACCGGGCAGCAGGGAGCCGCTCTCAGATATAGTATCAGTGCCTCAGTCCTCTCATCAGCACAGCTGTAACCGGGCAGCAGGGAGCCGCTCTCAGATATAGTATCAGTGCCTCAGTCCTCTCATCAGCACAGCTGTAACTGGGCAGCAGGGAGGCTCTCTCAGATATAGTATCAGTGCCTCAGTCATCTCATCAGCACAGCTGTAACCGGGCAGCAGGGAGCCGCTCTCAGATATAGTATCAGTGCCTCAGTCTCCTCATCAGCACAGCTGTAACAGGCAGTTATATATTATATTATTATTAATAGGATTTGGTACCTACCGGTAAATCCTTTTCTCGTAGTCCATAGAGGATGATGGGGTCCACATTAGTACCATGGGGTACAGACGGGTCCATCAGGAGCCATTGGCACTTTAAGAGTTTGAAAGTGTGGGCTGGCTCCTCCCTCTATGCACCTCCTACCAGACTCAGTCTAGAAACTGTGCCCGAGGAGACGACATACTTCGAGAGAAGGACTTAACACAGATAGTGGTGAGATTCATACCAGCTCACACATACAAGGCACATCAAGAAAACTAGCTTGAACAACTCAGCAACAGCTGAAGCATTACTTACTAAGTAATAATGCAGTACTCAACTAAAACGAAGTTGAACGGAACCAAGTAACAATTGCAGGAAAACAAAGCACTGGGCAGGCGCCCAGCATCCTCTACGGACTATGAGAAAAGGATTTACCGGTAGGTACCAAAATCCTATTTTCTCTGACGTCCTAGTGGATGCTGGGAACTCCGTAAGGACCATGGGGAATAGCGGGCTCCGAAGGAGGCTGGGCACTCTAGAAAGATTTATGACTACCTGGTGTGCACTGGCTCCTCCCACTATGACCCTCCTCCAAGCCTCAGTTAGATTTTGTGCCCGGCCGAGGTTGGATGCACACTAGGGGCTCTCCTGAGCCCTTAGAAAGAAAGTATAGTTTAGGTTTTTTATTTTCAGTGAGACCTGCTGGCAACAGGCTCACTGCAGCGAGGGACTAAGGGGAGAAGAAGCGAACTCGCCTGCTTGCAGCCGGATTGGGCTTCTTAGGCTACTGGACACCATTAGCTCCAGAGGGATCGACCGCAGGCCCAGTCCTTGGTGTTCGGTCCCGGAGCCGCGCCGCCGTCCCCCTTACAGAGCCAGAAGCAAGAAGAGGTCCGGAAAAACGGCGGCAGAAGACATCAGTCTTCACCAAGGTAGCGCACAGCACTGCAGCTGTGCGCCATTGCTCCTCATACACACTTCATACTCCGGTCACTGAGGGTGCAGGGCGCTGGGGGGGGGCGCCCTGAGAAGCAATAATAACACCTTGGCTGGCAAAAACTCCACAATATATAGTCCCAGAGGCTATATATGTGGAAAATACCCCTGCCAGAATATGGAAAAAAGCGGGAGAATAGTCTGCGGAAAAGGGGCGGAGCTATCTCCTGCAGCACACTGGCGCCATTTCTCCTTCACAGATCCGCTGGAAGGAAGCTCCCTGGCTCTCCCCTGCAGTCTACACTACAGAACAGGGTAAAAACAGAGAGGGGGGGCACTAAATTTAGGCGCAGTATATATATTATATAGAAAAAGCAGCTATAGGGGACATAACTCAGTTAGTCCCTGCATTATATGGCGCTCTGGTGTGTGCTGGCATACTCTCACTCTGTCCCCCCAAAGGGCTTTTGTGGGTCCTGTCCTCATTCGGAGCATTCCTTGTGTGTGTGCGGTGTGTCGGTACGGCTGTGTCGACATGTTTGATGAGGATAATGATGTGGAGGCGGAGCAGATGCCTTTAGAAGGGATGTCACCCCCTGCGGGGTAGACACCTGAGTGGATGGGCTTATGGAAAGTAATGAGTGCACGTATAGACTCCCTATATAAGAAAATCGACGACATGCCAAATGTGGGACAGCCGACTTCTCAGCTCGTGCCTGCCCAGGCGTCGCATGGGTCGTCAGGGGCTCTAAAACGGCCGCTACCTCAAGCAGACCCAGATGTCGACACTGATACTGACACCAGTGTCGACGACGATGAGTCTAACCTGATGCCCACTAAGGCCATTCACTGCATGATTGAGGCAATGAAAGAGGTGTTACACATTTCTGATATAACTACAGGTACCACTAAAAAGGGTATTATGTTTGGAGAGAAAAAACTACCCGTAGTTTTTCCCCCATCAGATGAATTAAATGAAGTGTGTGAAGAAGCGTGGGCTTTCCCTGATAAAAAATTGGTAATTCCTAAGAAGGTACTAATGGCGTTCCCTTTCCCGCCAGAGGATAGGTCACGTTGGGAAACACCCCCTAGAGTGGATAAAGCGCTCACACGTTTGTGTAAAAAGGTGGCACTACCGTCTCAGGATACGGCCGCCCTTAAGGAACCTGCTGATAGAAGGCAGGAGGCGATCCTGAAGTCTGTATACACACACTCAGGCATTATACTTAGACCAGCTATTGCGTCAGCATGGATGTGCAGTGCTGCCGCTGCGTGGTCAGATAAACTGTCAGAAAATATTGACACATTAGACAGAGACACGATCCTGTTAACCATAGACCATATAAAAGACTCAGTCTTATATATGAGAGATGCACAAAGGGAAATCTGCCGACTGGCATCTAAAGTAAGTGCATTGTCCATTTCTGCTAGGAGAGGCTTATGGACTCGCCAGTGGACAGGAGATGCGGATTCAAAAAAGCACATGGAAGTGTTACCATATAAGGGTGAGGAATTATTTGGGGATGGTCTCTCGGACCTAGTTTCCACAGCAACGTCTGGGAAGTCAGCATTTTTACCCCATGTCCCCTCACAGCCTAAGAAGGCGCCGTTTTATCAGGTTCAGTCCTTTCGGACCCAGAAAAACAGGCGTGGAAAAGGCGGGTCCTTTCTGTCCAGAGGCAGAGGTAGGGGAAAAAGGCTGCAACAAACAGCAGGTTCCCAGGAGCAAAAGTCCTCCCCCGCTTCTTCTTCCAAGTCCGCCACATGACGGTGGGGCTCCACAGGCGGAGCCAGGTACGGTGGGGGGTCGCCTCAAAAATTTCAGCGATCAGTGGGTTCGCTCACAGGTGGATCCCTGGATCCTGCAAATAGCATCTCAGGGGTACAAGCTGGAATTCGAGGCGTCCCCACCCCACCGGTTCCTAAAATCTGCCTTGCCGATTGCTCCCTCAGACAGGGAGGCGGTTCTAGCGGCAATTCACAAGCTGTATTCCCAGCAGGTGATAATCAAGGTACCCCTACTTCAACAAGGCCGGGGTTATTATTCCACACTATTTGTGGTACCGAAACCGGACGGTTCGGTGAGACCCATTCTAAATTTAAAATCCTTGAACACGTACATAAAGAAATTCAAGTTCAAGATGTAATCGCTCAGGGCGGTTATTGCAAGCCTGGACGAGGGGGATTACATGGTATCCCTGGACATCAAGGATGCTTACTTGCATGTCCCCATTTACCATCCTCACCAGGAGTACCTCAGATTTGTGGTACAGGATTGCCATTACCAATTCCAGATGCTGCCGTTTGGACTGTCCACGGCACCGAGGGTATTTACCAAGGTTATGGCGGAAATGATGATACTCCTTCGAAGAAAGGGAGTTTTAATTATCCCGTACTTGGACGATCTCCTAATAAAAGCGAGGTCCAAGGAACAGTTGTTGGTGGGAGTAGCACTATCTCAGGAGGTGCTGCACCAGCACGGCTGGATTCTGAATATCCCAAAGTCACAGCTGGTTCCGACGACACGGCTACTGTTCCTGGGTATGATTCTGGATACAGTCCAGAAGAAAGTGTTTCTCCCGGAGGAGAAAGCCAGTGAGTTGTCATCTCTAGTCAGAGACCTCCTGAAACCAAAACAGGTATCAGTGCATCGCTGCACACGGGTCCTGGGAAAGATGGTGGCTTCTTACGAAGCAATTCCCTTCGGCAGGTTCCATGCCAGAATCTTTCAGTGGGACCTGTTGGACCAGTGGTCCGGATCGCATCTTCAGATGCATCGCTTAATAACCCTGTCTCCAAGAACCAGGGTGTCTCTACTGTGGTGGCTGCAGAGTGCCCATCTTCTAGAGGGCCGCAGGTTCGGAATACAGGACTGGGTCCTGGTGACCACGGATGCCAGCCTTCGAGGCTGGGGGGCAGTCATACAGGGAAGAAACTTCCAAGGACTATGGTCGAGTCAGGAGACTTCCCTTCACATAAATATTCTGGAACTAAGGGCCATCTACAATGCCCTAAGTCGAGCAAAAGCCCTGCTCCTACACCAGCCGGTGCTGATCCAGTCAGACAACATCACGGCAGTCGCCCATGTAAATCGACAGGGCGGCACAAGAAGCAGGATGGCGATGGCAGAAGCCACAAGAATTCTCCGATGGGCGGAGAATCATGTACTAGCACTGTCAGCAGTGTTCATTCCGGGAGTGGACAACTGGGAAGCAGACTTCCTCAGCAGACACGACCTCCACCCGGGAGAGTGGGGACTTCACCCAGAAGTCTTCCAGATGCTGGTAAACCGTTGGGAAAAACCACAGGTGGACATGATGGCGTCCCGTCTCAACAAAAAGTTAAAAAGATATTGCGCCAGGTCAAGGGACCCTCAGGCGATAGCTGTGGACGCTCTAGTGACACCGTGGGTGTACCAGTCGGTTTATGTGTTCCCTCCTCTGCCTCTCATTCCAAAGGTATTGAGAATAATAAGAAAGCGAGGAGTAAACACAATTCTCGTGGTTCCGGATTGGCCAAGACGAGCGTGGTACCCGGAACTTCAAGAGATGCTCTCAGAGGACCCGTGGCCTCTACCGCTCAGACAGGACCTGATACAGCAGGGGCCCTGTCTGTTCCAAGACTTACCGCGGCTGCGTTTGACGGCATGGCGGTTGAACACCGGATCCTAAAGGAAAAGGGTATTCCGGAAGAAGTCATTCCTACGCTTATTAAGGCCAGGAAAGATGTTACGGCAACGCATTATCACCGCATATGGCGAAAATATGTTGCATGGTGCGAGGCCAATAAGGCCCCAACAGAGGAATTTCAACTAGGTCGATTTCTGCATTTCCTGCAAGCAGGAGTGGATATGGGCCCTCATTCCGAGTTGTTCGCTCGGTAAAAATCTTCACATCGCAGCGATTTTCCGCTTAATGCGCATGCGCAATGTCCGCACTGCGACTGCGCCAAGTAAATTTGCTATGCACTTAGTAATTTTACTCACGGCTTTTTCATCGTTCTGGCGATCGTAATGTGATTGACAGGAAATGGGTGTTACTGGGCGGAAACAGGCCGTTTTATGGGCGTGTGAGAAAAAACGCTACAGTTTCCGGAAAAACCGCAGGAGTGGCCGGAGAAACGGAGGAGTGTCTGGGCGAACGCTGGGAGTGTTTGTGACGTCAAACCAGGAACGACAAGCACTGAACTGATCGCAGATGCCGAGTAAGTCTGAAGCTACTCAGAAACTGCTACGAGGTGTGTAATCGCAATATTGCGATTACTTCGTTCGCAATTTGAAGATGCTAAGATTCACTCCCAGTAGGCGGCGGCTTAGCGTGAGCAACTCTGCTAAAATCGCCTTGTGAGCGAACAACTCGGAATGAGGGCCATGGGCCTAAAACTAGGCTCCATTAAAGTACAGATCTCGGCTCTGTCGATTTTCTTTCAAAAAGAACTAGCTTCAGTACCTGAAGTTCAGACTTTTGTAAAAGGAGTGCTGCATATTCAGCCCCCGTTTGTGCCTCCTGTGGCACCTTGGGATCTCAACGTGATGTTGAGTTTCTTAAAATCACATTGGTTTGAGCCACTAAAAACCGTGGATCTAAAATATCTCACGTGGAAAGTGGTCATGTTATTAGCCTTGGCTTCAGCCAGGCGAGTGTCAGAATTGGCGGCTTTATCATGTAAAAGCCCTTATCTGATTTTCCATATGGATAGGGCAGAGTTGAGGACTCGTCCCCAATTTCTCCCTAAGGTGGTGTCAGCGTTTCACCTGAACCAGCCTATTGTGGTGCCGGCGGCTACTAGTGAATTGGAGGACTCCAAGTTGCTAGACGTTGTCAGGGCCCTGAAAATATATGTTTCCAGGACGGCTGGAGTCAGAAAATCTGACTCGCTGTTTATCCTGTATGCACCCAACAAGCTGGGTGCTCCTGCTTCTAAGCAGTCTATTGCTCGCTGGATTTGTAGTACAATTCAGCTTGCACATTCTGTGGCAGGCATACCACAGCCAAAATCTGTAAATGCCCATTCCACAAGGAAGGTGGGCTCATCTTGGGCGGCTGCCCGAGGGGTCTCAGCTTTACAACTTTGCCGAGCAGCTACTTGGTCAGGGGCAAACACGTTTGCAAAATTCTACAAATTTGATACCCTGGCTGAGGAGGACCTGGAGTTCTCTCATTCGGTGCTACAGAGTCATCCGCACTCTCCCGCCCGTTTGGGAGCTTTGGTATAATCCCCATGGTCCTTACGGAGTTCCCAGCATCCACTAGGACGTCAGAGAAAATAAGAATTTACTCACCGGTAATTCTATTTCTCGTAGTCCGTAGTGGATGCTGGGCGCCCATCCCAAGTGCGGATTGTCTGCAATACTTGTAAATAGTTATTGTTAACTAAAGGGTTATTGTTGAGCCATCTGTTGAGAGGCTCAGTTGTTTTCATACTGTCAAACTGGGTATAGTATCACGAGTTGTACGGTGTGATTGGTGTGGCTGGTAAGAGTCTTACCCGGGATTCTAAATCCTTCCTTATTATGTCTGCTCGTCCGGGCACAGTGTCCTAACTGAGGCTTGGAGGAGGGTCATAGTGGGAGGAGCCAGTGCACACCAGGTAGTCATAAATCTTTCTAGAGTGCCCAGCCTCCTTCGGAGCCCGCTATTCCCCATGGTCCTTACGGAGTTCCCAGCATCCACTACGGACTACGACAAATAGAATTACCGGTGAGTAAATTCTTATTTTCTCTGACGTCCTAGTGGATGCTGGGAACTCCGTAAGGACCATGGGGAATAGCGGCTCCGCAGGAGACTGGGCACATCTAAAGAAAGCTTTAGGACTATCTGGTGTGCACTGGCTACTCCCCCTATGACCCTCCTCCAAGCCTCAGTTAGATTTTTGTGCCCGACCGAGCAGGGTGCAATCTAGGAGCTCTCCTGAGCTTCTTAGAAAAAGTTAGTTTTAGGTTTTTTATTTTCAGTGAGACCTGCTGGCAACAGGCTCACTGCATCGAGGGACTAAGGGGAGAAGAAGCGAACCTGCCTGCTTGCAGCCAGCTTGGGCTTCTTAGGCTACTGGACACCATTAGCTCCAGAGGGACCGAACACAGGCCCAGCCTCGGAGTCCGGTCCCAGAGCCGCGCCGCCGGCCCCCTTACAGAGCCAGAAGCAAGAAGAGGTCCGGAAAATCGGCGGCAGAAGACATCAGTCTTCACCAAGGTAGCGCACAGCACTGCAGCTGTGCGCCATTGCTCCTCATGCACACCACACACTCCGGTCACTGAGGGTGCAGGGCGCTGGGGGGGGGGGGGCGCCCTGAGCAGCAATATAAACACCTTGGCTGGCAAAAATACATCACATATAACCCCCAGGGCTATATGGATGTATATTAACCCCTGCCAGATTCCATAAAAATGCGGGAGAAAAGTCCGCGAAAAAGGGGCGGAGCCTATCTCCTCAGCACACTGGCGCCATTTTTCCCTCACAGCTCCATTGGAGGGAAGCTCCCTGGCTCTCCCCTGCAGTTAATACACTACAGAAAGGGTTAAAAAGAGAGGGGGGGGGCACAATTTAGGCGCAGTATACAACATATAGGCAGCTATAAGGGAAAACACTTTTTTATAGGTGCTATCCCTGTGATATATAGCGCCCTGGTGTGTGCTGGCATACTCTCCCTCTGTCTCCCCAAACGGCTTTGTGGGGTCCTGTCCTCTATCAGAGCATTCCCTGTGTGTGTGCTGTGTGTCGGTACGGCTGTGTCGACAGGTATGTGGAGGATAATGAGGTGGAGGCGGAGCGAATGCCTGTAAATATGTTGTCACCCCCTGCGGGGTCGACACCGGTGTGGTTGAACTTATGGAAGGATCAACGTGAAAGTGTCAACTCCTTACATAAAAGGCCGACGACACGGAACAGCCGGCTACTCAGCTTGTGCCTGTTCCAGCGTCTCAAATGTCATGGGGGGCTCTAAATTCGCCCGCAACCTCAGATAACAGACACAGATGTCGACACGGATACTGACTCCAGTGTAGACATCGATGAGACTGGTGTACCCTCCAAATAGGTCCACCCGTTACAGGATTGAGACAATGAAAAATGTATTACACATTTATGATTATACCCCAGGTACCACATAAAAGGGTATTGTGTTTGGTGAGAGAAAACTATTAGTAGTTTCTCTGACGTCCTAAGTGGATGCTGGGGACTCCGTCAGGACCATGGGGATTAGCGGCTCCGCAGGAGACAGGGCACAAAAGTAAAAGCTTTAGGATCAGGTGGTGTGCACTGGCTCCTCCCCCTATGACCCTCCTCCAAGCCCCAGTTAGAATTTTGTGCCCGGCCGAGAAGGGTGCAATCTAGGTGGCTCTCCTAAAGAGCTGCTTAGAGTAAAAGTTTGTTAGGTTTTTTATTTTCAGTGAGTCCTGCTGGCAACAGGCTCACTGCTACGAGGGACTTAGGGGAGAGAAGTGAACTCACCTGCGTGCAGGATGGATTGGCTTCTTAGGCTACTGGACACCATTAGCTCCAGAGGGAGTCGGAACACAGGTCTCACCCTGGGGTTCGTCCCGGAGCCGCGCCGCCGACCCCCCTTGCAGATGCCGAAAAGTGAAGGTCCAGAACCGGCGGCAGAAGACTCTTCAGTCTTCATAAGGTAGCGCACAGCACTGCAGCTGTGCGCCATTGTTGTCAGCACACTTCATAGCAGCGGTCACTGAGGGTGCAGGGCGCTGGGGGGGGGCGCCCTGGGCAGCAATGATAGTACCTTTTTCTGGCTAAAAATACATCACATATAGCCCCTGGGGGCTATATGGATGTATTTAACCCCTGCCAGGTCTCAGAAAAACGGGAGAAGAAGCCCGCCGAAAAGGGGGCGGGGCCTATTCTCCTCAGCACACAGCGCCATTTTCCCTCACAGAAATGCTGGTGGGAAGGCTCCCAGGCTCTCCCCTGCACTGCACTACAGAAACAGGGTTAAAACAGAGAGGGGGGGGGCACTTATTTGGCGATATGTATATATATATTAAAATGCTATAAGGGAAAAACACTTATATAAAGGTTGTCCCTGTATAATTATAGCGTTTTTGGTGTGTGCTGGCAAACTCTCCCTCTGTCTCCCCAAAGGGCTAGTGGGGTCCTGTCCTCTATCAGAGCATTCCCTGTGTGTGTGCTGTGTGTCGGTACATGTGTGTCGACATGTATGAGGACGATGTTGGTGAGGAGGCGGAGCAATTGCCTGAAATGGTGATGTCACTCTCTAGGGAGTCGACACCGGAATGGATGGCTTATTTAAGGAATTACGTGATAATGTCAACACGCTGCAAGGTCGGTTGACGACATGAGACGGCCGGCAAACAAATTAGTACCTGTCCAGGCGTCTCAAACACCGTCAGGGGCTGTAAAACGCTCATTTACCTCAGTCGGTCGACACAGACACGGACACTGACTCCAGTGTCGACGGTGAAGAAACAAACGTATTTTCCTTTAGGGCCACACGTTACATTTTAAGGGCAATGAAGGAGGTGTTACATATTTCTGATACTACAAGTACCACAAGAAGGGTATTATGTGGGGTGTGAAAAAACTACCTGTAGTTTTTCCTGAATCAGATAAATTAAATGAAGTGTGTGATGATGCGTGGGTTTCCCCCGATAGAAAATTATTGGCGGTATACCCTTTCCCGCCAGAAGTTAGGGCGCGTTGGGAAACACCCTTTAGGGTGGATAAGGCGCTCACACGCTTATCAAAACAAGTGGCGGTACCGTCTCCAGATAGGGCCGCCCTCAAGGAGCCAGCTGAGAGGCTGGAAAATATCCTAAAAAGGTATATACACACATACTGGTGTTATACTGCGATCAGCGATCGCCTCAGCCTGGATGTGCAGCGCTGGGGTGGCTTGGTCGGATTCCCTGACTGAAAATATTGATACCCTTGACAGGGACAGTATTTTATTGACTATAGAGCATTTAAAGGATGCATTTCTATATATGCGAGATGCACAGAGGGATATTTGCACTCTGGCATCAAGAGTAAGTGCGATGTCCATATCTGCCAGAAGATGTTTATGGACACGACAGTGGTCAGGTGATGCAGATTCCAAACGGCACATGGAAGTATTGCCGTATAAAGGGGAGGAGTTATTTGGGGTCGGTCCATCGGACCTGGTGGCCTCGGCAACAGCTGGAAAATCCACCTTTTTTACCCCAAATCACATCTCAGCAGAAAAAGACACCGTCTTTTCAGCCTCAGTCCTTTCGTCCCCATAAGGGCAAGCGGGCAAAAGGCCAGTCATATCTGCCCAGGGATAGAGGAAAGGGAAGAAGACTGCAGCAGGCAGCCCATTCCCAGGAACAGAAGCCCTCCACAGCTTCTGCCAAGGCCTCAGCATGACGCTGGGGCCGTACAAGCGGACTCAAGTGCGGTGGGGGGTCGTCTCAAGAGTTTCAGCGCGTAGTGGGCTCACTCGCAAGTGGACCCCTGGATCCTACAAGTAGTATCCCAGGGGTACAGACTGGAGATTCGAGACGTCTCCCCCTCGCAGGCTCCTGATGTCTGCTTTACCAACGTCTTCCTCCGACAGGGAGGCAGTATTGGAAACAATTCACAAGCTGTATTCCCAGCAGGTGATAATCAAAGTACCCCTCCTACAACAAGGAAAGGGGTATTATTCCACACTATATTGTGGTACTGAAGCCAGACGGCTCGGTGAGACCTATTCTAAATGGGAAATCTTTGAACACTTACATACAAAGGTTCAAATCAAGATGGAGTCACTCAGAGCAGTGATAGCGAACCAGGAAGAAGGGGACTATATGGTGTCCCTGGACATCAAGGATGCTTACCTCCATGTCCCAAATTGCCCTTCTCACCAAGGGTACCTCAGGTTCGTGGTACGGAACTGTCACTATCAGTTTCAGACGCTGCCGTTTGGATTGTCCACGGCACCCCGGGTCTTTACCAAAGTAATGGCCGAAATGATGATTCTTCTTCAAAGAAAAGGCGTCTTAATTATCCCTTACTTGGACGATCTCCTGATAAGGGCAAGGTCCAGAGAACAGTTGGAAGTCGGAGTAGCACTATCTCAAGTAGTTCTACGACAGCACGGGTGGATTCTAAATATCCAAAATCGCAGCCGTTTCCGACGACACGTCTGCTGTTCCTAGGGATGGTTCTGGACACAGTCCAGAAAAAGGTGTTTCTCCCGGAGGAGAAAGCCAGGGAGTTATCCGAGCTAGTCAGGAACCTCCTAAAACCAGGAAAAGTGTCAGTGCATCATTGCACAAGAGTCCTGGGAAAAATGGTGGCTTATTACGAAGCGATTCCATTCGGCAGATTCCACGCAAGAACTTTTCAGTGGGATCTGCTGGACAAATGGTCTGGATCGCATTTTCAGATGCATCAGCGGATAACCCTATCTCCAAGGACAAGGGTGTCTCTCCTGTGGTGGTTACAGAGTGCTCATCTTCTAGAGGGCCGCAGATTCGGCATTCAGGATTGGATGCTGGTGACCACGGAGGCCAGCCTGAGAGGCTGGGGAGCAGTCACACAGGGAAAAAATTTCCAGGGAGTGTGATCAAGTCTGGAGATTTTTCTCCACATAAATATACGGGAGCTAAGGGCAATTTCCAATGCTCTAAGCTTAGCAAGACCTCTGCTTCAAGGTCAGCCGGTATTGATCCAGTGGGACAACATCACGGCAGTCGCCCACGTAAACAGACAGGGCGGCACAAGAAGCAGGAGGGCAATGGCAGAAACTGCAAGGATTTTTCGCTGGGCGGAAAATCATGTGATAGCACTGTCAGCAGTGTTCATTCCGGGAGTGGACAACTGGGAAGCAGACTTCCTCAGCAGGCACAACCTCCACCCGGGAGAGTGGGGACTTCATCGGGAAGTCTTCCACATGATTGTGAACCGTTGGAAAAGACCAAAGGTGGACATGATGGCGTCCCGCCTGAACAAAAAACTGGACAAGTATTGCGCCAGGTCAAAAGACCCTCAGGCAATAGCTGTGGACGTTCTGGTAACACCGTGGGTGTACCAGTCGGTGTATGTCTTCCCTCCTCTGCTTCTCATACCCAAGGTATTGAGAATTATAAGACGTAGAGGAGTAAGAACTATACTCGTGGCTCCGGATTGGCCAAGAAGGACTTGGTACCCGGAACTTCAAGAGAGGCTCACAGAGGACTCACGGCCTCTGCCGCTAAGAAGGGACTTGCTTCAGCAAGTACCATGTCTGTTCCAAGACTTACCGCGGCTGCGTTTGACGGCATGGCGGTTGAACGCCGGATCCTAAGGGAAAAAGGCATTCCGGAAGAGGTCATTCCTACCCTGGTCAAAACCAGGAAGGAGGTGACCGCACAACATTATCACCACATGTGGCGAAAATATGTTGCGTGGTGTGAGGCCAGGAAGGCCCCATGAAGAAATTTCAACTCGGTCGTTTCCTGCATTTCCTGCAAACAGGAGTGTCTATGGGCCTCAAATTGGGGTCCATTAAGGTTCAAATTTCGGCCCTGTCGATTTTCTTCCAGAAAGAATTGGCTTCAGTTCCTGAAGTCCAGAAGTTTGTCAAGGGAGTACTGCATATACAACCCCCTGTTGTGCCTCCAGTGGCACTGTGGGATCTCAACGTAGTTCTGGGATTCCTAAAATCACATTGGTTTAAACCGCTCAAATCTGTGGATTTGAAATATCTCACAGGGAAAGTGACCATGCTGTTGGCCCTGGCCTCGGCCAGGCGAGTGTCAGAATTGGCGGCGTTTGTCTCAAAAAAAGCCCATATCTGATTGTCCATTCGGACAGGGCAGAGCTGCGGACTCATCCCCAGTTCTCCCTAAGGTGGTGTCAGTGTTTCACCCGAACCAGCTTATTGTGGTACCTGCGGCTACTAGGGACCTGGAGGACTCCAAGTTGCTAGATGTTGTCAGGGCCCTGAAAATATAGTTCCAGGACGGCTGGAGTCAGGAAAACTGACTTGCTGTTATCCTGTATGCACCCAAAAAACTTGGTGCTCTTGCTTCTAAGCAGACGATTGCTAGTTGGATGTGTAGTACAATTCAGCTTGCACATTCTGTGGCAGGCCTGCCACAGCCAAAATATGTAAATGCCCATTCCACAAGGAAGGTGGGCTCATCTTGGGCGGCTGCCCGAGGGGTCTCGGCTTTACAACTTTGCCGAGCTGATACTTGGTCAGGGGCACACCCTGACTGAGGAGGACCTGGAGTTCTCTCATTCGGTGCTGCAGAGTCATCCGCACTCTCCCGCCCGTTTGGGAGCTTTGGTATAATCCCCATGGTCCTGACGGAGTCCCAAGCATCCACTTAGGACGTCAGAGAAAATAAGAATTTACTTACCGATAATTCTATTTCTCGTAGTCCGTAGTGGATGCTGGGCGCCCATCCCAAGTGCGGATTGTCTGCAATACTTGTACATAGTTATTGTTACAAAAATCGGGTTATTATTGTTGTGAGCCATCTTTTCAGATGCTCCGCTGTTATCATGCTGTTAACTGGGTTCAGATCACAGGTTGTACAGTGTGATTGGTGTGGCTGGTATGAGTCTTACCCGGGATTCAAAATCCTTCCTTATTGTGTACGCTCGTCCGGGCACAGTATCTTAACTGAGGCTTGGAGGAGGGTCATAGGGGGAGGAGCCAGTGCACACCACCTGATCCTAAAGCTTTTACTTTTGTGCCCTGTCTCCTGCGGAGCCGCTAATCCCCATGGTCCTGACGGAGTCCCCAGCATCCACTACGGACTACGAGAAATAGAATTATCGGTAAGTAAATTCTTATTTTTTCCTGCATCTGAGAAACTAAATGAGGTGTGTGAGGAAGAGTGGTCTTCCCCCGTTAAGAAATTGATAATTTCTACAACGGTTATTGGCAGCGTACCCTTTCCCGCCAGAGGATAGGTCACGCGGGGAAACACCCCATAGGGTAGATACAGCGCTTACACGCTTATCAGAAAAGGTGGCACTACCGTCTTCGGGTACGGCCGCCCTGAAGGAACCTGCTGATAGAAAGCAGGAGGTTACCCTATAAGATATGGTCACACACTAGGGCATTATATTGCGACAAGCCGTTGCTTCGGCATGGATGGGCAGTGCTCCCGCTGCGTGGTCAGATTCCCTGTCGGAAAATAACTATGGATAGGGACAATATTTTGCTGAAAATAGAGCATATAAAAGACGTGGTCTTATACATGCGTGATGCACAGAGGGATATTTGCCGGCTGGCATCAAAAATAAGCGCTAGGTCCATTGCCGCCAGACGGGGGTTATGGACTTGGCAATGGTCAGGCGATGCCGACTCGAATCGGCATATGGAAGTTGCCCTATAAGGGGGTAAAACTGTTTGGGGATAGTTTTTCAGACCTCGTTTCCACAGCTACTGCTGGGAAATTAATTTTTTTGCCACAGGCTACCCCACAACAAAAGAAAGCACCGTATCATCAAGTACAGTCCTTTCGGCCCCAGAAAAACAAGTGGGCTAGAGGCTCATCCTTTCTGCCGAGAGGCAAAGGTAGAGGAAAAAAGCTGCAACACACAGCTAGTTCCCAAGAGCAGAAGTCCTCCCTGCGTCCGGTAGGTCCACAGCATGGTGCTGGGGCTGCTCAGGCGGACCCGGGTACGGTGGGGGCCCGTCTCAGATATTTCAGCGGACAGTGGGCTCTCTGACATAGATCCCTGGGTCCTTCAAGTAGTATCTCAGGGGTACAGGCTGGAGTTCGAGACGTTCTTCCCCCCGCCGTTTCCTAAAATCTGCCTTACCGGCACCTCCCTCTGCCAGGGAGACGGTGTTGGTGGATATTCAACACTATAATCACAACAAGTGATTGTCAAGGTGCCCCTCCTTCAGCAAGGAAGGGGTTACTATTCCACAGTGGTTGTGGTACCGCAACGGTTCGGTGAGACCCATCTTGAAATTAAAATACTTGAACTTTTATATCAGAAGATTCAAGTTCAAGATGGAATCGCTCAGGGCGCTTATTACGTGCCTGGACGAGGGGGATTACAGGGTCTCCCTGGACATCAAGGATGCGTACCTGCATGTCCCCATCCCCCCCCCCCCTCACCAGGAGTACCTCAGATATGTGGTACAGGACTGTCACTATCAGTTCCAGACGCGGCCGTTGGAGTTGTCCACGGCACCGAAGGTCTTTACCTAGGTAATGGCCGAAGTGATGATACTCCTTCACAAGAAGGAAGTTTTTATTATCCCGTACTTGGACGATCTCCTGATAAAGGCGAGGTCCAAAGAACAGTTGGTAGTGGGGGTAGCACTCTCTCGGGAAGTGCTACAACAGCACGACTGGATTCTCAATATTCCAAAGTCACAGCTGGTCCCGACGACACGTCTTCTGTTCCTGGAAATGTTTCTGAACGCAGACCAGAAAAGAGTGTTTCTTCCAGTGGAAAAAGCCGAGGAGTTGTTATCTCTAGTCAGAGACATCCTAAAACCAGGACAGGTGTCGGTACATCAATGCACACGAGTCCTGGGAAAAAATGGTAGCTTCGTACGAAGCATAATTCCATTCGGAAGACTCCACGCAAGGACGTTCCAGTGGGACCTGTGGGACTAATGGTCCGGGTCCCATGTACAGTTACAACAGCGGATAACCCTGTCAGCAAGAAACAGGGTGTCGCTGCTGTGGTGGCTGCAGAGGGCTCATCTACTAGTGGGCCGCAGATTCGGAATACAGGACTGGGTCCTGGTGACCACGGATGCCAGCCTTCGGGGCTGGGGTGCAGTCACACAGGGAAGAAATTTCCAAGGAGATTTCGCTTCACATAAATATTCTGCAGCTAAGGGCCATTTACAATGCCCTAAGACAAGCAAGGCCCCTGCTTCAGAACCAGCCGGTACTGATCCAATCAGACGACATCACGGCGGTCGCCCATGTACACAGACAGGGCGGCACAAGAAGCAGGATGGCGATGGCAGAAGCCACAAGGATTCTCCGATGGGCGACCTACACCCAGGAGAATGGGGACTTCATCCAGAAGTTTTCCAAATGCGGGTAAACCGTTGGGAATGACCACGGGTGGACATGATGGCGTCCCTCAACAAGAAGTTGAAAAGATATTGCGCCAAGTCAAGGGACCCTCAGGCGATCGCTGGGGACGCTCTAGTGACACCGTGGGTGTACCAGTCGGTTTATGTGTCTCCTCCTCTACCTCTCATACCCAAGGTACTGAGAATAATAAGAAGGTGAGGAGTGAAAACCATACTCGGGGTTCCGGATTGGCCATGAAGAGCTTGGTACCCGGAACTTCAAGAGATGCTGGCAGAGGACCCTTGGCCTCTGCCGCTCAGACAAGACCTGCTGCAGCAGGGACCCTGTCTGTTCCAAGACTTACCGCGGCTGCGTTTGACGGCATGGCGGTAGAACACCGGATCCTAAAGGAAAAGGGTATTCCGAAGGAAGTCATCCCTACCCTGATCATAGCCAGGAAGGATGTCACCGCAAGACATTATCGCCGCGTTTGGCGAAAATTTGTTGCTTGGTGGGAGGCCATGAAGGCCCCGACGGAGGAATTTCAACTATGTCGATTCCTGCACTTCCTGCAAGCAGGGGTGACGTTTGGGCCTCAAATTGGGGTCCATCAAGGTCCAGATTTCGGCTCTGTCGATTTTCTTCCAGAAAAAACTGGCTTCACTGCCTGAAGTTCAGACTTTGGTTAAAGGAGTACTACATATTCAGCCTCCTGTTGTGCCTCCTGTGGCACTTTTTTGGATCTCAACGTGGTGTTGGATTTCCTAATGTCGCATTGGTTGAGCCACTTAAAACCATGGAGCTAAAGTATCTCGCGTGGAAAGTGGTCATGCTGTTGGCCTTGGCCTTGGCCAGGCGTGTGTCAGAATTGGCGGCTTTGTCATGTAAAAGGCCTTATCTGATTTTCTGTATGGATAGGGCAGAGTTGAGGACTCGTCCTCAGTTTCTCCCGAAGGTGGTTTCAGGTTTTCACTTGAACCAACCTATTGTGGTGCCTGCGGCTACTGGGGACTTGGAGGATTCCAAGTTGCTGGACGTAGTCAGAGCCCTGTAAATTTTATTTTTCCAGGACGGCTGGAGTCAGGAAAACTGACTCGCTGTTTATCCTGATGGCACCCAACAAGCTGGGTGCTCCTGCTTCTAGGCAGTCTATTGCGCGCTGGTTTTGTAGCACTATTCAGCTGGCGCATTCTGCGGTAGGATTACCGCAGCCTAAATCAATAAAAGCCCATTCCACAAGGACGGTGGGCTCATCTTGGGCGGCTGCCCGAGGGGTCTCGGCTTTACAACTTTGCCGAGCAGCTACTTGGTCAGGGGCAAACACGTTTGCAAAATTCTACGAATTGATACCCTGGCTGAGGAGGACCTGGAGTTCTCTCATTCGGTGCTGCAGAGTCATCCGCACTCTCCCGCCCGTTTGGGAGCTTTGGTATAATCCCCATGGTCCTTACGGAGTTCCCAGCATCCACTAGGACGTCAGAGAAAATAAGAATTTACTTACCGATAATTCTATTTCTCGTAGTCCGTAGTGGATGCTGGGCGCCCATCCCAAGTGCGGATTGTCTGCAATACTTGTACATAGTTATTGTTAACTAATCGGGTTCTTGTTGTGAGCCATCTTTTCAGAGGCTCCTCTGTTATCATGCTGTTAACTGGGTTTCATATCACAAGTTGTACGGTGTGATTGGTGTGGCTGGTATGAGTCTTACCCGGGATTCAAAATCCTTCCTTATTGTGTACGCTCGTCCGGGCACAGTATCCTAACTGAGGTTTGGAGGAGGGTCATAGGGGGAGGAGCCAGTGCACACCAGATAGTCCTAAAGCTTTCTTTAGATGTGCCCAGTGTCCTGCGGAGCCGCTATTCCCCATGGTCCTTACGGAGTTCCCAGCATCCACTACGGACTACGAGAAATAGAATTATCGGTAAGTAAATTCTTATTTTCTCTTACATCCTTTGGTACATCCCCATTAGTACCATGGGGATGTACCAAAGCTCCCAGAATGGGAGGGAGAGCCCAGAGGCTCCTGCAGAACTGATTGACTGAACTTCAGATCATCAAAGGCCAAAGTATCGAACTTGTAAAACTTTGTGAACGTGTTCGACCCAGACCAAGTTGCTGCTCGGCAAAGTTGCAATGCCGAGACACCCAGGGCAGCCGCCCAAGAAGACCCCACCTTACGAGTAGAGTGTGCCTTAGCAGATTATGGAAACGGCAGTCCTGCCGTAGAATAAGCGTGCTGGATAGTGAACCTGATTCAGCGAGAGATCGTTTGCTTAGAAGCAGGACACACAATTTTCTTGGGATCATATAGGACAGAGAGTCCGACTTTCTGGGACGAGAAGTTCTCTTCACATATACCTTCAGAGCCCTTACGACATCCAAGGATTTTGATGTAATTGAGGAGTCAGTAGCCACTGGCACCACAATAGGTTGGTTGATATGAAAAGCCGACACAACCTTCGGAAGAAGCTGCTGACATGTCCGGAGCTCAGCTCTATCTTCGTGGAATATCAAGTAAGGGCTTTTACATGATAAAGCCCCCAGCTCGGACACACGTCTAGCAGATGCCAAGGCCAACAACGTGACCGATTTCCATGTAAGAAATTTGAGCTCAACCTCCTGTAGAGGCTCAAACCTATCCGACTGGAGGAACTGCAACACCACGTTAAGGTTCCATTGTGCCGTAGGCGGTACAAAGGGAGGTTGGATATGCAGAACTCCCTTCAAAAAGGTCTGAACCTCAGGGAGGGCAGCCAATTGTTTCTGAAAGAAAATGGATAGGGCCGAAATCTGGACCTTTACAGAACCCAATCTTAGGCTCATATCCACTCCTGCTTGCAGGAATAGGAGGAAACGTCCCAGTTGAAACTCCACCGCAGGAAACTTCTTGGATTCACACCAAGAGACATATTTCTTCCAAATACAATGGTAATGTTTAGTCGTTACCCCTTTCCTAGCCTGTATGAATAACCTTCGGAATACCCTTCCGAACAAGTATCAGGCTCTTAACTTCCGTGCCGTCAAACGTAGCCACAGTAAGTCTTGATAGGCGAACGGCCCCTGCTGCAGCAGGTCCCCCCGAAGAGGAACAGGCCTCTGCTCCTCTTGCAGTAGATTCAGAAGGTCCACGTACCAAGCCCTCCTTGGCCAGTCTGGGGCAATGAGGATCGCTTGAACCCTTGTTCTCCTTATGAGCTTTAGGATTCTTGGGATGAGTTGGAGTGGTGGAAACATGTACACTGACTGGAACACCCACGGAGACACCAGGGCGTCCACTGCCACTGCTTGTGGGTCCCTCGTCCTGGAACAATAACGCCGAAGCTTCTTGTTGAGACGAGAGGCCATCATGTCTATATGGGGTAGTCCCCAAAGATTGGTTATTTCCTTGAACACCTCCGGATGGAGTCCCCACTCCCCTGGATGGAGATCGTGTATGCTGAGGAAGTCTGCTTCTCAGTTGTCTACTCCCGGAATGAAGATGGCTGACAGCGGTAATGCGTACTTTTCTGTCCAGAGGAGTATTCTTGTCACCTCTGAAAATGCCCCTCTGTTCTTCATTCCGCCCTGTCGGTTTATGTAAGCCACTGTTGTTACGTTGTCTGACTGCACTTGAATGGCCCGATCTCTTAGAAGAGGGGCCGCCTGAAGAAGACTGTTGTAGACGGCTCTTAGTTCCAGGATGTTCCTAGGGAGATGGACTGAAACGCTGGCATGGACACTGTCACTGGGCAGGGACCCCACTAGACCACCAGGGCATGGGAGCGCAGGTCAGGTGTATTAACACGAACTTAATGGGGCTCCATAGTACCTGGGGTGGAAGACCAGCATAATGGCGGCGGCGTTGACCTGCAGCCCCTTCCCCGGCCCAGGGTGTCATCCATGCAGATTTCCCGCCCTGGAGCTGCCTCACACTCTCCCGCACTCCCACTCTGGAAGCCATCTTAACAGCATAGCAGCAGCAGGTCTCCGGGAATGCTGGTCAAGGTCTCCCTTGTAAAGCGGCCTGTGTACAGCGCTGTGCCTTTACATTCACTTGAGTATCCTACATGTCTTAGAGACAGCGTTAGTTGAGAAATGGTGTACATTGTAGAGTATATTGGGGGTCTTCCTGAGTTGATCGTAGCTGTGCTAAATTTAGCACAGCTACGATCATTCACACAGACATGCAGGGGGACGCCCAGCACAGGGCTAGTCCGCCCCGCATGTCAGTGCCGGCACCCCCTCCCGCAAAAGTGCAAAGGCATCGCACAGCGGCAATGCCTTTGCACTTCAAGAGTAGCTCCCGGCCTGCGCAGCTTTAGTGTGCTGACCGGGAGCTGCTCATCGCCCCCCGGCCCGCAGCAGCTGCATGTGACGTCACGCTGCCGCCGCGGACCACCCCCACCAACGGTCCGGCTATGCCTGCGCTGGCCAGACCACTCCCCCTAAACGGCGGCTGAACGCCGCCTTTCAGCCCCCTCCCGCCCAGCGACCGCTAGGCATCAACGGCTGCCATGCGCCGGCGCACTGCGGTGCCGGCACATGCGCAGTCCCGACCCGATCGCTGCACTGCGACAAACTGCAGCAAGCGATCGGGTCGAAATGACCCCCATTGTACGAGTATTCTGCTATATCCTTCGATCTGAGACCACGCTGTGATATAGATATATATATATATATATATAAGTCCAGTGCAGCATTATTGTAATATAGGTCCTCATTCCGAGTTGATCGCTCGCTAGCTACTTTTTGCAGCCGTGCAAACGCTTAGTCGCCGCCCTCGGGGGAGTGTATTTTCGCTTTGCAAGTGTGTGATCGCATGTGCAGCCGAGTGGTACAAAAACATTTTGTGCAAAACAAGACCAGCCTTGAAGTTACTTATCCTGTACGATGATCCTAGCGACGGAGGTCCCGGAATTGACGTCAGATACCTGCCCTGCAAACGCCTGGTCACGCCTGCGTTTTTCCTACCACTCCCAGAAAACGGTCAGTTGACACCCATAAACGCCCTCTTCCTGTCAATCTCCTTGCGATCGCTTGTGCTAGAAGCATTGCACAGCAACTATGCGGTTTGTACCCGTACGGCGTGCGCATTGCGTTGCATATGCATGCGCAGTTTTGCCGTATTTTTACCTGATCGCATTGTGGGTGACTGTGTGCCTGTATCTGTTGTGTGGTTTCACTTTCAGTGTTTCCCAGATATAACTCACCATATCCTGTACCCTGGGCTAGGTGCGTTTGGGTCAAATAATATAGTTGTGCACAACTATATTGTTACAGTCACACTATTCCCTGTTGTTTTATTCCACAGGTTATTGTAGTTGTCTGGCTATATAATCGTACTGTGTAAGTCCAATTGTTTAAATTGTGTAATGTCTAACAAAAAGGGCACCAAATCTGCAGAAGATCCTGCAACATGCAGAGCATGCTCTGCAGATTTATCAGAGAGGGAATCATTGCATGAGGGTCTCTGTACTGCTTGTCATGCACCTTGCAGTCAGTCCGCAGCCCCTGCTCCTAGTCAGGAGCCACCATGGACAGCGTTCACTACCCTGCTCGGTACTCTGGTGGAGCGCTTTGCACCCCCTATGGGGCCACCTGTGCCGTTACCCCCACAAATTGTCCCTATGGTTAATCTGTCTTGGGTGGAAAATGTGTCTAACCAACTGCAGCAACTAAACCAGTCTCTGGTTAGACATAAATCTACCTCTGGTCACTCTCATGTCCCTGGTCCTAAGTGGGCTGCTTCCTCCTCACAGTCTACAAACCTTTCTGAGTAGGGGAGCATATGGACCTGTCGGACACTGAATCCTGTGTTACTGACGAGGAATCTGCCCTATTGATAGATGTCCCTGCCCTGGTGGTTGCTCTCAAGCATATCCTTCAAATCACAGATGAGGAGGATTCTACTACTGTGGCTAGTTATAACAGCAGAAGGTGGTTAAAACTGTTTTACCTCATTCTGATCATTTAGTGGACATCAGACGGAACCCTGGTCTAATCCAGCGAAGAAATTCCCTATTCCCAAATAGGCCTTGGCTCGCTACCCTCTCCCTGCAGAGTTGTGTAACAAATGGGAGACTCCGCCACCTATGGATTCTCATGTCACCCGCATAGTGGCATCCACTCTGCCTGTCACCTCACTGAAGGAACCAACAGATAAGTGTACTGAGGGATGCCTGAAATGTGTATACTACCTTACAGGGGCTGTTCATAGGGGTGTGCTTCATAGGGTCAACAGTGTCTAGGTCGACAGTAACTAGGATGACAGGGATGCTAGGTCAACAGGCTCTCTAGGTCGACATGGTCTAGGTTGACAGGTCAAAAGGTCGACATGCGTTTTTAATGGGGGGGTTTGAGTCGTTTTCTCCGTACAGTGACTGGGAACCCAAGTTAGTGCTCCGTGTCCCCTCGCATGGCTCGCTTCACTCGCCATGCTTCGGGCAAGGTGCCTCGCTCCGCTACCGCTGTGCTCGGCACAGGTTACTATTCCAAATCGTAGTCCGCGTGGATCGTTAAGTATGAAAAAGTTTAAAAAAAGATTAAAAACAAAACAAAACTTATGTCGACCTTTTGACCTGTCGACCTAGAACATATCGACCTTGAAACCCTGTCAACCTAGTTACTGTTGACCAATAGTGGCCGACCTAAACATTGCCGACCTAGTTACTGTCGACCTAGAGACCGGATCCTGTTCATAGCACCACTATTTCAGCATCTTGGGTGGCAAAAGGTATTGAGGCATAGGTTCAGGCATTAGAGGAAGATCTGCCCGAGGATATCTCTGACAATACCAGACAGTACCTGTCTCATATTACCACCGCTTCTTATTACATTCAAGAGGCGTCCTCTGAGACAGCAGTATTGGCAGCCAAGGCATCGGCTACATCTGTCCTGGTGCGCTGCATACTATAGTTGAGGTCGTGGAAAGTGGACTTGGACTCCACAAAAACTTTGGAAGTCCTCCCCTTCACTGGGGACATTTGTTTGGGGAAGACCTAAATAAAACTGTGTCTGAACTGGCAGCTGCTAAGACAGCTTTTCTCCCAACTACTAATCTTCAGACGGCAAAAAGTACCACTTTTCGCTCCTTTTGCCCTCAAGAGAAAGTGAAAGGTCAGACAATCTCGTGCTCCCAAAACCACTAAGCCCAAGGCAAAGCAGTCTTGGGCAGCCCATCAGCCTGTTGCTAAACATGACAAGCCTGCTGCATGATGGAGCAGGTCTCCCCCTGGGGGACCCCAGGGTGGGAGGCTGAATTCTACAGTTCTCCCAGGTCTGGATCACGATAACTTCAAACGCTTGGGTACTGGAAGTTGTCTCTCATGGGTACGCGGTCTCCTTCAAGAGACGTCCCCCTCTCCAGTTATGCACAATGGCTCTCCCTTCAGACCCATTGAAAGCGCAAGCTGTACAAATGGTTGTAATTTCCCTCCTGATCACGGGAGTGGTTGTGCTGGTTCCTCAGTCCCAAAGGGGCAGAGGTTATTACTCAACCCTGTTTCTTGTCCCGAAACCCAGTGGGTCTTGCCTGCCTATACTCAACCTCAAATCTCTGAACAAGTTTGTGAGAGTGTCCAAGTTTTGTATGAAACGCTGCGCTCAATTGTGCTGGCTATGGAACCTGGAGACTATATGGTTTCCCTGGATATACAGGATGCATATCTGCATATTCCTATTGCCATATCGCATCAGCAGTTCCTACGGTTTGCGACTGGCGACCTTCAGTACCAATTCCAGGCTCTGACATTTGGACTGGCTATGGCTCCTTGGATTTTCACCAAGGTCATGGCCGTAATGACGTCCCACCTCCGTCCCCAGGGTGTCAGAATCCTCTTGTACTTGGATGACCTACTGATTCTGGCAAGTTCACATGATGTCCTTCTCAGTCATCTACAACTGATGGGGACTTTCCTGCAAGCCCACGGGTGGCTAATAAATTGGAAAAAGTCCTTGCTGGTCCCAGCTCAGAGCATGATGCACCTAGAGGCACTCTTAGATACACACACACACACACACACACACACACACACACACACACACACACACACACACACACACACACACACTGTTCCTGTCTCCAGATAAAGTCCTGAAACTTCAGGACAGGATAAAGGTGCTTCCTCCATCACCCCAGAGTGTTGACACACTTGGCAATGCAAGTACTTGGCCAGATGGTGTCATCCTTTGACATGGTAGCGTACGCCCAATTTCACTCTCGTCCTCTGCAACGGTTGACCCTATCAAAGTGGGATGGCCTACCTCATCGGATCAGGTACCAGATGGTCTCCTTGACTCCGGAGGTTCGTCTGTCACTGTCTTGGTGGCTCCAGGACCGGCAATTGTGCAGGGACCATCCATTCTGGATCCCCAACTGGGTACTACTGACAATGGACGCCAGTCTACTGGGTTGGGGAGCAGTGTTGAAAAAACACTCATTTCAAGGTTGTTGGACCAGGGAGGAGTCACTCCTTCCGATCAACATTCTGGAGCTGAGGGCAGTGTTCAATGCGCTGTCTCTTGCCCTGCATCTGGTACGGAACAGCCCTATACAGGTACAATCAGACAACACCACCACGGTGGCGTACATAAACTATCAAGATGGCACTCAAAGCAATGTTGGAAGTGTCAAAAATCCTTTCTTGGGTGGAACGCCATCTGGCAGCCATATCGGCAGTGTTCATTCTGGGCGTCCTAAACTGGGAAGCAGACTTCCTCAGTTGCCAGGACATTCACTCCAGAGAGTGGGGCCTTCATCTACCGGACCTAGACCTCATGGCGTCTCGACAAAAGATTTCGATCTTCAGATCACGAACCAGGGATCCTCAGGTAGTGTTCGTGGATGCACTGGCAGTTCTGTGGAACTTTGAGCTGTCTTACATTTTCCCTTCGGTGTCACTCCTGTCCAGGGTGCTGCGGAAGTTAAAGTAGGAGGAATGCTACTTCTAGTCGCTCCAGCATGGCCCAGACGGCATTGGTTCTCAGACCTGCAGGGTCTATCATCAGAGCATCCCCTCCTACTTCCTCAGCATCAAGATCTCCTCATACAGGGCCCTTGTCTCTACCTGGACCTGTCAGACTGGCTTTGATGGCGTGGCTCTAGAAACATTACTCCTGTGGGCCAAAGTTTTTACTGATGCTGTTGTTCAGACTATGCTGAAGGTCCATAAACCGGCCTCTGCCTGGATTTATTACAGGGTTTGGCATTCTTACTTCACCTGGTGTGCTGATAAGAATTATGATGCCTATAGATTCAAAACATCCAGAATTCTAGCTTTTCTACAAAGGGGCTTAGACTTAGGTCTTCATCTGGCTTCCCTCAAGGTTCATATATCTGCCTTGTCGGTATGGTTTCAGCGCAAGATTGCCATTATCCCTGATGTTCATACGTTCACTCAGGGTGTTCTACGTATTAAGCCTACCTATGTCCCTCCAGTGACTCCATGGGACCTGTCTATTGTATTGAAAGCCCTTCAAGAGTCTCCCTTCGAACCTCTTAAATCAGTGGACCTAGATGGCTCTCAGTCAAGATTCTGTTTTTGCTAGCTATTGCCTCTGCAAGAAGGGTTTTGGACTTGGGCGCCTTGTCCTGTCGTCTGCCCTTTCTGATTTTTCACCATGACAGGGTGGTTCTCCGAACCAGGCCTGGTTACTTGCCTAAGGTGGTGTCACCTTTTCATCTGATCCAAGAGATTGTGGTCCTGGCATTTATCTCTTTGGACTTATCAGCTGAAAAAATGGTCTTTAGATGTGGTCAGGGCTCTCCGTGTCTATGTGGACAGGACTGCCTCTATTAGATGGTCTGATGCCCTCTTTGTTCTGTTTGGATTCCACAAACGTGGCTAGCCTGTGAATATGCAAACCATGGCCAGATGGATTAGAATGGTGATTGCAGCTACAATAAATGCCCATTCTACCCGGTTTGTTGGACCTTCTTGGGTGGCCCGCCGTGGCACGTCCGCAGAACAGTTGTGCAAGGTGGCTATGTGGTCCTCGGTGAACATGTTTCTTAGGTTCTATGCCTTTGATACCTTTGCCTCCCAGGATTCTTCCTTTGGACGCTGGATTCTCACATCCGATAAGGCGCATCCCCTCCCTTGAGGAACTGCTTTAGGACATCCCTGATGTTTCTCTGTGGAAACCAATGTAACCTGCTGCAGAAAAGGAGAGTTATGGTAGACTTACCATTGTTAAGTATCTCTCTGCGAGGTACATTGAGTTCCACACGGTGCCCACCCTGATGCACCTAGCTTCTTTGGGTTTGTTTGCCCTTAGCCACTGGTACTGTCTCCTGTCAGGAGATTGTGTTCTTCTGTGGCTAACACCCGCCTTCTCTCTTGCCTGCTCTTGCATTGGACTGGTTATCAAAACTGAGCTTTCAGTGCCTGGAGATGGGGTTATAGAGGAGGCCCCTATGCATCCTGAGACAGCTAAAGCTTTATCTATTGGTGCACCCCGATGTTTTCCTGTAGAACACAATGTACCTCGCAGAAAGAGGGTTAACAATGGTAAATCTACCATAACTCTTCTTTTTAAATGTCGGTATCTAATTATGATGTAAAGACAACTGATTTTCATCTGAACTATAGTAAATCTGCAGAAACTAGTGGTTAGTTTCAGGGGGAGGAAGTAAACTGCCCATTAGGTGGTAACTCTGACCATGGGTTTTAAAAGTTGGCATGTAATTGTTCTGTCTTCATTACCACCGAAAGACGTCATTGCAAAACATCCGAAAATAATTAGAATATTGATGGGTTTGTAGCAATCATTTTTTTAGTGGTTCTGGAATGTCTTCAAATTCATTTAAATGTATGCACAAGAAAAAATATATTAACATCTGTACTAAGAGGGAAATTTAAACCACAGATTTTAAAAACCGTTCTCAATAAAATAAACAATCTGTTTTGTTCCTCGCTGTCTTAATTTCGGTCACATCCAAACCACTTCTCCAGTGAAATGCTCCTGTTAGAAAGCTTCTTTCTTCTTTTCTTTCTTTCTTCTTTCTAGACGTAATACACGAACTTGATTAAAATAAAAAAACGGAAACACGATCCACGCACTGAAAAGGGTTCTACAGTATGTTTACAAATAGAAAACCCTTTCCCTGAATGCCGGGACCCACGTGACTTCTGTCACTGAAGGTCACGCCAGCCAATCAGGGAGCGCCACGTCATGGTGCTCTCCTGAGTGGCTGTGCGCTTCATGATGTAGCGCTTCCTGATTGGCTGGGGTCCCAGCATTCGGGGAAAGGATTTTCTATGTGTAAACATAGAACCCCTTTCAGTGTGTGGATCGGGTTTCCGATTTTTTTATTTTAATCAAGTCCGTGGATTACGTCTAGAAAGAAGAGGACAGAACAACGTCGGATTGTTTGTAAGTATAATTTTTATTTACAGGTACCCCGTGGATTCTACGTGGACAAGGGGACCGAGGTGTTCCGTGGGAAACTAGGTAAGTATGTGAGTGTGTAAGTGTGTATATATGATTGTAAATAAAGTTGTACTTTCATGGTGTGTGTGTGTGTTGTGTTTTTTTGGGGGTATTTTTGTTGTAGAACTACAGGTACCAGCAGGCCCATTATTTCCTGCATGCTGGTACTTGTGGTTCTCCAAGTATCAGCTTGTGGGGGAGGCTTGCTGGGACTTGTAGTTCTACCACAAAAAAACAATATTCTATTTTTTTCCACAAAGGCTATCAGCCTCCCATCCACCGCCCACGGATGGGGGGGACAGCCTCAGGCTTCCCCTTCTGGCCCTTGTGTGGCTGGAGGGGGGAAGCCCTTGATATAAGGGGTCCCCTCTCCTCCAGGGTACCCTGGCCAGGGGTGACTAGTTGGGGGGGTAATGCCACGGCCGCAGGGACCTATATAAAAGTGTCCCCCGGCTGTGGCATTATCTCTCTGGCTAGTGGAGCCCGGTGCTGGTTTAAAAAATACGGTTGACCCCTACATATTTTGTCCTCCATATTTTTTGAAACAGGACCAGATGCAGAGCCCGGTGCTGGTTGTTTAAATATGTGGGGACCCCACGCAATTTTCCCCCTGTATTTTTACAACCAGGTCCGACTCAAAGAGCCCGAGGCTGGATATACATAGGAGGGGGGACCCCACGCAATTTTTTTTAAATTTAACTATGTGTGATGTCCACAGTGCTATTGTCTGTTGCTAGTGAATTTACCTTTGGACCAGCCCCCCTAGCACCCTAATCCAGCCCATCAGATGTATCTGATATTTTGTGTATCTTACCTTTATATGTTGTTAATTAATTGAATTGTTGTGTTAATAAAATATATACCCTCATGGACAGCGCTTCTTATAATTTTCATTAGCTGCCATAACCTCTTGCGGTGGAAGCCGCTGGATCCACACGCTGCCAGACTCGCGGTGGAAGCCGCTGGACCTGGAAGCTGCCAACCACCAGACTGTGCTGTGATTCGGGGAGACTGGGCAGACTACCTCTTGGACACTCGGCCTAGGGACACGAGATCTCCCACACACCTGGTTACGTGCACTTGGGGTTCTATCAGGAAAGGAAATATAATACAGTGACAGTGGTCTGCCAGATTTGTGTACGTTGGGGCTGATATTGCTTATATTAACAGGAGAGTTAGTGGATGGGATTGGAAGCTTTGGGCCTCCTTCATTCATTAAGGTCTCCCTGCTGAGCTATTATACTCCATTTTATTGCTGGGGTGCCTAATCTGCTATAAAAAAAATACAGTTTTTTTAATTACATTTTATTTATTAAAAATTTTTTCTCACAGACAATGGAGAAAGGAACCAAAATCTTACATGGACATTTTCATCTTAAATCTCTACCAGATGGCAGAGTTGATAAAACCAAAGTTATTTGTAACCACTGCAAAGCTGAATTTTCTTATCACCGGAATACTTCGAGTCTGAAGTATCACTTAAATGCAATACACACCGTTGATGCCAGCAACTCACCCACTCAAACAAACAGTGGAGGGAAGCTTCGGCAGACTACGTTGGATACAGCGTATGGGAGAAGTATAGATAAACAGAAGCAAGAAAAGCTAACAAATAACATAGCGAAGTGGATAGCTACAAACTGCAGGCCAATTAGTATTGTGGAAGATGTCAGTCTGAGGAATGTTCTTAGGATCGCAACGAATGACAGCACGTATGAGCATCCCTCAAGACGCACCATCACAATTAGAATACATGACTTGTATGAAAAGGAGAGGACTACAAAAGCAACGGCGTTACAATGTGTACCACATGTTGCTCTCACTGGAGATTACTGGACATCGCTGGGTAACCATAATTACCTCGGAGTTACAGTGTATTATATTGATGAACAGTGGGAGCTGCATTCACATGCTCTGACTGTAATGAAAACAGAAGAGAAACATTTTGCTGAAACGTGCGTAGAACATTTTATTCATGTTGCACAGGAGTGGAACATTTCAGAAAAAGGTGGTCATTCCGAGTTGATCGCTCGCTATCTGTTTTTAGCAGCCGTCCAAATGCTATGGTGCCGCCCACTGGGAGTGTATTTTAGCTTAGCCTAAGGGCGAACGAAAGGATCGCAGAGCGGCTACAAAATAATTTTGTGCAGTTTCAGAGTAGCTTCAGACCTACTCAGCGCTTGCGATCACTTCAGACTGTTCAGTTTCTGTTTTGACGTCACGAACACGCCCTGCGTTCGCCCAGTCATGCCTGCATTTTTCCTGGCACGCCTGCGTTTTTTTCAACTCTCCCTGAAAAGTCAGTTGACACCCAGAAACGTCCTCTTCCTGTCAATCACTCTGCGGCCAGCAGTGTGACTGAAAAGCTTCGCTACATTGTTCGTTGTAATAGTACGAAGTGCGTGCGCATTGCGCCGCATGCGCATAAGTGCCGATTTTTTGCCAGATTGCTGCGCAACGAACGAAAGCAGCTAGCAATCAACTCGGAATGACCCCCAAAGTCGGCACACTTAGCACAGATAGTGCAAGAAATATGATTGCTGCTGCAAGACACCTGCCTTTTGAACATGTCCCCTGCACTGCGCACAGTCTCCAGCGTTCTGTCACAGTATCTCTGCAGAATAGTGCGTTTGACAATGTCCTGGCCAAATGCAGAAAAGTTGTAGGCCACTTTAAACACAGTCCAGCAAGTGCTGCAGAATTAGAACAACAAATTCAACATAGACAAAAGGAGTCGCTCATACAAGATATTCCAACCAGATGGAATTTGACTCTGGACATGATAAAAAGTGTTTGTAGAAATGAACAGCCACTGAGGGATGCCATGCCAACTACAGCTGAAATGGGCAACCTGCAGAGGTCGGAAACGCTACTGGAGCCCTGCAGGTGTATTTTACATACGTAATATATTTCATTTTCCCACTGTCCCGTCTGTAAAAAATATAGCATGAATGGGATGTAGTTAGGTAGGTTTAGGCACTTACTGGTGGTGGGTAGGGAGCAGGGAGGGTTAGAGTTAGTAGGGAGCAGGGAGGGTTAGGGTTAGGCTGCATGGAGGGAGAGTTAGGGTTAGGCACCACCAGCGGACTTTTAGGGTTAGGCACTATGCAGGGAGGGTTAAGGGTAGGGAGGGTTAGTATACTTACCAGGGACTTTTGGGTATCTGGATTCCAGGATCCCGCTGTCGGTCTCCTGACCTCCAGCATTCTCCCGTACCCAAAGAAATGGGTTTGATTTTTTTTTGCTGTTGCAGGTATGTGACTGGACTTCTGGGAGGAGAAAAGTATGTTTCATGCTCTATGGTTCTGCCTGCTTTTTGCCATCTCTCTCGGGTCATGGAGAGTTCAGATGATGACCCTGCCTACGTGGTCAAATTTAAGTCTACATTCAGAACAGACCTGGAGACACACAAGGAAAATGCCAGCATTGCATATCTGAAGATTGGACCCAGATTCAAGGACCTCAAGTGTATACCCAGAGCTGAGAGGGGTGAGGTGTGGGCCTTAGTCACCAACTTACTCAAGGAATAGAGGTTTGTGGCAGAGAAACCTGTGGAAGCAACAACATCGGAGCCACCAAATAAAAAGTTAGCCCTATTAACTGCTTCATCAGAGTCTGATTCTGAATAGGAGGAAGATTCAGTTGAGAACAGTGTGCGTCAATACAGAGCGGAGCCCACCATCAGTACAGAGTCCTGTCCATTAGAGTGGTGGTCCAAACATGCAGACTCACACAGCAGGCTGGCCTCCATTGCACAGAAGTACTTGTCCACACCCGCAACATCAGTACCCTGTGATAGGTTGTTTTCTCTTGCTGGTCATATTGAGGGTCATTCCGACCCGTTCGCAGAATGCGCATGCGCGGCGGCCGCAGTGCGCATGCGCGACGTTGCCCGGTGACGGGTCGCCGGGTTACATCGCGGCTAAAGAAGAAAGCGGTCGCAGGACAGACTCCAAAGAAGATTGACAGGAAGAGGGCAGTGCAGGGTGGATCCGGACCGTTTGAAGACATTTTTCTGGAGTGGTAAGTAAACCGCAGGCGTGTCCAGGTGAACGGAGGGCGGAGGAGTGATATCAAAGTTGAGCCCATCATCGCTGGTTCCATAGCACAGGGTAAGTAGGTATAGGCCTAGTCTTGTTTTGAGTGAATTTTTTATAGCTTAGCAGGGCTGCACAAGCGTTCACAGTCCTGCTAAGCTAAAATACACTCCCCCATAGGCGTGGACTATTGATCGCAGCAGCAGCAAAAAGTTGCTGGCTGCGACCAACTCAGAATGACCACCATTGTACAGAAGAAGAGAGTTTCTTTATCATCTGAAAATGTAAATAACCTTGTGTGTCCTAGCAACTGGCTTGGTGCAGAGGAGTAATAGGTTACACACCTAAAATATATCTGTCCAATCTGTCTGGTGGGGAAAAAATCTGGGAAGGAAAACAGATTTAGATTCTCAGAAAAATGAGAAAATATATTTTATTTTTATTTTTAAAGTTTTTTAAATGCTACTGTATAAAGCAGGGATGGGAAACCTTCGGCCCTCCAGCTGTTGTTGAACTACACATACCAGCATGCCTTGCTACAGTTTTGCTATTTGGCCATGCTAAAACTGTTGCAGGGCATGCTGGGATGTGTAGTTCAACACCAGCTGGAGGGCCGAAGGTTCCCCATTCCTGGTATAAAGGGAAAACTGCAAACCAAATGTTATTGCACTGTTGTTCATATAGATGTACTAAAAGTGCGCAATACACCACTTTTGAATTCATTATTGACTGTAGTGCCTAACAATACGATTAATCGCTATTAATCGCAGAAAATCCTGCAAATAAATCGCAATTACAAATTTTCATCGTTGCCCAGCACTAGTTAAAATACAACCAATAGCCTCCAATATAAAATCTTTGAGATCTTCAGAATAAGTGCTTGTGCCTAAGAAGTATTCCACAGCTTGCTGACTCTTATCACCCTCTATAATGGTATAGAGGGTGCTAACATCTTACTAAAGTGCAGTCATCTTCCCATTTAATATTCTCAAGTTTCCTTAGAACATCCCCCATATCTTTAAAAAAAGATGGGGTATTGACAACTAGTGGCTGTAGAAAGGAATCTATCATTGCCGATAGATTGGAAGTCATACAATTGGTACCTGTAATGATCGGACGACCTGGTGGTTGAGTGGGGTGTTTATGAATTTTGAGTAAAATATACATAGTCGGGGAGGAGGGATCCTTAATATTGATAAAATCTACTTCTTTTTTAAGGGTTCCTTTCTCAAGAGCATTATTGCACATGCCGATTAGATTTTTTTACAATATTTGTTATAGCGTCACTCCGCAATTTTCTGTAGGTGTCCTTATCTGTCAGTTGTCTATTTCTTTTATATAATCGGCTTTATTCATAACAACGACCCCTCCCCCTTGTCTGCAGGCTTTATTATCAGATCTTTATTTTCTTGTAATGACCTGATTGCTGCATATTATTTTTTACTTAAATTCCTCTTTTTTATTCTCGTAATATTTCTTAATTCTTTACTCACAATTGAATTGAAACAATCTATATTCCTTCCTTTGATATGTTTGGCAAAAAATGTGGCTCTCGGTCTGAACTTGGATTTCTCAGGTTCATCTTTATTCCCCTCATCCTGGGAATCCTTAGAGAGAAACCATTTTTTGACACTGATCTTTCAGATGAATTTTTGCAAATCCACAAACATATCAAAGGGGTTAGGATCATTAGATGGGCAAACTTCAACCCTTTGAAGAGTATGTTGGTTTCCTCCTTTGTAAGGGTATGGTTACTTAAATTGAAAATATTACTTGTATCCAGATTGCAGACAGGTATTTGATCTCTAGATTTACTCTTTGGTTTGACAATTTTTTTCTGAATTTTTACTCCTCTCTTACGTCTTTTTTTATTATTTTTAACCAGAGTTATTCTCTTCTCGGGGTCCAAGAGTCCCATTGTAAAAAAGACTGATTGTCTCTTTCCTCCAATTGATCCTCCCTTAGATCTTTAAATCTATTTTTAGTGGGGATTTTATATCTGTCCTGTTCATTCCCTTGTGATACATATGTTTCTCTTCTCTATAATCTTGTCTCAAATTTCTTTGAGGTAATCTTTTGCTTGTTTGATAATCTCTATTATCATTACGGTAATGAGACCTTTCCTTATTGTACTTTTGTCTCTCAAATCTCTGAGGTGCCTCACTTCTTGTCCTATTCCATTTGGTGGTTCTGGATATTCTTTCCTTTCCCATTTTATTTTGTGATTTGTATTGATTAGAATCCTTATAGTAAGGCCCCTTACTCCAGACCAGGGTGGGTTCATTTGGATAAATACCGGGGGTTTCTGACTGAATTTTCATTTTCTCTTTATTTGCTAATTTATTCAAATCTCCAATATCCCATTGAAATTTATTTTTTATTCTCAAATCCCTGGTGTCTTTCTCCAGTTTCATAATAATATGTTTATCCCGGGGGCGTGGCCTAGCTGGAGCTGCAGCAGGACGTGTGTCTGAGGAGCTCCTGCTTTATAAGCTCCCATCCAGACAGAAATATTTGGGGTGGCTGAAAATTTTCCCCCTCCTTCACAGCCTGCACTGTCTGGGGACCCCTAGGAGTGAGCTGCGGAGCCGGGAGGCCCGTTACTGGGCCTCTGCGGGTTGCGGCCTACGTGAGCTCCTGAGACCCCGGCCTCGATTTATATACCTCCCCAGCTGCGGGACCGCGATCGACGGAGAGGACGCCTGCCCTTCTCCACATCTTAACTGCTGCATACCTGATCCCTGGGGCCCCGTGGACCGACGCTGGCAGCACGGACGTGTTCTCCCCGGCGACTACAGCGGGGAGCTCGGGACTCGGAGGCGGCGGCGGGAGGCGGGAAACGAGTGCGCGGCTGGCAGCTTCTCGGCGGCACCCAACACAGGGAGCTCCAGAGCGGGACCAGAGGCACAGCTGAATCCCTGGACCCTGGCAGCGGCGGTGGGGGCCCAATCGGAGGGAGGAGGTAAGACAGAAGCCTCATACCCAAAAGAAGCCGGGTCTCCCCTGGGTTCCCCCCCCCCTCCCCCCTGCTCCTGAGTGGTGGAAGAGAGTAAGGCCCCACAGAATATACAGTGGCCTGATCGATCAGCCTTAGGGCTGACTCTCCTGCACGGCTGCTCATAAAGCTGGACCCCTCTCATATTTACTCTTCCAACGCAGCCCCCCTTACGAAGTACCCCTGTCCCCCAATATACAATATACTATATCACATTACCTACTACATTATAGCTGGCTGCTGGCCCAGAAGCTCCATCTAGTGTCCACTCCGATATACTACACCCCCCCTGATGGGAGAGCTCCATTCACACAAGATGGCTGCGATTTGATTTGATTACTTCTTTTCCCTCCACCGTCCCGGCCCGGGATGTGCACCGATTGGTAACCCAGCGTGTGGAACCCTCGCTCTCAACACTTGCAACTCTGACAGTTCCCCCAAATCATCCTGACCTCTGTTATGGCTCCCAAGCGTCAGAAAGCCTCCAAATCTGTATCACAAATATCATTCTTTAAATCTTCCCCTCAACCTCCTAAAAAAATGGGAGATAAACCGCAGATGAAGAAGGCTGACCCCCCGCCTTCACCTCTTCCCTCTGACACATCTCCCCCGAGACAGCCTTCCCCATCTATGGCGGCTGTCAACGACTCTGATGCGTTAACAGTGGGTACAATGAAATTGCTCATGTCACAATTTAAATCAGAAATCGCGGCGGAGTTTCGCTCCACTCTCCAAGCTTGTCAGCAATCCATCGACGAGATAGGAGACCGTACCAACCATCTGGAAACAAAAATGGAGGAGGTGGTGGGGTCACATAACCAACTATTGGACTCCCACGATAACCTAGAGGATGAGGTGCACAAACTTAGAGATAAGATCGCAGATCTCGAGGACAGATCTAGATGGAGCAATATTAAACTGCGCGGGGTTCCTGAGGAGATATCTAACAGCAGCCTTCATGATTTCGCTGTTAACCTATTCGGAAAACTCTTACCGCAGGCCTCATCGGCTGATCTCCTTATTGACAGGATCCACAGACTACCTAAAGCCAGAGCAGCCCCGGCCCACGCTACAAGAGATGTTCTGATGAAAATGCATTATTTTCATATCAAAGAGGCAATTCTTAAAGCATCAAGACCATCATCAGATACCGCAAAGGCTCTTGTGGACCTGCAACTATTTGGAGACCTGTCTCAAACTACTCTCCTCAGACGCCGCTCCTTTCAACCCATCACATTGGCACTAAGGAAAGCCAATATCTCTTACCGTTGGGGATTTCCTGTCAAGCTTCTCATTGCACGTGAGGGTTCCACGATCGCGATTGATAATGTCGATGAAGGAATGAAGCTCCTGAGCTCCTGGAATATAACGAGTTCACCCGGGGGAGATTCCTCTCCTCAGCGTAGACTTCAACAGGACTGGTCCACAGTGAAGTAGGAGTCAAGTCTAGGTGATGGCTGACTCTTCATATGTCGCATTTAAAGTATATATTGCTTTGATACATGCATTCCCTCCTTTCACCTAGCGAGTTAATGTTCTCTCCAGCTGTTTCAACGTTCTATTATATTTATGTTTTTTGAGAGGTTTAAATTTAAGAGGAGGATGTGTGTGGCCAAGAACTACCTTTAAGATAGACCGGCCAACTCAAAGTGTTATTTTTTCTCTCCTCCTTCTTGTTACTGTTACCTATTTCGGTATATTGCAATATGTTGATTTAACGATACTGGGCGCCTGGCTTGGCTTCCCCCCCGGGGCCCCCCCTCCCTCCTCCGTGGCGCCGTGGGTAAGTCCCGGGCGGTGCGGGGAGGGGGCTCGGGGGGGGGCTGAGTCGGGGGTTCACACATATCCCTGGGCTGGGGTGGTGGATGGTTGTCATGCCACTAACCCCCAAAAGTTTTACACAGATGCCTGGTCAAGGCGTCTGGTTCTGGTCTCAAGGGAGACTAGTTATGTTCTTTGTTGTTTTTTATTTCCCACCTTTTATTTTTGGTTTTTTTCCCACCTCCCAGTTTTGTAAGCCAATCTACGTCACCTCTATTGTCAAGTATGTTTTATATACATCCTTTGAGTCGCTTACGCTACGCAGTTCCTTTTCTTGACCCATGGTGAATGTTATCTCAATTAATGCTAAGGGGCTGAACTCCCCCCATAAGAGGAAACTAGCCCTTACTTATTTCACAAAACAAAAAGCACATATTGCAGCCGTGCAAGAGACACACTTCCCAAGTACTAATCCCCCGCGTTTCTCTAACCCTAAATACCCCCAATGTTATACGGCTAATGGCCCTGTTAAGAAGGCTGGGGTAGCTATTCTTATAGCCCATAACTGCCCGTTTGTGCTTTCGACCCAATACTCAGATGGCAGATACCTAATACTGGTTGGCCATCTGGAAAAAGTTGAGGTAACCATTGCCTGCTGCTACGCGCCTAACACCAAGCAGATTCCTTTTTGTAGAAAGCTCTTTCAAACCCTCCAGGAGAAGTCCAGGGGAGCTGTTTTGCTTCTGGGCGATTTTAATATAGCCCCGGACTCTAACATAGATAGATCCAACCCGCCTATACTCCCTCATCCGTTAAAACCCCATAAGTTAGCCGGGCCCTTTAAAACTTTATTAGCTGAATACGACTGGTATGATGCCTGGAGAGTTAAACATCCCACGACACGAGATTACACCTTTTATTCACATGTACATAGATCATACTCCCGAATTGACATGGCCATTACAGATAGACCAACGTTAGCCTCAATTCGCAAGATTACCATCTTGCCAATGACGTGGTCGGACCATTCCCCTCTATTTCTGAGCTGGGATGTCTTCTCATATAATGCTCCCCCGGGACCCTGGAGATTAGGCTCCCATCTATTAAATAATCCTGAGGGCCTACAGGCCGTACAGGCGGCTTTGGAATTGTACTTATGTACTAATCAACCTTCAGACACTTCTACGTTCACCCACTGGTGTGCGTTGAAAGCCGTGGTCCGAGGCTCAGCGATACAAATCGCGGCTAAATTGAAACGAGACACGCCAACAGCTGGCCTCCGCGGAGCAGGAGGTCGCCTCACTAGAGAAGGCCCATAAAAAAGACCCCTCAAACAAAACCATTTTCTCTAAGCTATTATCAGCCAGGGACAAAGTTAATTCCTTTGCGCTTGCTGAGGTCCACCGCAACATTCAGCGGCTTAACCAAACATATTATTCCTTAGGCAATAGAGCGGGAAGACTTCTTGCTCGTAAACTTCGTGGACGCAGAGCTCGGGAACGGATACAGGCAGTATATAATTCCAAGGGCACCAAAGTTATGGACCCCTCAGATATAGCCAACGCGTTCGCGGACTACTATTGCCAATTATATAATTTGAAAAATGACCCTGATACTCCTCAACCTGAGCCTCTGGAAATTTCTGAGTTCCTCCAGACCCTCCCCCTCCCATCTTTGTCGAAACAAGACACTGAACTCATTGACTCCCCATGGACTCTGGAGGAAATACACACTGCTATTACCTCCCTTCCTCTTAATAAGGCCCCTGGCCCAGACGGGTACCCGTCTAACTTCTATAAGCAATTTAATACACTGCTTGCCCCTACCTTATTAAATGTGTTTCATGAAGCCTCTACCAGCTCCTATTTCCCGAAAGAAATGCTAGAATCCCAAATTATAACAATCCCGAAACCCGGCAAATCACCCACTTCCGTCCAAAACTATCGCCCCATAGCTTTGCTCAATGTTGATGTCAAACTTTTTGCGAAACTAATAGCAAATAGACTTGCTCCCCTTTTACCCGCCCTGATCGACCCGGATCAAGTTGGATTTGTAGTAGGTAGACAGGCTTCTGATAACACTAGGAGAGTGATCAATATCATTGAACACTGCCGACAGGTCGATCAACCTCTCTTGCTCCTCTCACTTGATGCCGAAAAGGCATTCGACAGGCTCCATTGGAATTATATGCAGCATATGCTCCACAGGTTTGGCATTAGAGGTCGTTTTCTTAACTCTATATTAGCCCTATATTCCTGCCCATCAGCTAGAGTATTCACGAATGGGTGCCATTCTACGAGATTTGAAATTACTAATGGTACCCGACAGGGATGCCCCCTGTCCCCGTTAATATTCGCTCTAGCGATTGAACCATTAGCGGAATGTATTAGAAGAGATAATCTAATCTTGGGTCCCCATATAGGCGGGAAACAGCACAAGATAAGTCTCTTTGCAGATGATATTTTGCTCTGTCTCTTGCAACCGAGATCCTCCTTACCCCACCTACATGCTGTCCTCGATCGATATGCTAAAATGTCGTACTACAAGCTTAATACCGCTAAAACCGAAGCCCTCCCACTGAACATTAATACAGACGAGGTCCTCTCCTTGAAAACAAAATATAAATATTCCTGGCAATCACTATCTCTTCGATACCTGGGAGTTCACCTCTCTAGGGAGGAAGATCTCCTGACATGTAACTTTGACCCACTTCTAGCAGCATTTAGAACACTTACCAAAGACTGGATGTTGCAGGATGTCTCCTGGCTTGGGCGCGTAGCGGCGGCAAAAATGGTGCTCCTACCGAAGCTAATGTACCTTTTTAGAACTATCCCTCGTCCTCTCCCGAAGAAAACTTGTAACGATTTTAATAAGATCCTTTCCAACTACATCTGGGCGGGGAAAAAACCTAAAATAGCTAGATCCACCCTTACAGCCCCTAAGGTCAAGGGAGGAGCGGCCTACCCTGACATAGAAAACTACCACAAAGCGTGCATTTTGAGCCAAATCGGAGATTGGGTCTACGTGGATACAGTGAAACCATGGGTACTTGTCGAACAGACAACAGTATCTCCATTCTGCCTGGCAGATCTGTTGTGGCTCCCAATGCCTGCTATCCCTACGTCAGTTCATAAAAATAAAGCGATCCAATGCACATTAACTGCCTGGCATACTCTCCTCTCACCAGAAGCTAAGCAATCTCTCCCTTTCCCCCAGCTTTCATTAAAAACAATAACTCTAATGATCCCCAACCTGTCCCTACGCTCCTGGTCAGACCGGGGCCTACTGACGCTCCAGGATATTCATTCACAGGGTATGTTAGTCCCATTCACCCATTTGCAAACGCATTTCCACATTCAGAAACAGGACTTCTATAAGTATCTCCAAATACGAAACTGGCTCTCCAGATATCGCCCCAACCCCTCAGCTATTAAATATCTTCCCAAGATGCTCCCTCTTCTTGCTCGCACCAAACAAAGTAGAGGCAATGTCTCCAGGTGGTATAATTACTTAATTTCAGAAATGAAGACCCATACGTTTGGGTCCCAAAGTAGATGGGAAGCTGACCTGCCCAATGTATTCACTGAAGAGATATGGTTGAGAATTTATCACTCATGCTTTAAAATTTCACGCTGTATAGGTCATTAATCCACAGAGCATACCTCACCCCAGATCGGCTGCATAAGATATGGCCGGATGTCTCCCCCTACTGCTGGAGAGGGTGTGGACAAATTTGGAACATTATGCATGTGTTTTGGTCCTGCCCAATGTTACAACCCTTGTGGAATGAAGTTTTTGTCCTAATCTCAGATGTGCTCGGATATACTGTCCCCTTGGACCCCCTTATTGCCCTATTTCACTACCCCCACCCGCACGTAGTTGTCTCAGATACGTACTTACTGGGACACATTCTTATAGCTTCGAAAGCCTCCATAGCCCAATTATGGAAATCAGCAAAATTACCTGACATTATAGCCATAAAAAGAAAATTCATAATCATCATGTCTTTGAAACGTCAGGTAAACAATATTCCCAGTCTGGCTCCCGTGTTATTGCTGGTTGGCTGAAATGGGATGACTATATCAGAAGAAGTAACTCCCCCTGGGTTGATATCCCACACCTTACCATGGACAATCTTATATCACCCCCCTTATGCACATAAATTTTAGCTAGAAATGTATTTGACCACATAGACCTCAGGTCAGGAGATCTCCTAATTTCCTATAGGTTCATGTGTCTCAATGAAGATAATATTCTTGACTATATTGTATACCATACAGATAGACATGTTGGCTTCTCCCCTCCCCCCCCCCCCCTTTTTTTTCCCTTTTAGCTCTATTTGTTTTTTTGTCTTTTCTCTACATCCATGTCTACCTGACTTCTTTATAGAAATGATAGCTAATACGCTGTTTGATATCTAAATGTTCTTTATTGAATTTGTAACTGCTATTCATAAACTTCAATAAAAACTATTGTAAAAAAAATAATAATATGTTTATCCCTTTATCTCACATCTTCGAGATCAAGGGAAGGTTTTAATAGTGGATAGAGTGACTCTATTTCACTATTAGGGGCTCCCAAATTGTTTTTTCTTTCCCTAATGATCAATTCGCTTAATGAGACTACATTTTTTTAGTATATTATTTCACTCCTTTTCAAAATCTACATTAGAATTTGCAAAGGAAGGTTTTTTTATGATTTGTAGACCTCATGGTACCAATTTACTCTCTAGAATCTAGAGAGTAAATTGGTACCATGAGGTCTACAAATCATAAAAAAGTCTAGAGTCTAGATAGTGTTTGAGTGTAATAATTTCCCACCGTAAATGGTTTTTATGTACCATATATTTTTCTAATTTATTTAATATGGAGTCTATATCTTCCACTTCAATCTCATCAGTGTCATTAATTGAAAATAAACCTTTTGTTAGATTTCATCTAGAATCTCTGAAAGCAAGCATCCCTGCAGCAGAAAGGTATATCACTAGTTCTCTTGGGTGAAGTTAAAAAAAAAGAAGAAAAGTGTGATAACCTATTTTCCGCGCAGTATGAGAAAACCGCCAAGCAGCCTTAATATATACAAGATAGGAACAGAGCACTCCGTTCCACACGGAAAACAATACTAGGAAGAAGTATATATCTATAGGCGCCTGTTTTCCCTGGATAATTTGATGCAGAGAAATTAAATATTTAAAAAAAACAGGATTTTAATACCTAACGGTAAATCTTTTTCTCCTAGTCCGTAGAGGATGCTGGGGTCCATTTCATGACCATGGGGTATAGACAGTTCCGCAGGAGCCATGGGCACTCCAAGACTTTTCAAAGGGTGTGAATTGGCTCCTCCCCCTATGCCCCTCCTCCAGACCTCAGTTATAGGAACTGTGCCCAGGGAGATGGACATTTCGAGGAAAGGATTTAATTTAATGCTAATGGTGAGATTCATACCAATCACACCTCAACCATGCCGCACAACATGGCATTCAACAGAACACATGCCAACAGGCATGAACCATTTGCAGCAACATGCTGAAACAACTATAACACAACCCGTGTAACTCTAATGAACAAAACTGCAGGTAAATTACACACTGGGACGGGCGCCCAGCATCCTCTACGGAGTAGGAGAAAAGGATTTACCGGTAGGTATTAAAATCCTGTTTTCTCTAGAGCAGGCATTCCCAACCGCGGTCCTCAAGGCACACCAACAGTGCAGGTTTTAGTGATATCCAAGCTTCAGCACAGATGGCTAAATCAAAATAACTGAGCTACTAATTAAGTCACCTGTGCTAAAGCCTGGATATCACTAAAACCTGCACTGTTGGTGTGCCTTGAGGACCGTGGTTGGGAAACACTGCTCTAGAGGATGCTGGGGTCCATTTCATGACCATGGGATTATACCAAAGCTCCCGTACGGGCGGGAGAGTACGGATGACCCTGCAGCACCGATTGACCAAACTTGAGGTCTTGATCGGCCAAGGTGTCAAACTTGTAGAATTGACCCTAACCAAGTAGCTGCTCGGCAAAGTTGTAATGCCGAGACCCCCCGGGCAGCCGCCCAGGACGAGCCCACCTTCCTAGTAGAATGGGCCTTCTCCGACGTCGGTAACGGCAATCCAGCTGTAGAATGAACGTGCTGAATTGTACCTCTGATCCACTGCGCAATAGTCTGCTTGGAAGCAGGACACCCAATCTTGTTGGGAGCATACAGGACAAACAGAGCCTCTGTTTTCCGTATCTGAGCTGTTCTAGCGACATAAATCTTCAAAGCCCTAACCAGATCTAGAGACTTTGACTCAGTGAACGTGTCAGTAGCCACTGGCACCACAATAGGTTGGTTTATGTGAAAAGAGGAAACCACCTTTGGAAGAAAATGTTGGCGAGTTCTCAACTCTGCCCTATCTTCATGGAAGACCAGGTAAGGGCTCTTGTGAGACAAGGCCCCCAACTCAGACACCCGCCTTGCAGATGCCAAGGCCAAAAGCATCACCACTTTCCAAGTGAGAAACTTCAACTCTATCTCCTGTAGAGGTTCAAACCAATCCGATTGAAGGAACTGCAACCACATTAAGGTCCCATGGTGCCACTGGATGCACAAATGGAGGCTGGATGTGCAGAACCCCTTTCACGAAGGTCTGAACTTCTGGAAGAGAGGCTAAATGTTTTTGGAAGAAAACTAATCAGGCCGAAATCTGGACCTTGATTGAACCCAATCTAAGGCCCGCATCCACACTAGCCTGCAGAAAATGGAGAAAACGTCCCATCTGAAACTCTTCCATAGGAGCCTTCTTGGAATCACACCAAGAAACATATTTTCTCCAAATACGGTGGTAATGTTTAGACGTTACTCCTTTCCTGGCCTGAATAAGGGTATGGATGACTTCCATGGGAATACCGTTTCGGGCTAGGATCCGGCGCTCAACAGCCATGCCGTCAAACATGGTAAGTCTTGATACACGCACGGCCCCTGCTGTAGCAGGTCCTCGCAAGGAGGAAAAGGCTGTGGATCTTCTATGAGCAACTCCTGAAGATCTGGGTACCAAGCCCTCCTTGGCCAGTCTGGGGCATTGAAGATTGCTCGAACTCTTGTTCTTCTTATTATCTTGAGAACTTTTGGGATCAGCGGAAGTGGAGGGAAGACATACACCGACCGGAATATCCACTGGGCCACTGCTATTGCTTGAGGGTCTCTCGACCTGGAACAATATCTCTGAAGCTTCTTGTTGAGACGAGATGCCATCATGTCCACTTGAGGAACTCCCCAAAGACTTGTCACCTCTGCGAAGACTTCTTGGTGGAGGCCCACTCTCCTGGATGGAGATCGTGTCTGCCGAGGAAGTCTGCTTCCCAGTTGTCCACTCCCGGAATGAAAATCGCTGACAGAGCCTTTGCATGTGTTTCTGCCCAGAGGAGAATTTTTGTCACCTCTGCCATTGCAGCTCTGCTTTTCGTTCCGCCCTGCCTGTTTATGTACGCGACTGCTGTTACATTGTCTGACTGGATTTGCATGGGATGATCTTGAAAAAGATGTCCTACATGTTGAAGGCCGTTGTAAATGGCTCTCAATTCCAGCATGTTTATGTGAAGGCAGGCTTCCTGACTTGACCATTTTCCTTGGAAGCTTTCCCCCTGAGTGACAGCTCCCCAGCCTCGGAGACTTGCATCCGTGGTTACCAGGAGCCAGTCTTGAATCCCGAACCTGCATCCCTTTAGTATGTGAGAACTGTGTAGCCACCACAGGAGCGAAATCCTGGCTTTTGATGACAGGATTATCTTCCGGTGCATGTGTAGGTGGGATCCCGACCACTTGTCCAACAGGTCCCACTGGAATACTGTGGCATGGAACCTGCCAAACTGTATGGCCTAGTAGGCCGCCACCATTTTCCCCAACAACCGAATGCACTTGTTGGTTTCAATATCTGTTTTACTATTTTCTGGAATTCCAGAGCCTTTTCCACCGGAAAAAATACTCTCTGAACTTCTGTGTCCAGAATCATCCCGAGAAAAGACAATCTTGTCGTGGTTCCAACTGTGACTTTGGAAAATGTATTATCCAACCGTGTTGTTGGAGTATGGACAGGGAGAGTGTGAAGTTCTGTAGCAACTGCTCCCTGGATCTCGCTTTTAGCAGGAGATCGTCCAGATAAGGAATTTTATTGACTCCTTTTTGACGAAGGAGGACCATCATCTCCGCCATCACCTTGGTGAATAGCCTCTACGCCGTGGAGAGACCAAAAGGCAATGTCTGGAATTGGTAATGGCAATCCTGAACCGCGAATCTCAGATAAGCCTGGTGAGGAGGATAAATGAGAACATGCAGGTAAGCATCCTTTATGTCTACTGACACCATGTAGTCCCCTCCTCCAGACTGGAAATCACTGCCCTCAGTGATTCTATTTTGAACTTGAACCTTTTCAAGCAGAGATTCAGATTTTTTAGGTTTAGAATCGTTCTGACCGAGCCATCCGGCTTCGGAACTACAAAGAGGCTTGAATAAAATGCCTCCCCATGTTGTGACAAAGGTACCAGGACTATGACCTGATCCTGACATAATTTTTGAATTGCCGTAGTTACTGCCTCTCTTTCTGGAAGAGAAGCTGGCAAGGTCGATTTGAAATATCGGCATGGGGGGACATCTTGAAACTCCTGCCGGTACCCCTGGGACACTATTTGCAGAACCCATGGGTTCAGGCCAGATTGAATCCAACCTTTACTGAACAGTTTCAGATGTGCCCCCACCCGAGCGGCCTCCCATAAGGGAGCCCCAGCATCATGCTGTAGATTTGGCAGAAGTAGGGGTTGAATTCTGCTCCTGGGATTCTGAAGCCTCTGTTGACTTCTTTCCTTTTCCCCTTCCTCTACCTGCAGAGAAGTGGGAACCTTTGGCCTTTTTGTATTTATTGGGCCGAAAGGACTGCATGTGAGAGTGATATGTCTTTTTTGCCAGGGCAGGAGCAGAAGGCAAAAACGTTGACTTACCTGCGGAAGCCGCCGAGACTAACGCATCCAGTCCATTGCCAAATAAGGCCTCACCTTTATATGGGAGAGCCTCCATATTCTTTTTGTAATCCGCATCCACGTTCCACTGGCGAATCCACAACGCCCGCCGAGCCGATACTGCCATGGTAGCGGCTGTTGAACCCAAGAGTCCAATATTTTTCATCACTTCTAGCATGTATGCGGCAGCATCTTTGATATTCCCTAACTTAAGGAGTATCTCATCTTTTTCAATCGTGTCAATTTCTGATGACAAGCTGTCTGACCATTTTTCAATAGCACGACTCACCCCCGCGCAAGCAATCGCGGGCCTGAGCAGTGTACCATTGGCAACATAAATTAATTTTAATGTAGTCTCCATTTTGCGGTCTGCCGGCTCCTTTAGTGAAGCCGTGCCAGGTGCAGGGAGAATCATCTTCTTTGTCAACCTGGACAGTGCACTGTCTAACACCGGGGGTGACTCCCATTTTTTCCTATCCTCTAGAGATAAGGTATAAGCCATCTGAATCCTTTTGGGAATACAAAATTTCTTTGCTGGATTCACCCACACCCATTCAAAGAGAGTATTTAGCTCGTGGGAAGGAGGGAAAGTAACCTTAGATTTCTTTTCTTTATAGAAATAGGCCTTCTCCTGTGGTACAGGAGGGGCTTCTGTAACTTCCAAAACCTCCCTTCTAGCCACAATCATATATTGTATATTTTTCGCCAATTTATGATCTATTTCCCTGGAGTCACTATCGTCAACACAGGAATCAGTGTCCGTGTTGGTATCAGTATTTACAATATTTGCAAACGGTCTCTTATGTGACCCAGAGGGGTCGCCTGCAGATGGAAACACAGAATCCTGAAAAATCACATCTTCCACAGACTTTCTCCAGCATTCTGCATGAGATTCAGACTTATCTAATCTCCTATTGATATGATGCATACTATCACGTATCTCACCCATTCAGGCTCTTGGTGTGCCGCCAGCGCCACCACATTACAACTCTGTGTCCCTAAAATGGCTTCCTCAGGGGAAGAACTCCCTGCCTCAGAGGTGTCATACTCGTGCACAACCCACAGACACTACGGGACTAATAGGGGACAGACCCACAGTAAAATCTGTCAGAAGGACACAGTTAGGAGCAGCCAGTTCACAATGTCTGTGAAAACACTAAATGCCCACTGACATGCAGCACTGTTTACAATGTAAATACACTCTATAAAGCACCAAATTTGCTGTGCCCCTCCCTTGTTTTGCACCCTGATACTTGTATTCAGAAGTGGAGGAGGACCAGCGTTGTCTCTGCAGCCTGAGGAGAGAGAGAGAGAAAATGGCACTGGGCAGTGTGCTGGCTGACTGAGGAGGAAGCTCCGCCCCCGCAATGACGCATTTCTCCTCAGAGATTTTTCACATATTTTATATACTGGCGGGGTAGGGCTGTGCCTGGGCATATTATGCCCCATTTTAGCCAGTTTACAAGGTATTTTGCTGGCCAGGGCGCCCCCCCCCCCCCCCACGCCCTGCACTCTGCAGTGCCTGTGTATGTTGGCAGCAATGGCACGCTGCGCTCCCGCCAGCCGCGCTGTACCTTTAGCCATCACTATCTTGATTGAAGATCTATCTTCTTACACTCACCTGTCTTCTGACTTCTGGCTCTGTGAGAGGGGTGACGGCGTGCTGTGGAAGTGAGCATCTAGACACGGCTAGCGTTCAGTACCCTTCAGGAGCTAATGGTGTCCTGTCAGCCAGAAGCAAAGCCATGAAACTCTTTTTAGGAAGTTGGGTCCTACTTCTGCCCCCTCAGTCCCACAAAGCAGGGAGACGGTTGCCAGCAGTTCTACCTGAAAATAATTTTTTTTACATAAAGTCTTTTCAGAGAAACTTAGTAGAGTTCCCCTGGAGTGCATCCAGTCTGCCTGGGAACATTTCTAAAACTGAGGTCTGGAGGAGGGGCATAGGGGGAGGAGCCAGTTCACACCCTTTGAAAAGTCTTGGAGTGCCCATGGCTTCTGCGGAACAGTCTATACCCCATGGTCATGAAATGGACCCCAGCATCCTCTAGGATGTATGAGAAATCTTTTATTTAAAACAATCCAACACAACTTGGATACGACTATAAAGAGTCAAATTACACATAGAAAATACACACTGTAACCAGACTAGAATCTTATAAATTAAGTACTTCTCAGGAACCCAGGCTGGATAGCTGAAATATGTTCCCTAATATATGGACACAACCCAGGATCCACACTTCAGCACCCAGGGCTGGCCCAACCACCAAAACTTAGCACAGGCCTCCGCAACCAGGAGTACAATCCACCGTATATGGGCCCTCATTCCGAGTCGTTCGCTCGGTAATTTTCATCGCATCACAGCGATTTTCCGCTTAGTGCGCATGCGCAAAGTCCGCACTGCGACTGCGCCAAGTAAATTTGCTATAAAGATAGTAATTTTACTCACGGCTTTTTCATCGCTCCAGCGATCGTAATGTGATTGACAGGAAATGGGTGTTACTGGGCGGAAACACGGCGTTTTATGGGCGTGTGGATGAAAACGCTACCGTTTCCGGAAAAAACGCAGGAGTGGCTGGAGAAACGGAGGAGTGTCTGGGCGAACGCTGGGTGTGTTTATGACGTCAAACCAGGAACGACAAGCACTGAACTGATCGCAGATGCCGAGTAAGTCTGAAGCTACTCTGAAACTACTAAGTAGTTTGTAATCGCAATATTGCGAATACATCGTTCGCAATTTTAAGATGCTAAGATTCACTCCCAGTAGGCGGCGGCTTAGCGTGTGTAACTCTGCTAAAATCGCCTTGCGAGCGATCAACTCGGAATGAGGGCCATGGTACCACTGATGATCCAGTGGATAGTGTCTGTCTCAGAAGATGGTAATGATTCCCATGTATACTTGCTGAGAGGTAAGGAAGAAGCAGTGTACTGGTAGTGCGGATTGTAAGGCCACTTGTGGGAACCTGCAATGAGCAGTTGAGATGACAAAACTATGGGGGTCATTCCGAGTTGTTCGCTCGTTGCCGATTTTCGCAACGGAGCGATTAAGGCGAAAATGCGCATGCGCATGGTACGCAGTGCGCATGCGCTAAGTATTTTAGCTCAAAACTTAGTAGATTTTCTCACGTCCGACCGATGAATTTCCATCGTTGAAGTGATCGGAGTGTGATTGACAGGAAGTGGGTGTTTCTGGGCGGAAACTGACCGTTTTCTGGGAGTGTGCGGAAAAACGCAGGCGTGCCAGGATAAAACGCGGGAGTGTCTGGAGAAACGGGGGAGTGGCTGGCCGAACGCAGGGCGTGTTTGTGACGTCAAACCAGGAACGAAACGGGCTGAGCTGATCGCAGTGTAGGAGTAAGTCTCGACCTACTGAGAAACTGCTAAGAATTATTTATATTTGCAATTCCGCTAATCTTTCGTTCGCAATTCTGCTAAGCTAAGATACACTCCCAGAGGGCGGCGGCCTAGCGTGTGCAATGCTGCTAAAATCTGCTAGCGAGCGAACAACTCGGAATGAGGGCCACAGCCGGTTTTTAGCCTAATCGCTATGCTGCGAAAAACGGCAGCGAGTGATCAACTCGGAATGACCCCCATTTTAAACAATTGGACTTAAGGGAGAGATGTGTGCTGAGCGATCTTAACACAGACCGCTCAGCACACCTCTCAACGTTGGGGAGGAGCCGCTCACTTCACACATCGCTGAAGTAAGCGACCCGCTAGATTGAGCCGTGCTGGGGGGCATACACACGGCAGATCCATGCTTAAAAGCAATCTAGTCAGATTGCTTAGATTTTAAACATGGATCTCTCCGTGTGTACCCTCCTTTACACAGTATGATTATATAGCGAGACAAATACAATAACCTGTGGAATAAGACAGGGTATAATGTGACTGTAACACAGGAGTAATATACTTATATAGAATATAAATAAACTCTGTGCACACTATATTGTACGGCCCAGACGCACCTAGCCTAGGGTACAGAATATAGTGACAGTTATATCTGGGAAACACTGAAAGTGAAACCACACAGCAGATACAGGCACACGCAGTCACAGGCAATGCAGAAATTATCAAAATACAGCTGCACTGAACTTGTAAATATATATCACAGCATGGTCACAGACCAGAGGATATAGCAGAATACTCGTACAATGGGCCTAATTCAGACCTGATCGTAGCCCTGACATGCGGGGGGACACCCAGCACAGGGCTAGTCCGCCTCTGATGTCAGGCATGTCCCCCCTCCCCCCACACAGAAGTACAAAAGCATCGCACAGTGGCGATGCTTTTGTACTTCACGAGTAGCTCCCGGCCAGCACAGGTCCTGCGCGCTGGCTGGGAGCTACTCGTCGCTGTGTGACGTCACGCAGCCACCGTGGACAGCCCCCGGCACGGTCTAGCCACGCCTGGTGGTCCGGACCGTGCCCCCTTAATGGTGGCTTAACCCCGCCATCACGCCTGTCAATCAGGCAGAGGTGATCGCTAGGCTACGACAGCCGTCAGCCATGCGCTGGTGCACTGCCGGCACACTTAAGACCTGATCGGCTGCTGTGCAAATTCGCACAGCACCGATCAGGTCTAAATTATGCCCCATATACTCTGCAATATACACCTTTTCTCAACTAATGTACAATCTAAGATGTGTAGGATACTCAAGTGAATGTAAAGATATAGTGCTGTACACAGGAGGCTTTATATGGGAGACCTTGCCCAGCAGTCCCGGAGACATGCTGCTGCTTTCTGTAAGATGGTGGTGCTCAGAGTCTCTGTGAGGGAGAGTGAGGCAGCTCCAGGGCGGGAAATCTGCGAGATGGCACCCTGGACAGTGTGAAGGGGCTACAGGTACTATGGAGCCTTACCAAACTGGTGCTAATACATCTGACCTGTGTTCCGATGCCCTGGAGATCTAGTGGGGTTCCTGCCCAGTGACAGTGTCCACACCAGCACCACGGTCCGTCTCCTCAGATAATGGATGGATCACGGTTTAATGTTGGGTCCCACCTGTTAAACCCTCTTACCTCCTCCTCGTAGCAGCCACGTGATCCCAGAGAGCAGTCTGCGACCGGGCCTAAGTCGGGATGCCTCTGCCGTAGGTAACAGGAACCAGGCCAACGTGAGGGCATGGTGCCACTTGGGAGGTGATGGAGCTGAGCACCGAATGTCACACTGACTTACAGTGCTGCCAGCTCATAGCAAAGTCATATTCTTTCAAGCTTTCAGGGCTGCTCAGTGCAGCCCCCATTCAGTGACCTGCTGCTGCAGGCACCAACTCAAAACTGAGCTCACAGTGCCTGGAGGCGGGGTTATAGAGGAGGCCCCTATGCTTCCTGGGACAGCTAAAGCTTTACCTGTTGGTGCCTCTGGTTCCACTCTACACCCCCGATGTTTCCCTGTGGAAACCAATGTGCCCTGCTGCAGAAATGTTATAGTTTATTTTTAGGCTGAAATCGTCCAGTGTGTATGGGGGCAATATTGGTGACCGATGAACAATGAGTGCTCCAGCACACCGTTCTGCGATCCCCAATATTGAGCCAACATGGAGGTCAACATGTCAATATCAGCATGAGCTGCATGTTCGGGAATGCCGGCGGTGATGTCACTGATCGTTATCATTGAACGCTATATTGTTGAACGCTATAGTTGTTCATCACCGGCATTTCCCTGTCACCTAGTGTGTACCCACCTTTAATGTTTGATTTGCTTGTTATAAACAGATTTGGTATATAAGAATTGTATAATCAATGTGCCATTAGCTTGCAATTTGATTTTGCTTGGTCTGTATGGACGTACATAATAAATCTTCAAGGAGACGTCACCATGTTTTCTTTCCTGTCGTAACACATTGAAACTCAAACACTGATATAGAGAATAAACAATAGCAGGTTTTAATTATAATTCACTTAATTATCACAACCATTCAGTCCCTCAAATCCCTATACTGGAAAGTAGATGATTATCTGGCATTTCATACACTGAAAATCAGAGCAATAAAACTACACAATATTACACTGTAGCATTAGTACATACAGCAAAATACTGAGTCTCAAAAAGAGAGATCTTTATAGCGTCATCCTCTAAGCTCAGGAAATAAAAGTACAGGGAGAATACATTATTTACGTACACAGATACAGGGTGCGCCGATTTTATATGAGGATATAATAAGATTTTACTCACCGGTAAATCTATTTCTCGTAGTCCGTAGTGGATGCTGGGACTCCGTAAGGACCATGGGGAATAGCGGCTCCGCAGGAGACTGGGCACAACTAAAGAAAGCCTTAGGACTACCTGGTGTGCACTGGCTCCTCCCACTATGACCCTCCTCCAGACCTCAGTTAGGACACTGTGCCCGGAAGAGCTGACACAATAAGGAAGGATTTTGAATCCCGGGTAAGACTCATACCAGCCACACCAATCACACCGTATAACTCGTGATACTATACCCAGTTAACAGTATGAAATATAACTGAGCCTCTCAACAGATGGCTCAACAATAACCCTTTAGTTAACAATAACTATATACAAGTATTGCAGACAATCCGCACTTGGGATGGGCGCCCAGCATCCACTACGGACTACGAGAAATAGATTTACCGGTGAGTAAAATCTTATTTTCTCTGACGTCCTAAGTGGATGCTGGGACTCCGTAAGGACCATGGGGATTATACCAAAGCTCCCAAACGGGCGGGAGAGTGCGGATGACTCTGCAGCACCGAATGAGCAAACTCAAGGTCCTCCTCAGCCAGGGTATCAAATTTGTAGAATTTTGCAAAAGTGCTAGACCCTGACCAAGTAGCAGCTCGGCAAAGTTGTAAAGCCGAGACCACTCGGGCAGCCGCCCAAGAAGAGCCCACCTTCCTCGTGGAATGGGCTTTTACAGATTTAGGATGCGGCAGTCCAGCCGCAGAATGCGCAAGAAGAATTGTGCTACAGATCCAGCGAGCAAGTCTGCTTCGAAGCAGGAGCACCCAGCTTGTTGGGTGCATACAGGATAAATAGCGAGTCAGTTTTCCTGACTCCAGCCGTCCTGGAAACATATATTTTCAAGGCCCTGACTACGTCCAGTAACTTGGAATCCTCCAAGTCCCTAGTAGCCGCAGGCACCACAATAGGTTGGTTCAAATGAAAAGCTGATACCACCTTAGGGAGAAACTGGGGACGAGTCCTCAATTCTGCCCTATCCATATGGAAAATCAGATAAGGGCTTTTAGATGACAAAGCCGCCAATTCTGACACACGCCTGGCCGAAGCCAAGGCCAACAGCATGACCACTTTCCACGTGAGATATTTTAAATCCACGGTTTTAAGTGGCTCAAACCAATGTGACTTTAGGAAACCCAACACCACGTTGAGATCCCAAGGTGCCACTGGAGGCACAAAAGGGGACTGAATATGCAGCACTCCCTTAACAAATGTCTGAACTTCAGGCAGTGAAGCCAGTTCTTTCTGGAAGAAAATCGACAGAGACGAAATCTGGACCTTAATGGAACCCAATTTTAGGCCCATAGTCACCCCTGACTGTAGGAAGTGCAGAACTCGACCCAGCTGAAATTCCTCAGTTGGGGCCTTCCTAGCCTCACACCACGCAACATATTTCCGCCATATGCGGTGATAATATTTTGCGGTTACATCTTTCCTGGCTTTAATTAGCGTAGGAATGACTTCCTCCGGAATGCCCTTTTCCTTCAGGATCCGGTGTTCAACCGCCATGCCGTCAAACGCAGCCGCGGTAAGTATTGGAACAGACAGGGCCCCTGCTGCAGCAGGTCCTGTCTGAGCGGCAGAGGCCATGGGTCCTCTGAGATCATTTCTTGAAGTTCTGGGTACCAAGCTCTTCTTGACCAATCCGGAACCACGAGTATAGTTCTTACTCCTCTCCTTCTTATTATTCTCAGTACCTTGGGTATGAGAGGCAGAGGAGGGAACACATAAACCGACTGGTACACCCACGGTGTCACTAGAGCGTCCACCGCTATCGCCTGAGGGTCCCTTGACCTGGCGCAATATCTTTTTAGCTTTTTGTTGAGGCGGGACGCCATCATGTCCACCTGTGGCCTTTCCCAACGGTTTACAATCATTTGGAAGACTTCTGGATGAAGTCCCCACTCTCCCGGGTGGAGGTCGTGCCTGTTGAGGAAGTCTGCTTCCCAGTTGTCCACTCCCGGAATGAACACTGCTGACAGTGCTAACACGTGATTTTCCGCCCATCGGAGAATCTTTGTGGCTTCTGCCATCGCCATCCTGCTTCTTGTGCCGCCCTGTCGATTTACATGGGCGACTGCCGTGATGTTGTCTGACTGAATCAGTACCGGCTGGTTTTGAAGCAGGGGTCTTGCTTGACTTAGGGCATTGTAAATGGCCCTCAGTTCCAGAATATTTATGTGTAGGGAACTCTCCTGGTTTGACCAAAGTCCCTGGAAGTTTCTTCCCTGTGTGACTGCCCCCCAGCCTCAAAGGCTGGCATCCGTGGTCACCAGGACGCAGTCCTGTATGCCGAATCTGCGGCCCTCTTGAAGATGAGCACTCTGCAGCCACCACAGCAGAGACACCCTGGTCCTTGGAGACAGGGTTATCAGCCGATGCATCTGAAGATGCGATCCGGACCACTTGTCCAACAGGTCCCACTGAAAGGTTCTTGCATGGAACCTGCCGAATGGAATTGCTTCGTAGGAAGCTACCATTTTTCCCAGGACTCACGTGCAGTGATGCACCGACACCTGTTTTGGTTTCAGGAGGCCTCTGACTAGAGATGACAGCTCCTTGGCTTTCTCCGGGAGAAACACTTTTTTCTGGTCTGTGTCCAGAACCATCCCCAGGAACAGTAGACGCGTCGTAGGGACCAGCTGTGACTTTCGAATATTTAGAATCCAACCGTGCTGTTGTAGCACCTCCTGAGATAGTGCTACCCCGACCAACAACTGCTCCCTGGACCTCGCCTTTATCAGGAGATCGTCCAAGTACGGGATAATTAAACCTCCCTTTTTTCGAAGGAGTATCATCATTTCGGCCATTACCTTGGTAAATACCCTCGGTGCTGTGGACAGGCCGAACGGCAACGTCTGGAATTGGTAATGACAATCCTGTACCACAAATCTGAGGTACTCCTGGTGAGGATGGTAAATGGGGACATTGCAGGTAAGCATCCTTGATGTCCAGTGATACCATGTAATCCCCCTCGTCCAGGCTTGCAATAACCGCCCTGAGCGATTCCATCTTGAACTTGAATTTTTTTATATATGTGTTCAAGGATTTCAAATTTAAAATGGGTCTCACCGAACCGTCCGGTTTCGGTACCACAAACATCGTGGAATAGTAACCCCGTCCTTGTTGAAGGAGGGGCACCTTGACTATCACCTGCTGGGAATACAGCTTGTGAATTGCCTCTAGCACAGCCTCCCTGCCTGAGGGAGTTGTTGGCAAGGCAGATTTGAGGAAACGGCGGGGGGGAGACGTCTCAAATTCCAGCTTGTACCCCTGAGATACTACTTGAAGGATCCAGGGATCCACCCGTGAGTGAGCCCACTGATTGCTGAAGTTTTTGAGCCGGCCCCCCACCGTACCTGGCTCCGCCTGTGGAGCCCCACCGTCATGCGGCGGACTTGGAGGAAGCGGGGGAGGACTTTTGCTCCTGGGAACTGGCTGTATGCTGCAGCTTTTTCCCCCTACCTCTGCCTCTGGGCAGAAAGGACGCGCCTTTTCCCCGCTTGCCCTTCTGGGGCCGAAAGGACTGTACCTGATAATACGGTGCTTTCTTTGGCTGTGAGGGAACATGGGGTAAAAATGCTGACTTCCCAGCTGTTGCTGTGGAAACGAGGTCTGAGAGACCATCCCCGAACAACTCCTCACCCTTATAAGGCAAAACTTCCATGTGCCTTTTAGAATCTGCATCCCCTGTCCACTGCCGAGTCCATAACCCTCTCCTGGCAGAAATGGACATTGCACTTATTTTAGATGCCAGCCGGCAAATATCCCTCTGTGCATCTCTCATGTATAAGACTGCGTCTTTTATATGCTCTATGGTTAGCAATATAGTGTCCCTGTCTAGGGTATCAATATTTTCCAACAGGGAATCTGACCACGCAGCTGCAGCACTGCACATCCATGCTGAAGCAATAGCTGGTCTCAGTATAATACCTGTGTGTGTATATACAGACTTCAGGATAGCCTCCTGCTTTCTATCAGCAGGTTCCTTTAGGGCGGCCGTATCCGGAGACGGTAGTGCCACCTTCTTTGACAAGCGTGTGAGCGCTTTATCCACCCTAGGGGGTGTTTCCCAACGTGACCTATCCTCTGGCGGGAAAGGGTACGTCATTAGTAACCTTTTAGAAATTACCAGTTTCTTATCGGGGGAAGCCCACGCTTCTTCACACACTTCATTTAACTCCTCAGATGGGGGAAAAACCACAGGTAGTTTTTTCTCCCCAAACATAATACCCCTTTTTGTGGTACCCGGGGTAAGATCAGAAATGTGCAACACATTTTTCATTGCCTCAATCATGTAACGTGTGGCCCTATTGGAAATTACATTAGTCTCATCGTCGTCGACACTGGTATCCGTATCCGTGTCGACATCTGTGTCTGCCATCTGAGGTAGCGGGCGTTTTAGAGCCCCTGATGGCCTTTGAGACGCCTGGGCAGGCACGAGCTGAGAAGCCGGCTGTCCCATATTTGGTACGTCGTCAAACTTTTTATGTAAGGAGTTGACACTTTCACGTAATTCCTTCCACAAGTCCATCCACTCAGGTGTCTGCCCTGCAGGGGGTGACATCACATTTATCGGCATCTGCTCCGCCTCCACATAAGCCTCCTCATCAAACATGTCGACACAGCCGTACCGACACACCGCACACACACAGGGAATGCTCTGACTGAGGACAGGACCCCACAAAGCCCTTTGGGGAGACAGAGAGAGTATGCCAGCACACATCAGAGCGCTATATAATCAGTGACCGGAGTGTGAGGTGTGCATGAGGAGCAATGGCGACCGAAGTCTTCTGCCGCCAATTTTCCGGACCAACTTCTTGCTTCTGGCTCTGTAAGGGGGACGGCGGCGCGGCGCCGGGACCGAACGATCGAGGTCGGGTCCTGTGTTCGATCCCTCTGGAGCTAATGGTGTCCAGTAGCCTAAGGAGCCCAAGCTAGCTGCAAGCAGGTAGGTTCGCTTCTTCTCCCCTTAGTCCCTCTTAGCAGTGAGTCTGTTGCCAGCAGATCTCACTGTAAAATAAAAAACCTAAAATTATACTTTCTTTCTAGGAGCTCAGGAGAGCCCCTAGTGTGCATCCAGCTCAGCCGGGCACAAGATTCTAACTGAGGTCTGGAGGAGGATCATAGTGGGAGGAGCCAGTGCACACCAGGTAGTCCTAAAGCTTTCTTTAGTTATGCCCGGTCTCCTGCGGAGCCGCTATTCCCCATGGTCCTTACGGAGTCCCAGCATCCACTTAGGACGTCAGAGAAAACAGGTATATCAGAGAGGTATGTGCTAGAGAGAGATAAAAGCTCAGTCACACACCATCAGGACACATCACCAGTGAGGAGTAAGGACTGTCCTATATGTGTGGTGTCCCTGGTGCTCCTGATGGTGTCCCCAGTATGTGTATATATCTGTATGTAATACCAATTAGATACTGCAGGGGGCAGGTGACCAGAGGAGCCCAGCGTCATGCGGTGGATTTGGTAGAAGCCGGAGAGGACTTCTGCTCCTGGGAACTTGCCACAGCCTGTGACCTTTTTCCCCCGACCTCTCCCCCTTGCAGCAAGGAAGGAGGACCCACGTCCTTTTTTGAATCTATTGGGCTGAAAAGACTGTATCTGATAGTGAGGCGAATTCTTCTGCTGTGCAGGGATATAAGGTAAAAAGGAAGACTTACCCACGGTAGCCGTAGACACCAGGTCAGTGAGGCCGTCGCCAAACACAACCCGACCGTTAAACGGTAGAGACTCCATCGCCTTCTTAGAGTCAGCATCAGCATTCCATTGACGTAACCACAACGCTCTCCTTGCAAAGACCGTCATGGCATTGGCCCTTGAACGCAAAAGGCAAATATCCCTTACAGCTTCTTTTAAATATGCTGCAGCGTCCCTGATGTGACCCAGAGTCAAAAGCACGTTATCCCTGTCCAGGGTATCTATCTCAGATGACCAGTTATCTGCCCACTTTTCAGTAGCGCTACTCACCCATGCCGAAGCAACGTCAGGCCTGAGTAGCGACCCTGTAGTGACATAAATGGATTTTAGTGTATTCTCCTGCTTACGATCCGCAGGATCCTTTAGGGCTGCCATGTCAGGGGACGGAAGTGCCACCTTTTTGGATAGACGCGATAGAGCATTGTCCACCGTGGGGATTGACTCCCACTTTTCCCTGTCCCCAAATGGAAATGGATATGCCACTGGAATTCTTTTGGGAACCTGTACCTTCTTGTCAGGGTTTTCCCAAGCCTTTTCAAAAAGCGCGTTCAGTTCATGAGAGGGAGGAAACGTTACCTCAGGTTTCTTTCCTTTATACATACAGACCCTAGTATCAAGGACAGCAGGGTCCTCAGTAATATGTAATACGTCCTTTATCGCCACAATCATGTACCGAATACTCTTGGCCAGTTTTGGATGTAATCTGGCATCACTATAGTTGACACTGGAAGCAGAGTCCATGTCGGTATCTGTATCTACTATCTGGGCAAATGCACGTTTCTGCGACCCAAAGGGGTCTGAGTCTGTGGCAAAGCATCTTCCATGGATTTTCTCCATGTTTGCTTCTTAGACTCAGATTTATCAAATCTCTTAGTCAATTTTGTCACATTTTCATTTAAAACACTCAACATATTCACCCAATCATCCATCGGCGGTGCCGACACAGCCACTCTCACAGTATTTTCAGTCCCCACTCCAGCCCCCTCCTGGGAAGAGCATTCCGCCTCAGACATGTGGACACACACGTACCTACAGCCACAAGCACACTGGGGCTATAGGAGACAGACCCGCAATAAAGCCTGCAAGAGGGACAGAGAGAAAGAGATCTGCCAGCCCACACCCAGCACCTATCCCGGTACTGAGACCAGTAAGGTGACTGCCCAGCCCTGTTAGCGCTTTTAATATAATCAATCAGCATCAAATTGCCTGTGCCCCCTCCCCCCCGTTTTTCACCCTGTTACTTGTACAGCAGTGCGGAGGACAGGGTCAGCGTCTCTGCAGCTTCTGAGGAGAGAGAAGATGGCGCTGGTCAGAGCTATGCGGCTAAGCCACGCCCCCTACATGGCGCGTTTCAGTCTCAAAAATAAGAATTTACTTACCGATAATTCTATTTCTCATAGTCCGTAGTGGATGCTGGGACTCCGTCAGGACCATGGGGAATAGCGGGCTCCGCAGGAGACAGGGCACATCTAAATAAAGCTTTTAGGATCACATGGTGCGTACTGGCTCCTCCCCCTATGACCCTCCTCCAAGCCTCAGTTAGGTACTGTGCCCGGACGAGCGTACACAATAAGGAAGGATCTTGAATCCCGGGTAAGACTCATACCAGCCACACCAATCACACCGTACAACTTGTGATCTGAATCCAGTTAACAGTATGATAACAAAAAACGAAGTAGCCTCTGAAAAGATGGCTCACAACAATAGTAATAACCCGATCTTTGTAACAATAACTATGTACAAGTATTGCAGACAATCCGCACTTGGGATGGGCGCCCAGCATCCACTACGGACTATGAGAAATAGAATTATCGGTAAGTAAATTCTTATTTTCTCTAACGTCCTAGTGGATGCTGGGACTCCGTCAGGACCATGGGGATTATACCAAAGCTCCCAAACGGGCGGGAGAGTGCGGATGACTCTGCAGCACCGAATGAGAGAACTCCAGGTCCTCCTTAGCCAGAGTATCAAATTTGTAAAATTTTACAAACGTGTTCTCCCCTGACCACGTAGCTGCTCGGCAAAGTTGTAATGCCGAGACCCCTCGGGCAGCCGCCCAAGATGAGCCCACTTTCCTTGTGGAGTGGGCCTTTACAGATTTAGGCTGTGGCAGGCCTGCCACAGAATGTGCAAGTTGGATTGTGCTACAGATCCAACGTGCAATCGTCTGTTTAGACGCAGGAGCACCCATCTTGTTGGGTGCATACAATATAAACGAGTCAGATTTTCTGACTCCAGCTGTCCTTGAAATATATATTTTTAATGCTCTGACAACGTCCAGTAACTTGGAGTCCTCCAAGTCGCTAGTAGCCGCAGGCACCACAATAGGCTGGTTCAAGTGAAAAGCCGAAACCACCTTAGGGAGAAAATGAGGACGTGTCCGCAGTTCTGCCCTGTCCGAATGGAAAATCAGATATGGGCTTTTGTATGATAAAGCCGCCAACTCTGAAACTCTCCTGGCTGAAGCCAGGGCCAATAGCATGGTTACCTTCCATGTAAGGTATTTTAAATCTACCGATTTTAGAGGCTCAAACCAATGAGATTTGAGAAAATTCAAAACTACGTTCAAATCCCACGGTGCCACTGGAGGCACTATTGGGGGTTGTATATGTAGTACACCTTTGACAAAAGTTTGTACTTCAGGCACTGATGCCAATTCCTTCTGGAAGAAGATTGATAAGGCCGAAATTTGAACTTTAATGGACCCCAATTTTAGGCCCATAGACAATCCTGCTTGCAGGAAATGTAAGAATCGACCCAATTGAAATTCTTCCGTTGGAGCCTTCTTGGCCTCACACCACGCAACATATTTTCGCCAAATGCGGTGATAATGTTGTACAGTCACTTCCTTTCTAGCCTTAATCAAGGTAGGAATAACTTCCTCTGGAATGCCCTTTTCTTTTAGAATCCGGCGTTCAACCGCCATGCCGTCAAACGCAGACGCGGTAAGTCTTGGAACATACAAGGTCCCTGCTGAAGCAGATCCCTTCTTAGAGGTAGAGGCCACGGATCCTCCGTGAGCATCTCTTGAAGTTCCGGATACCAAGTTCTTCTTGGCCAGTCCGGAGCCACCAGTATTGTTCTTACTCCTCTTTTCCGTATAATTCTCAGTACCTTTGGTATGAGAGGCAGAGGAGGGAACACATACACTGACTGGTACACCCACGGTGTTACCAGAGCGTCCACAGCTATTGCCTGAGGGTCTCTTGACCTGGCGCAATATCTGTCCAATTTTTTGTTGAGGCGAGACGCCATCATGTCCACCTTTGGTCTTTCCCAACGGTTCACAATCATGTGGAAGACTTCTGGATGAAGTCCCCACTCTCCCGGGTGAAGGTCGTGTCTGCTGAGGAAGTCTGCTTCCCAGTTGTCCACTCCCGGGATGAACACTGCTGACAGTGCTATGACATGATTCTCCGCCCAGCGCAGAATCCTTGCAGCTTCTGTCATTGCTCTTCTGCTTCTCGTGCCGCCTTGTCGGTTTACGTGGGCGACTGCCGTGATGTTGTCCGACTGGATCAACACCGGCTGACCCTGAAGCAGCGATTTTGCCAGGCTTAGAGCATTGTAGATCGCTCTTAGCTCCAGTATATTTATGTGAAGGGACGTCTCCAGGTTTGACCACACGCCCTGGAAGTTTCTTCCCTGTGTGACTGCTCCCCAGCCTCGTAGGCTGGCATCCGTAGTCACCAGGACCCAGTCCTGTATGCCGAATCTGCGGCCCTCTAACAGATGGGCACTCTGCAACCACCACAGGAGAGACAACCTTGTTCTTGGTGACAGTGTTATCCGCTGATGCATGTGCAGATGCGATCCGGACCATTTGTCCAGCAGATCCCACTGAAATGTCCGTGCATGGAATCTGCCGAATGGAATCGCTTCGTAAGAAGCCACCATCTTTCCCAGGACTCTTGTGCATTGATGTACTGACACAGTTCCTGGTTTTAGGAGGTTCCTGACAAGTTCGGATAACTCCCTTGCTTTCTCCTCCGGGAGAAACACCTTTTTCTGAACCGTGTCCAGAATCATTCCCAGGAACAGCAGACGAGTTGTCGGGGTCAATTGAGATTTTGGAAGATTCAGAATCCACCCGTGTTGCTGAAGCACTACCTGGGTTAGTGCTACACCGACTTCCAGCTGTTCTCTGGACTTTGCCCTTATCAGGAGATCGTCCAAGTAAGGGATAATTAATACGCCTTTTCTTCGTAGAAGAACCATCATTTCGGTCATTACCTTGGTAAAGACCCGAGGGGCCGTGGACAAACCAAACGGCAGCGTTTGAAACTGATAATGACAGTCTTGTATCACGAACCTGAGATACCCTTGGTGTGAGGGGTAAATTGGGACATGCAGATAAGCATCTTTTATGTCCAGGGACACCATGAAGTCCCCTTCTTCCAGATTCGCTATCACTGCTCTGAGTGACTCCATCTTGAACTTGAATTTCTGTATGTACAGGTTCAAGGATTTCAGGTTTAGAATAGGTCTTACCGAACCGTCCGGCTTCGGTACTACAAATAGTGTGGAATAATACCCCTTTCCCTGTTGTAGGAGGGGTACCTTGACTATCACCTGCTGAGAATACAGCTTGTGAATGGCTTCCAAAACCGACGTCCTTTCTGAGGGAGACGTTGGTAAAGCAGACTTTAGGAACCGGCGAGGGGGAGACCTTTCGAACTCCAACATGTAACCCTGAGATATTATCTGCAGGATCCACGGGTCCACTTGTGAGCGAGCCCACTGATTGCTGAAAATCTTGAGTCGACCCCCCACCGCTCCTGAGTCCGCTTGTAAAGCCCCAGCGTCATGCTGATGGCTTTGTAGAACCCGGGGCGGGCTTCTGGTCCTGGGCAGGGGCTGCTTGCTGCCCTCTCTTACCCCTTCCTCTGCCTCGCGGCAGATAAGACTGTCCTTTTGGTCGCTTGTTTTTATAGGAGCGAAAGGACTGCGGCTGAAAAGACGGTGTCTTTTTCTGTTGGGAGGGGGTCTGAGGTAAAAAAGTGGATTTGCCGGCAGTTGCCGTGGCCACCAGGTCCGAAAGACCGACCCCAAATAATTCCTCTCCTTTATATGGCAATACTTCCATATGCCTTTTGGAATCCGCATCACCTGACCACTGTCGCGTCCATAAACTTCTTCTGGCAGATATGGACATCGCGCTTACTCTTGATGCTAGAGTACAAATATCCCTCTGAGCATCTCGCATATAAAGAAAAGCATCCTTTAATTGCTCTAGAGTCAATAAAATACTGTCCCTATCCAGGGTATCAATATTTTCAGTCAGAGAATCCAACCACACTACCCCAGCACTGCACATCCAGGCTGAGGCTACTGCCGGTCGCAGTATAACACCAGTATGTGTGTATATACTCTTCAGTGTAGTTTCCAGCCTCCTATCTGCTGGATCCTTGAGGGCGGCCGTATCAGGAGACGGCAACGCCACTTGCTTTGATAAACGTGTGAGCGCCTTATCCACCCTAGGGGGTGTTTCCCAGCGCGCCCTAACCTCTGGTGGGAAAGGGTATAATGCCAATAACTTCTTGGAAATTAGCAGTTTTCTATCTGGGTTAACCCACGCTTCGTCACACACGTCATTCAATTCCTCTGATTCTGGAAAAGCTACAGGTAGTTTTTTCACCCCCCACATAATACCCCTTTTTGAGGTACCAGCAGTATCAGAGATCTGCAAAGCCTCCTTCATTGCCGTGATCATATAACGTGTGGCCCTATTGGAAAATACGTTTGTTTCTTCACCGTCGACACTAGATTCATCTGTGTCGGTACCCGTGTCGACTGACTGAGGTAAGGGACGTTTTACAGCCCCTGACGGTGTCTGAGACGCCTGAGCCGGTACTAACTGGTTTTCCGGCCGTCTCATTTCGTCAACTGACTTTTGTAATGTGCTAACATTATCACGTAATTCCATAACTAAAGCCATCCATTCCGGTGTCGACTCCCTAGGGGGTGACATCACCATTACCGGCAATTGCTCTGCCTCCACACCAACATCGTCCTCATACATGTCGACACACACGTACCGACACACAGCAGCCACACAGGGAATGCTCTAATCGAAGACAGGACCCTCTTAGCCCTTTGGGGAGACAGAGGGAGAGTTTGCCAGCACACACCAAAAACGCTATAAATGTATATAAACAACCCTAGAAGGTGTTGTTTTTGATATAAGCGCTTTTAATATATCAATATCGCCAAATTATGCCCCCCTTCTCTTTGTTACCCTGTTTCTGTAGTGCAGTGCAGGGGAGAGTCCTGGGAGCCTTCCTCACCAGCGGAGCTGAGCAGGAAAATGGCGCTGAGTGCTGAGGAGAATAAGCTCCGCCCCTTTTTCGGCGGGCTTTTCTCCCGGGTTTTAAGAAAACTGGCCTGGGTTAAATACATACATATAGCCTTAATGGCTATATGTGATGTATTTATTTTGCCACTAAAGGTATTTAATATTGCTGCCCAGGGCGCCCCCAGCAGCGCCCTGCACCCTCCGTGACTGAATCAGTGAGACGTGTAGCAACAATGGCGCACAGCTGCAGTGCTGTGCACTACCTTCATGAAGACTGAGGAGTCTTCTGCCGCCTGCTTTCCGGACCTCCGTCTTCAGCGTCTGTAAGGGGGATCGGCGGCGCGGCTCCGGGACGAACCCCAGGAGGACCTGTGTTCCGACTCCCTCTGGAGCTAAGTGTCCAGTAGCCTAAGACTCCAATCCATCCTGCACGCAGGTGAGTTGGAAATCTCTCCCCTAAGTCCCTCGATGCAGTGATCCTGTTGCCAGCAGGATTCACTGAGATTTAAACCTAAAAAAACTTTTTCTAAGCAGCTCTTTAGGAGAGCCACCTAGATTGCACCCTTCTCGGACGGGCACAAAAACCTAACTGAGGCTTGGAGGAGGGTCATAGGGGGAGGAGCCAGTACGCACCATGTGATCCTAAAAGCTTTATTTAGATGTGCCCTGTCTCCTGCGGAGCCCGCTATTCCCCATGGTCCTGACGGAGTCCCAGCATCCACTAGGACGTTAGAGAAATACTGATTATACTGGCGGGGGTCCCTGAACTAGTGCCCGGAGCACTGTTATTATACATGCCAGTGTGATCTGAGGTCTCATGCTGCCCTGGGCACCACCCCTGCGCCCTGCACCCTGCAGTGCCATGATATGCGTAGGAGCATGGCGCGCAGCGCGGTACCTCTATTGCCGTCACTGAAGTCTTCTGCCTTCTCATACTCACCCGGCTTCTATCTTCCGGCTTTTGTGAGGGGGCGACGGCGCGGCTCTGGGAACAAGCAGCTAGGCGTACCGTAGTGGAGCTAATGGTGTCCAGTAGCCTAAGAAGAAGAGCCCTTGAACTCTTAAGAAGTAGGTCTGTTTCTCTCCCCGCACTCCTACGATGCCGGGAGCCTGTAGCCAGCAGGTCTCCCTGAAAATAACAAGTCTTTTTCTGAGAAACTCAGGAGAGCTCCTCAGTGTGCCTCCAGTCTCACTGGGCACAGAATCTAACTGGAGTCTGGAGGAGGGGCATAGAGGGAGGAGCCAGTTCACACCCATTCAAAGTCTTATAGTGTGCCCATGTCTCCTGCAGATCCCGTCTATACCCCATGGTTCTTGAAGCATCCCCAGCATCCTCTAGGACGTATGAGAAAATAAATAAAAGCAAAAAATATAACACAATTACAGTAAGGACAGTAATACAAGCTAGGACCATTCACCTTCTGGGTCATGAAACAGAAACAGAGGTCAATGAAGCACCCAGGTCAGGAAAAATACTATTTTTAATTAGGTTTTTCAAGAAATAAATTGCACTTGTAAACATATTTCTCCAGTGTAAGGAAGGATTTGTGAACCATCTCATTTCTGACATTTCTAAGAATCAGAACATGACAATAGCTAATCTGTGTGACTTCTCTGATGTCTAACAAGAGATGTTTCAGCTGTAAAACATTTCCCACACTCAGAGCATGGAAATGGCTTCTCACCTGTGTGACTTCTCTGATGTGTAACAAGATGTACTTTCCGTGTAAAACATTTCCCACACTCAGAACATGGAAATGGTCGCTCGCCTGTGTGACTTCTCTGATGTATAGCAAGATGTCTTTTCTGTGTAAAACATTTCCCACACTCAGAACATGGAAATGGTCTCTCACCTGTGTGACTTCTCTGATGTGTTAGAAGAAGTTCTTTCTGTGTGAAACTTTTTTCACACTCAGAACATGGAAATGGTCTCTCGCCTGTGTGACTTCTCTGATGTCTAACAAGATTTGATTTCTTTTTAAAACATTTCTTACACTCAGAGCATGGAAATGGCTTCTCGTCTGTGTGACTTTTCTCATGTGTAACAAGATCATTTTTCTGTGTAAAACATTTCCCACACTCAGAACATGGAAATGGTCTCTCACCTGTGTGACTTCTCTGATGTATAACAAGATGCAATTTCCGTACAAAACATTTTCCACACTCAGAACATGGAAATGGCATCTCACCTGTGTGACTTCTCTGATGTATAACAAGATACGATTTCCGTGTAAAACATTTTCCACACTCAGAACATGGAAATGGCATCTCACCTGTGTGACTTCTCTGATGTATAACAAGCTGTGATTTCCGTGTAAAACCTTTTCCACACTCAGAACATGGAAATGGCTTCTCACCAGTGTGATGTTTCTGATGTTCAACAAGCGATGATTTCCATGTAAAACATTTCCCACAGTCAAAACATACAAATGGCTTCTCACCTGTTTGAACTCTCTTATGTCTAATGAGAGATGATTTCTTTGAAAAACATTTCCCACACTCAGTGCATGGAAATGAACTCTCGCCTGCCTTAGCTGGCTGCTGGGTAATAAGCTTTGTGTTCTCTGTAGAGCATTTGGCATCTATAATAGAGGGAAATATTTTATCTACTGTAAGAGCTGTACTTGATGTACCAGGAGAACGTTCCTCATTAGAAGTAGGATCAGATGATACATCTGCACTGTGGGGTACTGGATGTATAATTGGGATATTGAGGATTTTTTCCAGAGAATCTTGTTTGAGGTCATCATCTTCTATTTCACAAACTGGAGATAAGATTAGATTTCCCTTTGAGATATTCCTGCTGTTACATCCATCTGCTAGGAATAAAATAATTATATAAATGTTGCACCATAAATTTCATTTTCCTAGAAAGACTCTTGTCAAACACCCTTAAATTATCATCAAATGGATAAATTCAAGGTACAATGTAAAACCCATCACCTGGCATTTTACGCGGGTGTGGTATAATAGATAGACAGTGTCAAGTTAGACAGTCAATAGATAGACATCACATGTTAGACAGTCAAAATGTCGACAGGATTAAAAGGAGGACAATAACAAAAGAAGACAGTACAAAAGTTCGACAGGGTCAAAATGGTCGACATACACAAGATAGACACCATTTTTTGTGTGCATAGTTTTGTCATCTGGGACCCCCAATTGTAGAAAGGAATCCCCTTGCGGCACTCGCCACAAGGTTTATAACCAACTCTATGCCGACATGATTCGAGAAGGTGTGAAAAAGTCCAAAAACATGTAAAATGTAAAAACAAAACGTGTGTCTACCTTTATGTCGACCATTTTCATGTCGACCTTTTGACCCTGTCGGCCTGATGTCTGTCTAACATATGGTGTCTATTTATTGACTGTCTAACTAGACACCATCTATCTATAATCCAGATACCGTTTTACTCTCCAATATGCATAGAGCAGGATTTACATCTTTATTGTAATTTTTTCTGCTGGAATTCACTTTATAACATCAAAGCAATGTGTGGTGAGAATAAAAGGAGATTTAAGGTAGACTTACCATGGTTAAATCTCTTTCTGCGAGGTACACTGGGTTCCACAGGGAATACGTCGGGGTGTAGAGTTGGATCTTGATCCGAGGCACCATCGGGCTAAAGCTTTGACTGTTCCCAGGATGCACTGCACCGCCTCCTCTATAGCCCCACCACCAAGCACTGTGAGCTCAGTTTTGTTAACCAGTCCAATGCAGAAGCAGGTAAAGAGAAGGCAGATGTTAGTCACATACAACCACGTTCTCACGACAGGAGAAGGGTCCAGCGGCTAATGCCATACAAACCCATAGAAGCTAAGCACGTCAGGGTGGGCGCCCTATGGAACCCAGTGCACCTCGCAGAAAGAGATTTAACCATGGCAAGTCTAACATAAATCTCCTTTACTGCAGCAGGTTACACTGGTATTCCACAGGGAATACATCAGGGATGTCCTAAAGCAGTTCCTTAAGGGAGGGGACGCGCCTTAGCGGGTATGAGAACCCGGTGTCCAAAGGAAGCATCCTGGGAGGCGGAAGTATCAAAGGCATAGAACCTAACAAACGTGTTCACTGAGGACCATGTAGCCACCATGCAGTTATTCTGCGGAAGCGCCACAGCGGGCCGCCCAAGAGGGTCCAACAGACCGAGTAGAATGGGCTTTAATAGCAGCAGGAGCTGGGAGTCCAGTCTGCGCATAAGCTTGTGCAATCATCATTCTAATCCATCTGGCCAAGGTACGCTTATTAGCAGGACAGACATGTTTGCGGAAACAAAAAGTACAAAAAGGGCATCTGACCTAATAGAGGAAGTCCTCTCCACATATATTTTGAGAGCCCTTACCACATCCAAAGACTGCTCTTTGGAGGACAACTCAGAACAGATGAAGGCCGGAACCACAATCTCTTAGTTAAGGTGAAAAGATGACACCACCTTAGGTAAATAACCAGGGTGAGTTCAAAGAACTGCCTAGTCACGATGAAATATCAGAAAGGGTGGACGACAGGTCAAGGAGCCTAAGTGCGATACCCTTCTAGCATAGACAATAGCCAGCAGAAACAGGACCTTGCCTGTGAGACATTTAAGGTCCACTGACTCAAGAGGTTCAAATGTAGACTCTTGCAGGGCATTCAGTACAACAGACAAATCCCATGGAGCCACAGGAGGGACATAGGGAGGCTGAATCCATAAGTGAGTGAATGTATGAACGTCAGGTATAGATGCAATTTTTCTCTGGAACCACACAGACAAGGCAGATATGTGAAGCTTGAGGGAGGCCAGATGAAGTCCTAAATCCAGGCCTTGTAGCAAAAAAGGCAGAAGTCTGGAAGTACTACATTTGTAAGCATCATAATTCTTAGCAGCACACCAGGTGAAGTAAGAATTCCAGACCCAATATTGAATCTGTGCCGAAACCGGTTTACGGGCCTTTAGCATAGTTTCGATAACCACCTTGGAGAATCTTTTGCCCTCAGGAGTAAAGCTGCAAGAGCCACAACGTCAAAGCCAGTCGGGCCAGGTCCAGGTAGACACAAGGGCCCTGAACCAGGAGTTCTGGGCGTTGAGGAAGTAGAAGAGGACGCTCTATCGATAGAGCATGCAGGTGTGATAACCAATGCCGTCTGGGCCACGCTGGAGCGCCTAGAAGTAGTTTTCCTCCTTCTTGTTTGAACTTCCGTAGTATCCTGGACAGAAGTGAAATTGGAGGGAACACGTAGGGCAGCCGAAAGTTCCATGGAATTGCCAGTGCATACATGAACGCTGCTTGAGGATCCCTGGTTCTTGATCCAAAGACCGGAACTTTGTGATTGTGTTGAGACGCCATCAGGTCAGGTAGGCCCCACTTGTCCACTAGGAGTTGAAAGACTTCCTGATGAAGACTCCACTCTCCTGCGTGCATGTCCTGGCGACTGAGGAAGTCCGCTTTCCAATTGAGGACACCCGGAATGAACACTGTCGATATTGCTGGTAGATGGCGTTCTGCCCATTGAAGTATTTTTGACACTTCCAACATTGCCATGCGGCTCAGAGTGCCGCCATGATGGTTTATGTATGTCACCGTGGTGACCTTGTCTGACCGTACTTGAACAGGCCTGTTCTGTACTATAGGCAGGGCGAGAGACAACGCATTGAACACTGCCTGCAACTCTAGAATGTTTATCGGGAGGAAAGTGTTGCTCCAACACCGCGTTCCAATCCCTCAGACTGGCGTCCGTAGTCAGCAGGACCCGGTGGGGATCCATAAGGGACGGCCGCTGCTTAATTTCTGGTCCTGACGCCACCAGGTCAGTGATAGACGAACCTCCGGAGTTAAAGTGATCATGTGAGACCTGATCCGATGAGGTAGGCAGTCCCATTTGGAAAGGATTAACCTCTGCAGAGGGCGTGAATGAAATTGAGCGTACTCCACCATGTCGAATGCCGACACCATCAGGCCAAGTACTTGCATCGCCGAGTGTATCGACACTCTGGGGCGACAAAGGAAGCATCTTATCCTATCCTGAAGCTTCAGGACCATCTTTGGAAACAGAAACAGCCATTGACTGTGCGTATCCAGCAGTGACCCCAGGTGCAACATGCTCTGAGCTGGGACCAGCGAGTTCTTCTTCCAATTGATGAGCCACCCATGGGCTTGTAGGAATTGGACCGTCCATTCCAGATGACATGAGACTGAGAAGGACATCGTGGGAGTTTGACAGAATCAGCAAGTCGTCCAGATACGGAAGGATCCTGACTCCCTGGCGAGGGAGATAAGCCATCATCACGGCCATAACCTTGGTGAAGATGTGAGGGGCCGTAGCCAGGCCACATGGCAGAGCCTGAAACTGACAGCGGATGTTGCCAACAGCAAACCGCAGATATTTCTGATACAACATGGCAATAGGTATATGCAGGTATGCATCCTGTATATCCAGGGATGCCATATAGTCTCTGAGTTCCATGGCCAGTACAATTGAACGCAGAATTTCCATACGGAACACGGACACTCTCACAAACTTGTTCAATGATTTGAGGTTGAGTATAGGCTGGAAAGACCCATTGAGTTCCGGAACTAGAAACAGGGTCAAGTAGTGTCATCTGTCTCCAGGAGGGAACTCACAACCAATTGTAGAGCTTGCGCTTTTAATGGATCCAAAGGGATAACCGTGGTGCAAAATTGGCGAGGGGGAAGTCTCTTGAAGGAGACTGTGTACCCGTAAGACTACTTCCCGCACCCATGCGCAAAAGTGGTACCTTTTGCCCTCTGTGCAGAGGGAGTAGAATTTGGAAGAAATGCTATTTTAGCAGCCACTAAATCAGACACAATTTTATTTAGGTCCTCTCCAAACAAGGTGCCCCCTTTAAAAGGGAGTACTACAAGGTCTTTTTGGAGTCCAGGTCCACCTTCCATGACCTTAACCACAGAATACGGTGAGCCAGGATAGACGTAGTCGACGCCTTAGCCGCCAACACAACTGCCTCAGAGGATGCCTACTGAATACAATAGGCGGCGGTGGTAATGTGAGACAGATATTGTCTGGCAGTGTCAGATAATTTATCGGGTAACTCTTCCTCCAATGCTGAACCCATGCTTCAACATCTTTTGCAGCCCAGGAGGCAGCAATAGTGGGTCTATGTACAGCACATGTCAGGGAGTAAATAGATTTCAGGCATCCCTCCACACGTTTATCTGTCGGTTCCTTTAGTGAGATGACAGTGGTGAGAGGCAGAGTAGATGATACCACTAGATAGGTGACATGGGAATCCAATGGTGGTGGGTTTTTACACTTGTTACATAACTCTGCAGGGAGAGGATATCGAGCTAAGGCCCATTTAGCCAGGGGGAACTTTTTCTCTGGCTCAGAACACGGTTCTTGGCGTATGTCCGTAGTGGAATCCTCATCATCATCAGAGATTTGTAGGATCTGCCTAATTGCAGCCACCAGGGCAGGGACATCAACCTGTAAAGGAGATTCCTTGTCAGAAGCATCTGATTCAGTGACTGACAGGATAGTCTTCTCTCCATCCTCCTTAGAAGAAACTTATGATACTGTACATAGATTGTGATGATGAAGCAGCCCACTTAGATGACCCAGGGACTCCAGTGTGACCTATAGCAGATTTATGTCTAACCAAAGATTGATTTAATTGCTGCAACTGGTTAGCAAATTATCCGCCCAAGGTGGATTAACCATAGGGACAATTTGTGGCTGTAGTGGCAAAGGTGATTCCATAGTAGGCGTAAGATGATCCACCAGAGCACCAAACAGGATTGAGAACGTAGCCCATGGTGGCTCCTGATTGGTTGCAGGAGCTGCGGACTGACTGGGAGAGGTATGGCACACAGTACACAGACCATCATATATAACTTCCCCCTCAAGTAAATCCTTGGGGCATGCCCTGCATGATGCGGGAGCGCCCCCGGACTTATGGCCCTTCTCGTTAGACATTTCAGTAAATGCAACATAGAGCGGTTTAGTACGATGAAGCCAGACAGAGTACAATACCTGCGAATAAATTCTTTAGTATGTGACTGAGTACACAGTAGAATACACGTAATAGGTAAATACTGTGACGCACTATATAATAGACCCTGATGCTCCTAGTCCCTTAGGGTACAGAATATAGTGATAGATAGATATATCTGGGAAACACTGAAAGTGAAATCCACACATCAGATACAGGCACACACAGCCACTATGCAGATAATTATTAGTATGACAACAGAGCGTGATCCTAGAACAGAGGTATATATCAGAATACTCATACAGAATATTCTGTAACAGGTACACTTTGTCTTAACTAACGCTGTCTGTATAGAGACATATAGAATACTAAAGTGTTTATAAAGACACAGTGCTGTATACAGGCGGCTTTACAAGGGAGACCTTGCCCTGCAGTCCCGGAGACCAGCCGCCGCTATGCTCCAAGATGGCGCCCAGCGTCTCAGTCAGGGAGTGAGGGAGAGTGTGAGGCAGCTCCAGGGTGGGAAAATCTGCTCAGAGATGGCACCCTGGGCCGGGGGAGGGGCTACAGGTCAAGCGCTGGCTCCCATATGCTGGTCCTCACCGCCTGGTACTACGGAGTCTTATTAAACTGGGTGTTAGTACACCCGACCTGTACTCCTATGCCCTGGCAGATATAGTGGGGTCCCTGCCCGTAACAGTGTCCACGCCAGCGTCACAGTCTGTCTCCCTAGAATGTGACCGGAACGTGTTTTAGTAGCGGGTCCCGTCTGGGGGACCCTCTTATCTCCTCCCCGTAGCAGCCACGCGAACCACGAGAGCATCTGCAACCATGTGCCCAATGCCAGAGCGTCTCCGCTGCAAGTACACGGGAACTAAGCCGCAGGAGTATGCAATGCTGCTTGGGAGGTGACTGAGCCGCAGCACAGAATGGGACTCGGACATGAAGTCTTCTTAGAAAGTTTTTTCAGGGCAGCCCAGTGCAGCTCCCCTGTTAAGTGACCTGTTCTGCAGGCACCAACTCGAAACTGAGCTCACAGTGCCTGAAGGCTGGGTTATAGAGGAGGCCCCAATGCATCCTGGGACAGCCTAAAGCTTTAGCCTGTTGGTGCCTGGATCAAGATCCATCTCTACACCCTGATGTTTGCCCGTGGAAACCAATGTACCCCGCTGCAGATATGTACCAATAAATAAAATTAATCATCATTCGGCAACGACGGGTAGGCACTGCTAATTATATATATTTTTACACTGATTGGTTTATGGGGCATTTAAATATACTGATTTACCCTCAGAAACTATTCCTCCAACGAAACTGCGCCGAACTAGTGGAGGAATTAGTTAGTATGAAACCAGCAATAACCTAGATAATGCAGTCATCTACTGACATACCTCAGGGCACTGATCCATCGCAGCAGGAGAAACCTGTGTAAGAAGCCATCTATAGCAGTGTAGTGAGGATTCACATTCGTTATATACTATTATTATCTGACATGTTCTATTTGATATGAGTAATATGTAACATTCATTAAAGACTTAGACAACATTCTGTCACTGTCTGATTGCATTTTCCAAGTCTTGTATAAATGAAGGACTGATCTACAGTGTCCAACTCTAATAAGATTTACAAATCTACAAACTGCTCACCAACAGAGGAGGGTGCAGGATGAGAGATTGCTGTAGTGTCTGAGCAAGGAGAATATGTGACTCTCTACTGTAATAAGTACTTATTACTCACCTGTGCTGATATCTGTAGGGATTTCCTCCTCCTTACACTGCTGATCACCCCTTGCATACGTCTCTTCTTCTCCCTTTATATCAGTCACATACGTCTCTTCTTCTCCCTCTATATCTTCTGCCTTCATATCAGTCACATACGTCTCCTCTTCTCCCTCTATATCTTCTGCCTTCGTAACAGTCATATACGTCTCTTCTCCCTCTATATCTTCTGTCTTCATATCAGTCACATACGTCTCTTCTCCCTCTATATCAGTCACATACGTCTCTTCTTCTCCCTCTATATCATCTGCCTTCATAACAGTCATATACGTCTCTTCTCCCTCTATATCTTCTGTCTTCATATCAGTCACATACGTCTCTTCTCCCTCTATATCTTCTGCCTTCATATCAGTCACATACGTCTCTTCTTCTCCCTCTATATCTTCTGCCTTCATATCAGTCACATATGTCTCTTCTTCTCCCTCTGTATCTTCTGCCTTCATATCAGTCACATACGTCTCTTCTTCTCCCTCTATATATTCTGCCTTCATATCAGTCACATACGTCTCTTCTTCTCCCTCTGTATCTTCTGCCTTCATATCAGTCACATACGTCTCTTCTTCTTCCTCTGTATCTTCTGCCTTCATATCAGTCACATACGTCTCTTCTCCCTCTGTATCTTCTACCTTGATATCAGTCAGACCTTCACCCTAAATAACCCAGAAAACAATAAAATTACACTTTAATAATGGTTCATTTCATAAATGGAGATTAAACAGTAGACTATAGTGTATAAGACACACACTGATGTTCTATAGATTATATAGTGAAAAGTTCCTTGGTTGTTTTTGATATATTTTTTTTAAATTAAATACGTTTTAATTGATTTTTTCAGACAAAGAGACAAACCATAACTTTGACTAAAAAAGTATGCATTATGTGTATACAGAGAAAAACCAACAAATGTTGTATGCATCAACAGAACAACATAAATAAAGTTGCAAACAGCTACAAGTTATACATAATGAGTGTCATGATTTCTTTTCATTTGTTCATACAATGGTGGTTCATGAAGTGACCAGCTATCAATGCGAGGCATAAGCACGGGTACACTGGTATAGTGGAGACGATAACCACCTATCCCATATCTTGTAAAATGTATCCAGGGCTTTCCTAGAAATATAGACAAACTTTTCATGGGACAAAACAGAGTTCACTAACGGGATCCACTTATTAATATCAGGGCCCGCAGTCGCCATCCATGAGCGTGCTATCAGTACTTTGGCCAAAGCGCATAAATTAAGAATATATCTTCTAGAATGAGCATCCAATATCTCCTCATCTATGACCCCAAGGATACACACAAGGGGGGTAAACACGTCCAAGGGAATTCCCGTAGAGGCTATCATCCGTATCACTGCCCGCCAAAAGTCCTGCAAGCCCACAATAGATGCCAGAAGGTACCGTCCAAGGAGGCACACTTTGGGCACCTAGAGTCACTCCGTCCCCCTATGTTGACTAGACGGGTGGGAGTGATGTAGACTCGGTGTAATATAAACAAGTGTATCTGTTAAAAATGAGCCGAGGTAGTAGCGGTCCGTGAAGTCCCCAAGGCCTCCTCCCATACATCTAGGGAAACCGGTCCCAAATCAGCCTCCCATTTAGATTTAAGGTGTGAGAGACTGTCAGAATGATGGGCACCGAGCAGAGCGGAGTAGAAAGCAGAGACAGACCCGGAGCCTAGAGTATCAGACAGGAGCAGGTGAACCGGTGACTTCCGATGGAGAGGTGGAGCAGCACTAAACTGAGACGCGCATGCGTGGCGAAGCTGAATATATATATAATAATAGGATACGGGTATATTAAACTCAGTCTGCATTTGTCCAAACGAAATAAACGTGCCCGAGGAGTACAATTGATTAAGGGAACAAACACCCCAGCGTCCCCACACCGATCCCATATGTAGGGACATGAAATGAGTGAGAGCATGAGTGTGTATCAGTGGGGTGTCAGGATCCCATCCCTCCCCCCTCCCAACATAGAATGTGTCTGTCTCCAAACCATGATCGCTTGTTTAACCAACGGCATCTTAAGGAGTGCAACATTATCACTAAGTAGGAGCTGGAGGGATGACAACTTGATTTTAGATGCTAGTAAGACAGTAGAGATTAATAAATCCCCGGACGAGTCTGCGACCCAAGGAATTAGATGGAACAGCTGAGCTGCTAAGTAATAGAATCTAAGTTTAGGGAGAGCCAGACCACCCGAGTCCCGGGGCCTAGTTAGAGTATCTAGTTTAATCCGAGCTCTACGGTTGGACCACACCAATGAGGACAAGAGACCATCTATGATACCAAATAGTCGCTGGGGGAGATAGACAGGGGAATGTTGGAGGACATACAGCATTTTAGTAATACAACCATTTTAATTAGGTTTATCCTACCGTAACAGTAAGTGGCAGTTTACTCCACACCCTGACACGAGACCGTAGATAGTCCATTTGTGGACGTATATTCAGATCAATAAATTGCGAGGACTGGTTGGTAACCCATACCCCCAGGTATTTAAAAGAGTCCACCCAGCGAAGCGGCAGGTTCCCGGGAGGGCAGACAGGACAGAGGCCTCTAAGTGGGAGGACACAGGACTTGTCCCAGTTAATGGACAAACCAGAGAATCCCCCAAAAGTGTTAATTACTTTCAAGATATCAGGCATAGTGGTAAGGTATTCAGATACAAACAACAGAATATCGTCTGCATAAAGAGCAATTTTGTCTGTCCTGCCACCCAACCGGAAGCCCGCCACCCGCGAGGAGGATCCAATAATACAGGCCAAAGGCTCTATGGCCAGAGCAAATAGGATCGGGGACAACAGACAACCCTGTCTCGTCCCTCTCTGTAGAGAGAAAATGGAGGATATGTGGCCGTTAACAGAAACACTAGCCTGGGGTGCAGAATATAGCAGCTGGACCCACTTTTTAAAAATAGGTCCAATACCAAATCGGTCCAATGTCCCACACAAGAAGCCCCACTCCACAGAATCAAACGCCTTAACAGCATCCAGGGAGACTATAGCTGATTAGCAGGACCCCTCGTGAGGGGCCTGGAGATGCGTATAGAGTCTACATAGATTAGGTAAAGTGGACCGGGCCGGCATGAACCCTGATTGGTCCTCATGTATCAATTGTAGAATCACAGCGCTAAGCCTTGTTGCTAGTATTTTAGCTAAAAATCTTAACGTCAGTTGTTAACAAGGAAATCGGACGGTAAGATTCGACCGTGTTGGGTCCTTATCCGGCTTAAGGAGGACTATAATTAGGGCCTCAGCCATGGAGTCAGGCAACCTTCCATGCGCAAATAAATTATTATATATATATAAAGTAGATGTTCCTGGTGACCGGTGCCACAAGACAATGACCCCCTCACCACAGAAACAGGCGGCACTCCACGGATTTGAAAGTGAAAAAAATTCTTTATGCAACAAGCATCATGTAAAATCCAACGTTTCAACACCACGCTGGGTGTTTTTCTCAAGGATACATGGGTGAAAAACAAACATATGTGAGGTGTTCTTACCTTAAGTACTCTTCTAATGTCAGCACGGGCGCAGGTGCGGCGGGCGGGAGAGACGCCGGCGGCTCCGGCCACGGGCGGCTGGAAATGACGTCCTGGTAGCCTAGCAACGGTGACGTCATTTCCAGCCGCCCGTGGCCGGAGCCGCCGGCGTCTCTCCCGCCCGCCGCACCTGCGCCCGTGCTGAAATTAGAAGAGTACTTAAGGTAAGAACACCTCACATATGTTTGTTTTTCACCCATGTATCCTTGAGAAAAACACCCAGCGTGGTGTTGAAACGTTGGATTTTACATGATGCTTGTTGCATAAAGAATTTTTTTCACTTTCAAATCCGTGGAGTGCCGCCTGTTTCTGTGGTGAGGGGGTCATTGTCTTGTGGCACCGGTCACCAGGAACATCTACTTTGTACATACCACTGAGGAGGGCACCCCGGTCCATACAACAGCAACTGTTCCTGAGTGCCAACTACGTCCACCACATATATATATAGTAACACTGTAGGGATGCAAGGCGCCTCTTCCTGGGGAATATGGCAGCACGCAGCAGCTGAGGAATAACACAAGTCCAGTGTCTGGTACAACTGGCACCGGCCAGTTTTATTGAAACAGAAAATAAAACAAACAAAAGAAAATACCTTGCCTGTCCGGCACTAACTAAACACAAGATATTCCTGTCACTAAACAAAAACACAGAGTTCTCCAGTAAATACTGTATAGCTCACTTGTATCAGAAAGCGTGTTTCTCCCACACAGATCCCTCTAGTCTTCCCAGGCAGTCTGCCCCTACTAATCAGGCTAGCAGCCCTATAACACTCTTACACAGCTGAAACCCTGATTAGCCCTCTGTGAGGCCAAAGACCCGAACTGGGCCCAATGTCTAGAACTCGCCTTATCTCACTCTCAGAGCCTTTACCCAGCTTTTACAGCAAACTGAAAAGGTTCTGACAAAACAAAAGTATTTTTCCTAGAAGTTAACATTTTCTAAAACATGTAAGACAAGAACCTGGGACAAACATACCTGCCCTCAAACACTATCCCAGTGTTCTTGTCACATATCCCCCTCCCCTGTTTCGACCTAGGGGCCGGAACACTTGTAGCCCCCAAACAGAAGATGAGAGACAATGCATCTGCGTTGGCCAATTGTGTTCCCGGTCTATGTTAGACAGCAAACTTAAAGTCCTGCAACGCTAGAAACCATCCAGTTACACGAGCATTCTTGCCTCTATTTACATACATCCATTTTAAAGGGGCATGGTCTGTCACAAGTCTGAATTGTCTACCCAAGAGGTAATATCTCAAGGTATCTAGTGCCCACTTAATGGCCAAAGCCTCCTTTTCCACAATGGCATACCTTTTTTCATGTTCATTGAGTTTCCTTCTCAAATAAATGATATGGTGTTCATCCCCATCTCTGGTTTGGGACAGCACAGCCCCTATCCCTACCTCTGAGGCATCTGTCTGTACCACAATTTCTTTTGAAAAATCTGGTGTTATCAATACCGGTTGTGAACACAAAGCCACTTTTAACGCTTGGAACGCTTTTTCTGCATCAGGGTTCCATTTCACCATATTTGACTGCTTCCCTTTGGTAAGGTCTGACAACGGCACCGCCGTGGTCGCAAAATTGGGAATAAACCGTCTATAGTACCCAGTTATTCCCAAAAAAGCCCTTACCTGTTTTTTATTCACTGGACGAGGCCAGTTTTGAATAGCATCAATTTTATTCAATTGGGGCCTAATCAGACCTCTGCCTATGGTGAAGCCCAAGTATTTGACCTCCTCCATTGCGAGGAAGCACTTCTTTGGGTTAGCAGTTAACCCTGCCTCTCTGATTGAGTCCAGTACTGCTTGTACTTTAACCAAATGGGACCCCCAGTCTGTACTGTGAATTACTACATCATCCAAATAGGCAGCTGCATATTTTCTATGGGGCCTCAAAATTTTATCCATCGCCCGTTGAAAGGTTGCTGGAGCCCCATGCAACCCAAAGGGTAACATCTTATACTGGTACAGCCCCTCCGGAACCGAAAAGGCTGTTTTTTCTTTTGCGCCATCAGATAAAGGTATTTGCCAGTAACCTTTGGTCAGGTCCAACGTGGTGAGAAACCTGGCTGTTCCCAGACTTTCTATAAGCTCGTCCACACGGGGCATGGGGTATGCGTCAAACTTGGACACCTCATTTAACTTACGAAAGTCATTACAGAAGCGTATGCTACCGTCAGGCTTCGGGATGAGAACTATGGGACTGGACCACTCACTGTTAGATTCCTCTATGACTCCAAGTTCTAACATGGTTTTAACTTCTTTAGAAACCGCTTCTCGCTGAGCTTCCGGAATCCTATCTGGCTTTAAATGGACCCTGACCCCTGGTTCTGTGACAATGTCATGTTTTATTATGGTCGTTCGGCCAGGCAGCTCTGAAAATATTTCCCTATTTTGGATGAGAAATTCTTTAACCTGATTTTTCTGACCAGCTGATAAGGTCTCTGACACCTTCACTGCGGGAAGCAACCGAGGTGAAGACACCGAAGGGCAAGGCTCCGCTGACAGAGACAACCTATCTTTCCAGGGTTTGATTAAGTTAACATGATAAATTTGTTTGGGTTTTCTCTTTCCCGGCTGGTATACTTTGTAATTAACCTCATTCACTTTTTCCCTAATCTCAAATGGACCCTGCCATTTAGCTAGGAACTTGCTTTCCACAGTGGGTACCAAAACAAGAACTCTATCTCCAGGAGCAAATTCCCGTATCTTGGCACTCCGGTTGTATACCCTCTGTTGAGCACTTTGGGCCTGTTCCATGTGCTCTCTGACAATAGGTACCACGGCTGCAATCCTATCCTGCATTTGTGTTACATGTTTAATAATGCTTCTATAAGGAGTGGGCTGTCCTTCCCACGTCTCTTTGGCAACGTCCAACAGCCCTCTGGGGTGTCTACCATACAACAAATCAAATGGAGAAAACCCCGTAGAGGACTGAGGAACTTCTCTGACGGCCATTAACAAGTAGGGCAACAAACAATCCCAATTTTTCTCATCTTTATCAACCACCTTTTTTAACATACTTTTTAATGTTTTATTAAACCTTTCCACCAACCCATCAGTTTGGGGATGGTAAATGGACGTCCTGAGGTGAGTGACCTTAAATAATTTGCACAATTCTTTCATGACCCTTGACATAAATGGAGTACCTTGGTCAGTCAAAATTTCTTTTGGTATTCCCACTCTACTAAAAACCTGCACCAGCTCCCTAGCTATCGCCTTGGTTGTGATAGTGCGTAAAGGGACAGCCTCAGGATATCGAGTGGCATAGTCCATTATTACCAGGATATACTGATGGCCCCGAGCGGACTTTGACAAGGGCCCCACGAGATCCATGGCTATTCTGTCAAATGGGACCTCTATAATAGGCATGGGAACTAGTGGGCTCCTGAAATGGGGTCTAGGGGCATGATACTGGCATTCAGGACAGGAAGAACAATATTCAGACACTTCTTTATAAACCCCTGGCCAAAAGAACCTTTGTAAAACTCTTTCAGTGGTTTTTTCTGCCCCTAAATGTCCTGCTGTAACGTGACTATGAGCTAAATCTAGTACTGTTCTCCGATAAGGCTGGGGTACTACCAGCTGTTCTACCACATCCTCACCATTTTTGACAATGTGGTACAAGAGCTCATTACAGATGGCCATGTGGGGATACGTAACCCTGTCACCTGGTACCACAGGCTCCCCATTAACAATCTTAACATTCTCTCTAGCCTTTATCAAGGTAGGATCCTTTAACTGTTCAGATGCAAACAGATCCTTTTTTACCTCCAGGTCAGGCACGCTTTCGTTTCTAACCACTATGTCTCTGTTCCCAGCAAGAGGGTCCTCACTGGACTCCCCATCTGTCACTTCCCCAACCAAACTGGCAAAAGGCAAAGGGTCAGTAAGTTCCGAAGACACACGTACATCCATACAATCACCGGTATTATCAACTGGCTCTTCACTTCTCACATCTGTTGATAAACGTGATTCCCACAGTTTCCAAAAATGTGAGGAAAATCCCTCCCTATTATGGCCTTATGCACCAAGGTGGGGACAAGTCCTACTTTAACCATTGCTGACCCACAACAAGTTTCTATATTCACTTCAGCAGTGACATAATACTGGGTATCCCCATGTATGCAAGTTACCCCAATAGGTATTTGCTGGACCTTTAAGGGGTTCACTAACCCAGCTTTCACGAGGGTAACTAAACTTCCTGAATCTAGCAAGGCCTCTACCCGGTTACCCTCTAAGAACACATCACACATTTGTTTTTCCAGCTCAGGTGAAGGTACCACAGTACAAGCTAACCTAGCAAAGAAAGACATTCTGCGACATTCAAAGGCAGCATCACATTGCATGGGTTCTTGCATGACTGGGCAATTGGCAATAACATGACCTGGCATACCACATCTAAAACATTTAACCACACGATTATCAACCCGTTTGGGCAACATAGACCGTTCTAGCCCCATTGGCCTGTCTCCAGGGCCAGTGTTTACAGTCTCTCCAGCCTTGCGTTCTCTTAACCGCCCAGCAACGTTTTCCCACGGAACAGTCTTACCAGTCTTTACTGAAGGCCGCTGTCGAGGATCTATGGGTTGCTGGGTGGTCATCAGTAGTTCCTCTGCTGCCAAATACCGCTCTACCATGTCCACTAATTGGTCAGCAGTACCCGGGTTTCCATGGCTCACCCACTTGCGCAGGACCATGGGCAAAGACCTCAAGTAGCAGTCCATGACGACTCTTTCAACCATCTGGGGACCAGTTAATGTCTCTGGCTGTAGCCATTTTTTTGTTAGCTGAATAAGGTCGTGCTTCTGGGAGCGCGGAGGCTTCTCCATGGCGTACACCCAACGGTGCACCCGTTGTGCTCGTACTGACAGCGTGACTCCCAGGCGGGTCAGGATCTCAGTCTTTAGTTTATCATAGTCCCGAACCTCAGCAGGGCTTAAATCAAAGTACGCTTTTTGGGGCTCACCTGACAGAAAAGGTGCCAGCAGACTGGCCCACTGTGCTTCTGGCCAGTTCTCATGCTCTGCAGTCCTTTCAAACGTGGTCAAGTAGGCCTCCACATCATCAGCCTCTGTCATTTTCTGCAGGAAGTGACTGGCTCGTATAGAACTAGAGCTGGTCGGAGCACTAACGGCCATATCTCCAATCCGGGCTGCAAGGCTCTGCATCACTTCTGTTAAGGCCTCTCGCTGTAGTCTCCAATTTTCCTCCATTGCCACCTGCTGCTGTCTGTTGGCCTCCTGCTGAGCCGCTGTAGCTTGCAGCAAGGCTTTGAGCAGTTCCTCCATGTCGACAGACTTTTCAGGCGGCTTTATAGCTGCTTTCACCCAGGACATATATCAAATCCTCAGGGCAAGTCTCAGTAACATCACACTGGGCTGTATCTGCATAAACCACCGTTTTCTGCAGGCCTCACAAAGCTGCTGCTTTCACTTATGCGCAGAACGGAGTGCTCGCATTCTCCACCAAGTTGTAACACTGTAGGGGTGCAAGGCGCCTCTTCCTGGGGAATATGGCAGCACGCAGCACCTGAGGAACAACACAAGTCCAGTGTCTGGTACAACTGGCCCCGGCCAGTTTTATTGAAACAGAAAATAAAACAAACAACAAAAGAAAATACCTTGCCTGTCCGGCACTAACTAAACACAGGATATTCCTAACTGTCACTAAACAAAAACACAGAGTTCTCCAGTAAATACTGTATAGCTCACTTGTATCAGAAAGCGTGTTTCTCCCACACAGATCCCTCTAGTCTTCCCAGGCAGTCTGCCCATACTAATCAGGCTAGCAGCCCTATAACACTCTTACACAGCTGAAACTCTGATTAGCCCTCTGTGAGGCCAAAGACCCGAACTGGGCCCAATGTCTAGAACTCTCCTTATCTCTCTCTCAGAGCCTTTACCCAGCTTTTACAGCAAACTGAAAAGGTTCTGACAAAACAAAAGCATTTTTCCTATAAGTTAACATTTTCTAAAACATGTAAGACAAGAACCTGGGACAAACATACCTGCCCTCAAACACTATCCCAGTGTTCTTGTCACAATATATATATATATATATATATATATATATATATATATATAAAAAAAAGGAGTATAGGGCCATAAAAAGATAAGTGCATTTTATAAAGTCCCAGGGGCATTCCATCAAGACCTGGGGTCTTCCCTCCAGGAAAAGAGTTAACAGCTGATTCCACCTCAGTCAGTGTTAAGGGGGAGTCCAAAAACGTTATAGCGTCCTGGGACAGCGTGGGTAATGGAATATCAGCTAAGTACATCTCTATTTCCGTCTCAGTGTGAGTAAGCCTAGAACTATACAGCCGTCTATAGTAGTCTACAAAGTCCCCCACAATGGCCCTCATTCCGAGTTGTTCGCTCGCAAGCTGCTTTTAGCAGCTTTGCACACGCTAAGCCGCCGCCTACTGGGAGTGAATCTTAGTTTATCAAAAGTGCGAACGAAAGATTAGCAGAATTGTGAATAGACACTTCTTAGCAGTTTCTGAGTAGCTCCAGACTTACTCGCCATCTGCGATCAGTTCAGTGCTTGTTGTTCCTGGTTTGACGTCACAAACACACCCAGCGTTCGCCCAGACACTCCTCCGTTTCTCCAGCCACTCCCGCCTTTTTCCCAGAAACGGTAGCGTTTTTTCGCACACACCCATAAAACAGCCAGTTTCCGCCCAGAAACACCCACTTCCTGTCAATCACATTACGATCACCAGAACGAAGAAAAAACCTTGTAATGCCGTGAGTAAAATACCTAACTGCATAGCAAATTTACTTGGCGCAGTCGCACAGCGGACATTGCGCATGCGCATTAGCGACTAATCGCTCCGTTGCGAAAGAAAAATAGCAAGCGAACAACTCGGAATGACCACCAATATCGGGAGTATTACAATGAGTCACAGTATCATTGGTACAAATTGCAGGCACCGTATTAGATGCCCTGTTCGCACCCGCCAATGTTGCATAAAGCTACCAGGCCTATCACCCATTGCATAGTACTTGTGTTGAGCATAAAGTAGACGGTACTTAGCCTTATCAGCCAAGCAGTCACGCCATTCAGCCTGCGCAAGCAACCACCTCTCCCTCGTAGTGTCAAGACCATCGGCCATATACTGCAGCTCCAACCTCCTACATCCTGCCTCAAGGTCATGCTCACCCTGGGCATAACCAAATTTCAAGACAGCTACTGTTTTGATCAGGGTGCCACGGACATATGCCTTAAAGACATCCCATAAAACTGTGTCAGACACCGAGCCCTGGTTTTCCAGCAAAAAGGCCTCCCACATCTCCTCCAACTCCGCACCGGTGCCCATCTGAGTCAGTTAGAAGGAATTAAACCTCCAAAACCGTGCCCCCCTAACATCTCCCATGTCTAAACAAAGAATTACCGGGGAATGATCTGAAATGCCCCTAGTAGCATACTGAACATCAACCACCCGCGGCAGCAAGCCTTTAGAGGTGAGGGCCAAATCTATCCTAGAGAAGGATAAGTAGGTAGGAGAAAAACGGGTGGTCTTCTGTATGCCGAATGTCGGGATACCGGCGCACAGTATACCAGCGCCGGAATCCCAACACCCGGCATACCAACAACTATTCTCCCTCGTGGGGGTCCACGACCTCCCTGGAGGGAAAATAAAACATTGTGGCGTGCGTAGCATGCCACCGTGCCCGGAGCGTGGCAAGCGCAGCGAGCACGCAAGGGGCTCCTTTGCGCTCGCCACACTGTCGGTATGCCGGCGGTCGGGAGCCGGCATACCGTACGACACCCGAGAAAAAATAAGAATTTACTTACCGATAATTCTATTTCTCGGAGTCCGTAGTGGATGCTGGGGTTCCTGAAAGGACCATGGGGAATAGCGGCTCCGCAGGAGACAGGGCACAAAAGTAAAGCTTTCCGATCAGGTGGTGTGCACTGGCTCCTCCCCCTATGACCCTCCTCCAAGCCAGTTAGGTACTGTGCCCGGACGAGCGTACACAATAAGGGAGGAATTTTGAATCCCGGGTAAGACTCATACCAGCCACACCAATCACACCGTACAACTTGTGATCTAAACCCAGTTAACAGTATGATAACAGCGGAGCCTCTGAAAAGATGGCTCACAACAATAATAACCCGATTTTTGTAACTATGTACAAGTATTGCAGATAATCCGCACTTGGGATGGGCGCCCAGCATCCACTACGGACTCCGAGAAATAGAATTATCGGTAAGTAAATTCTTATTTTCTCTATCGTCCTAGTGGATGCTGGGGTTCCTGAAAGGACCATGGGGATTATACCAAAGCTCCCAAACGGGCGGGATAGTGCGGATGACTCTGCAGCACCGAATGAGAGAACTCCAGGTCCTCCTTAGCCAGGGTATCAAATTTGTAGGATTTTACAAACGTGTTTGCCCCTGACTAAATAACCGCTCGGCAAAGTTGTAAAGCCGAGACCCCTCGGGCAGCCGCCCAAGATGAGCCCACCTTCCTTGTGGAATGGGCATTTACATATTTTGGCTGTGGCAGGCCTGCCACAGAATGTGCAAGCTGAATTGTATTACACATCCAACTAGCAATAGTCTGCTTAAAAGCAAGAGCACCCAGTTTGTTGGGTGCATACAGGATAACAGCAAGTCAGTTTTCCTGACTCCAGCCGTCCTGGAACCTATATTTTCAGGGCCCTGACAACATCTAGCAACTTGGAGTCCTCCAAGTCCCTAGTAGGTGCAAGGCACCACAATAAGCTGGTTCAGGTGAAACACTGACACCACCTTAGGGAGAGAACTGGGGACGAGTCCGCAGCTCTGCCCTGTCCGAATGGACAAACAAATATGGGCTTTTTTGAGAAAAAAACCACCAATTTGACACTCGCCTGGTCCAGGCCAGGGCCAAGAACATGGTCACTTTTCATGTGAGATGCTTCAAATCCACAGATTTGACTGGTTTTAAACCAATGTGATTTGAAGAATCCCAGAACTACGTTGAGATCCCACAGTGCCACTGGAGGCACAAAAGAGGGTTGTATATGCAATACTCCCTTGACAAAGTTCTGGACTTCAGGAACTGAAGCCAATTCTTTCTGGAAGAAAATTGACAGGGCCGAAATTTGAACCTTAATGGACCCCAATTTGAGGCCCATAGACACTCCTGTTTGCAGGAAATGCAGGAATCGACCGAGTTGAAATTTCTTTGTGGGGCCTTCCTGGCCTCACACCACGCAACATATTTTCGCCACATGTGGTGATAATGTTGTGCGGTCACCTCCTTTCTGGCTTTGACCAGGGTAGGAATGACCTCTTCCGGAATGCCTTTTTCCCTTAGGATCCGGCGTTCCACCGCCATGCCAACAAACGCAGCTGCGGTAAGTCTTGGAACAGACATGGTACTTGCTGAAGCAAGTCCCTTCTTAGCGGCAGAGGCCATAAGACCTCTGTAAACATCTCTTGAAGTTCCGGGTACCAAGTCCTTCTTGGCCAATCCGGAGCCATGAGTATAGTTCTTACTCCTCTACGTCTTATAATTCTCAGCACCTTAGGTATGAGAAGCAGAGGAGGGAACACATACACCGACTGGTACACCCACGGTGTTACCAGAACGTCCACAGCTATTGCCTGAGGGTCTCTTGACCTGGCGCAATACCTGTCCCGTTTTTTGTTCAGACGGGACGCCATCATGTCCACCTTTGGTATTTCCCAACGGTTTACAATCATGTGGAAAAAACTTCCCGATGAAGTTTCCACTCTCCCGGGTGGAGGTCGTGCCTGCTGAGGAAGTCTGCTTCCCAGTTTCCATTCCCGGGATGAAACACTGCTGACAGTGCTATCACATGATTTTCCGCCCAGCGAAAAGTCCTTGCAGTTTTTGCCATTGCCCTCCTGCTTCTTGTGTCGCCCTGTCTGTTTACGTGGGCGACTGCCGTGATGTTTTTCCCACTGGATCAATACCGGCTGACCTTGAAGCAGAGGTCTTGCTAAGCTTAGAGCATTATAAATTTACCCTTAGCTCCAGTATATTTATGTGGAGAAAAGTCTCCAGACTTGATCACACTCCCTGGAAATTTTTTCCTTGTGTGACTGCTCCCCAGCCTCTCGGGCTGGGCTCCGTGGTCACCAGCATCCAATCCTGAATGCCGAATCTGCGGCCCTCTAGAAGATGAGCACTCTATAACCACCACAGGAGAGACACCCTTGTCCTTGGATATAGGGTTATCCGCTGATGCATCTGAAGATGCGATCCGGACCATTTGTCCAGCAGATCCCACTGAAAAGTTCTTGCGTGAAATCTGCCGAATGGAATTGCTTCGTAGGAAGCCACCATTTTCTACCAGGACCCTTGTGCAATGATGCACTGTTTTTAGGAGGTTCCTGACTAGCTCGGATAACTCCCTGGCTTTCTCTTTCGGGAGAAACACCTTTTTCTGGACTGTGTCCAGAATCATCCCTAGGCACAGCAGACGTGTCGTCGGGATCAGCTGCGATTTTGGAATATTTAGAATCCACCCGTGCTGTTGTAGCAGTATCCGAGATAGTGCTACTCCTACCTCCAACTGTTCCCTGGACTATGCCCTTATCAGGAGATCGTCCAAGTAAGGGATAATTAAGACGCCTTTTCTTCGAAGAAGAATCATCATTTCGGCCATTACCTTAGTAAAGACCCGGGGTGCCGTGGACAATCCAAACGGCAGCGTCTGAAACTGATAGTGACAGTTCTGCACCACGAACCTGAGGTACCCTTAGTGAGAAGGGCAAATTTGGGACATAGAGGTAAGCATCCCTGATGTCCCGGGACACTATATAGTCCCCTTCTTCCTGTTCGTTATCACTGCTCTGAGTGACTCCATCTTGATTTGAACCTTTGTAAGTGTTCAAAAAATTTTTAGATTTAGAATAAGTCTCACCTAGCCTTCTGGCTTCAGTACCACAATATAGTGTGGAATAATACCCCTTTTCTTGTAGTAGGAGGGGTAATTTAATTATCACCTGCTGGGAATACAGCTTGTGAATTTTTTCCCATACTGCCTCCTTGTCGGAGGGAGACCTTGGTAAAGCAGACTTCAGGAGCCTGCGAGGGGGGAAACGTCTCGACATTCCAATCTGTACCCCTGGGATACTACTTGTAGGATCCAGGGGTCCTGTACGGTCTCAGCGCCATGCTGAGAACTTGTCAGAAGCGGTGGAACGCTTCTGTTCCTGGGAATGGGCTGCCTGCTGCAGTCTTCTTCCCTTTCCTCTATCCCTGGGCAGATATGATCTTATAGGGACGAAAGGACTGAGGCCGAAAAGACGGTGTCTTTTTCTGCAGAGATGTGACTTAGGGTAAAAACGGTGGATTTTCCAGCAGTTGCCGTGGCCACCAGGTCCGATGGACCGACCCCAAATAACTCCTCTTCCTTTATACGGCAATACACCTTTGTGCCGTTTGGAATCTGCATCACCTGACCCCTGTCGTGTCCATAACATCTTCTGGCAGTTATGGACATCGCATTTACTCTTGATGCCAGAGTGCAAATATCCCTCTGTGCATCTCGCATATATAGAAATGCATCCTTTAAATGCTCTATAGTCAATAAAATACTGTCCCTGTCAAGGGTATCAATATTTTTAGTCAGGGAATCCGACCAAGCCACCCCAGCTCTGCACATCCAGGCTGAGGCGATCGCTGGTCGCAGTATAACACCAGTATGTGTGTATATACTTTTTATGATATTTTCCAGCCTCCTGTCAGCTGGTCCTTGAGGACGGCCCTATCTATAGACGGTACCGCCACTTGTTTTGATAAGCGTGTGAGCGCCTTATCCACCCTAAGGGGTGTTTCCCAACGCGCCCTAACTTCTGGCGGGAAAGGGTATACCGCCCATAATTTTCTATCGGGGGGAACCCACGCATCATCACACACTTTATTTAATTTATCTGATTCAGGAAAAACTATGGTAGTTTTTTCACATCCCACATAATACCCTTTTTTGTGGTACTTGTAGTATCAGAAATATGTAACACCTCCTTCATTGCCTTTAACGTGTGGCCCTAATAAGGAATACGTTTGTTTATTCACCGTCGACACTGGATTCAGTGTCCCTGTCTGTGTCTGTGTCGACCGACTAAAGTAAACGGGCGTTTTAAAACCCCTGACGGTGTTTTTGAGACGTCTGGACCGGTACTAATTGTTTGTCGGCCGTCTCATGTCGTCAACCGACCTTGCAGCGTGTTGACATTATCACGTAATTCCCTAAATAAGCCATCCATTCCGGTGTCGACTCCCTAGAGAGTGACATCACCATTACAGGCAATTGCTCCGCCTCCTCACCAACATCGTCCTCCTACATGTCGACACACACGTACCGACACACAGCACACACACAGGGAATGCTCTGATAGAGGACAGGACCCACTAGCCCTTTGGAGAGACAGAGGGAGAGTTTGCCAGCACACACCAAAAACGCTATAATTATATAGGGACAACCTTATATAAGTGTTTTCCCTTATAGCATCTTTTTTATATATTTCTAACGCCAAATTAGTGCCCCCCCTCTCTGTTTTAACCCTGTTTCTGTAGTGCAGTGCAGGGGAGAGCCTGGGAGCCTTCCCTCCAGCCTTTCTGTGAGGGAAAATGGCGCTGTGTGCTGAGGAGATAGGCCCCGCCCCTTTTTCGGCAGCCTCGTCTCCCGCTCTTAACGGATTCTGGCAGGGGTTAAATATCTCCATATAGCCTCCGGAGGCTATATGTGAGGTATTTTTAGCCAAAATAGGTTTTCATTTGCCTCCCAGGGCGCCCCCCTCCCAGCGCCCTGCACCCTCAGTGACTGCCGTGTGAAGTGTGCTGAGAGGAAAATGGCGCACAGCTGCAGTGCTGTGCGCTACCTTTAGAAGACTGAGGAGTCTTCTGCCGCCGATTCTGGACCTCTTCTTATTTCAGCATCTGCAAGGGGGCCGGCGGCAAGGCTCCGGTGACCATCCAGGCTGTACCTGTGATCGTCCCTCTGGAGCTGATGTCCAGTAGCCAAGAAGCCAATCCATCCTGCACGCAGGTGAGTTCACTTCTTCTCCCCTAAGTCCCTCGTTGCAGTGATCCTGTTGCCAGCAGGACTCACTGTAAAATAAAAAACCTAAGCTAAACTTTTCTAAGCAGCTCTTTAGGAGAGCCACCTAGATTGCACCCTTCTCGGCCGGGCACAAAAATCTAACTGGCTTGGAGGAGGGTCATAGGGGGAGGAGCCAGTGCACACCACCTGATCGGAAAGCTTTACTTTTGTGCCCTGTCTCCTGCGGAGCCGCTATTCCCCATGGTCCTTTCAGGAACCCCAGCATCCACTAGGACGATAGAGAAACATGTATACTGTCATGCCAGGATGACGGACCCTCCATGCATCGACCAAGCCCAGACTGCCCAGCAGCAGCGCAAAGTCCCTCCTGCGCACTACAGGAGAATCAGGGGACCGTCCAGTTCTATCTAAAGCATGGTCGATGACGTTATTAAAGTCACCCAGACAAACTATAGCAACATTTGGATATAACGTGATAAACTTGGCTGCCTTTTTGAGAACCTCCGGGAAATAAGGGGGCGGTATATAAACAGCCAGGATAAGCAAAGACATAGAATAAACTTGACATTTTAGAATAACATATCTGCCCCACTGGTCCAATTGGACCTAATCAAGGACAAACGGGCGGGACCGACCTTCGGACTAGAATTGACAAACCCCGCGAATGCGACATATGGGTGGAGTGGTATGCCCAGCCCACCCATGGTTTCTTAAGAGTCAGGCTTTTGCCCCCACCAGATGGGTCTCCATGAGGCAAACAATATCTGCACCATATTGTTTAAAGCATAGGTCTTCAACCTGTGGCCCTCCAGCTGCTGCGGAACTACACATCCCAGCATGCCCTGCCTCAGTTTTACCATGCCTTAATAGCAAAACTGTGGCAGGGCATGGTGGGATGTGTAGTTCCGCAGCAGCTGGAGGGCCACAGGTTGAAGACCCATGGTTTAAAGTGACAAAGCACTAGTGAACGTTTGACTTTATCGTTCAGCCCCCGGACATTCCAGGATAGAAATTTAAGTTGATTAGAGGCCATAAGTCAAGACAAAACAAAATATATGGTCGGTCCCACGTATCCCCGCCAGGCCAGCAACACCAAGACAAGATGAAGTTGAAAAAAAATCAATGAACCCATAGCGTCTGCAACATATACAAGAAAAGAAAACAAACAAAACACAATCCTGCCCCCCCTCCCTGTATACCCGCCTGAACTGAGCCATACCTTATCCCAATAAACTGTTCCCCTTTAACAAAGAAAAAATAAGAATTTACTTACCGATAATTCTATTTCTCGTAGTCCGTAGTGGATGCTGGGGACTCCGTCAGGACCATGGGGAATAGCGGCTCCGCAGGAGACAGGGCACAAAAATAAAGCTTTAGGATCAGGTGGTGTGTACTGGCTCCTCCCCCTATGACCCTCCTCCAAGCCTCAGTTAGGATACTGTGCCCGGACGAGCGTACACAATAAGGAAGGATATTGAACCCCGGGTAAGACTCATACCAGCCACACCAATCACACCGTATAACTTGTGATCTGAACCCAGTTAACAGTATGACAAACGTAGGAGCCTCTGAACAGACGGCTCACAACAATAACAACCCGAATTTGTTTTTAACAATAACTATGTACAAGTATTGCAGACAATCCGCACTTGGGATGGGCGCCCAGCATCCACTACGGACTACGAGAAATAGAATTATCGGTAAGTAAATTCTTATTTTCTCTAACGTCCTAAGTGGATGCTGGGGACTCCGTCAGGACCATGGGGATTATACCAAAGCTCCCAAATGGGCGGGAGAGTGCGGATGACTCTGCAGCACCGAATGAGAGAACTCAAGGTCCTCCTCAGCCAGGGTATCAAATTTGTAGAATTTTGCAAACGTATTTGTCCCTGACCAAGTAGCAGCTCGGCAGAGTTGTAATGCCGAGACTCCCCGGGCAGCCGCCCAGGATGAGCCCACTTTCCTTGTGGAATGGGCCTTGACAGATTTAGGTTGTGGCAAGCCTGCCACAGAATGTGCAAGTTGAATTGTGCTACAAATCCAACGAGCAATCGTCTGCTTAGAAGCAGGAGCACCCATCTTGTTGGGTGCATACAATATAAGCAGTGAGTCAGACTTTCTGACTCCCGCCGTTCTTGAAATATATATTTTCAATGCCCGGACCACGTCCAACAACTTGGAATCCTCCAACTCGTTAGTAGCCGCAGGCACCACAATAGGCTGGTTCAGGTGAAACGCTGACACCACCTTAGGCAGAAAATGAGGACGCGTCCGCAGTTCTGCCCTGTCCGTATGGAAAATCAGATATGGGCTCTTATATGATAAAGCCGCCAATTCTGATACTCTCCTGGCTGAAGCCAGGGCCAGTAGCATGGTTACTTTCCATGTGAGATACTTCAGCTCCACCGATTTGAGCGGCTCAAACCAATGGGATTTGAGAAAATCCAAGACTACATTAAGATCCCACGGTGCCACTGGGGGCACAACCGGGGGCTGTATATGTAGTACTCCTTTTACAAAAGTCTGGACTTCAGGAACTGAAGCCAATTCTTTCTGGAAGAAAATCGACAGGGTCGAAATTTTAACCTTAATGGACCCCAATTTGAGGCCCATAGACAATCCTGTTTGCAGGAAATGTAGGAATCGACCCAGTTGAAATTCCTCCGTGGGGGCCTTCCTGGCCTCACACCACGCAACATATTTCCTCCAAATGCGGTGATAATGTTGTGCAGTCACCTCCTTCCTGGCCTTTACCAGTGTAGGAATGACCTCTTCCGGAATGCCTTTTTCCTTTAGAATTCGGCGTTCAACCGCCATGCCGTCAAACGCAGCCGCGGTAAGTCTTGGAATAGACACGGTCCCTGCTGAAGCAGGTCCCGTCTTAGAGGTAGAGGCCACGGATCCTCCGTGAGCATCTCTTGAAGTTCCGGGTACCAAGTTCTTCTTGGCCAATCCGGAGCCACTAGTATCGTTCTTACTCCCTTTTGCCGTATAATTCTCAGTACTTTTGGTATGAGAGGCAGAGGAGGGAACACATACACTGACTGGAACACCCACGGTGTTACCAGAGCGTCCACAGCTATTGCCTGAGGATCTCTTGACCTGGCGCAATACCTGTCCAGTTTTTTGTTGAGGCGGGACGCCATCATATCCACCATTGGTTTTTCCCAACGGTTCACAATCATGTGGAAGACTTCTGGATGAAGTCCCCACTCTCCCGGGTGTAAATCGTGTCTGCTGAGGAAGTCTGCTTCCCAGTTGTCCACTCCCGGAATGAATACTGCTGACAGTGCTATCACATGATCTTCCGCCCAGCGAAGAATCCTTGCAGCTTCTGCCATTGCTGTCCTGCTTCTTGTGCCGCCCTGTCTGTTTACGTGGGCGACTGCCGTGATGTTGTCCGACTGGATCAACACCGGCTGACCCTGAAGCAGGGGTTTTGCCAGACTTAGAGCATTGTAAATCGCTCTTAGCTCCAGTATATTTATGTGAAGAGACATCTCCAGGCTTGACCATACTCCCTGGAAGTTTCTTCCTTGTGTGACCGCTCCCCAGCCTCTCAGACTGGCATCCGTGGTCACCAGGACCCAGTCCTGTATGCCGAATCTGCGGCCCTCTAACAGATGAGCACTCTGCAACCACCACAGAAGAGACACCCTTGTCCGTGGCGATAAGGTTATCCGCTGATGCATCTGCAGATGCGATCCGGACCATTTGTCCAGCAGATCCCACTGAAAAGTTCGTGCGTGGAATCTGCCGAATGGAATCGCTTCGTAAGAAGCCACCATCTTTCCCAGGACTCTTGTGCATTGATGCACAGACACTGTCCCTGGTTTTAGGAGGTTCCTGACAAGTTCGGATAACTCCCTGGCTTTCTCCTCCGGAAGAAACACCTTTTTCTGAACCGTGTCCAGAATCATTCCCAGGAATAGCAGACGTGTCGTCGGGGTCAACTGAGATTTTGGAAAATTCAGAATCCACCCGTGTTGTTGCAGCACTAGTTGGGTTAGTGCTACTCCGTCTTCCAGCTGTTCTCTGGATCTTGCCCTTATCAGGAGATCGTCCAAGTAAGGGATAATTAATACGCCTCTTCTTCGTAGAAGGATCATCATTTCGGCCATTACCTTGGTAAAGACCCGAGGTGCCGTGGACAATCCAAACGGCAGCGTCTGAAACTGATAATGACAGTTTTGCACCACGAACCTGAGGTACCCTTGATGTGAAGGGCAAATTGGGACATGCAGGTAAGCGTCCTTTATGTCCAGGGACACCATAAAGTCCCCTTCTTCCAGATTCGCTATCACTGCTCTGAGTGACTCCATCTTGAACTTGAATTTTTGTATGTACAGGTTCAAAGATTTGAGATTTAGAATAGGTCTTACCGAGCCGTCCAGCTTCGGTACCACAAATAGCGTGGAGTAATACCCCTTTCCCTGTTGTAGGAGGGGTACCTTGACTATCACCTGCTGAGCAAACAGCTTGTGAATGGCTTCCAATACCGTCGCCCTGTCTGAGGGAGACGTTGGCAAAGCAGACTTTAGGAACCGGCGAGGGGGAGACTTCTCGAATTCCAACCTGTAACCCTGAGATACTACCTGCAGAATCCAGGGGTCCACCTGTGAGCAAGCCCACTGTGCGCTGAAATTCTTGAGTCGACCCCCCACCGTTCCTGAGTCCGCTTGTAAGGCCCCAGCGTCATGCTGAGGGCTTTGCAGAACCCTGGGAGGGCTTCTGTTCCTGGGCAGGGGCTGCTTGCTGCCCTCTCTTACCCCTTCCTCTGCCCCGAGGCAGATATGACTGTCCTTTTGTCCGCTTGTTCTTATAGGAACGAAAGGACTGCGGCTGAAAAGACGGTGTCTTTTTCTGTTGGGAGGGGGTCTGAGGTAAAAAAGTGGATTTTCCGGCAGTTGCCGTAGCCACCAGATCCGATAGACCGACGCCAAATAATTCCTCCCCTTTATACGGCAATACTTCCATATGTCGTTTGGAATCCGCATCACCTGACCACTGTCGCGTCCATAAACTCCTTCTGGCAGATATGGACATCGCATTTACTCTCGATGCCAGAGTGCAAATATCTCTCTGCGCATCTCGCATATAAAGGAAAGCATCCTTTAATTGCTCTATAGTCAATAAAATACTGTCCCTATCCAGGGTATCAATATTTTCAGTCAGGGAATCCAACCAGACGACCCCAGCACTGCACATCCAGGCTGAGGCGATGGCTGGTCGCAGTATAACACCAGTATGTGTGTATATACTTTTTAAGGTAGTTTCCAGCCTCCTATCTGCTGGATCCTTGAGGGCGGCCGTATCAGGAGACGGTAACGCCACTTGTTTTGATAAGCGTGTGAGCGCCTTATCCACCCTAGGGGGTGTTTCCCAGCGCGCCCTAACCTCTGGCGGGAAAGGGTATAATGCTAATAACTTTTTTGAAATTAGCATTTTTCTATCTGGGTTAACCCACGCTTCATCACATACATCATTTAATTCCTCTGATTCAGGAAAAACTACAGGTAGTTTTTTCACCCCCCACATAATACCCCTTTTTGTGGTACTTGTAGTATCAGAGATATGCAAAGCCTCCTTCATTGCCGTGATCATATAACGTGTGGCCCTACTTGAAAATACGTTTGTTTCATCACCGTCGACACTAGATTCAGTGTCTGTGTCTGGGTCTGTGTCGACCGACTGAGGTAAAGGGCGCTTTACAGCCCCTGACGGTGTCTGAGACGCCTGGGCAGGTACTAACTGGTTTGCCGGCCGTCTCATGTCGTCAACTGATTTTTGTAATGTGCTGACATTATCACGTAATTCCATAAACAAAGCCATCCATTCTGGTGTCGACTCCCTGGGGGGTGACATCACCATTATCGGCAATTGCTCTGCCTCCACGCCAACATCGTCCTCATACATGTCGACACACACGTACCGACACACAGCAGACACACAGGGAATGCTCTTATCGAAGACAGGACCCCACTAGCCCTTTGGGGAGACAGAGGGAGAGTTTGCCAGCACACACCCAAGCGCTATAATATATATGGGAACAACCCTATATAAGTGTTGTTCCTTATAGCCGCTTAAATATATAAAAATATCGCCAAAATATGCCCCCCCTCTCTGTTTTACCCTGTTTCTGTAGTGCAGTGCAGGGGAGAGTCCTGGGAGCCTTCCTCACAGCGGAGCTGAGCAGGAAAATGGTGCTGTGTGCTGAGGAGAATAAGCCCCGCCCCCTATTCCGGCGGGCTTTTCTCCCGGAGTTTTAGACATTTGGCATGGGTTAAATACATACATATAGCCTCAATGGCTATATGTGATGTATTCTTTTGCCATAAAAGGTATTATATATTGCTGCCCAGGGCGCCCCCAGCAGCGCCCTGCACCCTCCGTGACCGTCTGGTGTGAAGTGTGTGACAACAATGGCGCACAGCTGCAGTGCTGTGCGCTACCTTCATGAAGACTGAAGAGCCTTCTGCCGCCTGTTTCCGGACCTTCAATCTTCAGCATCTGTAAGGGGGGTCGGCGGCGCGGCTCCGGGACGAACCCCAGGGTGAGACCTGTGTTCCGACTCCCTCTGGAGCTAATGGTGTCCAGTAGCCTAAGAATCCAATCCATCCTGCACGCAGGTGAGTTGAAATTCTCTCCCCTAAGTCCCTTGATGCAGTGAGCCTGTTGCCAGCAGGACTCACTGAAAATAAAAAACCTAAAAAACTTTTTCTAAGCAGCTCTTTAGGAGAGCCACCTAGATTGCACCCTGCTCGGACGGGCACAAAAACCTAACTGAGGCTTGGAGGAGGGTCATAGGGGGAGGAGCCAGTACACACCACCTGATCCTAAAGCTTTATTTTTGTGCCCTGTCTCCTGCGGAGCCGCTATTCCCCATGGTCCTGACGGAGTCCCCAGCATCCACTTAGAACGTTAGAGAAAACAAACTATGCCAACATAAAAGGGCAATGAATAAAATGACCCAAAGACAAAGGGCGTATGTCCCCCACCCTCACCTAGGAAAAGTGAGGAGACCCCACCCCGAGCCCTAAATATAAACATCAGTGAAGTGAAAAAATAAACATTAGCAGAGGCAAGGTAGTATTATCCGGGTAACATACTGCAACGTGGATATCAGCAAGAAATATCAGCCTAAACATAGGAACATATCAAACATTAAGGATCATCAGCAAGCGCCGTCTGGCCGGGGCCCATCGATCCAGCCACAGGGCAGCGTCCTGAGGTGTAGCAAAGGATTTGGTTTCTCTGTCCGCCACCACCCTCAGCCTAGAAGGCAAAAGCATTGCATATTGTAGATTAAGTTCCCTGAGGCGTCTTTTAATCGGAACAAATTGTGCACAGTCGTTTTGCACCTCCAGCGCAAAGTCAGGACACACGGAAATTTTGGAGCCATTCCACAACAGGAGACCCTTGGTGCGCGCCAGAGATAGAACAGCGTCCCGATCTCGGTAGTGGAGAAATTTCGCTATGAGTGTGCACGGTGGCGCACCCGGCGGCAGCGGCCTGAAAGGGATTCTGTGAGCCCGTTCAACTGTGAAGAAAGGCGTAAAGGAGTCAGCCCCAAAATAATTTTTCAGACAAGATTCAACGAACTGCTCCGGGGCATTGCCCTCCTCCTTCTCTGGGAGCCCCACAAAGCGACATTGTTCCTCCTCAGTCTGCCTTCCATATCTAGCATCTTGCCTTTTATATCGGACAGCTGACCATCAATGACAGTAACACGGGAGCTAAGCGGAAAGATCTTATCTTCCAGCTTTGATGTTCGTGTCTCGACTTCCCCGACCCGATCTCTAACCTTTTGAATATCATGATGGATTATGGTCAGGTCAGCCTGCACCTGGCCTATCTTGTCTGAGAGACGGGATTCGCAAGCCGCCAGGGCTTCCAACACTTTTTGCAGCACATCATCAGAGGCATCACCAGAGGAGGATAATTGACTGGGGGACACCGGTGGAGGGGTATCCCCACCCCCACTCGGTGCCGCTGCGCACCCTCCAGGGGTATGCGAGTAACGTGCAAGCCGGGCCGCAGCACATTTATGGTGATTCCTCACCATTTTGTAGATATATTAGAGTAATTCAGGATCAGTAGCTCAAAGAATATCAAACAACAGCACAGAGGTTGTATAGCTCAGATTGATAGTAGTGTGTGCACACACTGGAAGCAGAAGGATATAGTCACAGCACCACAGATAACTATATATGGCAGTCCAGTGCAGTTCCACATGAGCGTACAGGAGGGACCTAGGAGGAAGGAGCACGACCCCTATTTCATGCAGGCCTCCTTGGTAGCCCCAGACCTTGTAACACACAGGCATCACAAGGGAGGAGAGGGGGGTCGGGGGTGCCTCAGCTCACAGCAGCGCCGGGGGAATCAAGGAGGGTGGTGTGCAGGAACAAGCAGGCCAACACTGTATTCCCCCGTGAGAGGGGGGTCGCGGGTGTCACAGCACACAGCAGCGCCGGGCAAACACAGGAGGATGACCAGCAGGCTCCGACAGTCTTAGTCAGCAGTCCCCCGTATGAGCGGCTACCGCACAGCGCACACTATGAGGACGCGCCGGAGAGCCGGGACCGGAAGTCACGGCGCCATCTTAGAAGACGAGAAAGGCCAGGGGAGAGGAGACTCGGCGTCCGGATTCTCCTCAGTCTGCACCCGTCCGGCGGCTCGCAATGGCTCCACTGCGGCTTGGTTCCTTCCCCCACTAGATGAGGTAAATTGGGCTCGGGGGGGGATCCCTCAGGATATGCAGAACGGATATATGGGAGTGGAGAGCACTCACACCGAGCTGCTACTCCATGTCCCGCTAGGCCACGCCCCCCAGTTGTTTTTGATATTTAAAGAAATCCTAAATCCCACCTACCTGATCCTCCTGTGGGATCCTGTGATTCTCCTCTGTACAATCCTGGGAATACAGAGGACGGGGACATCTCTCTGGGGTATCTCTGTTACTGGGTCCATCTGTAGGAGACACACAGTGACTGAGTACAGTGTATATATGTGATTATCAGATGATGTGTGTATATAGGGGCCCCCATACCTGCTCTCCCCTGTACAATACATGACAGTCTCCTCTTACCCAGTGATGTGAGGGGCCGATGATCCTCCATCATCACGTCCTTTTACAGACCCCTGTGTTCCTCTATATACTCCCCCTCCTGCATGGAGACATAGACAATGACATCCTGACACCTTATAGGAACCTGACACACACAATGATACAGTCATCACCCAGACACATCCCCTTTTGTTACTGTATAATGTCCCATTCCAAGCAGTCACCTCTTTGTTGGTGAGTTCCAGGATCTTCTGGTCCTTGTCTCTCTCATGTATCAGTGAGTGAGGTGGAGGAACCGTGATGGGGCTCTGGGTCCTGCTCAGTTCTCCTGACACACGGGAATGGCTGTTGGGTGTCTCACACTCACCAGATGTCTTCTCCACTACTGTGTAATCCTGTGTATTATGAGAGACCTCAATAAAATATGTAGTTATGGTAGACTTACCATCGATAACTATTTCTCCTAAGTCCACAGTATCCACAGACTAAACATCGGGATATGAGGTAGCAACAGCGGATAGGCACCAACGATCAAAGCTTTTGGCCTTCCAGAATGCAACGGGCCAGTCCCCTATATCCTCGCCTCCTGGCTCAGGCAATTCAGTTGTTTTCCAAAGCTCAAGGCATTAGCATCATAGAGAGCCCTAATCAAATGAGAAGAACACACATTCAAAACCTTCCGTACAAGAAGGAAGAGGTTAGTAGGTGAAAGGATCCTCAAATCAGGTGCGTCAGGGTGGGATCCCTGTGGATACTATGGACTTAGGAGAAATAGAGTTATCGACGGTAAGTCTACCATAATTACACATTTCTCTTGCAGGGTCCACAGGTTATCCACAGGATAAACATTGGGATGTCCTAAATCAAATCTTTTGCCCGAATTCAGAGTCCTAAGAGGCAAAGGTATCAAAGGCATAATGTCTAATAAATGTGTTAATGGAAGACCAAGTGGTTGCCTTACATATCTGTTCAGCTGAGGCATTAAGTTGTGTTGCCCATGAAGGACCTACCATACAAGTAGAGTGAGCAGAGACATTAGCCGGAATAGGGAGATCAGCTTGAGAGTATGCGTCTGAAATCATCATTCGAAGCCACCTCACCAGTGTCTCATTGTCAGCAGGCCATCCTATCTTGTGAAATCCATAGAGAATGATGAGAGTGTCTGTCTTTCTGATGGCACTAGTATGATCCATATACATCCTTAAGGCACGGACTACATTCAATGCTGCATTTCCCGCAGAAAGGTTCGTCCTTGGAAGGCCGGGACTACAATTTATTTGTTAAGGTGGAATTAAGACACCACCTTAGGAAGATAACCAGATTTGGTTCTGAGAACCGCTCTATCTGGATGAAAAATCAGAAAAGGAGGGCAACATATTAATGCCCCTAAATCTGAAACCTTTCTAGCTGAAGCAATAGTCAGTAGAGAGAACTTTAGCTGTCAACCATTTAACATCCACTTGCTTTAGTGGTACAAATGGAGCAACTTGAAGCGCCTTAAGGACTAAACTTAAATCCCAAGGAACTGCAGGAGGAACAAAAGGAGGTTGGATGTGAAGTATTCCCTGGAAGAAAGTGCGAACATCCTGTAGGTTAGCAATTTTGGAACCATACAGTCAATGATGAAACCTGCACTCTCAAGGAAGCCACCCATAGACCTTTGTCCATTCCTGCCTGAAGGAATGCTAGGACTCTGGAAACTCTGAAAGACCTGGGGTCAAATTTCCGGTCACCGCAACACTGAATATAGGCCTGCTCTATTCGGTGATAAATGCGAGCTGAAGATGGTTTACTTGCTTTGAGCATTGTTTGAATTACCTGTTCTGAGAATGCTCTTGCCTTCAGGATGGAAGTCTCAAGAGCCACGCCGTCAAAGACAGTCAATCCCGGTGCTTGTAACAGCAAGGACCCTGACACAGTAGATCTGGACGTTGGGGGAGTAGGAGTGGAGCATCCACGGACAGCCTCTGCACATCTGTGTATCAACGTCTTCTGGGCCGGAGCTATTAGTATCACGGTGCCTTTTCCTTGTTTTACCTTTCGCATCACCCTGAGCAACAGGGCGATTGGTGGAAACACATAAGCCAGATGAAAGTCCCATCTCACTGACAGGGCATCAACAAAGGTCGCTCTGGGATCCTTTGTTCATGATCTGTGTGCAGGAACTTTGTTGTTCTGACGGGATGCCATAAGATCTATCTCTGGTAACACTCACTTGTCTACCAGAGTCTGGAAGACCTCGGGGTGTAAAGCTCATTCATTTGCATGAATGGCGTGTCGACTGAGAAAATCCGCTTCCCAGTTTAGGACTCCCGGAATGAATACTGCGGACAAGGCTGGATGATGAAGTTCTGCCCATCTTAACGTGCGGCTTACCTCCTTCATTGCCTTTTGACTGCGAGTTACTCCTTGATGATTGAGGTACGCTACTGCCGTTGCATTGTCCAAGCGAATTTGAACTGGTTTCCCCTGGAGAATGTCCTTTGCCTGAATGAGTGCCATATATATATGGCCCGAAGTTCCAATATATTTATTGGCAGGCAACTTTCTTCCTTCGTCCACTGCCCTTGGAAGCAGCTTCTTCCTGACACCGCTCCCCAGCCCGGAAGACTGGCATCCATTGTCAGAACCTCCCAATCTGATATCCAAAAGGGTCTTCTTTTGTCCAGATGGTATGTCTGTAGCCACCAGGCTAATGACCTCCTTAGTAGTCTGAGTTTTTATTGTCTGATGTAACCCATTCCATTTGGAAAGGATCAGACGTTGCAGAGGCCTTGAGTGGAACTGAGCACACTCCACCTTGTTGAATGTCGACACCATCAATCTCATCAATTACTGAGATTGTGCCAGGACTACTAAATCGTCGAGGTATGGAAATTTTTTTATCCCCTGCCATTGGAGATAAGCCGCCATAACCACCATAATTTTGGTGAACACTCTGGGAGCTATGGCCAGTCCACATGGTAGGGCCTGAAACTGAAAGATTTGCTGGAGGATAGCAAACCTGAGATAGCACTGCTGGGACAGTGCTATAGGAACATGTAGGTAAGCATCCTGGATATCCAGGGATTCCATAAAATCCTCTGGCTCCATGTCCAAAATAATGGAAAGTTAAGTCTCCATATGAAACCGAGGCACCCAAATGTACTTGTTCAGCACCTTGAGATTGAGTATGGGCCGGATCGACCCATTTGGCTTCTGAACCAGAAACAGGTTGGAATAAAAACCTTGTTGTTGTTGCGCAGGAGGAACTGGAATCACTCCTGACTGAAGCAACTTCTGAACTGCTTCTTGCAAAGCCCTGGCCTTCATTTCTACTGAAGATGGGCTGGTACAAAAAAAACCTTTGAGGAGGGCGTTTCTTGAAGGCAACTTCATAACCAAGAGATACCGCTTCTTGCACCCAGGCATCTGTGGTGGACTGCTGCTAGATTTGTGCAAAATTAAGAAGTCGACCGCCTACCCTGGGATCCCCCAAATGGAGGCCCGCACCATCAGGCTGATGGCTTATCTTCTGGCTTCGAATCCGGTCCTCTGGTAGCCCAATGCTTTTTAGTCTTACCAGACTTGTCAGATTGAGACTGTTTGTCGTAAACCTTTCCTTTTGCTTTTCCTTGATTCCTAAAAGGGCCAAAAAGCAGGAAATCTAGGCTTGGATTTGTGTGTGGTAGGAAACTTCACTTTCTTGGAGTCTGCTTCTGACTCCAAAATACTGTTTAATTATTTACCAAAAAGAATATCTCCAATAAAAGGCAAAGATTCCAGGACATTCTTGGATTCTGAGTCAGCTTTCCGTGTACGCAGCCACACAGCTCTGCGAGCTGCTACCGCTGAGGTTGATGCTCGAGAGGCAATAGTACCCATATCCAAGGCTGCTTCTTCCCTAAAGACAGCTGATTGTTTAATATGTGCAATATGGAATTTTTGCTCTCTAGATGCCAATGAAAAATTATCCTCCAAGGCATCAGCCCAGGCTGCCATTGCTTTTGCCATCCAGGCTGGAGCTATGGCTGGTCTCACGATTGCCCCAGATAAGGAGAAAATGTTTTTGTTTTTTAAAAACCATCTATTTTCCTATACGTGACATCATTTAATGATGTTGAAGGGAGAGGTAATGTAGATTTTTTGCACCAATCAAATGACATGCGTATCTACTTTGGGAGCCACTTCCCTTTTTAAACAGTACCCAGCCGAAAGAGGATAATTGGAATTCCATTTCTTTGGAATTCTAAACTTCTTACGGGTCAAAAAACATTAAGATTACAATATGAATTAAATAACAAGCTTATGGCTGCACAAATCAGCAGCCCAAAGATCGTGGTCCGGCTCCTGCTGCACCAACAAAAATAAACTGAATTGCCTGTGTCAGGAGGCGGGGATATAGGGGACTGGCCCGTTGCATTCTGGGAGGCTGAAAGCTTTGATCATTGGTGTCAATCCGCTGTCGCTACCTCATATCCCAATGGTTATCCTGTGGACAACCTGTGGAACCTGCAGGAGAAAAGCTATATTAAATTACCCCAACTGCTATGTGAACTGTGGTTCTATTACTATTATTTAAGAGCATGTACATACTACTCAGCTACAGCTGTGCTAATGAGAGTACTGAGGCATTAATACTATATCTGAGAGGGCCTCTCTGCTGCCCGGTTACAGCTGTGCTGATGAGGAGACTGAGGCACTGATACTATATATGAGAGCATCTCCCTGCTGCCCAGTTACAGCTGTGCTGATGAGAGGACTGAGACACTGATACTATATCGAAGAGCGGCTTCCTGCTGCCCGGTTACAGCTGTGCTGATGAGAAGACTGAGGCACTGATACTATATCTGAGAGCATCTCCCTGCTGCCCAGTTACAGCTGTGCTGATGAGAGGACTGAGACACTGATACTATATCGAAGAGCTGCTTCCTGCTGCCCGGTTACAGCTGTGCTGATGAGAAGACTGAGGCACTGATACTATATTTGAGAGTGGCTCTCTGCTGCCCGGTTACAGCTGTGCTGATGAGAAGACTGAGGCACTGATACTATATCTGAGAGCGGCTCCCTGCTGCCCGGTTACAGCTGTGCTGATGAGTCTGAGGCACTGATACTATATCTGAGAGCGGCTCCCTGCTGCCCGGTTACAGCTGTGCTGATGAGAAGACTGAGGCACTGATACTATATCTGAGAGCGGCTCCCTGCTGCCCGGTTACAGCTGTGCTGATGAGAGGACTGAGACACTGATACTATATCGAAGAGCGGCTTCCTGCTGCCCGGTTACAGCTGTGCTGATGAGACTGAGGCACTGATACTATATCTGAGAGCGGCTCCCTGCTGCCCGGTTACAGCTGTGCTGATGAGGAGACTGAGGCACTGATACTATATCTGAGAGCGGCTCCCTGCTGCCCGGTTACAGCTGTGCTGATGAGAGGACTGAGTCACTGATACTATATCTGAGAGCGGCTCCCTGCTGCCCGGTTACAGCTGTGCTGATGAGTCTGAGGCACTGATACTATATCTGAGAGCGGCTCCCTGCTGCCCGGTTACAGCTGTGCTGATGAGAAGACTGAGGCACTGATACTATATTTGAGAGTGGCTCCCTGCTGCCCGGTTACAGCTGTGCTGATGAGAAGACTGAGGCACTGATACTATATCTGAGAGCGGCTCCCTGCTGCCCGGTTACAGCTGTGCTGATGAGAGGACTGAGACACTGATACTATATCGAAGAGCGGCTTCCTGCTGCCCGGTTACAGCTGTGCTGATGAGACTGAGGCACTGATACTATATCTGAGAGTGGCTCCCTGCTGCCCTGTTACAGCTGTGCTGATGAGAGGACTGAGGCACTGATACTATATCTGAGAGCGGCTCCCTGCTGCCCAGTTACAGCTGTGCTGATGAGGAGACTGAGGCACTGATACTATATCTGAGAGCGGCTCCCTGCTGCCCGGTTACAGCTGTGCTGATGAGAGGACTGAGGCACTGATACTATATCTGAGAGCGGCTCCCTGCTGCCCGGTTACAGCTGTGCTGATGAGGAGACTGAGGCACTGATACTATATCTGAGAGCGTCTCCCTGCTGCCCGGTTACAGCTGTGCTGATGAGAGGACTGAGACACTGATACTATATTGGAGAGCGGCTCCCTGCTGCCCCGTTACATCTGTGCTGATGAGAAGACTGTGGCATTGATACTATATCTGAGAGCGGCTCACTGCTACATGGATACAGTTGTGCTGATGAGAGGACTGAGGCACTGATACTATATTTGAGAGCGCCCCCCTGCTGCCCGGTTACAGCTGTGCTGATGAGAAGACTGAGGCACTGATACTATATCTGAGAGCGTCTCCCTGCTGCCCGGTTACAGCTGTGCTGATGAGACTGAGGCACTGATACTATATCTGAGAGCGTCTCCCTGCTGCCTGGTTACAGCTGTGCTGATGAGAGGACTGAGGCACTGATACTATATCTGAGAGCGGCTCCCTGCTGCTGGTTACAGCTGTGCTGATGAGGAGACTGAAGCATTAATACTATATCTGAGAGCGCCTCCCTGCTGCCCTGTTACAGCTGCATGATGAGGAGACTGAGGAATTGATACTATATCTGAGAGCGTCTCCCTGATGCCGGTTACAGCTGTGCTGATGAGAGGACTGAGACACTGATACTATATCGGAGAGCAGCTTCCTGCTGCCCGGTTACATATGTGCTGATGAGACGACTGAGGCACTGATACTATATTTGAGAGCGGCTCCCTGCTGCCCGGTTACAGCTGTGCTGATGAGAGGACTGAGACACTGATACTATATTGGAGAGCGGCTTCCTGCTGCCCAGTTACAGCTGTGCTGATGAGGAGACTGAGGCATTCATACTATATCTGAGAGCGCCTCCCTGCTGCCCGGTTACAGCTGTGCTGATGAGAAGACTGAGGCACTGATACTATATCTGAGAGCGGCTCCCTGCTGCCCGGTTACAGCTGTGCTGAGAGGACTGAGGCGCTGATACTACATTTGAGAGCGGCTCCCTGCTGCCCGGTTACAGCTGTGCTGATGAGACTGAGGCACTGATACTATATCTGAGAGAGCCTCCCTGCTGCCCGGTTACAGCTGTGCTGATGAGAAGACTGAGGCACTAATACTATATCTGAGAGCGGCTCCCTGCTGCCCTGTTACAGCTGTGCTGATAAGACTGAGGCACTAATACTATATCTGAGAGCGGCTCCCTGCTGCCCTGTTACAGCTGTGCTGATGAGACTGAGGCACTGATACTGTATCTGAGAGCGGCTCCCTGCTGCTCTGTTACAGCTGTGCTGATGAGACTGAGGCACTGACACTATATCTGAGAGCGTCTCCCTGCTGCCCGGTTACAGCTGTGCTGATGAGAGGACTGAGGCACTGATACTATATCGGAGAGCGGCTCCCTGCTGCCCGGTTACAGCTGTGCTGATGAGAGGACTGAGGCACTGATACTTTATCTGAGAGCGCCTCCCTGCTGCCCGGTTATAGCTATTCTGATGAGAGGACTGAGGCACTGATACTATATCTGAGAGTGGCTCCCTGCTGCCCGGTTACAGCTGTGCTGATGAGAGGACTGAGGCACTGATACTATATCTGAGAGCAGCTCCCTGCTGCTCGGTTACAGCTGTGCTAATGAGAGGACTGAGGCACTGATACTATATCTGAGAGCGGCTCCCTGCTGCCCGGTTACAGCTGTGCTGATGAGAGGACTGAGGCACTGATACTATATTTGAGAGCGGCTCCCTGCTGCTCGGTTACAGCTGTGCTGATGAGACTGAGGCACTGACACTATATCTGAGAGCGTCTCCCTGCTGCCCGGTTACAGCTGTGCTGATGAGAGGACTGAGGCACTGATACTATATCGGAGAGCGGCTCCCTGCTGCCCGGTTACAGCTGTGCTGATGAGAGGACTGAGGCACTGATACTTTATCTGAGAGCGCCTCCCTGCTGCCCGGTTATAGCTATTCTGATGAGAGGACTGAGGCACTAATACTATATCTGAGAGCGGCTCCCTGCTGCCCGGTTACAGCTGTGCTGATGAGAGGACTGAGGCACTGATACTATATCTGAGAGCAGCTCCCTGCTGCCCGGTTACAGCTGTGCTGATGAGAGGACTGAGGCATTCATACTATATCTGAGAGCGGCTCCCTGCTGCCCGGTTACAGCTGTGCTGATGAGAGGACTGAGACACTGATACTATATCTGAGAGTGGCTCCTGCTGCCTGGTTACAGCTGTGCTGATGAGGAGACTGAGGCACTGATACTATATCTGAGAGTGGCTCCTGCTGCCTGGTTACAGCTGTGCTGATGAGGAGACTGAGGCACTGATAGTATATCTGAGAGCGGCTCCCTGCTGCCCGGTTACAGCTGTGCTGATGAGAGGACTGAGGCACTGATACTATATCTGAGAGCGGCTCCCTGCTGCCCGGTTACAGCTGTGCTGATGAGAGGACTGAGACACTGATACTATATCTGAGAGTGGCTCCTGCTGCCTGGTTACAGCTGTGCTGATGAGGAGACTGAGGCACTGATAGTATATCTGAGAGCGGCTCCCTGCTGCCCGGTTACAGCTGTGCTGATGAGAGGACTGAGGCACTGATACTATATCTGAGAGCGGCTCCTGCTGCCCGGTTACAGCTGTGCTGATGAGAGGACTGAGGCACTGATACTATATCTGAGAGCGTCTCCCTGCTGCCCGGTTACAGCTGCATGATGAGTAGATATGATGATGTTGCTCACAGTGGTCCACTGTTTGGGGTCAAAATGATTGATGACTTGTTATTTTAGACCCCTTGTAGGAAGATCCCTTCTCTCTGAGCATGTGTGTATTGCAGGGGCTCCTTTAAAATGTTACTGCGACTCACTACCACTCTAACACCTATTGCAGTAGATGGCATGAAGGGATCGGGTACACAGAGCTTCATTCCAGCACCCAGAACGGCAGGCGAAGCAAAATTCACAATAACATTTTATAGGAGGCCGTGAGCGAGGCGGGAGAGTATGGCGAGGCGGGAGAGTGTGGCGGTAAGTGACAGGACATAAGTGGATGAGAAGTGGTGAGCCACCACTATTATAGTAACAGCAGGGGTCTGCGCAGGCCCGGCGCTACCCGCTCAGTGAAGGGATGTAGTGCAGAAGGCGCTGGGATGCAGAGGCGCTCATCCTGCTCTGCATCTCTTCCCTGCTGCTGCGCCGTCCTGTCCCCCCTGCTGCTGCTGCCAGCTGCTGTGCCTGTCACTGTATGACAGGCAGCGGTGCTGGCAGCATGAAAAGCCCACTCCCCTCCCCTCACCTGTGTGACAGCAGCTGTATGGATCAAAGGAGGGGGCAGAGCTACACGGGATGGAATGGGCGGAGCTACATGGACAGGCTGCTAAGAGAAGGACAGCAATTACAGTGGTGGCTAAGTGGAGGGTGAGTAAGATATGTATGTGCGTGTGTGTGTATGGTGGGGGTGTATGTGTGTATATATGTGTGAATTGTGTGTGTGAGGTATGTCTGTGTGCGCACACATTATGGACGCTACTATGGGGGGGGGGCATTACATGTAAGGAAGCTACTACTACTTGGGGGGGCATTACGTATAACGACGCTACTACTGGGGGGGCATTACATGTAAGTACGATACTACTACAGGGGGGAATTACGTATAACGACGCTACTACTGGGGGGGGGGGACATTACATGTAAGAATGCTACTACTACTGGGGGGCATTACATATAAGATGAATAAGATTGTGCTACTGTGTGGGATAAATTTATATGGGGTTACTATTGTGCGGCCATGCCCCATACTTCTGAGACCACACCCCTTTTCCTGGTGTGCGCCAAAGGCGCGCACTGACCCTTTGTCGAATATGGGAGGGCGCAAGTTTATAGTTTGCAGAGGGGCGCCGAACACCCTAGCACCGGCCCTGGGTCTGCGCCACCTGTACTACGGTAGCGGTGGGTTCTGCGCCACCTGTATTACAGTAACGGCGGGGTCTGCTCCACCTGTATTACGGTAACGGCGGGGTCTGCGCCACCTGTATTACGGTAATGGCGGGGTCTGCTCCACCTGTAATACGGTAACGGCAGGGTCTGCTCCACTTGTAATACGGTAACGGCGGGGGTCTGCTCCACCTGTATTTTACGGTAGCGGCGGGGTCTGCGCCACCAGTATTACGGTAACGGCGGGGTCTGCTCCACCTGTAATACGGTAACGGCGGGGTCTGCGCCACCTGTATTACGGTAACGGCGGGGTCTGCGCCACCTGTATTACGGTAACGGCGGGGTTTGCGCCACCTGTATTACGGTAACGGCGGGGTCTGCGCCACCTGTATTACGGTAACGGCGGGGTCTGCTCCACCTGTATTACGGTAACGGCGGGGTCTGCTCCACCTGTAATACGGTAACGGCGGGGTCTGCTCCACTTGTAATACGGTAACGGCGGGGGTCTGCTCCACCTGTATTTTACGGTAGCGGCGGGGTCTGCGCCACCTGTATTACGGTAACGGCGGGGTCTGCTCCACCTGTAATACGGTAACGGCGGGGTCTGCGCCACCTGTATTACGGTAACGGCGGGGTCTGCGCCACCTGTATTACGGTAACGGCGGGGTTTGCGCCACCTGTATTACGGTAACGGCGGGGTCTGCGCCACCTGTATTACGGTAACTCTGGGGTCTGCGCCACCTGTATGACGGTAACAACGGGGTCTGCTCCACCTGTATTGCAGTAATAGGACAGTAGAGTGTTAGTCACCTGTACAGGGATAATGCAGAACCAAAGTCTGCTCCAGCTGCACTATAACAAGGCACCAAAGGCTGCTCCCCCTGTAGTACTGCAACCTGACACCAGAGCTGCTCAGCCTATAGAATAATAATAATAATAATATCATTACCTGCTGCCAGACACAGCAATGGCTGCTCTCTGCTCCTGCTGCCTTGTGGGAATGATAGAAGGAAGGCGGAGCTCAGACCAGGGAAATATGGCCGCCGCTGCAGACGTCACTAAATGGCCAGGGAAACCATTGTTGCTGCAGCTGCACCCCGATTGGTCTACAAGAAAATGGCCGCCGGCCTCCTGCATCCTCCTGAGGATGTGTATGATCATACTTATTACCGAGGACGGTGCTGTGGCCAGGGTGTAAGAGGGGAGTGGCCAGTCGCCAGGAAGCAGCCTGTGCCAATCACACCCTACTTCCTGCCTGTGCGTTCCACACACAGGAAGTGAGTTGTCATTAACTGCTGCCTCACAGTGTTCGACTAGATCAGGTAATGGCGTCTTACTATACAGAGGGAGCAGCCTGTGGTGTCCAATTATTATACAGGAGGAGTCGACTCTGGTGTCCTATTATTATACAGTCCCCCTGTATAATAATAGGACACCACAGTTGCCTCCTCCTGTATAGTAAGTGGACAGCACAAGCAGCCTGTGGTGTCCTGTTATTATTATTATTATTATACAGGGGGGGCAGCCTGTGGTGTTCTGTTATTATTATATAGGAGGAGCAGCCTGTGGTGTCCTGTTATTATTATACAGGAGGAGCAGCCTGTGGTGTCCTTTTATTATACAGGGGGAGCAGCCTGTGGTGTCCAATTATTATACAGGAGGAGGAGACTGGTGTCCTATTATTATACAGGAGGAGCAGCCTGTGGTGTCCTGTTATTATTATACAGGGGGAGCAGCCTGCGGTGTCCTGTTATTATTATACTAGAGCAGGGCTGGCCAAACCGGTCCTCAAGATCTACCAACAATTCATGTTTTCCAGGCCTAGGTGGTTTCAAGGACCGGTTTGGCCAGCCCTGCTCTAGTATAATAACAGGACACCGCAGGCTGCTCCCCCTGTATAATAATATTAACAGGACACCACAGGCTCCTCCTCCTGTATAATAATAACAGGATACCGCAGGCTGCTTCCTCTGTATAATTAGAGTGACCATATTATCTCTTTTACGTGGGGCGGTCATGGATTACACAGGTTCTGTGGCTGGCTGACTTCAAGCCTACATTTCAGCTGGTTTTAATCAGCCACAGAACCTGTGTAATCCATGAGTGGCCCAGGTAAAAGGGATAATATGGTCACTCTAATTATACAGTGGGAGCAGCCTGCAGTGTCCTGTTATTATTATTTTACAGGGGGAGCAGTCCAGTTAGTGCAGGCATTACCCTGACGAAGGGGCTGCATACCCCCAAACGTAGAACAAACGTAGAACAATTTCAATAAAAAATGTATGCACTTTATTGAAGTCTCCAAGTGCCGCCGCTGTCTGCAAGATATTAGTGAGTGACTGGCTGTCATTCAAAGAGGAGGGCACAGGAGCAAAAATCTTGGATTCCGTGGGGACGGTGGGAGTGCCGGATTGCTTTGGACATTATATATATATATATATATATCTATATATCTATATATAGATATATAGTCAGCAGGTTTCTTATAAATAAGAAAAGGGCGACACTCCAATAAACATATGAAGAAAAATTCTTTAGTAGAAACTCATCTGTATCTACTAAAGAATTTTTCTTCATATGTTTATTGGAGTTCCGCCCTTTTCTTATTTATAAGAAACCTGCTGACTGTCTATTTGTTGGGAGGGCACCCTGCTTTTGCTTATCTCATCCGGAGTGCCAAACCATTGCTATATTATTATATAGATATATACATATATCTATCAATATATCTATCAATATATATATATATATATATAGATATCTACATAGATAGATATATCTAAGACAGGGAGGAGGTCCCCGAAATGTTGTCTTCGTAAATACACTTGACTGCTGGTTTCACAAGTCTCTGAGTGCCGCCTCCATTTGTTTGCACTGTATTACACAAGGGCTGCGACCCTTGAGGAGGGACCGGGGCAAGGGGGCAAAATACACCCTGCGGGGGATGTCACGAGTGCCGAAGCAGTGTTGCATATATATATATAAATAATACGGTCCCTGCACAATAGGCGCACATGAGATGTAGTGACCCTGCAGCATGTGTGTGTATGATTAGCAGGACCCAGAGCACCATCACGGTGCCTCCACCTCACTCACTGATACATGAGACACAATGACCAGAAGGTCCTGGAATTCGCCAACAAGATCATTCAGCTGCTGACTGGAGAGGTGACTGCTGGGAATGGGACATTATACAGTAACTTCCAGGGGATGTGTCTGGGGGATGACTGGAGAGGTGACTACTGGGAATGGGACATTATACAGTAACACCAGAGGATGTGTCTGGGGGATGACTGGAGAGGTGACTGCTGGGAATAGGGCATTATACAGTAACACCAGGGGACGTGTCTGGGTGATGACTGGAGAGGTGACTGCTGGGAATGGGACATTATACAGTAACACCAGGGGACGTGTCTGGGTGATGACTGGAGAGGTGACTGCTGGGAATGGGACATTATACAGTAACACCAGGGGACGTGTCTGGGTGATGACTGGAGAGGTGACTGCTGGGAATGGGACGTTATACAGTAACACCAGGGGACGTGTCTGGGTGATGACTGGAGAGGTGACTGCTGGGAATGGGACATTATACAGTAACACCAGGGGATGTGTCTGGGTGATGACTGGAGAGGTGATTGCTGGGAATGGGACATTATACAGTAACACCAAGGGATGTGTCTGGGTGATGACTATCATTGTGTGTGTCAGGTTCCTATAAGGTGTCAGGATGTCACTGTCTATCTCTCCATGCAGGAGGGGGAGTATATAGAGGAACACAGGGGTCTGTACAAGGACATGATGATGGAGAATCACCGGCCCCTCACATCACTGGGTAAGAGGAGACAGTCATGTATTGTACAGGGGAGAACAGGTATGGGGGCCCCTATATACACAGATCATCTGATAATCACATATATACACTGTACTCAGTCACTGTGTGTCTCCTACAGATGGACCCAGTATCAGAGATACCCCAGAGAGATGTCCCCGTCCTCTGTATTCTCAGGATTGTACAGAGGAGAATCACAGGATCCCACAGGAGGATCAGGTAGGTGGGAATTAGGGTTTCATCAAATATCAAAAACAACAAAGCAACTTTTCACTATATAATCTATAAAACATCAGTGTGGGTCTTATACATTAATATTCTACTTTTTTATCTCCATTTATGAAATGAACCATTATTAAAGTGTAATTTTATTGTTTTCTGGGTTATTTAGGGTGAAGGTCTGACTGATATCAAGGTAAAAGATACAGAGGGAGAAGAAGAGACGTATGTGACAGATAATAAGGCAGAAGATACAGAGGGAGAAGAAGACACGTATGTGACTGATATAAAGGTAGAAGATATAGAGGGAGAAGAAGAGACGTATGTGACTGATATAAAGGTAGAAGATACAGAGGGAGAAGAAGAGACGTATGTGACTGATATAAAGGTAGAAGATACAGAGGGAGAAGAAGAGACGTATGTGACTGATATGAAGGCAGAAGATATAAAGGGAGAAGAAGAGACATGTGACTGATATGAAGGCAGAAGATATAGAGGGAGAAGAAGAGATGTATGTGACTGATAATAAGGTAGAAGATAAAGAGGGAGAAGAAGACACGTATGTGACTGATATAAAGTAGAAGATATAGAGGGAGAAGAAGACACGTATGTGACTGATATAAAGTAGAAGATCTAGAGGGAGAAGAAGAGACGTATGTGACTGATATAAAGTAGAAGATATAGAGGGAGAAGAAGAGACGTATGTGACTGATATGAAGGCAGAAGATATAAAGGGAGAAGAAGAGACATATGTGACTGATATGAAGGCAGAAGATATAGAGGGAGAAGAAGAGATGTATGTGACTGATAATAAGGTAGAAGATAAAGAGGGAGAAGAAGACACGTATGTGACTGATATAAAGTAGAAGATCTAGAGGGAGAAGAAGAGACGTATGTGACTGATATAAAGTAGAAGATACGACTCTTCTTCTCCCTCTGTATCTTCTACTTTATATCAGTCACATACGTCTCTTCTCCCTCTAGATCTTCTACTTTATATCAGTCACATACGTCTCTTCTTCTCCCTCTATATCTTCTACTTTATATCAGTCACATACGTGTCTTCTTCTCCCTCTATATCAGGCCTGGCCAACCTGTGGCTCTCCAGATGTTGTGAAACTACACATCCCAGCATGCCCTCCCACAGTTTTAGCCTTCCCTAATAGCAAAACTGTGGCAAAGCATGATGGGACTTGTAGTTTTACAACAGCTGGAGAGCCACAGGTTGGCCAGGCCTGCTCTATATCTTCTGCCTTCATATCAGTCACATATGTCTCTTCTTCTCCCTTTATATCTTCTGCCTTCATATCAGTCACATACGTCTCTTCTTCTCCCTCTGTATGTGACTGATATGAAGGCAGAAGATATAAAGGGAGAAGAAGAGACATATGTGACTGATATGAAGGCAGAAGATATAGAGGGAGAAGAAGAGACGTATGTGACTGATAATAAGGTAGAAGATAAAGAGGGAGAAGAAGAGATGTATGTGACTGATATAAAGTAGAAGATATAGAGGGAGAAGAATAGACGTATGTGACTGATATGAAGGCAGAAGATATAAAGGGAGAAGAAGAGACATATGTGACTGATATGAAGGCAGAAGATATAGAGGGAGAAGAAGAGATGTATGTGACTGATAATAAGGTAGAAGATAAAGAGGGAGAAGAAGACACGTATGTGACTGATATAAAGTAGAAGATCTAGAGGGAGAAGAAGAGACGTATGTGACTGATATGAAAGCAGAAGATATAGATGGAGAAGAAGAGACGAATGTGACTGAAATGAAGGCAGAAGATATAGAGGGAGAAGAAGAGACGTATGTGACTGACATGAAGGCAGAAGATATAGAGGGAGCAGAAGAGACGTATGTGACTGATATGAAGGCAGAAGATACAGAGGGAGAAGAAGAGACGTATGTGACTGACGTGAAGGCAGAAGATCTGGAAGGAGAAGAAGAGATGTATGTGACTGATATGGAGGCAGAAGATACAGAGGGAGAAGAGACGTATGTGACTGATATGAAGGCAGAAGATAAAAATGTAGAAGAAGAGATGTATGTGTCTGATATGAAGGCAGAAGATACAGAGGGAGAAGAGACGTATGTGACTGATATGCAGGCAAAAGATATAGAGGGAGAAGAAGAACCATATGTGAGGGGTGATCAGCAATGTAAGGAGGAGGACATCCCTACAGATATCAGCACAGGTGAGTAATAAGCACTTTTCTCTGACGTCCTAGTGGATGCTGGGTACTCCGTAAGGACCATGGGGTATAGATGGGCTCCGCAGGAGACTGGGCACTCTAAAAGAAAGATTAGGTACTATGTCTGGTGTGCACTGGCTCCTCCCTCTATGCCCCTCCTCCAGACCTCAGTTAGTATCTGTGCCCGGCCAGAGCTGGATGCACTCTAGGGGCTCTACTGAGCTTCCTAGAAAGAAAGTATTTGTTAGGTTTTTTATTTTCAGTGAGATCTGCTGGCAACAGACTCACTGCTTCGTGGGACTTAGGGGAGAGAAGCGAACCTACCTGCTTGCAGCTAGCTTGGGCTTCTAAGGCTACTGGACACCATTAGCTCCAGAGGGATCGAACACAGGCCCAGCCTCAGTTGTCCGGTCCCGGAGCCGCGCCGCCGTCCCCCTTGCAGAGCCAGAAGACGGAAGAACCAGGAGAAAATCGGCGGCTGAAGACTCCGGTCTTCAATAAGGTAGCGCACAGCACTGCAGCTGTGCGCCATTGCTCCCACAGCACACCACACGCTCCGGTCACTAGTGGGTGCAGGTCGTTGCGGGGAGGGGGGCGCCCTGGGCAGCAATTAGATTACCTTTTGGCAATAAAAACACACATAATACAGTCTAGCACTGTATATGTGTAAAAACCCCCGCCATTAAACTACATAAAAGGACAGAAGCCCGCCGCTGAGGGGGCCGGGCCTTCTTCCTCAGCACACCGGCGCCATTTTTTCTTCACAGCTCCGCTGGAAGGAAGCTCCCCAGGCTCTCCCCTGCAGTATCCTGGTACACAAAGGGTGAAAAGAGAGGGGGGGCACATAAATTTAGGTGCAAAAATTGTATATACAGCAGCTACTGGGTAAACACTGAGTTAGAGTGTAATCCCTGGGTTATATAGCGCTGGGGTGTGTGCTGGCATACTCTCTCTCTGTCTCTCCAAAGGGCCTTGTGGGGGAACTGTCTTCAAATAGAGCATCCCCTTTGTGTGTGGTGTGTCGGTACGCGTGTGTCGACATGTCTGAGGTAAAAGGCTCCTCTAATGAGGTGATAGAGCGGATATGTGTGTGGGAGGGTGTCTCCGTCGACAACGCCGACACCTGTTTGGATATGTGTAAGTGCTGAGGTAAACTTATTGCACAAAAGGTTAGGGAACAGAAAGGAAATCTACCCTGGTCTGTCCCTATGTCACAGAGACCTTCAGAGTCTCACAATGCTCACTATCTAAATTGACAAACACTGGTATCGACACGGAGTTTAACTCCACTGTCGACTATGATAATGCAAAGTTGCAGCCAAGAGGGCTAAAAAAATATTCAATATATGATTATTGGAATAAAAGATGATTTGCATATCACTGATGACTCATCTGTCCCTGACACGAGAGTACACATGTTAAGGGGAAGAATGCTGAGGTAAATTTCCCTCCTCTCATGAGGAAAAAGAGCGGGAAACTCCAGACAAGAGACGGCAGCTTCCCACAAGAGAATTCTCAGGTTGTATCCTTTTCCCACTAGGGCCAGGATGTGTTGAGAATCTTCCCCTTGGGTATCCTGTTTGCACTAGCTATTCTCAGGGATCCTGCAGATAGCGTGCACATTATATTAGACTACCCAGACCGGCGATTGTGTCGGCATGGGTTTATAGCGCTGTGGCAGCGTGGACAGGTACCTTATCAGCAGAGATTGAGACCCTAGTATGCATATAAATATATTAAGATGCTGTCTTAAGTGATAGATATATATATAATTATAAAGCATGCCCAAAGGGACATGAGTATACTGGGTCCTAGAGTCAAAGCTATGTCGATTTCTGCTTGACGTGTCCTGTAGAATATATATTGGACAGATGATGCCGACTTAAGAGGCATATGGAAGGCTGAGGATTGAGTGGAGAAAGGTTCTCGGGCCTGGTCTCCACAGCTATAGTGGGTAATTCTGCTAGTTTGCCCTATATTCCTGCACAGCCTAGGAAAGCACGACATTATTAAATGCAGCTTTCGAATAAAGAAACAAGAAAGTCTGAGGTGCATTCTTTCTTGTCAGAGCCAGGGGCAGAGGAAAAGAAGCTGTACAACACAGCTAGTCCCCAGGAACAGAAGTCCTCCCCGGCCTCTACAAAAATCCACCGCATGTCGCTGGGGCTCCATAGGCGGAGCTAGGCCCGGTGGGGACACGCCTTCGTAAGTTCAGCCACAAGTGGGTTCACTCCCTGTTAGATCACTGGGCAATAGAAATTGTGTCGCAGGATTACAGGCTGGACTGTGAGAAGATGCATCCTCACCGATGGCCCGGCGGGCTTCCCCCCAAGAGAGGGAGCCAGTGTTAACTGCAATTCACAAATTGTATCTGAAACAGGTGGTGGTCAAGGGTCCCCTGCTTAAACAAGAGGGTGTTATTATTCGACCATGTTGTAATCCCGAAACGAGACGGTTCGGTTAGACCCATATTTAATTAAAATCCCTGAACATATACCTGAAAAGGTTCAAGTTCAAGATGGAATCGCTAAGAGCGGTCATTGCAAGCCTGAAAAGGGGGAGACTTTATCGTGAATCGGGACATAAGGGATGTCCCCATTTATCCACCTCATCAGGCGTACCTCAGAATTGCGGTACGGGATTGTCATTACCAATTTCACCAAGGTATTGGCGGATATGATGGTGCTCATGCGGAAGCAAGGTGTCACTATTATCACATACTTGGATGATCTCCTCATAAAAACGAGATCAAGAGAGCAGTTGCTGGACAGCGTATCACTTTCTCTGGAAGTGAAACGGCAACACGACTGGATTCTATATATTCCGAAGTCGCAGTTGGTTCCTACAGCTCATCTGCCTCGCCTAGGCATGATCCTAGACACAGACCAGAAAAGGGTTTATCTCCCGATAGAGAGAGCTCAGGAGCTCATGACACTGGTCAGGAATCTATTGAAAACCAAAACAGGTGTCAGTGCATCACTGCACTCGAGTCCTGGGAAGGATGGTGGCATCATACGAGGCCATCCCCTTCGGCAGGTTCCATTCGAGGACCTTCCAATGGGACTTGCTAGACAAGTGGTCCAGATCACATCTTCAGATGCATCGGTTAATCACCCTATCCCCTAGGGCCAGGGTGTCTCTCCTGTGGTGGCTGCGGAGTGCTCACCTTCTCAAGGGCTGCAGATTCGGCATTCTGGTCTGGGTCCTGGTTACCACGGATGCAAGCCTCCGAGGGTGGGGGGCAGTTACACAGGGAAGAAATTTCCAAGGTTTGTGGTCAAGTTAACAGACTTGCCTTCACATCAATATCCTGGAACTATTGGGCCATATACAACGCCCTAAGTCAAGCGGAGATCCTACTTTGCGACCAACCGGTTCTGATCCAATCAGACCGGAGGGGCTCATGTAAACCGCCAAGGCGGCACATGGAGCAGGGTGGCAAGGGTAGAAGCCACCAGAATTTTTCGCTGGGCGGAGAATCAAGTAAGCGCATTGTCAGCAGTGTTCATTCCGGGAGCGACCTCCACCCGGGAGAGTGGGGACTTCATCAGGAAGTCTTCACGCAGTTTGCAAATTGATGGGAACTGCCTCAGGTGGACTTGATGGCGTCTCACCTCAATAAAAAGCTAAAAAATGTTTTACGCCAGGTCAAGGGACCCTCAGGCGATAGCTGTGGTCGCACTAGTAACACCGTGGGTGTTCCAGTCGGTCTAGGTATTCCCTCCTCTTCCTCTCATACCCAAGGGCTGAGAATTGTAATAAAAGGAGGAGGAAGAACAATATTCTTTGCTCCGGATTGGCCAAGAAGAACTTGGTACCCAGAACTACAAGAAATGATCTCAGAGGACCCATGGCCTCTGCCGCTCTGACAGGACCTGCTGCTGCAGGGGCCCTGTCTGTTCCAAGACGTACCGCGGCTGCGTTTGACGGCATGGCGGTTGAACGCCAGATCCTAATGGAAAAAGGCATTCCAGATGAACCTAAAATATACTTTCTTTTCTAGGAGCTCAGGAGAGCCCCTAGTGTGCATCCAGCTCGGCCGGGCACAAAATTCTAACTGAGGTCTGGAGGAGGGGCATAGAGGGAGGAGCCAGTGCAAACCAGGTAGTCCTAAATCTCTCTTTAGTTGTGCCCAGTCTCCTGCGGAGCCCGCTATTCCCCATGGTCCTTACGGAGTTCCCAGCATCCACTACGGACTACGAGAAATAGATTTACCGGTGAGTAAAATCTTATTTTTGTTTTTTTATTTCACCTTTTTATTGTGGTATTTTCAAATAAATGATGTACACCCATAGAACAGAATGCAGTTGTCACAAGTTATACAGAGAAATAATTTGAAATACACACTATATTCAGATTAAAGAACATAGTAAAAAATAAAACAAAATAGATCACAAGACACACACAAGGGGGGGGGGGGAGAAATATAGGAAACTGTAAGGAAGGGGAGTGAGGGATATGGTGGAATTAGGGTGAGATCAGGATACTTTCATACTGTATCTGTAATTAACTTAAGGCATTAGATACATCAGCATATCTAAAGAAATTAGAAACATAGGCTTCATTATATCGTAGACTATACTGGATAATAAACAGAAGAGAGCATTTCTGTAAGAACCTTAGGAAGAGCATAACTATTTCTATGATGAGTGAGTATACATCTATACAGAAATAAGTAAGTAGCATATTATCAATAGTCTATTATTCCAGGAGAGTTATTGGTTTAGATAGACCTTGGCTCACAACCAGTCTTGAGTGCCAAAGTAACAGGAAAGGGTGTGTTTAGAGACATCGTCCAGGGATTGTATAAACGGGTCCCATTTATTGTGAAAGGACTGAATGGAGAAGACCTCATTCAACAATTTAGATCTCATATCAAAGTATAAGAACTGGAGAGTTCTTGATTCCAATTCTTGTAGTGTGGGAGCTGACTTCTTGGTCCAGTGAATGAGGATCAATTTTTTGTCTAGAGTCGGGATTATGACAAGATGAATATTCCGGAATGGTGAGGTGCCTAAATTCCAGTTATCAAAACAAAACAGAAGACATGCTTCAGGGGAGGGTGTTAAAGATACATTGAGAATAGTGTTCAGATAAACTATCGTAGACCATAATCTTCAAATCTTGGAACATTCCCAAATACAGTGGAATAGTTTGGCATTATACATAGAACATTTGGTGCATTTACCAGTGTCTTCAGTACACATATACTTTCGTTGAGCGGGAGAAATGAAGCTCTGTGGAGGAATCTGAGGTGTGTTTCCTGAAGATAGGCAGATTGTAAATGTTTAGTATATTTGCAGTATCTTTCTAGTAGTACCTAAGGAGGACAGTGGAAGGAGGGGATATCGGAATTCCATTGAGTGAGTAACTTTTGAGTATAGGGATGTTAACTTTTGCATCAACTAAGTGAGAGTATAAATGACGAAGTCGATATGGTCTTCTGGTGTTAAATTGCAAAAGTTTAATTATGATATGTGTATCATGGACCAGGGAATTAGGGGTTGGGAGGGATTGTACATGGGCCCTCATTCCGAGTTGTTCGCTCGCTAGCTGGTTTTAGTAGCAGTGCACACGCTAGGCCGCCGCCCTCTGGGAGTGTATCAGCTTAGCAGAATTGCGAACGAAAGATTAGCAGAACTGCTACTAAAAATTTTCATGCCATTTCTGAGTAGCTCCAGACCTACTCCTATCTTGCGATGAATGCAGTCTGTTTAGTTCCTGGTTTGACGTCACAAACACGCGCTGCGTTCGACCAGCCACTCCCCCGTTTCTCCAGCCACTACTGCATTTTTGCTTGGAACGCCTGCGTTTTTTAGCACACTCCCTGAAAATGCCGAGTTGCCACCCAGAAACATCCACTTCCTGTCAATCATACTACGATCACTCGAGCGACTGAAAAACGTCGCTCGAGGTTGGGTAAAACGACAAAGTTTTGTGTGAAAGTACTTAGCGCATGCGCGCTGCGTACCATGCACATGCGCAGAATTGCAGTTTTTTCACTTGATCGCTGCTGTGCGAAAATCGACAGCGAGCGAATAACTCAGAATGACCACCAAAGTGTCTAACCTGCAAATAGAGATAGAAATGTTTGTTTGGGAGCTGAAATTTCTGTTGTGGGTCAGCAAAGGTACGAACTCTGCTGCCTGGGTTGAAAACCTTGTTCACAAGAGCTAAACCTTTGCGCCTCCAAACCTGAAGTAGCTGGTTAGAAAGAGAAGGGGAGAAATCAGAATTGCCCCATAGCGTAAGGTAGGTGTAGACACAAAAGTCTCTCTTCAATTTTTTGTGTAGGCTTATCCATAAAAGATAGGTATCGTGAAAAATTATATTGGAATAGATATGTGTCGGGATAGCTGAGGATTTTAAATGTAAAAGTGCTGAAGGAGAGTAGGGTTCAAAGTGGGCCTGATCTAGATGAACATCAGTGTAGGTGGATCTTTCCAACAACCAGTCCCCTGCGTAGCAAAATTGAGATTTATGGTAAGAACTTACCGTTGTTAAATCTCTTTCTGCGAGGTACACTGGGCTCCACAAGGATTAACATCGGGGTGCAGAGTAGGATCTTGATCTGAGGCACCAACAGGCTCAAAGCTTTGACTGTTTCCAAGATGCACAGCGCCGCCTCCTCTATAACCCCACCTCCGTGCACAGGAGCTCAGTTTCGTTAACCAGCCCAATGCAGTAGCAGGTACTAGAGATGACAATTGCTCATAGCCAATAACACCACACACTCACCACAGGAGAAGTGTCAGCGGCTATGCCACACCAACACAAAGAAGAAAAGTGCGTCAGGGTGGGCGCCTTGTGGAGCGCATTGTACCTCGCAGAAAGAAATATAACAACGGTAAGTTCTTACCATAAATCTCGTTTTCTGCTGCGGGGTACACTGGGCTCCACAGGATTAACATCGGGGATGTCCTAAAGCAGTTCCTTATGGGAGGGGACGCACTGTAGTGGGCACAAGAACCCGGCGTCCAAAGGAAGCATCCTGGGAGGCAGAAGTATCAAAGGCATAGAACCATATAAACGTGTTCCCTGAGGACCACGTAGCTGCCTTGCACAATTGTTCAAGGGTCACACCATGGTGGGCTGCCCAAGAAGGTCCAACCGACCGAGTAGAATGGGCTTTGATGGTAGCAGGAGCTGGATGACCAGCCTGTACATAAGCATGTGCAATCCCCATTCTAATCCATCTGGCCAGGGTCTGCTTGGAAGCAGGCCAGCCACGTTTGTGAAAACCAAACAGTACAAACAGAGAATCAGATTTCCTAATGAAGGATGTTCTCTTCACGTAGATACGGAGAGCCCGTACCACATCTTTGGAAGACAACTCAGGAGAATTAAAGGGTGGAACCACCATCCCCTGGTTAAGGTGGAAGGAAGACACCACCTTGGGTAAATAGCCCTGTAGCTTTCTAAGAACCACCCGGTCACGATGAAAAATCAAATGGGGGGACTTACAGGATAAGGCACCCAAGTCCGATACCCTTCTAGCTGAAGCAATAGCCAGCAAAAACAGCACCTTAAGGGAAAGCCACTTAAGGTCAGCAGAAGCAAGAGGTTCAAATGGAGACTCTTGCAAGGCCTCCAGCACCACCGACAGATCCCAAGGGGCCACAGGCGGCACAAAAGGAGGCTGAATCTGCAACACGCCCTGAGTGAATGTATGAACATCAGGAAGGGCAGCAATCGTTCTCTGAAACCAAACCAACAAGGCAGAAATGTGAACCTTGAGGGAGGCCAGACGCAGGCCTAAGTCCAAGCCCTGTTGTAGGAAGGCCAACAGTTTGGCCATGCTAAACTTGAAAACGTCATGATTGTGAGATGCACACCAAGTAAAGTAAGCATTCCAGACCCTATGGTAAATCCGAGCAGAAGCCGGCTTACGGGCCTTAAACATAGTTTGAACGACCGCCTCAGAAAAACCCTTGGCCCTCAGGACGGAAGCTTCAAGAGCCATGCCGTCAAAGCCAGGTGGGCCAAGTCCTGGTAAACACAAGGGCCCTGAACAAGGAGGTCTGGTCATTGTGGAAGTAGTATTACTCTGGGCAGGAGTGACACCGGAGGGAACACATACGGCAGCCAATAGTTCCATGGGATTGACAGAGCATCCACGAACGCTGCGTGAGGATCCCTTGTCCTTGCTCTGAAGACCGGAACCTTGTGATTGTGTCGAGATGCCATCAGGTCCACATCTGGAGGGCCCCACTTGTCCACGAGAAGTTGAAACACCTCTGGATGGAGGCTTTATTCTCCGGCGTGTACGTCCTGACGACTGAGAAAATCCGCTTCCCAGTTTAGGACCCCTGGAATGAACACTGCAGATATGGCCGGCAGATGGCGTTCTGCCCACTGAAGAATCCGTGATACTTCCCTCATTGCCATGCGGCTTCGAGTGCCGCCTTGATGATTGATGTACGCCACCGTGGTGGCGTTGTCCGATTGTACTTGAACAGGTCTGTTCTGTTTTAGATGCTGGGCCTATGTCAACGCATTGAACACTGGCCGCAGTTCCAGAATATTTATCGGGAGTAGAGACTCCTCTTTGGTCCACCGACCCTGAAGAGTGTTGTTCCAACACTGCGCCCCAACCTCTCAGACTTGCATCTGTCATCAGCAGGACCCAGTTGGATATCCAGAAGGGACGGCCCCTGCTCAATCGTTGGTCCTGAAGCCACCAGCTCAGTGACAGGCGGACCTCCGGAGACAAGGAGATCATGTGAGATCTGATCCGGTGAGGTAGGCCGTCACACTTGGTCAGAATTAACTTCTGCAGAGGGCGAGAAAGGAATTGAGCATACTCCACCATGTCGAAAGCCGACACCATGATACCTAGCACTTGCACTGCCGAATGTATCGACACTTGCGGATGAGATAGGAAGCATCGAATCCTGTCCTGAAGCTTCAGGACTTTCTCCTGAGACAAGAGCAACCGTTGGTTGTGAGTGTTCAACAACGCTTCCAGGTGTACCATGCTCCAAGCCGGAATCAGGGAGGACTTCTTCCAGTTGATCAGCCACCCGTGGGCTTTCATGACCTGGACCGTTAGATCTGGATGACACAGGAGAAGTTCTGGTGAATTTGCCAGGATCAACAAAATGTCCAATTACGGTAGGATCCTGACCCCTTGACGGCAGAGTGTAGCTGACATGACCGCCATTACTTTGGTGAAAACTCGGGGAGCCGTTGTCAAACCAAAGGGTAATGCCCAAAATTGGTAATGAAGATTGCCCACCATAAACCTGAGGTACTGCTGATGAGACACTGCAATAGGAATACGCAGGTAAGCATCCTGTATGTCCAGGGAGATCATATAGTCCCCAGGCTCCAAGGCCAGAACAATAGAGAGCAGATTTTCCATACAAAACTTGGAGACCCGCACATACTTGTTCAAGGACTTCAGATTGAGAATGGGCGTGAGGACCTGTTCGGTTTCGGGACTAGAAACAGCGGTAAATAGTACCCCTTGCCTTTCTGAACCAGAGGCACCTGTACTACCACTTCTGTGGACTGGAGGGAATGTACCACCGAATGCAGAGTGTTTGCCTTTGTCAAGTCCAGAGGAACATCTGTTAGGCAAAATCGATGAGTGGGACAATTCTTGAAGGGTACGGCGTAACCTCGAGTGACGACTTCCCTTACCCAGGCATTGGAAGTGGTCTTCAACCATTCCTGGGCAAAACCTAGAAGTCGGCCCCCCACCCTGGGATCCCCCAGAGGGAGGCCCGCCCTGTCATGCGGCAGGCTTGTCAGTTTTGGAAGCAGGCTGACGGCCAGCCCAGGCTCGCTTCGGTCTGGAAGCATGAGCTTGCTTTGGGTACGCCTGACCTTTTGCTTTACCTGGAGGACGAAAGGGCCGAGGGAAAGTATTTTTAGCCTTCTGCGTGGAAGGAGCCGTACTATGTAGGCAAGCTGTTTTAGCAGTAGCCAGATCAGCCACAATCTTATTGAGGTCTTCTCCAAAGAGAATGTCTCCCTTGAAAGGAAGCACCTCCAGGGTTTTCTTGGAATCCATACCAACCAGGATCTCAACCAAAGGATATGTCTGGCCAAGACGGACGTAGTAGCCTTGGCCGCCAGCACCACGGCATCAGAGGCCACCTCCTTAAGGTACAGAGAAGCCGTGGTAATATACGAGAGACATTGTCGAGCATGCTCAGATGCATTAGAAGGCAGCTCCGTCTCTAGCTCCTGAGCGCACGCCTCAACAGCTTCAGCAGACCATGTTGCTGCAATAGTTGGCCTATGCACAGCCCCCGTTAGGGTGTAAATCGCCTTCAAACAACCCTCCACACATCTATGCGTCAGTTCCTTCAGAGAGGTGATGGTAGTTACAGGCAGAGCAGTGGAAACTACCATGCGCGCCACATGAGAATCTACGGGTGGAGGAGTATCCCAATTTTTACATAGCTCCGCAGAGAGAGGATAGCGAGCCAACAGTCTCTTATTCGGTGTGAATTTCGTCCCCGTATTTTCCCAGGACTCCTGACGTATGTCAGCCAGGTGTTGAGAATGAGGTAAAACTTGTTTAACCACCTTCTTACGTTTAAATCTGTCCAGCGTTTTAGAGACAGTCTCGGGCTCAGGTTCATCAGAGACTTGAAGAATGAGCCTGATAGCCTCAATCAAATCTGGGACATCCACCATTGACTTCCCTTCCTCATCAGAAGCATCTGAGTCAGTGTCTGTGGGGTCAGTATATGCACCATCCTCCTCAGAGGATGTGTCCGGGATAGCAGTGGATTGTGAGGCGGTAATGGCCCTTTTAGAAGACATCTTAGTCTTAGGTAGGCGAGAGTGAGACTTAGATTTAGTCAGTGACCGGTTCAATTGCTGTAACTGAGTGGAGATTTGATCTGCCCATGACGGATTAATTGCAGGGACTATAAACTGCTGCATTGGCACAGGTGGTTCCACAGAGGGCGCCAGTTTAGTTACAAGTGTGTTTAACAGCTTGGAAAAGGTAGCCCAAGGTGGGTCATTTGTTGCTCTTGGTGCTACGGACCCACCGGGGGGTAATTTTGCTCCAAAATGTCCATGGCATCAGCACCACACAATGTGGGAGAAGCCCCAGCTCCGCTGCCTTGTGTAGTTGACATACTAGTAAGCACAATATTGGGCAACCCGGTACAATCTTAACAGCGATATACCTAGCAAGAACTCTCAGTGCAGTGTGACTTTCCTGTCAGCACAAACTGGGAATCCAAGAGATATATATAAATATAGTGACTATAAATCACAAAGAAAATACACAACAAGTATATCTTGTGAAATCCCTATATTATTTTAGAGAACCTGACACACTTAGCCCCCTCAGGTTACAGAATATAGGAGTAGCACGCTGAGTGAAATACACGAGATGGCAGCAATGCAGCAGCTACATGCACACACACATATATAGTCACAAGCATACCATGCAGAAATTATAAACCATAAAATTGCACTGGACTAGCAATACAAAGTAATACTCAGTATAGCTATATATGTTAACAATAGATATAACAAAGCACAGTAGATACTGGATGTATATCACAGGGTGTTTGTACCACACAGCCCTGAATGTATGCACTCTTTCTTAACTAACACTGTCCCATTGACAGGTAGAATACTTAAGTGTCCTGTAAAATGCACAGCGCTGGCGATCAGGAGGCTTTATGGAGGATTTGCCCAAACAGTCCCAGGAACAGCTCAGCTCCGTTGTGATGGCGACTGACAGGGAGTGAGGGAAAGATATGCAGCTCCAGGGCGGGAACATTCACTGAAATGGTGCCCTGGGCTGGGGGAGGGGCTACAGGTCAGGCCTTCTCCCCCTGCTGACATCCCCACCGGGCACTGCGGGCTTTGATTAAAAATTGGGTTTTTGTGAGAGAAAACCCCCCACCTGTGCCCAGTGTCCCAGTGACTAGTGGAGCGGCTGCTCGATTACAGTGCCTCCCACGGCCGTGCCAGATTGCGGTTAACAGCGGGCCAAAGAGACCCCTTACCTCCCCTTGTACCTGCGGCCACGTGATCCTGGAGGGCAGCGGCGGGTGTGTGTGATTGTCAGGAAAGACACTGGAGCCTCCACTGTATTTACCCGGCAACCAGGGCGCTGGAGTATACAGCGCCGCTGGGGGGGTGATGGAGCTGCAGCAAAGTATGTCTTATGACATACATAAAAGCTGCAGCCCTTGAAGTCTTCAAAAAATGTCTTCTTTCTTCAATTTAAGCTTAAATATGGGCTGCAAAGGCAGCCCTCCTGTTGATTGCCTGCTTACTGCATGGCACCAACTTACAAACTGAGCTCCTGTGCACGGAGGTGGGGTTATAGAGGAGGCGGCGCTGTGCATCTTGGGAACAGTCAAAGGTTTAAGCCTGTTGTTGCCTCGGATCAAGATCCTACTCTGCACCCCGATGTTAATCCTTGTCGAGCCCATTGTACCCCGCAGCAGAAAGAATACAGTTATGGCATATGTCTTGAAATCGGGAATACTAAGACCACCTTTTGACTTAGGGAGCATCAGTTTGGAAAGGGCAATTCTTGGTCGATGTCCATTCCATAGGAAGGAGGAAATAGAGGAGTTAATTGTCAGAATGTCCCTGTTGGCGAGGGCAATCGGCAGCATTTGAATGGAATAAAATAGTTTAGGGAATATCACCTTTTTGACTACCGCAGCCCTACCCGACAGGGAGAGAGGGAGTGTATTCCAGGAAGACATTAACATTAACTTCTGAATAATAGGGGAGAAATTAGCTTTGTAAAGGTTTTATCTTTGTGATGTTCACCCCCAAATATTTTCTCTGGGAAGTACTCATTTTAAACCGTGAGAATACTGGGGAGGAGGAGAGGTTTATTGAATAAATACCTATCGGTAGAATTTCCGATTTATCAATGTTGATTTTATATCCAGATTCCTTGCAGAAGTTATCAATTAAGGACATGGAGGGGATGGAGTTTAAGGGGTCAGTGATAAAAAGCAGCATATTAACTGCAAAAAGGGAGACTTTTAAGTCATGATTTGAGATTTTTATACCCTGAAAACAAAAGGAGTTATGGAGTAAAACTGCAAGGGGTTTGATGGCTATGGCAAACAGGAGGGGAGACAGCGGGCAACCTTGCCTTGTGCCTCTAGAGGAAAGTAGTCTGAAATTTGGCCATTGCATAAAATTTGGGAAAGAGGGTTGGTGTATAATAATTTGATAAAGGATATAAAAATGGGCGGAAAATCCAAAATGGGTCATTGCTGAATATAGGTGAGGTCAAAGTACAAGGTCAAAGGCCTTTTCTGTGTTGAGGGACATAATCACACCTGGAGGGTAAGAGCCAGAAAGATGTTGGAGATGTTGTACAGCAGAAATGACCTTCCTTACACTGAGGACCGAGTGTCTACCTGAAATAAATCCAGTTTGCTCCAGATGTATAATTAATGGCATTAGCATTTTAAACACTTAACTGACGATTTATTTCGCCAAAAACCGCTCCGAAATTGTCACCGCTGAGCTGCCTGTCACCCCAGCACACACCAGCATCTGCTGGGCTGGGAGAGAAGCTGCTGCAGCGGCGGCCAGTCCTCTCTCGCCACCTGCATACCCTCCAGCTGCACCTTTTTGGCAGGTACTGTACCTTTTTTATGGTCTGTACTGATTTTTGACTCTCCAAACTTCCATTGAAAGTATAGGAAAAGGGGCTTGACCACGCCCCCTTTACCTGTGGCCATGCCCCTTTTTTCAAAGTTGTGTTTGTGTGTTACATTAATAGGGGTTCACAGACTTTCAGCACCCGGACCCACCCCCATGTGTGCCTCCCCAGCCTCTGACCTCACCGCACGTCACTGGAATATAACGATTGTACATCGTAAGTAACCACATATAGGTAGATTGCCATTGTAAAGGCCCGTACATACACACTGGGCGATTTTGAGCTGAAAGCAGCTCACTTTTGGTGTTTTGAGCTGCTTTCAACTCAAAACCGCCCAGTGTGTATGCCCTGGCGATGAGCTCTGATGCACGCCCCCGCTTCATGAACGGCGGGGTGAACGGCTTTCCATAGCGTTCTGCTATGAAAAAGCCACTCATCCCAGCTGACATCGCTGGGCAGGGGGGAAAAGCGCTCAGTGTGTATGTACTGAGCGATTTTCAGTCCAGCGATGTCAGCACCTTTAGCCTTCCACGTTTTTGATAAATTCTGTTGTGTCACGTGTATATGATTTCAGAGAGGATGCGTGAGGTTGCAAATAATGTAATCACTACTAAAGAAACATAGGCGTGCGCAGCACATTTTATTAGGGGGTGCACCGTTGGAGGGGTGTGTCTAGCACCCCCTTTTAAGCTTGTCTAGCACCATCTATTGACGGTCAACGCAATATAAAATATCCACCCTTGTACCAATCCTAATAAAGCAGATACATTGTCAGATGTTGTGTGCACCAAACACCCCTGATGGCACTAACTGCAATAACACTGCTCCTCCTCAGCCTGGTCTGGCTCCCCCTCTCTTTCCTCTGCAAGCTGCAGCAGCTTACTTACAAGTCAGTCACTCACTGACACTGACAGTCGCAGACTAGTACTGCTGCTGCTGGAAAAACGAGTGACGTGTCAATGTTGCTGCCGACCGCCTGCCAGTATTGAACTTGTCTTCCTAAGAGGAACGCTGGCTGCATGCTGATCCTCATCAGTGGCTGGCATTGGCATAGCATAGAAGGAGAGAGGTGGACATGTGGCAGGGTGGCCGTGCAAGCAGCATGACGTAATCACATCACGCTGTTTTTGTACATGGAGGTGGAGCAGGGAGTTTGAAAGCCGGTGGCAGTGGCACCCTTGATTAACCCAGGCGTCCGGTCAGTAATGCAGTCCTGACAGGGTGCAGTGCAGAGGGGACAGTAATCAGCCTGCTCGGTGATCGCTGCATCAGGCATGTGACATCGGGGTGCCGGACATTAGGGGGTGCCTGTGCGCACCAGGCACCCCCCCTGCACACACCTATGTAAAGAAAGAGGGGAGTGTTTGGTTTCCTATTTACACATAATTGTGGTTTGCAAGACATCATTCCCCTGTTTGAAGGATACATGGTTACACTCTGTGGGGTAAATTTACTAAGGTGGGAGATTTTTAGAACTGGTGATGTTGCCCATGGCAACCAATCAGATTCTACTTACCATTTATCTAGCTGCTTCTAGCAGATAATAAATATAATCTGATTGGTTGCTATGGGCAACATCACCAGTTCTAAAAATCTCCCACCTTAGTAAATTTACCCCTGTGTATCTCTAGTGCATTTATTGTTTGAATTAAGAAAATTGTCATATTCAACAAATTTAACAATGTGTGGAATTAAAAAGTATAAATACAGAAATAACAGCTGGTGATGGAAAACACTGACTTATATAATGTTCGCTATAAGATTTTTTCTTTATCATTGAATGAAATAATGTTTTTATGATACCTTTAAATATTAATCTCTGCAGCAAGTCACATTTAGAGAAAAAAATTTAGTATAATACATGACTGATATTAAATAAGTAGAATTATCTTTGTATACACAAGTACTAGAAAAACTCTTTTATTTGTGGTTTTAATGTGGTTACAAATAGAAGACAGCACCTAATTAGTAAATGTGTAACAGCTGAGAATCCACTACTTAAGGACTACAGGATTCCACTTAGGCATTCTTTCTTGAAAAAGCCAGCCATAGAGCGGTGAAACATGGTGAACTGATTGCCTGTTCTCCTGGGAGGAATTGGAAGCCGCATTGCATGTATTGGCTTACTATCAGCATACCGGCTAACATCACCATTTGGCACTGAGCATCCGACAGTTAAGATCCAGCACACTGTCTCCACCATTAACTACCCAGTGATAGAGTGGTGCTGACTGCACCTGGCACACAGGATCCTTCATCAGTCCACACCTCCCAACATGACCCTCTCCAGGAGGGACACAATGCTCTGCTCCTGGACTTCCCTCTTAATTTATGATTGCCATCACCTGTGGCAAAACACCTTTCTTATCCAATAACCTGTTCTAAACAGGTGCCAGCAATCTTAAATTAAGATTAAAGTCCAGAAGCAGAACATTTTGTCCCTCCTGGAGAGGGTCATGTTGGGAGGGGTGTAGTATGGTATGCCGGTGGCCGAGCTCCCGGCGACCAGCATACCGGCACTGGAATCCCGACCGCCGGCATACCGACAGCTGGGCGAGGGCAAATGAGCCCCTTGCGGGCTCGCTGCGCTCGCCATGCTGCGGGCACGGTGGCTCGCTACGCTATTTATTCTCCGTCCAGGGGGGTCGTGGACCCCCAAGAGGGAGAATAAATGTCGGTATGCCGGCGGTCGGGATTACGGCGCCGGGATGCTGGATGTCGGGAGCCCGGCCGCCGGCATACAGAAGACCACCCGTTGGGAGGTATGTCAGTCATCTGTTTCCTCCTGTGACCCGCCGGAGTCGAGAGGCACCCACCGTGCCTGGATGCACTGCAGTGACTAGATCCACGGCTACACACTGCCTGCTTCCCGGTGACCAGCCGGTATTGTGACAACGGGGACAACGCTCACGGGCATTACAGCAAGGTACATCTGAATTTCCCAGTACGACATATCTAGCATCAGCGACCATCCTCACACACCTGCAAGGGACATTGTGATGTGGGGTCATCCCTGCTGGGACCTTGCTAAGTCTCAAGTTACCAGACACCCACCGTACAATGTCACTGTGGATTTACCATAAGGAGTCGAGTATCCTAATGATCCGTACATGTGAGTCTATTAAGAATTATTAAGAGGACTATATAATCTGCCTTTGTCCTGTATTGGACACTTATAATTATTGAGACTGTGTGATACTACAGTAACATTAGATATACATTTCAATTAATGTATCAAGAAATGCTCCATGGTATTATTGTGTACACTCGTGACTAAGTAGCTCCCGGGAGTACTATTAGTATTTGTATACTTGATTTTTATATTACTAAAACATATATTTTATTGTCATGTGGATTGTGCCTTCCTAAAGCGCCAGGTGTATCACTTTTTTAAAGATTACCAGCTGCAGTCAGCACACAATTAGCTGGTATCATGTCATTTGAGGCCACAGACAATGAATTTCCCCAATTTCCATTAAAAGGGGGACCAGTGAATGTAGCAGGAGTATATGCACAATTGACAACAGGTGACATGAAACTTCTGTTTCATCAATGGCTTCTCCCACATACCCTCTAATAGCAAAACTGTGGCAGGGCATGCTGGGACATGTAGTTTCACAACAGCTGGAGAGCCACAGGTTGGCCAGGCCTGCCCTAAAGCCAGAATCTGGAGACCAGCAGCTTATCAGCACATTGAACAGTGAATGGAAGAAACCACAGGATTCCTGATCATCTACAAAGCCAGTTGGGCTATATACAGGAGACTGACCACATGCAGACAAGATGGTTGGAAAGTCAAAAACATGCCTAGCTGGGGAGGTCCTGACCTTTAGGCATCCATCTGATTTCATTGCACCAATCAAGTTATCAGCAAGGTATCATGGTCTGTGGTTTCTGATCTGAGGTAGGACCCTTAGGCTGGACTGATGAGATGTAAAACCTGGGGGCTTAAAATGACTTCTATGCATTGTCCAGAGAGGATCAAAAAGTGAGGACTCTGCACTATGATGGTTACATGTAGTCCCTGGAACCAGTGAGTGTAATTGAGTTTCAGGCTGAAACCCCAGAACCATGAAGCTGGAACCTTCAGATAGGAACTCCACTAAATGAATTAAAGGGAATTCAGCAAACTGTAACCAGACTAGAATCTGATAAATTGAGCACTTCTCAGGAACCCAGGCTGGACAGCTGAAATATGTTCCCTAATATAGGGACACAACCCAGGATCCACACTTCAGCTCCCAAGGCTGGTCCAACCACCAAAACTGAGCACAGGCCTCTGCAACCAGGAGTACAATCCACCATATATGGTACCACTTATGATCAGATGGATAGAGTCTGTCTCAGAAGATGGTAATGATTCCCATGTATACTTGGAGAGGTAAGGCAGAAGCAATGTACTTGTAGTGCAGATTGTAAGGCTACTTGTGGGAACCTGCAATGAGCAGGTGAGATGACAAAACTAGAAGTGTGGTGAGACACACAGGAATTGTTGAGCAGTTAGCAGGTAACTTGACAGTTGAGAATACTGGATGGTGACTGAGATACTGGAATCTGTTAATAAGAGCACTGACACAGGGTAATACTAGAAGCACTGAATGCTGGAAAATAGTTGAAGTACTGGATTCAGGCTGATAACAGGAACACTGGCACAGGCAGGTGACAGAAGTACTGGAAACAGACTGTTAACAGGAGCACGGGCTGAAAATTAGTCACCGGCTACAGGCAAGTAACTGATACTGGACTCAGGCTGACAAAAAGAGTGCTAGCTTAAGACAGAGGTGCGGAGTACAGGTAACCACAGAATGACCAGGGTTCAGAGTGCATATGAACTTGTGAACTGAGCTGATCTGACAATGGCCGAGCCACTGGTGCAGGTATAAATAGTATGCTCTAGGTTGGCATTGGAGGCAGGAATCATGTGAGCTCAGCAACAGGATCTGGTTGAACAGTGTTCACTGGCAAGAGACATTGGGCCTAATTCAGACCTGATCACTCGCTAGGGTTGTTTTGCAGTCCTGCGTTCGCATAGTCGCCGCCTACAGGGAAGTGTATTTTAGTTTTGCAAGTGTGCGAACGCATGTGCAGCAGATCTGTACGGAAAGATTTTGTGCAGTGTCTGAGTAGCCCAGGACTTACTCAGCCGCTGCGATCACTTAAGCCTATCCAGGACTTGAATTGATGTCAGTCGCCCTCCCTGCAAATGCATGGACACGCCTGCGTTTATCCAACCACTCCCTGAAAACAGTCAGCTTCCACCCACAAATGCCCTCTTCCTGCCAATCACTTTGCAATCACCCGTGCGAAGGGATCCTTCGCACAAACCCATCGCTGAGCGGCGATCCGCTTTGTACCCATACGACTCGCGCCTGCGCATTGCGGGACATACGCATGCGCAGTTCTGACCTGATCGCAGCGCTGCAAAAAAAAGCTAGCGTGTGATCGGGTCTGAATGACCCCCTTTGTACAAAAGTGAAATACATCTCCACCGTTATATCACCAGAACACTCTAATAGGGGACATGTGATCCATATACAGAGGTAAATCAGATATGTAAATGGATTTCATTGTACTCCACTAAACAGGAGCAGGAGCTACACTAAAAATGCTGAATGACATTTGCACCCATTATGATACCCCATTGGAAATATAAACACAGGAGTAAGGACTCAGGAGTGGGCAACCACCAACCATGCATATTGGGTGTACCACATTCCCTATCATCCACAGTCAGCAGGCCTCATTGAGAGAATGAATGGACAGCTGAAGGAACACATTAGGCTGTAAATGCCTATGCATACTGTAACGGGATGGAATAAATTGTGACCTGAAGAAGAACAGTGGTCAGTGACTGGACAAAATTTCAAGGGTCATTACGGCCTCCTGCTCCAAGGCCACCATATTCCATATTCCACACCCATTAGAAAAAAACACTGAATTCAGGCATTCCTTTATGGTCAAAAAGACCCATTAGATCATACGTGATATTTTGATGTGGGATGAGGCCAAGGATACAGTTGAATTCCATGAAATAAACTATGCTGCGTCTGAAACAGGGAGAGTGCTATATTCCACATAGGGTTGCCACCTCATCCCTTTAATCCTGGAGACCTGTGATTTACACAGGTTTTGTGGCTGATTAAAACCAGGTGGAATGCAGGCTTGAATTTAATCAGCCACAGAATCTGTATTATTCATAGATCTCCAGGATTATAGGGATGAGGTGGCAACCCTAATTCCACACCAAATGACATTAGGAAGGCTTGTAGCTGGATAGACCAGGCCGCTGAGAGTAAGTAGGGACAATGCACTGCTACATTGCTCTGTGACACATTATGTTATGCAGGAACGGGAGGAGTTAGGAAAGCTGCTAGTTACTGAGAAATGACAGTGTAACAGAATGTGATTATATGCTACCATGTTCCATATAATGGGTGATACTGGCTGGTAACTAAATTGTAAAAATAAAATGGGTAGTAGTAGTTACAGGAACAGGATACAGAGGTGGATGCACGAGAACCCCTAGCTGTATTTGTTGGTGGTCGCCCTTCTGGTCATGTGAAACTGGCTGTGTTGGGTATATTGGTCGGTTCACTTAATATGGATAATTGAACACAAAATGGAAGCTGAATGACAAAGGTTTTAATAAGAATTTACTTACCGATAATTCTATTTCTCGTAGTCCGTAGTGGATGCTGGGAACTCCGTAAGGACCATGGGGAATAGCGGCTCCGCAGGAGACTGGGCACAAAAGTAAAGCTTTAGGACTACCTGGTGTGCACTGGCTCCTCCCGCTATGACCCTCCTCCAAGCCTCAGTTATGATACTGTGCCCGGACGAGCGTACACAATAAGGAAGGATTCATGAATCCCGGGTAAGACTCATACCAGCCACACCAATCACACCGTACAATCTGTGATCTGAACCCAGTTAACAGCATGATAACAGAGGAGCCTCTGGAAGATGGCTCACAACAACAATAACCCGATTTAGTTAACAATAACTATGTACAAGTATTGCAGACAATCCGCACTTGGGATGGGCGCCCAGCATCCACTACGGACTACGAGAAATAGAATTATCGGTAAGTAAATTCTTATTTTCTCTGACGTCCTAGTGGATGCTGGGAACTCCGTAAGGACCATGGGGATTATACCAAAGCTCCCAAATGGGCGGGAGAGTGCGGATGACTCTGCAGCACCGAATGAGAGAACTCCAGGTCCTCCTCAGCCAGGGTATCAAATTTGTAGAATTTAGCAAACGTGTTTGCCCCTGACCAAGTAGCTGCTCGGCAAAGTTGCAAAGCCGAGACCCCTCGGGCAGCCGCCCAAGATGAGCCCACCTTCCTTGTGGAATGGGCTTTTACAGATTTTGGCTGTGGCAGGCCTGCCACAGAATGTGCAAGCTGAATTGTACTACAAATCCAACGAGCAATAGTCTGCTTAGAAGCAGGAGCACCCAGCTTGTTGGGTGCATACAGGATAAACAGCGAGTCAGATTTTCTGACTCCAGCCGTCCTGGAAACATATTTTCAGGGCCCTGACTACGTCCAGCAACTTGGAGTCCTCCAAGTCCCTAGTAGCCGCAGGTACCACAATAGGCTGGTTCAGGTGAAACGCTGAAACCACCTTAGGGAGAAATTGAGGACGAGTCCTCAATTCTGCCCTGTCTGTATGAAAAATCAGGTAAGGGCTTTTATAGGATAAAGCCGCCAATTCTGACACACACCTGGCCGAAGCCAAGGCCAACAGCATTACCACTTTCCATGTGAGATATTTTAAGTCCACAGTGCTGAGTGGTTCAAACCAATGTGATTTTAGGAACCCCAAAACTACATTGAGATCCCAAGGTGCCACTGGAGGCACAAAAGGAGGCTGTATATGCAGTACCCCCTTGACAAACGTCTGAACTTCAGGAACTGAAGCCAGTTCTTTCTGGAAGAAAATCGACAGGGACGAAATTTGAACCTTAATGGACCCCAATTTTAGGCCCATAGACACTCCTGTTTGCAGGAAATGCAGGAATCGACCCAATTGAAATTCCTCTGTAGGGGCCTTCCTGGCCTCGCACCACGCAACATATTTACGCCAAATGCGGTGATAATGCTTTGCGGTTACATCCTTCCTGGCTTTGATCAGGGTAGGGATGACTTCATCCGGAATGCCTTTTTCCTTCAGGATCCGGCGTTCAACCGCCATGCCGTCAAACGCAGCCGCGGTAAGTCTTGGAACAGACAGGGTCCTTGCTGGAGCAGGTCCCTTCTTAGAGGTAGAGGCCACGGGTCCTCTGTGAGCATCTCTTGAAGTTCCGGGTACCAAGTCCTTCTTGGCCAATCCGGAGCCACAAGTATAGTTCCTACTCCTCTCTGTCTTATAATTCTCAGTACCTTGGGTATGAGAGGCAGAGGAGGGAACACATACACTGACTGGTACACCCACGGTGTTACCAGAGCGTCCACAGCTATTGCCTGAGGGTCCCTTGACCTGGCGCAATACCTGTCTAGTTTTTTGTTGAGGTGGGACGCCATCATGTCCACCTTTGGTTTTTCCCAACGGTTCACAATCATGCGGAAGACTTCTGGGTGAAGTCCCCACTCTCCCGGGTGGAGGTCGTGCCTGCTGAGGAAGTCTGCTTCCCAGTTGTCCACTCCCGGAATGAACACTGCTGACAGTGCTATCACATGATTTTCCACCCAGCTAAGAATCCTTGCAGCTTCTGCCATTGCCCTCCTGCTTCTTGTGCCGCCCTGTCTGTTTACGTGGGCGACTGCCGTGATGTTGTCTGACTGGATCAGCACCGGCTGACCTTGAAGCAGAGGTCTTGCTAGGCTTAGAGCATTGTAAATGGCCCTTAGCTCCAGGATATTTATGTGAAGTGATGTCTCCAGGCTTGACCACAAGCCCTGGAAATTCCTTCCCTGTGTGACTGCTCCCCAGCCTCGCAGGCTGGCATCCGTGGTCACCAGGACCCAGTCCTGAATGCAGAATCTGCGGCCCTCTAGAAGATGAGCACTCTGTAACCACCACAGGAGAGACACCCTTGTCTTTGGTGACAGGGTTATCCGCTGATGCATCTGAAGATGCGATCCGGACCATTTGTCCAGCAGGTCCCACTGGAAAGTTCTTGCGTGGAATCTGCCGAATGGGATTGCTTCGTAGGAAGCCACCATTTTTCCCAGGACCCTTGTGCATTGATGCACTGAGACTTGGCCTGGTTTTAGGAGGTTTCTGACTAGCTCGGATAACTCCCTGGCTTTCTCCTCCGGGAGAAATACCTTTTTCTGGACTGTGTCCAGAATCATCCCTAGGAATAGAAGACGTGTCGTCGGGATCAGCTGCGATTTTGGAATATTGAGAATCCAAACGTGCTGCCGCAACACTACCTGAGATAGTGCTACCCCGACTTCCAACTGTTCCCTGGATCTTGCCCTTATCAGGAGATCATCCAAGTAAGGGATAACTAAAACTCCCTTCCTTCGAAGGAGTATCATCATTTCGGCCATTACTTTGGTAAAGACCCGGGGTGCCGTGGACAATCCAAACGGCAGCGTCTGAAACTGATAGTGACAGTTCTGTACCACAAACCTGAGGTACCCTTGGTGAGAAGGGTAAATTGGGACATGGAGGTAAGCATCCTTGATGTCCAGAGACACCATATAATCCCCTTCTTCCAGGTTCGCAATCACCGCTCTGAGTGACTCCATCTTGAACTTGAACCTCTGTATGTAAGTGTTCAAGGATTTTAGATTTAAAATAGGTCTCACCGAGCCGTCCGGCTTCGGTACCACAAACAGCGTGGAATAATACCCCTTTCCCTGTTGCAGGAGGGGTACCTTGATTATCACCTGCTGGGAATACAGCTTGTGAATGGCTTCCAATACCGCCTCCCTGTCGGAGGGAGACGTCGGTAAGGCAGACTTTAGGAAATGGCGAGGGGGAGATGTCTCGAATTCCAATTTGTACCCCTGAGATACCATCTGAAGGATCCAGGGGTCCACTTGTGAGTGAGCCCACTGCGCGCTGAAATTCTTGAGACGGGCCCCCATCGTGCCTGAGTCCGCTTGTAAAGCCCCAGCGAAATGCTGAGGACTTGGCAGAGGCGGGAGAGGACTTCTGTTCCTGGGAACTGGCTGATTGTTGCAGCCTTTTCCCTCTCCCTCTGCCACGGGGCAGAAAAGAGGAGCCCTTTGCCCGCTTGCCCTTATGGGGCCGAAAGGACTGCGCCTGATAATATGGCGTCTTCTTATGTTGAGAGGCTACCTGGGGTAAAAATGTGGATTTCCCAGCAGTTGCCGTGGCTACCAGGTCATATAGACCTACCCCAAATAACTCCTCCCCTTTATAAGGCAATACTTCCATATGCCTTTTGGAATCCGCATCACCTGACCACTGCCGCGTCCATAACCCTCTTCTGGCAGAAATGGACAGCGCCCTTACTCTTGATGCCAGTCGGCAGATATCCCTCTGTGCATCACGCATATATAGAAATGCATCTTTTAAATGCTCTATAGTCAGTAATATACTGTCCCTGTCTAGGGTATCAATATTGTCCGTCAGGGAATCCGACCAAGCCACCCCAGCACTGCACATCCAGGCTGAGGCGATTGCTGGTCGCAGTATAACTCCCGTATGATTGTATATACATTTTAGGATATTCTCCTGCTTTCTGTCAGCAGGTTCCTTAAGGGCGGCCGTATCAGGAGACGGCAGTGCCACCTGTTTTGACAAGCGTGTGAGCGCTTTATCCACCCTAGGGGGTGTTTCCCAACGTGCCCTATCCTCTGGCGGGAAAGGGTATGATGCCAATAACCTTTTAGGAATTATCAGTTTTTTATCGGGGGAAACCCCACGCTTCATCACACACTTCATTTAATTCCTCAGAAGCAGGAAAAACTACAGGCAGTTTTTTCTCACCAAACATAATACCCTTTTTAGTGGTACTTGTATTATCAGAAATATGTAAAACATTTTTCATTGCCTCAATCATGTAACGTGTGGCCCTACTGGAAGTCACATTCGTCTCTTCATCGTCGACACTGGAGTCAGTATCCATGTCGGCGTCTGTGTCTGCCATCTGAGGTAACGGGCGTTTTAGAGCCCCTGATGGCCTTTGAGACGCCTGGACAGGCACAAGCTGAGTAGCCGGCTGCCTCATGTCATCAACTGTCTTTTGTAAAGAGCTGACACTGTCACGTAATTCCTTCCATAAGCCCATCCACTCAGGTGTCGACTCCCTAGGGGGTGACATCTCTATTACAGGCAATTGCTCCGCCTCCACATCATTTTCCTCCTCAAACATGTCGACACAATCGTACCGACACACAGCACACACACAGGGAATGCTCTGATAGAGGACAGGACCCCACTAGCCCTTTGGGGAGACAGAGGGAGAGTATGCCAGCACACACCAGAGCGCTATATATATAAACAGGGATAACCTTATAGAAGTGTTTTTCCCCTTATAGCTGCTGTTATGTTAATACTGCGCCTAATTAGTGCCCCCCTCTCTTGTTTTACCCTTTTCTGTAGTGCAGGACTGCAGGGGAGAGTCAGGGAGACGTCCTTCCAGCGGAGCTGTGAGGGAAAATGGCGCCCGTGTGCTGAGGATATAGGCTCCGCCCCCTTCTCGGCGGACTTTTCTCACGCTTTTTGCTATATTCTGGCAGGGGTTAAAATACATCTATATAGCCCTGGGGGTTATATGTGATGTATTTTCGCCAGCCAAGGTGTTTTCATTGCTGCTCAGGGCGCCCCCCCCCAGCGCCCTGCACCCTCAGTGACCGGAGTGTGAAGTGTGCCTGAGGAGCAATGGCGCACACCTGCAGTGCTGTGCGCTACCTTGGTGAAGACTGGATGTCTTCTGCCGCCGATTTTCCGGACCTCTTCTTGCTTCTGGCTCTGTAAGGGGGCCTGCGGCGCGGCTCTGGGACCGGACTCCGAGGCTGGGCCTGTGTTCGGTCCCTCTGGAGCTAATGGTGTCCAGTAGCCAAGAAGCCCAAGCTGGCTGCAAGCAGGCAGGTTCGCTTCTTCTCCCCTTAGTCCCTCGATGCAGTGAGCCTGTTGCCAGCAGGTCTCACTGAAAATAAAAAACCTAAAACTAAACTTTTTCTAAGAAACTCAGGAGAGCCTCCTAGAATGCACCCTTCTCGGCCGGGCACAAAAATCTAACTGAGGCTTGGAGGAGGGTCATAGGGGGAGGAGCCAGTGCACACCAGGTAGTCCTAAAGCTTTACTTTTGTGCCCAGTCTCCTGCGGAGCCGCTATTCCCCATGGTCCTTACGGAGTTCCCAGCATCCACTAGGACGTCAGAGAAATGATGTTAACTTTGCCTTTTAAATGTAGTTTCAAGATGCAGAGATTTAGTATTTTGCAGTAATTGCATATTTAATATGAAGAAATATATCCAGCTGCCGGTGAATCATAAGTGTGATGGGGATGTTTCATTTACATGTAGAACAGCAATATCAGAATTGTATCTTGTATCAGAATGTAAAGAAATGGTTTTACTTCACCTAGATGGATCAATAGCATGTGTCCTATATATAGCGTTACCACCTCATCCCTTTAATTCTGGACACATTAATCACACAGGTTCTGTGGCTGATTAAAACCAGGTGAAAAGGAGTCTTGAAGTCAGCTAGCCATAGAACCTGTGTAATTGTGTCAAGAAATAAAGGGATGAGGTGGTAACCCTACCTATATATGACCTGTGTGTATACAAACCTGGGTGAAGAATTGGGAGGAAATTATATAAGGGTCTCGTATCCAGACCCCAGCAATAAAATGGGAGAAATTTATGTTCAGGGGGATAGTGAGCTCTTATCTTGTACCAGTCATAAATGTTTGGGGGTGGGAAACTGCATCCTTCATTGTCAAACCACCACACCTGGTCACCCTGGGTCAAGAAGAATAAAGCACATTAACCCTGACATGTCCAGTAGCGAGCTAGTTAAAAACCCAAAGGTGGGAGGGAGGAGTGAAGCTGGAGGTATAATTACCCCTCTCCCTGAAAGCTGTGTGTTTATTCTCATGAGGTTCAGCTGCGGCTGGAGATGAATCGATAAGCTAAATTGTGCAATTCCCCACATCAAGAATCCTAAGTGCTGTGTGTGTTAGGCTTCTGCATTATCATACAATTTATTTTTCTGAGATTTATATGTAATGTATTTCTGTCCATTTATAATAATTTTTTGTATACTCGTACCTTGGACGATTTTGTTTGAATTAAAAGATAATTAATTCTAGCATATTCTCCGTGCCTCTTGGTGAATCTGAGCCTGTGCGGCCAAAGCTACTAACGAAGTGTAAGTCAGTGTGCAATTAATAATTCTGAATGCAGATAGATGCAAAGGACTATCTGGAATCCTTACATTGATATTTTGTGCTCCTTAGCTGGTGGCAGTAACCAGATTTTCATTACACACGCATGCTGAGGTAACCATAAGTCACTGGTGGCGATTTTCAGATTGAGGTATCAGGGAAATCGGCTGGCGTGTCTTGACAATAAGCATATGGTAGATTGGGGTAAGCTAGTTTCCCTAGAATACAGACATGAGGATTTTACAGCTAAGTTAGCATTTTATATGACATTGTAGTCATAATCAAGATTTTGTGAGCCTTCCATTAGGGTACCATACCTTAAGGGGGCTACACACTAGGCGATTTCAGCCTATAAAATAAACGATAATGACATAAAAGGAGAGTTATGGTAGACTTAACATTGTTCACTCTCTTTCTGCAAAGTACATTGGGTTCCACAGGGAAACATTGGGGGTGTAGAGTGAATCTGGATCCAGAGGCACCAGCAGGTAAAACTTTAGCTGTCCCAGGATGCATAGGGGCCTCTATAACCGCACCTCCAGGCACTGAGAGCTCAGTTTTGTTATCTAGTCCGATGCAGGAGCAGGTGAGAGAGAAGGCAGATGTTAGTCACATAAGAACACAATCTCATGACAGGAGAAGGTACCAGTGGCTAATGCCATACACACCCAAAGAAGCTAGGTGCGTCATGGTGGGCGCCCTGTGAAACCCAATGTACTTTGCAGAAAGAGAGTTAACAATGGTAAGTGTACCATAACTCTCCTTTTCTGCAGCAGGGTACATTGGTTTCCACAGGGAAACATCAGGGATGTCCTAAAGCAGTTACTTTAGCAGATGAGAGAATCCGGCGTCCAAAGGAAGCATCTTGGGAGTGAAGGTATCAAAGGCATAGAACCTAAGAAACGTGTTCATAGAGGACCATGTAGCCACCTTGCACAATTGTTCTGCAGATGCGCCACAGCAGGCCACCCAAGAAGGTTCAACTGACCGGGTAGAATGGGCCTTAATCACAGCAAAGGCTGGAAGACCAGCCTGCGCATAAACATGTGCAATCACCATTCTAATCCACCTAGCCAAGGTTTGCTTATTCACAGGCCAGCCACGTTTGTGGAATCCAAACAGGACAAATAGGGCATTAGACCGTCTAATAGAGGCAGTCCTGTCCACGTAGACACGGAGAGCCCTAACAACATCTAAAGACCGTTCTTTAGCTGACAGGTCTGAGTAGATAAAGGCCAGGACCACAATCTCTTGGTTCAGGTGAATAGATGACACCACCTTAGGTAAGTAACTGGGCCTGGTTCGAAGTGGAAAATCAGAAAGGGTGGATGACAGGACAAAGTGCCTAAGTCAGAGACTCTTCTTGCAGAGGCAATAGCCAGCAAGAACAGGACCTTGGCCTTGAGCCAATCCAATTGAAGAGGTTCGAAGGGAGACTCGCAAGGGCTTTCAATACAATAGACAGGTCCCATGGAGCCACTGGAGGGAAATAGGGAGGCCGAATATGTAGAACACCCTGAGTGAATGTATGAACATCAGGTATAGAGGCAATCTTGTGCTGAAACCATACCGACAAGGCAGATATTTGAACCTTGAGGGAGGCCGGACGAAGACCTAAGTCAAAGCCTCTCTGTAGAAAGGCTAGAATCCTGGAAGTTCTTGATCTATAAGCATCATAATTCTTATCAGCACACTAGGTGAAGTAAGAATGCCAATCCTGGTAATAAACCCGGGCAGAAGCCGGTTTGTGGGCCTTCAGCATAGTCTGAATAACCACCTCAGTAAATCCTTTGGCCCTCAGGAGTGATGCTTCAAGAGCCACACCATCAAAGCCAGTCTGGCCAGGTCCAGGTAGAGACAAGGTCCCTGTACGAGGAAGTCTTGACACTGAGGAAGCAGAAGGGGATGCTCTGTCGAGAGACCCTGCAGGTCTGAGAACCAATGCCATTTGGGCCATGCAGGAGTGACTAGAATTAACATTCATCCTTCTTGCTTTAACTTCCGCAGTACCCTGGGCAGAAGTGGCACTGGAGGGAATATGTAAGGCAGCTGGAAGTTCCATGGAACCAGTACATCCATGAACGTTGCCTGAGGGTCCCTGGTTCTTGATCTGAAGATCAGAACCTTGTGATTGTGTCGTGATGATATGAGGTCTACATTTGGTAGGCCCCACCTGTCCACCAGAAGTTGGAAGACTTCAGGATGAAGGCTACACTCCCCTGAGTGAACATCCTGGTGACTGAGGAAGTCCTCTTCCCAGTTAAGGATACCTGGAATGAACACTGCCTATATGACTGGCAGATGGCGTTCTGCCCAACAGAGGATTTTTGACACTTCGAACATTGTCATGTGGCTTCGAGTACTGCCTTGATGGTTTATGTATGTCACCATGATGGCATTGTCTGACTGTTCTTGATCAACCCTGTTTCATACCAGAGGCAGGGCAAGAGACAGTGCATTGAACACCGCCCTCACCTCCAGAATGTTGATTGGAAGGAGAGATTTTTCCTTGGTCCAACGACCCTGAAATGAGTGTTGCTCTAACACTGCTCCCCATTCCTGAAGACTGGCATCCGTTGTCAGTAGGACCCAGTTGGGGATTCAGTAGATACGGCCCCTGCTCAATTGCTGGTCCTGGAGCCACCAGGACAGCAACAGACGAACCTACGGAGTCAAAGAGACCATTTGGTACCTGATTCAATGAGGTAGGCCGTCCCACTTGGATAGGATCAACCGTTGCAGAAGACGAGAGTGAAATTGAGCGTACTCTACCATATCGAAGAACGACACCATCAGGCCAAGTACTTGCATCATCGAGTGTACCGACACTCTGGGGTGATGAAGGAAGCACCTTATCCTGTCCTGAAGTTGGAGGACTTTGCCTGGAGACAGGAACAGTCTCTGACTGTGTATATCCAAGAGTGCCCCTAGGTGCACCATACTCTGGGACCAGTGAGGACTTTTTCCAATTTATTAGCCACCCGTGGACTTGCAAGAAAGTCACAGTCAGTTGTAGGTAACTGAGAACTTTGTGTGAACTTGCCAGAATCAGTAGGTCATCTCAGTACAGGAGGATTATGATTCCCTGGTGATGGAGGTGGGTCATCATCACGGCCATCACCTTGGTGAAGTTCCGAGGAGCCTTAGCCAGTCTAAATGTCAGAGCCTGGAATTGGTGAAGATCGCCAATAGCAAACCGCAAGAACTGCTGATGCGATATGGCAATAGGAATATGCAGATATGCATCCTGTATATCCAGGGATACCATATAGTCTCCAGGTTCAATAGCTAGTACAATGGAGCGCAGTGTTTATTGGACACTCTCACAAACTTGTTCAAAGATTTCAGGTTGAGTATAGGTGTCACGCTCGGCTTGAGTTGAGGATCTGACGACTGACAATTGACTGAGGGAGCAGCTTTTGGCGCAGGAAGGAACGAGGTGGCTGAATATAATTCTTACTCATGGATTGAAGGGTTGGCACGAAGATGAAGAGGGGTAGGCAATGAGGACAATGACTGAGAGTGATACACTGAAGAAAGATTTATTCAGTTTTAATGAGACTTCAATCATACACCAAAACTAGGAGATAAGTCTGAGTGAGTTCTGAAGAACGAAATGTTTGTGACTTGTAGACGGTGCTGAAGAATACTGAATGATGAAGTTACTTGTGATTTAAAAACAATGCTGAAATACACTGCATGAAGAGATGACTTGTGATTTGTGAACGATGCTGAAGAACACTGAATGAGATGACGTGATTTGTAAATGATGCTGAAGAACACTGAATGAGGAGATGACTTGTGATTTGCAAACGATGCTGAAGAACACTGAATGAGATGACTTGTGATTTGTAAGCGATGCGGAAGAACACTGAATGAGGAGATGACTTGTGATTTGCAAACGATGCTGAAGGACACTGAATGAGGAGATGACTTGTGATTTGCAAATGATGCTGAAGAACACTGAATGAAGATATGACTTGAAGAACGATGTTGAAGAGAGAATAGCTGTGAGCACTGACAGCAAATGGAGACCCTTTACTAGATAGAGGACTTAGCAGTTAAACCACAAGGGCAGGTGGACTGGAAGCAAAGGACTGCAATAACAGAACTGACCACCGGGCGGCCTCCACAGAACCAGGATACCAGGGGTCAACCTGGGAGCACAGAGCTTGAACACCTTACAGCAGCAAGTAACTTCAAGCACTGGCACCATAGCTAAGCATCAACCCCTTTTTATAAGGGAAGACTGCACCGGATTGGCTGGACGCGAACTGGGATACCTATTGGCTTGGTCTCCAACATGGCAGCTCTCTGCACAGAGGACACGTGGAACCAGCACACAGCCACTACCTCTGGCCTCAGCCTCCCAGATGCCACACTCCAGCAACAGGACACTTGGAAACAGACACCTCCGGCTGCCATGTACCGCTCCCTAGGATCCGGACCCCGGCCTCCAGATGCCCGGTAGCTGCACCGTAGGACCTTGCTGCCACAGCTCCTATCCACCGCAGCCACACCAGCTAGCTAACAGGAAGGGCGCAGGGACCAGAACTGGAGGTATGACTCCAGATGTTCACAATAGGCCAGTAGGACCCATTGGGTTTCAGGACCAGAAACAGGGCTGAGTAATAACCTCTGCCCCTCTGGGACTGAGGATCCAACACAACCAGTTCAGCACTCAGAGGGGAGCTTGCAACCGTTTGTAGAGCCTGCACTTTCAATGGATCCGATGGGAGAGCCATTGTGCAGAACTAGTGAGGGAGACGGCTCTTAAATGAGACAGTGTACCTGTGAGAGATAACTTCCAGTACCCAACTGTCTGAAGTAGTCATGAGCCAGACCTGGTCGAATTGTAGAAGTCGGCCTCCCACCCTGGGGTCCCCCAGGGGGAGGCCCGCCCCGTCGTGCAGCAGGCTTGTCATGTTTTGCAGCAGGCTGATGGGCTGCCCAAGACTTCTTCACCTTGGGCTTCGAAGTTTTGGAAACGTAAGATTGTTTCAGGTATGTCTGACCTTTTGCTTTCCCTAGAGGCCGAAAGGAACGAAAATATACGTTGATAACGGTATTTCTCTTAAGTCCACAGGATCCACAGGATAACAATGAGATATGATGAAGCGACAGCAGATTTGCACCAATCAGTCAAAGCTTTTCCGACCTCCCAGCATGCAACGGGCCTGTCCATATATCCCCGCATCCTTGCTCAGGCAAATCAGTTGTATTCCAAAGCTCAAGGCAGTGTTAGGGTCTGCTGCCCTGTGCTGCCACGTCGTCATGGCAACCGGGAGACAAGTGCTAGCGGAGTAACCTGAGCGCAGCTGATACTCCGGTTCGGGTCTTTTGCTGTGCAGTGGTTACAGGCAGGGGATCCGGTGCTGGTTTTTGTGCTCACAGTCTGTGAGGTCTGAGTGGGGCGTGGACAGCACCTGCTTTATAAGGCCTCTTCTCAGGTTAAGCAGATGCTGCTGAATCTTTGTTGGTTAGTCAGTTCCTGAAAGTTAGCCAGTACTGTGTAGCTTTGTATTTGTTGTTGCTTACTGCAAATAGGCCTGGGGATTTGGTACTACACTCTGCCAATCCAGACCTAGCAGTAAGACTGGAGTCAGTTGTTTAGCCTGCTGAGGTTCTTTTGCTATTCTGTGAACCCAGCAGGTTTGTGGCTGTACTTTCAGACCTGCATGCTTAATCCTCTCTCACTGTGCAGGGCGTCCATGTGTCAGTTTAGTGGCAGTAAGGTGAACCTGTGCCCTGCAAGTGAGAATTAGGATTGTGGAGACTCTCCTTGTGTCTATTATTCCATCTCTGACCAAGGAGTTTACTGCCACACCCGTTGGTAACCCTTTAGGGTTTTGCTGTTGCCCTTAGCAACAGCATTTCGGGTTCTCTACGTATTAAAACACAACATCTTGCTTTTTCCATCTGAGCATTTCTAATACTAGGGAGACACCCAGTTTCTTAGCCTCTGGGCTTCTCTGTTCACTTTGTGTTGGTTTTGTTACCCTATCACCTTCTGTGTACGTAATGTCATATTTCCCAGTCTGTCTGTGAGTTCATTTGTTTTGCATCCCTCTCTGTTCAGACACCAGTACATTCCTGCAGGCACTGGTGTGCATAACAGTTCAAATACCAGTACATTCCTGCAGGCACTGGTGTGCATAACATATTCAGCAGCCCAATACTCCTGTTGAAATTTTGTGGGAATATGGAGCATACCCCTCAAAATACGTTGCAACAGGTGGTCGATCAGGTGCAGGTCCTGACTCGACAATTTAATGATTTGTCCATTAAAATGCACACCTCCCAGGCCGCTGGCGGAGCTCCCGCAGCAGCAGCACCTTCAGGGGTTAAGGAGCCGAAAGTAAATCTTCCGGATCGTTTTTCTGGAGATCGCTCGCAGTTTTTTTGTTTCAAGGAGAGCTGCAAGCTATATTTCCAGCTTAGGCCTCAGTCTTCTGGGTCAGAGATTCAGCGGGTGGGCATAGTGATTTCCTTGCTACAAGGAGACCCACAGGTCTGGGCATATGGGTTGCAGCCTGACTGTCCGTCGCTTAAAAGTGTTGATGCTTTTTTTACGGCACTGGGCATGTTGTATGATGACCCTGACGAGACGGCCTCAGCCGAGGCTCAGATTTTGATCCTTAAGCAAGGGCGAAGGCCAGTTGAGGTTTACTGTACGGAGTTTCGGAGGTTGGCCCATGATACCCAGTGGAATGACCCAGCCCTGAGACACCAGTACCGAAGAGGTCTTTCTAACCAGATAAAAGACCAACTGGTACAATATCCCTTGCCTGATAGCATGGATCAGCTCATGCAGTTATCCATCCGGGTGGATAGACGGCTGAGAGAGCGTAGGCTTGAAAGGGAGACCGAGGTTTCCTTCTTTCCCAAGGGAACCTCAGACTCTGAGGAATTTTCCGAGGAGCCTATGCAGATTGGGGCTACCCGCCTTTCCTCGCGTGAGAAGACGCGGAGGAGACAGCAGGGGTTGTGTTTGTACTGTGGGAATAAGGGTCATGTGGTAGTATCATGCCCAGAAAAGCCGGAAAACTTCAGGGCCTGAGGGTGATGGGAAATATCCTGTCAGGCCAGAAGTCAGAATTTCCCAAGAAGACTTTTATCATTCCGGTGACCTTGAAGATCCTCGGTCAAACTGTCAAGACTGAGGCCTTTGTGGACAGTGGGGCCGACGGGGTTTTTATGGACCGCCAATTCGCCCTGAAACACTCTGTTCCCTTAGTACCCTTGGCATCGGAAATTGAGATTTGTGGGTTAAACGGGGAACCATTATCCCAGGGTAAAATTACCTCTTGCACTAGCCAGATTTCTTTGTTTATTGGAGCCACACACTCTGAAAAATTGTCCTTTTATGTGACTGTCTGTACTTTTGCCCCATTGGTGTTGGGGTTACCCTGGTTAAGGGCCCACAATCCTCAATTTGACTGGGTCTCTGGGGAGATTCTTAGTTGGGGTACTGATTGTTTCAGGAGTTGCTTGAGCCTTCCAGTCAGGCTCTCGCAGCTAAGTTTGCCAGGATTGCCAGGGTGTTATGCAGATTTTGCGGACGTGTTCTCCAAAAAAGTTGCAGAGGTACTACCTCCCCATCGCCCCTATGACTGTGCCATTAATTTGTTGCCGAATGCTAAGCTTCCCAAGAGCAGGTTGTACTCCCTGTCACGTCCTCAGACTCAGGCTATGGCAGAGTACATTCAGGAGAACTTGGCTAAAGGATTTATCAGACCTTCACAGTCTCCAGTTGGGTCGGGGTTCTTCTTTGTGGGTAAAAAGGACGGTTCATTGCGACCCTGCATCGACTTCAGGGAATTGAACCGTATCACGATTAAAACCTCATACCCACTGCCTCTCATTTCGGTCTTGTTTGACCAGCTTCGTACTGCCACCATTTTTTCTAAGATTGACCTACGCGGTGCGTACAATCTAATCCGAATAAGAGAGGGGGATGAATGGAAGACTGCCATTAATACCCACTCAGGGCATTATGAATATTTGGTGATGCCTTTTGGGCTCTGTAATGCCCCGGCAGTCTTCCAGGATTTCATGAACGATGTGCTCAGGGAATATTTGGATAGATTCTTAGTCGTATACTTAGATGACATCCTAATCTTCTCTCATTCCCTGGAGGAACATCGGAAGCATGTACGCTTAGTCCTCCAGAAACTCAGAGACCACCGGCTTGGGGCGAAGCTGGAGAAGTGCGAATTTGAAGTTCAGCAAATCGCATTTCTAGGATATATTATCCCCCCAGAAGGTTTCCAAATGGAGGGTTCCAAGGTACAGGCAGTCCTGGATTGGGTGCAGCCCACTAGTTTGAAGGCGTTTCAGCGTTTCCTGGGCTTTGCAAATTTTTATAGACGATTTATCGCTGGATTTTCGTCTATAGTGGCGTCCTTGGTGGCACTCACTAAGAAGGGGGCGGATGTTGCTCACTGGTCTCGTGAGGCCAAAGCGGCTTTTGCCCGTCTCAAAAGGGCATTTGTCTCGGCCAAGGTGCTGCGACACCCAGATCCAGAGCGTCCTTTTGTGGTGGAGGTGGATGCCTCTGAGATGGGTATTGGGGCAGTGCTCTCTCAGATGGGAGTGTCTGATAATCGCCTTCATCCCTGTGCTTACTTTTCCCGTAAATTTTCGCCTGCCGAGATGAATTATGACGTGGGTAACCGGGAATTGTTGGCTATTAAGGATGCACTCGAGGAGTGGAGACACTGGCTTGAGGGGGCTAAGTTTGTGGTCTCAATTCTCACCGACCATAAGAATTTGGCATATTTAGAGTCAGCGAAGCGTCTCAATGCCAGGCAGGCACGATGGGCTTTGTTTTTTGCTCGCTTTAATTTTTTGATAACATATCGCCCTGGGTCAAAAAACATCAAGGCTGATGCGCTCTCGCGGAGTTTTGCTCCAATCCAGGAGACCACCGAGGAGCCGTTGCCCATTGTGTCCCCATCATGTATTAAAGTGGGCATTACCCAGGACCTCTTGTCATTAGTCCTTAGAGCACAGGAGCAGGCTCCTCCAGACCTTCCGGTAGGTCTTTTGTTTGTGCCTCCTAGGTTAAGACAGCGAGTGTTCCTGGAATTCCATGCCAAGAAGTCGGCAGGTCACCCGGGTATTGCCAGAACTCGGGAGTTGCTATCTAGGGCGGTGTGGTGGCCCTCGGTGGCTAAGGATGTGGATCAGTGGGTTCGGGCATGTGACATCTGTGCCCGAAATAAGACTCCTAGAGGGGTTCCTGTTGGCCCATTACATCCACTCTCTATTCCATCTAAGCCATGGACCCACATTTCAATGGATTTTGTGGTGGACTTGCCCAAATCCTCGGGGATGACAGCCATCTGGGTTGTCGTTGACAGGTTTTCGAAGATGGCGCACTTCGTTCCACTGGTTGGGCTGCCATCGGCCAGACGCCTGTCTGAATTATTTATGCTGCATGTTGTGCGTCTCCACGGGTTGCCACTTGATGTGGTCTCTGACCGCGGATTCCAGTTTGTGGCCAAATTCTGGAGGGCATTTTGTTCCGATCTCCAGATTTCTGTCAGCTTGTCGTCAGGCTACCATCAGCAGTCTAATGGGCAGACTGAAAGGGTGAACCAGTCCTTGGAGCAGTTCCTCAGGTGTTATGTCTCCAAGTGTCAGACTGACTGGGTTGCTCATCTGTCCATGGCGGAGTTTGCCTATAACAACGCGGCTCACTCTGCTACAGGGATATCTCCCTTCCTTTGTGTGTATGGGCATCATCCTAAGGCCAATTCTTTTGACCCCCTGGACTCCACGCCTGGTGGTTCCTCTGTCGTTTCGGTCCTTAGAGGTATTTGGAGGAAAGTGAAGAAAGCCCTTGTGTCTGTGTCATTAGTGACCAAAAGGGTTTTTGATAAGCGGAAAAGACCCTGCAGCTTCAAATTAGGAGACTTCGTCTGGTTGTCTGCCAAGAATTTGAAGTTGAGACAGCCATCTTATAAGTTGAACCGGGGGCCTATCGGCCCTTATAAGATCACCAGGGTTATCAATCCGGTGGCATTTCAGTTAGATCTGCCCCATTCTTTGGGCATCAATAAAACATTTCATTGTTCCCTTTTAAAACGGGCGATTAGTAATCCTTCTTCCAGAGGAAGACCTTCCCCTCTTCTGATACGTGGCCAGAGGGAGTTTGTTGTTGAAAGGATTCTTGACTCCAAGATGGTTCGGGGTCGGCTGTCATTTTTGGTGCACTGGAAGGGGTATGGCCCGGAGGAGCGGTCGTGGGTGCGCAGTTGTGATCTTCATGCCCCCAGACTGATACGCTCTTTCTTCTCGCAGTTCCCCGATAAACCCGGTGGTAGGGGTTCTTTGACCCCTCGTCAGAGGGGGGGTACTGTTAGGGTCTGCTGCCCTGTGCTGCCACGTCGTCATGGCAACCGGGAGACAAGTGCTAGCGGAGTAACCTGAGCGCAGCTGATACTCCGGTTCGGGTCTTTTGCTGTGCAGTGGTTACAGGCAGGGGATCCGGTGCTGGTTTTTGTGCTCACAGTCTGTGAGGTCTGAGTGGGGCGTGGACAGCACCTGCTTTATAAGGCCTCTTCTCAGGTTAAGCAGATGCTGCTGAATCTTTGTTGGTTAGTCAGTTCCTGAAAGTTAGCCAGTACTGTGTAGCTTTGTATTTGTTGTTGCTTACTGCAAATAGGCCTGGGGATTTGGTACTACACTCTGCCAATCCAGACCTAGCAGTAAGACTGGAGTCAGTCGTTTAGCCTGCTGAGGTTCTTTTGCTATTCTGTGAACCCAGCAGGTTTGTGGCTGTACTTTCAGACCTGCATGCTTAATCCTCTCTCACTGTGCAGGGCGTCCATGTGTCAGTTTAGTGGCTGTAAGCTGAACCTGTGCCCTGCAAGTGAGAATTAGGATTGTGGAGACTCTCCTTGTGTCTATTATTCCATCTCTGACCAAGGAGTTTACTGCCACACCCGTTGGTAACCCTTTAGGGTTTTGCTGTTGCCCTTAGCAACAGCATTTCGGGTTCTCTACGTATTAAAACACAACATCTTGCTTTTTCCATCTGAGCATTTCTAATACTAGGGAGACACCCAGTTTCTTAGCCTCTGGGCTTCTCTGTTCACTTTGTGTTGGTTTTGTTACCCTATCACCTTCTGTGTACGTAATGTCATATTTCCCAGTCTGTCTGTGAGTTCATTTGTTTTGCATCCCTCTCTGTTCAGACACCAGTACATTCCTGCAGGCACTGGTGTGCATAACAGTTCAAATACCAGTACATTCCTGCAGGCACTGGTGTGCATAACAGGCAGGAGCATCATAGCTAGCCCTAATCAGGTGATAAGAACACACATATACACCTTTCCGTACAAGAAGGAAGAGGTTAGTGAGTAAAAGGATCCTCAAATCAGGTGCGTCAGGGTGGGATCCCTGTGGATCTTGTGGACTTAGGAGAAATACCGTTATCAACGCTAAGTTCTTACCATAATGTATATTTCTCCGACAGGGTCCACAGGTTATCCACAGGATAACAATGGGATTTCCCAAAGCAAATGTTAGTGGTGGAAATGCTCCGGACAGGAAAATCCTTTGCACAAATTCAGCGTCATGAGAGGCAAAGGTTTCCAAGGCATAATGTCTAAAGAATGTGTTCATGGAAGACCATGTGGCTGCCTTACATATCTGTTCTGCTGAAGCACCACGTTGTGCTGCCAATGATGGACCTACCTTACGAGTAGAGTGAGCAGAGACATTAGCCTAATCATCATCCGAAGCTATATTGCTAGTGTTTGCTTATCAGCAGGCCATCCTCTCTTGTGAAATCCGTAGAGAATGAAGAGAGAATCTATCTTTCTGATGGCACTGGTACGATCTACGTAGATCCTTAATGCCAGGACCACGTCCAGCGATGCATCTCCCGCAGAAAGGCCCGGTACCTGGAAAGCCGGGATTACAATTTCTTCATTAAGGTGGAATTTAGACACCACTTTAGGAAGATACCCAGATGTAGTTCTAAGAACTGCTTTATCTGGATAAAAAAATCAGAAATGGGGAACGACATGACAATGCCCCTAAACCTAATACTCTTCTAGCTGACGACATAGCCAGTAGAAAGAGAACTTTAGCTGTCAACCATTTAAGATCCACTTTATTAAGAGGTTCAAACGGGGCAACTTGAAGGGCTTTCAAGACTAGACTTAAGTCCCAAGGCACTGTAGGAGGAGAAAAAGGAGGTTGAATGAGCAGCAATCCCTGAAAAAAATATGCACATCCTGTAAATTGGCAATTTTCTTTTGGAACCATACAGTCAATGCCGACACTTGCACTCTCAAGGCAGCCACCTTCAACCCTTTTACGGAAACACATAAGCCAGATAAAAGTCCCACCTCACCGACAGGACATCCACAAAGATCGCTCTTTGTTCTTTACCCGTATGCACGCACGTTGTTGTTCAGACGGGACGCCATAAGATCTATCTCTGGCAACCCCCACTTGTCTACTGGAGTCTGGAGGACCTCCGGATGTAGAGCCCATTCGCTTGCCTGAATGGCGTGTCAACTGAGAAAGTCCGCTTCCCAGCTTAGAACTCCTGAAATGAACAACGCGGACAAGGCTAGATGATGAAGTTCTGCCCACTTTAGTAAGTGACTTACCTCCTTCATCGCTTTTCGGCTGCGAGGTCCTCCCTGATGGTTGAGGTACACTACTGCCATCACATTGTTGCATGTATATGGCCCAAAGTTCCAAATTATTTATTGGCAGGCAACTTTCTTCCTTGGTCCATTGCCCCTAAAAACACATCCTTCCTGACACTGCTCCCCATCCCTGGATACTGGCATCTGTCGTCAGAATTTCCCAATCTGATATCTAAAAGGGTCTCCCTTGTCCAGATGGGATGTATGTAGCCACCTTCTTACTTCTATTGTAAGAACTATAGTCTGTGTTTTTATTGTCTGATGCAACCCATTCCATTTGGCAATAATCAGCTGCTGCAGAGGCCTCGAGTGGAATTGTGCATACTCCACCATGTTGAAAGTTGACACAATCAAACCAATCACACGCATTGCTGCGTGAATGGATACTTTTTGACTGTGTAACAAGTCCTGAATCCTTGACTGAACCTTGGATATCTTGTTCAGAGGTAAAATTACTCTCTGAAGACTTGAATCCAGTACAGCCCTCAAGTGAGTCATCCGTTGTGATGGAACCAGAGATGATTTTGCCCAATTTATGAGCCACCCGTGGGTCTGCAGACACGTTATCGTCTGTTGCAGATGACATAGGAGCAATTCCTGTGACTGTGCTAGGATTAAAAGATCGTCGCTGTATGGAAATATTTTTATCCCCAGCTGGCGAAGATAAGCTGCCATTACCACCATGATCTTGGTAAATACTCTGGGAGCTGTGGCTAACCCAAAAGGTAAGGCCTGGAACTAAAAATGCTGTTGGAGGATAGCGAACCTGAGATAGCACTGATGGGACAGTGCTATAGGAACATGTAGGTAAGCATCCTGTATATCCAGGGATACCATATAATCCCCTGGCTTCATGGCCAAAATGATGGAACGTAACATCTCCATGTGAAACTGAGGTACCCAAATGTATTTGTTCAGTACTTTGAGATTGAGAATGGGCCGAAATTACCCATTCGGCTTCTGAAATAAAAACAGGTTGAAGTAAAAACCCTGTCCTCGGTGTGCAGGAGGAACTGGAATGACTACTCTTGAGTGAAGCAATTTCTGAACTGCCTCTAACAAAGCCCTGGCCTTCGTCTCTACCCGAGACGGGCTGGTTCAAAAAAACCTTCGAGGATGGTACTTCTTGAAGGCAAAAGTATAACCTAGAGATACTGCTTCCTGCACCCAGGCATCTGTTACAGACTGCTACCAGAACTGTGCAAACTGAAGAAGTCAGCCCCCCCCCAGGTGGAGGCCTGCACCATCAGACTGATGGCTTATTATCTGTTTTTTCAACCGGTCTTCTGGTAGCCCAATGCTTTTTAGTCTTACCAGACTTGTTGTATTGGGCCTGCTTGCCATCACTTTTTTCCTTTAGCTTTTCCTTGAGACCGAAAGGGCTGAAAAGCCGGAACTTTAGGTTTGAAATTGTATGTGGAAGGGAACTTTACCATCTTGGAGACTGCTTCTGACTCCAGAATATCTGCCCATTCTTTACCAAAAATAATATCTCCAGAAAAGGGCAAAGATTCCAAAACCTTCTTAGATTCTGAATCAGCTTTCTACGTACGTAGCCAAACTGCTCTGTGAGCAGCTATTGTTGAAGCTGATGCCCTGGAGGATATAGTACCCATATCTAATGCTGCTTCTTCCAGGAACATTGCAGCCTGTTTTTATATGAGCTATATGGGAATTTTGCTCTCTAGATGCTATAGAAAAATCCCCCTCCAATACATCAGCCCAGGCAGCCACTGCCTTTGCCATCCAAGCTGAAGCCATGGCTGGCCTTATGACTGCCCCAGACAGGGAAAAAATGGTTTTTAGAAAACCATCCACTCTCCTATCCGTGGCATCATTTAATGATGTTGAAGGCAAAGGTAATGTAGATTTTCACACTAATTGAATTACATGCGCATCTACTTTAGGAGTCACCTCCCTTTTTAAACAATCCCCAGCTGGAAGAGGATATTTGGAATTCCATTTCTTAGGAAACTTCTTATTGGGCGTAGCCCAAGCCTCTTCCATAATTTTCGTCAGCTGATCTGACCCTGGAAACTTCGTCTAAGCTGTTTTGAGACGTTTAAACACAGGTGCCTTGTTTTTTTTTTTTTTACACAGGCTCTGCTGAATCCTCTAAGGATAGAATGGCTTTCATTGCTTTAATTAACTCAGCTATATCCACTGAGCTGAGACCTTCCTCCTACTCTTCGTATGCCGAAGTAGAATAGAGCTTTCATCTTCTGATGAATCTTCATCTGAATCATGTGAAGCCTGTGAGGGTGAAGATTTACGTACCACCGGCTTATCAGCTTGTTTCTTTTGAGAAGCTGCTGCTGCTGGAAGTGATACACCATAGGTGGGGAGCTGCATGTAAGGGTTAATAGTGTAACCTATCCCTGGTACAGGAGTTGGAGGAATTATCCGTTCAGCTATACTGGATAAAGTCTGTGTAAACATAGCCCAAGGTGGATCCATCTACACCTGAATCTGCCTTATATTTTTCAATAACCCCTGGTGAAAGGTAAAACTATTTGCACACAAACCATCCTGAGCCAGATCCTGAGAGGACAACACAGCTTTGCAAGACAAACATGATATGAGTGTTGGTGTTGCTGTGAGTGTACCGTCCTCACCTTTGCCGCTCTTAGACATGATAAATAATCAACACTTCCACAGTGTACTACACAATTTGTGACTGGAATCACTTTAAACTTCTTAAAGTGACATACAATCTGACACTACCAATGCACCAGCATTGAGGATCGGAATAAAACAAACTGACAAAAATATAGTAAAGTCAGCAATCACACTAGCAGTCAGTCACATGTTATACATTAGTATAATAAGTAATATGAGCACATCATCAACTACAACTACAAGTATGTAGGAGAACATATTACTGCATCATGTTTAAACACATCTAACGTATTCAGATGCCTTGCGAAAGAAACAGTAAATGTATACAGACACATATGCAATAGGAATATGAGAGCCGATGTATATACCATAAATTTATTAACCATAAATAAAGGATAATTGATTAATAATCAAAATGCAACATTAAAATGTTATAAAAAGCACACCTCAAATTAATGTATCCATATAAAGGAGTAACAGTTACTACTCCTTTGATAAAGTCACGGGTCACGTGAAGAAACACGTTAGGCCACGCCTTCTTCAGCACACCTTGCCAAGGTTATCCGACTCTACAAGCAGCCTTACAAACGACCACAGGTTTGTTCTACCCGCAAGCCGACCACACTATCTACAGAGGCCGTAAGAGCAGTCGCGGGCGTGTCTTCCCCGCCAGCCGTCTATACCAATTAACGGCTCCACACAGTGAATTGGCGGCTCCCTCTTCTTTGCGGCATTCGCACCAGTGGGCACTGCAGGATACACCGCAGAGGACGCTCGGCTCTGGACCAGCCCACACAAGGAGAGGTATCAACGCTGTTTAAATATTGGGTTAACCCGTCATTTGATGCTATGGGACATACATCCAACTGACCTTTCATTGCATCTCCAATATTCTGCCTACGGTCATTTTCCTAAGTATACTTGTCACTCATTACTCTGAATACCAGCTGAACTTCACCTTATGTGTGGACTTTTATTTAGAGAACCAATATAACTGTTACTTCTTTATATGGATACATTCATTTGAGGTGTGCTTTTTATAACATTTTAATGTTGCATTTTGATTATTAATCAATTATCCTTTATTTATGATTAATAAATTTATGGAATATACATCGGCTCTCATATTCCTTATTGCCCTTTTCCCTGATATATTGCGCAGCTGATCCTTCTGTCCTAAATTGTTTCCCTTAAACACCCACATAGTGTTTTCAGCTGCGCACCTATCAGGGTAATTTGCTCATTAGTTATTCGCTCCTGAGGCACTGTGTAAGCAGTTCATTGTCTTTCTTTCATATGCAATAGGCACTTATCTAACTATTCATACTCAAAAGGGTAGATAGAGACTTAGTGCTGTATTACCCGTACTCAGTAGAGTGGGATACAGGGAGACTCACCTCGCTTCCAGGACAGATCAATACGTTAGTGAACGCTGAGTGGATCCAGACGCTACTAGTGTACACTGCCGCTCCATGAACCTATATTAAACAGACTCTCAGTGAACACTGACGCACCAGTCACACAGCCGCCTATGCTGCGACTGAGTCCCCTTCGTGTACAGCATCTGAGATGGAAGCGGGAAACAGTTCATGGCGGGAGACTTGGAGGAAACTGGTCATGAACTGGGGGGGAGGGGTGACCAGGAGAGTGTCTGACTCCCCACTGCTGACATCAACCCTAGGGATCGTGGCCTCATACTATTCCTGGAGCCGCTGATCCCTAAGGCCTAGCGCTGGAGCACCCATGGTGGCAGCCGTGTCAGCGACTGTTTGGTAGTCTCCTCCCAAAACAGTGCGGCTGTGTCCGTATTCCCCTACTAAGCGGAACCGATGCCTTACCTTCTCCCAATGCTCTGGCCACAGCCTGGTAATGTCTGCTGGACCTGCTAGTATATCCGACACAGACACCAGCCGAAACAGCACTGTACTCATGGGTAAGCGTAAGCGTAAGCGGAGAGTTGTTGGAGCGACTCTTTCTAAGGTACGTATATGACGCTGTTTAGAAAGATCACTCAACAAAAAATAGTAAGACTATAAAAATAAAATAAGAAAGTTTAGGGCTGCTAAAAACCAGCAGCCCTCTGACCATGGTCCGGCTCCTGCCCTACCAAACGAAAAACTGATTTGCCTGAGCAAGGAGGCAGGGATATATGGATGGGCCCCTTGCATGCTGGGAGACCATAAAAGCTTTGACCGATTGGTGCAAATCTGCTGTCGCTTCATCATATCCTATTGTTATCCTGTGGATAACCTGTGGACCCTGCCGGAGAAAGTGGTACCTTTTGCCTTCTGAGAAGGATTAGTAGTGGGGGAAAAAGCTGTTCTAGCAGCTGCCAATTCAGACACAATTTTATTTAGGTCTTCCCCAAACAAAATGTCCCCAGTGAAGGGGAGGACTTCCAACGTCTTTGAAGTCAAAGTCCACTTCCGCGACCTCAACCACAGAATGCAGCATGCCAGGACAGACATAGCCGATGCCTTGTCCACCAGGACTCCCGCCTCAGAGGATGCTTTCTGAATGTAATAAGAAGCGGTGGTAATATGAGACAGGTATTGTCTGGCATTATCAGAGATATCCTCGGGCAGCCAGTCCTCTAACGCCTGAACCCATGGCTCAATACCTTTTACAGCCTAAAAGGCAGCTATAGTGGGTCTATGAATAGCCCCTGTAATTGAGTATACAGATTTCAGGCATCCCTCAACACGCTTATCTGTCGGCTCCCTCAGTGAGGTGACAGTGGTGACAGGTAGAGTGGACGACACCACTATGCGGGTGATATGAGAATTCACCGGCAGTGGAGTCTCCCATTTGTTACACAACTCTTAAGGGAGAGGGTATTAAGCCAAAGCCCATTTAGGAATAGGGAATTTCTTCCCTGGATTAGACCAGCGTTCCCGTCTGATGTCCACTAAATGATCAGAATGCAGTAAAACAGTTTTAACCACCTTCTGCTGTTTAAACTTATCAGTTTTCTTTGCCACAGTAGTGGAATCCTTCTCATCTGTGATTTGAAGGATATGCTTAAGGGCAAACACCAGGGCAGGGACATCTATTAGAAATGGAGATTCCTTGTCAGTAACACAGTATTCAGTGTCAGACAGGACCATATGCTCACCCTCCTCTTCAGATAAGACATCAGAGAGGTTTGTAGATTGTGAGGAGGAAGCAGCCATGCTTAGAAGGACCAGGGACCCGAGAGTGACCCGAGGTAGATTTCTGCCTAACCAGAGACTGATTTAGTTGTTGCAGTTGGTTAGACAAACTTTCCACCCAAGGCGGATTAACCATAGGGACAATTTGTAAAGGTAATGGCACCGGTGGCCCCATAGGGGGCACAATGCGCTCCACCAGAGTACCCAGCAGGGCAGTGAATGCTGCCCATGGTGGCTCCAGACTAAGTGCAGGAGCTGCGGACTGACTGGGAGGTGCATGACAAGCAGTACCTAGAACCCCATGCAATGATTCCCTCTGATAAATCCGCGGAGCATGCTCTGCATGTTGCAGGAGCTTCCGCAGATTTGGTGCCCTTTTTGTTAGACATTGCACAATGTAAACAATTGGACTTAAGGGAAAGATGTGTGCTAAGCATTCTTAACACAGACCGCTCAGCACACCTCTCCCCCCGCTCAGCACAGCGCGATGTGCTGAGCGAGAGGGACAACAGGAGGCCGCTCACTTCACACAGCGTTGAAGTGAGCGACCTGCTAGATTGAGCCTGCATGCAGGCTTAATCTAGCACCAGTGATAGCGATGCGCGGGGTCACACATCGCTATCGCTGGGGGGCATACACATGGCAGATTCGTGCTTAAAAGCAATCTAGTCAGATTGCTTAGATTTTAAACATGGATCTCTCCGTGAGTACCCCCCTTTACACAGTATGATTATATAGCCAAATACAATAACCTGTGGAGTAAGACAGGGTATAATGTGACTGTAACACAGGAGTAATATACTTATATAGAATATAAATAAACTCTGTGCATACTATATTGTATGGCCCAGACGCACCTAGCCCAGGGTACAGAATATAGTGACAGTTATATCTGGGAAACACTAAAAAGTGAAACCACACAGCAGATACAGGCACACGCAGTCACAGGTAATGCAGAAATTATCACAATAAAGCTGCACTGAACTTGTAAATATATATCACAGCATGGTCACAGACCAGAGGATATAGCAGAATACTCGTACAATGGGCTTAATTCAGACCTGATCGTAGCCCTGACATGCGGTGGGACACCCAGGTCAGGGCTAGTCCACCTCTGATGTCAGGCATGTCCCCCCCCCCCCACCCCACAGAAGTACAAAAGCTTTGCACAGTGGCGATGCTTTTGTACTTCACGAGTAGCTCCCGGCCAGCACAGCTCCTTCACGCTGGCCTGGAGCTACTCATCGCTGTGTGTGACCCTGCCATGGTCCGGCCATGCCTGCATTGTCCGGACCGCGCCCCATAAACGGCGGCTTAACCCCGCCATCCCACCTTTCAATCAGGCAGAGGCGATCGCTAGGCTACGACAGCTGTCGGATGTCAGCCATGCGCTGGTGCACTGCCGGCGCACTTAAGACCTGGTCGGCTGCTGTGCGTATTCACACAGCACCGATCAGGTCTAAATTATGCCCCATATACTCTGCAATGTACACCTTTTATCAACTAACGCTGTCTCTAAGATGTGTAGGATACTCAAGTGAATGTAAACAGACAGCGCTGTACACAGGAGGCTTTACATGGGAGACCTTGCCCTGCAGTCCCGGAGACATGCTGCTGCTTTCTGTAAGATGGCGCTCAGAGTCTCTGTGAGGGAGAGTGAGGCAGCTCCAGGGCGGGAAATCTGCGAGATGGCACCCTGGGCAGTGGGAAGGGGTTACAGGTACTATGGAGCTGTACCAAACTGGTGCTAATACATCTGACCTGTGCTCTGATGCCCTGGTGATCTAGTGGGGTTCCTGCCCAGTGACAGTGTCCACACCAGCGCCATGGTCCATCTCCTCAGATCACGGATGGATCACGGTTTAATGTTGGGTCCCACCAGTTAAACCCTCTTACCTCCTCCTCATAGCAGCCACGTGATCCCGGAGAGCAGTCTGCGACCGGGCCAAAGTTGGGATGCCGCTGCCGTAGGTAACAGGAACCAGGCCAACGTGAGGGCATGGTGCCACTTGGGAGGTGATGGAGCTGAGCACCGAATGTCACACTGACTTACAGTGCTGCCAGCTCATGGCAAAGTCAAATTCTTTCAAGCTTTCAGGGCTGCTCAGTGCAGCCCCCATTCAGTGACCTGCTGCTGCAGGCACCAACTCAAAACTGAGCTCACAGTGCCTGGAGGCGGGGTTATAGAGGAGGCCCCTATGCTTCTGGGACAGCTAAAGCTTTACCTGTTGGTGCCTCTGGTTCCAGATCCACTCTACACCCCAATGTTTCCCTGTGGAAACCAATGTACCCTACTGCCGAAATGTTGTTATCGCTTATCTTTAGGCTGAAATCGTCCAGTGTGTATGGGGGAAATATTGGTGACTGATGAATGATGCGCGCTCCCGCACGCCGTTCACCGATCCCCAATATAGAGCCGACATGGAGCTCAACACGTCAATGTCAGGATGAGCTGCATGTTCGAGGTGACGTCACTGATAGTTATTGTTGATCGACAACGATCAGTGTGTACGCACTATATAGTTGAACGCTATATTGTTGAATGCTATAGTCGTTCATCACCGGAACAACAATATAGTCATTCATCACCGGCATTTCCCCGTCGCATAGTGTGTACCCACCTATAATGTTTGATTTGCTTGTTATAAACAAATTTGGTATATAAGAATTGTATAATCAATGTGTCATTAGCTTGTGTTTCTGATTTTGCTTGGTCTGTGTGGACGTACATAATAAATCTTCAAGGAGACGTCACCGTGTATTCTTTCCTACCGCAACACATTGAAACTCAAACACCGATATATAGAATAAATAGCAGGTTTTAATTATAATTCACTTAATTATCACAACCATTCAGTCCCTCAAATCTCGATACTGGAAAGTAGATGATTATCTGGCATTTCATACATTGAAAATCAGAGCAATAAAACTACACAATATTACACTGTAGCATTGGTACATACAGCAGAATATTGAGTTTCAAAAAGAGAGATCTTTATAGCGTCATCATCTAAGCTCAGTAAATAAAAGTACAGGGAGAATACATTAGTTACGTACACAGATACAGGGTGCACTGATTTTACATCACATCATTTTTTTAAACCATCAAGGTGTTTAATGCATTGTTAAATTAACTTTGATAATTTACATTTTTGACAGTCTTGTTTTAAGAATTCAATATATATTATATTTGTTTTACCATGGAATATCAGAGAGGTATGTGCTAGAGAGAGAGAGAGAGATAAAAGCTCAGTCACACACCATCAGGACACATCACCAGTGAGGGGTAAGTACTGTCCTATATGTGGTGTACCTGGTGCTCCTGATGGTGTCCCCAGTATGTGTATATATCTCTGTGTGTAATACCTATTATATACTGCAGGGGGCAGGTGCCCAGAGCAATGGGAGGATATAACAGGTATATCAGAGAGGTATGTGCTAGAGAGAGATAAAAGCTCAGTCACACACCATCAGGACACATCACCAGTGAGGGGTAAGGACTGTCCTATATGTGGTGTCCCTGGTGCTCCTGATGGTGTCCCCAGTATGTGTATATATCTGTGTATGTAATACCTATTATATGCTGCAGGGGGCAGGTGCCCAGAGCAATGGGAGGATATAACAGGTAAATCAGAGAGGTATGTGCTAGAGAGAGATAAAAGCTCAGTCACACACCATCAGGACACATCACCAGTGAGGGGTAAGGACTGTCCTATATGTGGTGTCCCTGGTGCTCCAGGTGGTGTCCCCAGTATGTGTATATATCTGTGTATGTAATACCTATTATATGCTGCAGGGGGCAGGTGCCCAGAGCAATGGGAGGATATAACAGGTATATCAGAGAGGTATGTGCTAGAGAGAGATAAAAGCTCAGTCACACACCATCAGGACACATCACCAGTGAGGGGTAAGGACTGTCCTATATGTGGTGTCCCTGGTGCTCCTGATGGTGTCCCCAGTATGTGTATATATCTGTGTATGTAATACCTATTATATACTGCAGGGGGCAGGTGACCAGAGCAATGGGAGGATATAACAGGTATATCAGAGAGGTATGTGCTAGAGAGAGATAAAAGCGCAGTTACACACCATCAGGACACATCACCAGTGAGGGGTAAGGACTGTCCTATATGTGGGTGTCCCTGGTGCTCCTGATGGTGTCCCAGTATGTGTATATATCTGTATGTAATACCTATTATATTCTGCAGGGGGCAGGTGACCAGAGCAATGGGAGGATATAACAGGTATATCAGAGAGGTATGTGCTAGAGAGAGATAAAAGCTCAGTCACACACCATCAGGACACATCACCAGTGAGGGGTAAGGACTGTCCTATATGTGGTGTCCCTGGTGCTCCGGATGGTGTCCCCAGTATGTGTATATATCTGTGTATGTAATACCTATTATATACTGCAGGGGGCAGGTGCCCAGAGCAATGGGAGGATATAACAGGTATATCAGAGAGGTATGTGCTAGAGAGAGATAAAAGCTCAGTCACACACCATAAGGACACATCACTAGTGAGGGGTAAGGACTGTCCTATATGTGTGGTGTCCCTGGTGCTCCGGGTGGTGTCCCCAGTATGTGTATATATCTGTGTATGTAATACCTATTATATGCTGCAGGGGGCAGGTGACCAGAGCAATGGGAGGATATAACAGGTATATCAGAGAGGTAAGTGCTAGAGAGAGAGATAAAAGCTCAGTCACACACCATCAGGACACATCACCAGTGAGGGGTAAGGACTGTCCTATATGTGGTGTCCCTGGTGCTCCGGGTGGTGTCCCCAGTATGTGTATATATATGTGTATGTAATACCTATTATATGCTGCAGGGGGCAGGTGACCAGAGCAATGGGAGGATATAACAGGTATATCAGAGAGGTATGTGCTAGAGAGAGATAAAAGCTCAGTCACACACCATCAGGACACATCACCAGTGAGGGGTAAGGACTGTCCTATATGTGGTGTCCCTGGTGCTCCGGGTGGTGTCCCCAGTATGTGTATATATCTGTATGTAATACATATTATATGCTGCAGGGGGCAGGTGTCCAGAGCAATGGGAGGATATAACAGGTATATCAGAGAGGTATGTGCTAGAGAGAGATAAAAGCTCAGTCACACACCATCAGGACACATCACCAGTGAGGGGTAAGGACTGTCCTATATGTGGTGTCCCTGGTGCTCCTGATGGTGTCCCCAGTACGTATATATATATATATATATATATATATATATATATATATATATATATATGATTCCAATATTGGATACCTATGCAGGCAGACCTATAGGACAACTGCTGGAAAATCAAAGGGATATTTTTAAGTTTACAAGTGGATCCCTTCTGTTGGACTTCACTGATACTTTGAAAAACTGAGGAAATGCCAACCCAATGAGCCAAGAAAAATGAATGAAATATATATCTACTGTCAGCGTCTGGGGTCTTACCGGAACACTGGGGCCGCGGGGCGGGCTTCACGGGCGGCCGGGCAGTGGCGGTGGAGGGCTGCGGCGCTGGGTTCAAGGGTACAGGCAGCGGTAATGGCGTTGAGGGGGTCTGCTCGTGGCGGCGGGACGCCGCTGCAGCAGCTCGCTTTCGCTAAACCGTTGCCTAGGAGACCAGGGGCAGTGAGCAGCATGTTGTCAGAAAATGTCTGCATTACTGGGCGCCGCCATGTTGGAGACCAAGTTTCTGACATAATTCCTGTTCCTAGTTTTCCAGCCAATCCAGGGAGACTTCTTCCTATAAAAGGGGGCTGGTTTAGGACAGGGATGCCAGTGCTTCAAGTTACAACCCTGTTGTAGGTGCTTTAGCCTGTGCTCCCAGGATTCCTGCTGTATTCTGGTACTTCTAACCCTGCTTTGCCAGTTCTCAGTTGCTGCTGCAGTTTTCCCGTTCCTAGCCTGCTGCTGCCCATGGAGACGCTCTTGGAAAACCCGGTTCAGTAAGACCCTTTGGGCACGGATGACCCCGGGTCTCTTGCCTCGTCCTTCAAGCCACAGTCTGCAGATTCTTGCTACCAGCCAAGTCCTCGAACCACCATTCACAGTCCTCAGCTCGTTATTTCCAGCTTCATCTTTCAAGCCACAGTCTACAGTACTCAGTCTCCAGTCACGACCCAAACTACCGTCCACAGTTCTCAGCTCCTCTACCGCAGTTTCATCTCACAAGTCGCAGTCCACGGTTGTCTTCAGCTTCGTTTTACACTCACCCACAGTTCCACAGTTCTTTGTCTACGACCACGTTCTCAAGTCACCGTTCATCAACCTCAGTTTTCTACCTTTTCTCTGTACATAATAAATACTTTTCATTGACTCTCAAACTCTGCCTACATCCTTCATTGCTCCGTATCCCAGGCAAAGGAACTATATCCAACCCCCTCATTTTGTTCTTCCCCAGTCTGCTACCTCCTTGGGCAAGTCTCAACTGCCAGATCCCCAAACTTTGCTAGACGTGACATCTACATGCTGGAGAAGAATATAATTCATTAGGTGGCCTATAATAAGGAATCCCAATAAATGCTATCATATTCTGGGAATAATTTTCTTCAAGTTTTTTCAACTTGGTAATAAATATTTTTCAGTACAACTTTGGTTCAATTAGAACTTCATACCTTTTGAATACTACAGTTATTCCAATATAAACAGAGAGCTGTTATTAAGAAAACACCCCTGAAGAAGTCGATATAGACGAAATGCGTTGGGTGAAAGCTCATTATATTGTTGTTTTTTTCCTTATACAAATAATGTTGAAATATACAATTGTATCTCCAATGTAAAAGAAAAGAAAAAGTTTTACGATAAGTTTTAAATCAAAATCTTTTAATAAAGAGATATATGTGATTCTAATATGGGTGTATAAATGTGTAAGGTCATCCTCTCTTTATATAACATCCACCAACAATCATCTAATTATATCAGATTATAGAATAAGAGCGCTCCACAGAGATATTTCTTCTTATATATATATATATATATATATATATATATATATTGGAAAAAGCAAATAAGATCAGAGCGACCACAGGTGGTACATAAGCTAGGAGACTAAAAAGATGTTTTTTAAAAAAAACAATACAGGGTTTATTTTACAATGAACGTTTAGACAAGTTTTGGACATAAAAAAAGGCAACATACAAGAATGCTTCTTTAAAAATCCGTTAAAAAGTTATCAAAAAAAGCATTGCAAAGGATATGAACAATAATAAAAAAAGGACTACGATAAAAGTAGTGCTAAAAATTCAAGTACTTAGAAGATAAGAATCATTAGAAACAGCTGTGTGTCTAAAATTATGTAAAAAATATGTATGTAGATAAAAAGTTCCATAAATAGAAAAAGCAGCTTAACTGAGGACTTCAATAGTAGCAGGAATCACCCAACGCGTTTCGTCTGGTCTGACTTCATCAAGGGGTAGTAAGTACAGTGGGACACATCATCTATATATACCCCTGTGGGTAAGGAAGTGATTAATGACGTCACTTCCTGTAATTGATTGACATTTTTGGAAACAGGATTCAATCATGCATGTGCAATTCAAAAACACATAATCAGTGTGACCAATAGGGAGGGAGGCTGTAAATATAGTAAAGCGCTTGGTTAGCACTAAGAAACAGTGCTGGGAGTCTTTGTAGACCATAAAAGTCCTTTGGTCTCGTTTACTCCGGAGTATGACGCCGATCGCGTCATTTCCGCCCCACTTACGGTAACCGCGGCTTCCTCCTGCCCATGCGCCGGCCAATGTGAAGGGAAGTGCGGCGGCCATCTTCTCGGAGTCCGTAATGCAGGACGATTACTTGTGCTGGGAGCGGGTGCCGGCGGCCATAATTGCATGGATAATGTTCATTCAGTTAGATAGGTCGGACACGTTCGCATTGTCTCCAAACGGGAAGCCAAATATGTAAAGAGGATGAGAGCATGAATCAGTGCATGTAAACAGATTAATAGTCATATATAGTCCGCATTAGATATACAGATTCTGCAGACTAGGTGTAAAGTATGCTATGCTGTGGTTCATCACCTTAAACTGAGAGACACAAATACAGTATTTTTACTTTAAAAACTGACATCCATATAAAATAGTATTTCTCAAGGACATCAAGAGATATACATGTATTTAATAGAACTGATAGAATTATATAAATAGAATTATATAAATAGATGTATATAAATAGATGGGTGGAGAGTGGATATGGCATTCAGGATCAAATTTATAAATATATATGCGCATATATCATCATAAAGGGAGAAGAAGCTTTATTGGTTGGAATGCAGAGATGAAAGAGAGAGAGAGAGAGAGAGATGTATAGAGAGGTATACAAAGAAAGGGGGGGGGGGTGTAAGAGTCGCACGCCCCTGATCTAGTTATTATTACAGCACACGGTCTTCTTGGGAAGTTTCCTTACCCAGTACTGGCCGGGCCAACACTGCTTGGCTTCCAAGATCGGACGAATTTGGGCATATCCAGTGTGGTATGACTGTAATCTGAGATCTGGGTGGTGGGAGAGGGGGTCCAGAGATAGTGGAGACACCGCTCCGTTTTCCAACCTGGACCTAGCTAGAAAAAGATAAGTGGATGATGTCAGGAGTTGAGGATTGGAAATAACAGGCTTACGTTTATAAGAAGGGAGCTATTTCATAGCCTTCATTCAGTCCGCGGTTACCGGAAGTGGGGCGGAAATGACGCGATCGGCGTCATACTCCGGAGTAAACGAGACCAAAGGACTTTTATGGTCTACAAAGACTCCCAGCACTGTTTCTTAGCGCTAACTAAGCGCTTTACTATATTTACAGCCTCCCACCCTATTGGTCACACTGATTATGTGTTTTTGAATTGCACATGCATGATTGAATCCTGTTTCCAAAAATGTCTATCAATTACAGGAAGTGACGTCATTAATCACTTCCTTACCCACAGGGGTATATATAGATGATGTGTCCCACTGTACTTACTACCCCTTGATGAAGTCAGACCAGACGAAACGCGTTGGGTGATTCCTGCTACTATTGAAGTCCTCAGTTAAGCTGCTTTTTCTATTTACGGAACTTTTTATCTACATACATATTTTTTACATAATTTTAGACACACAGCTGTTTCTAATGATTCTTATCTTCTAAGTACTTGAATTTTTAGCACTACTTTTATCGTAGTCCTTTTTTTATTATTGTTCATGTCCTTTGCAATGCTTTTTTGATAACTTTTTAACGGATTTTTAAAGAAGCATTCTTGTATGTTGCCTTTTTTTATGTCCAAAACTTGTCTAAACGTTCATTGTAAAATAAACCCTGTATTGTTTTTAAAAAAAAACATCTTTTTAGTCTCCTAGCTTATGTACCACCTGTGGTCGCTCTGATCTTATTTGCTTTTTCCAATTCTCTTCTATCCTGCACACGTACAAGTGTAGGTTTTACCTAAGATCGAGCAGACGCCCCATAAATAAATGGGAGTGGCATATAGAGACCAGATATTTCACTAGGGTATATCATAGACATACTGTGAAAAATTACTTTCTACTGCATTTTTTGGCGCTGTTAGCTCACCCTATATACACATACTTCTGTACTATTTCTTACAGCTGCCTTTAATTGGGCCAGTAGACCAAACACACTATGTTCAGAATAAATGAACGTACGGACAAGAGAAGCAATCTATGCAATAGAATTTTTAATGAAACCAATAAACCTGAGGAGGTACCCACATCAGATAACCTTGACAATATGTTCTGGGACATTGAGAGACTACTTGTTAAGGAAGTAAAAGCTTGGTGGGACATCAAAGGTTTAGAACATTATGTCAGTGTGGACAGAGTCTCCAGAGGCCTTAGAATTTTAAAACAACCTACTTTTGGGACTGACAACCAGGCCTTCATGAAAGATTGGGACAATATTCTGCATAACTGTTCGATTAATTTGATGAGATTGCTCATCACAGAGAAAAAACGCATTCTCGCCAATCTAGAAACGGAAATTAATGAAACGGAAAAAGGCTTTGAGACCTTCAAGGATAAGGAAGATTTCAAGATTAATGAGAAAGTTCTGAATAAAAAGCTAGAACATATAGAGGACGTAGTAATCAGGAATAAAGAAAAAAAGTTCAGTAGGGACAAACAGGATTACGAAAACAACAAAGTAAAAAACTGGAATAGGTTCAACAAAGAGGGACCACAGGAACAGAGAGGGAGAAGGGATTATTGGCAATCACTATCACATAAAGGAAAAAGGAGACTGCCAAGTCAGGCTCCACAAGAAAGAAGACATATGCAAACTTCCAACAGATTTTCAGCACTGCACAAATTGGACTCAACAGGAGAGGCTTTTTTATCCCCAGGACCAAGCACTCGGGTCAGGGACACGGCAAGAACCATCAAAGAGGGAGAGAGCCATGCGTCACCACGAAAAAGACAGCTAGAAGAAGAGGATGCCGTGGGGGTGGCAGGAAAAAGTCGCTTCAAACGAAGGTACCTGCAGTAGAAAACCCCACATCCAAAGGCATCTTCAATCTATCTAGCCATGATTTAACTGCACATGAAATTTCTCTCTTGAACAAAGGATTGTCATTCGCACCCACTAAAGGGATGAATAAGTTTGATACATTTGTGGATTTAAATAAATTTGTGAGGAAACTCACATTGAAACGTCACTTTCTAAGGAAGGAAGACGCGGTCATATGGAACTATGAACAATCCAAATCAGGACTAAGACCGGTATCGAAATTCTACCCATTGGAATCTAAGGGAAATAACATAGGCATATTTTACGATCTGGTGATGAAGGACCTATGTGAGGCAGAGATCCAACCTATTAAGGAAAAGAATCTAACTAACAGAGAAAGACAAGCGATTAAACAAATCCAGGGAAATAAAGACATCATTTTAAAACCAGCTGACAAAGGGTGGGGGGCTGGTGATCATGGACCGCACGGCATACATTGTGGAAGCCGAGAGACTTCTAGGAGACAGGTCCTCGTATAAACCACTAACAGCGTGTCACGATCCGGGTATCTGGACGCCATTTCTTACCCATCAGATGCCTCCTAAGGCTGGCTCAGCGCTCCAGGACCGGATCCCATCTGTTATCCTAATGTTCACATTCCTGCATCCTCTCCTGTCTCTCTGAGACGCTGTCACAGTAACGCCTTATTACATCTGGCATGGCGTCTCCCACGGCCTCCGCCGCCGTCCCTGAGCTTCTGCATGCAGAGTGTCAGAGTGGCGATTACGTCAGCCGCGGCCTCCGCTGTGTCCGCGTGGTTGGATGTGCACTTGTCAGCCTGGCGTCTCCTGTCTCCAGTGGCCGGCGCCGCCATTACTGTTTTCATTACCACATGGATTACAAACCAAACTTCCCTCCAAGTGTCTGCATGGGCGCAGCCATCTTGGATTCTGTCAGCTGATCATTTCCTCCAATCTGTTGTCAGTATTGTTAATCTGCATAATTGCCTAGCCAATCCCTTCCTTGCTGCAGGTATAAATACACTGTGCCTGAGCAAGGAAGGCGTCAGTGCTTTGGTTGTCAAACCTAGTTCCTGTTTGTCTCTCTCCTGTGATTGTCTTCCAGGTTCCAGCTCCTGTCTCAAGACTTCCACCATAGAGACCCGCACCAGCATTCCACCTGCGGTGTAGCCTGACTCTCCAATCCATTGTGGATTCATCTGTTTCCAGCTACAACATTACCTGCTTCCAGCTCAGCTTCCAGCAGAGTACAGCTTCCCTTAAAGGGCCGGTGTCCTTTCTACACTTTACCACTCTCCACCGGTATTATTATTTCTCCGCTCTCAAGTTCTACATTTCAGTTCATATTTCATCGCTCCCAAGTTCATTTATTATTTAACTGGTTCCAGCCAGTATCCACTCCGTGCTAACAACAGTCTGGTTCCAGCCAGTATCCACAGCAGCTGTTTTATCTTCAGCAACCCAGCTTTTCCTGGAACACCAGCTGGCACAATCCTGGGTTATCTCCATTGCTACAGTCGGGCCTGGTAAGGACTTTCCATCTAGAAGATCATAAGAACTATCTCACACTACCAGTGCCCTGTGGCTCCTGCCATCCTGTAGTACCCAGGAACTGTATTTATTCTTTGCTGACTTTTACGTTTTCTTTTACTGCTGCTGTGTTGCGGAGTTGTCATAATAAACATCATTGACTTTTATCCAAGTTGTCGTGGTCACGCCTTCGGGCAGTTATTATTCATGTTACTTACATGTCCAGGGGTCTGATACAACCTTCCAGGTTCCGGTACATCTCAGCCCCTACAACTGAGGCTGCCTCCCGTCAGCTCAGGCCCTCAGTTGTGACAGTAAGCACTGACCTAATGAATCCAGCCGGAGACCAGGATCAAGCGGCCAGGCCGATGCAAGAACTGGCAGCCCGACTAGAACACCAGGAGGCTGCACAGGGCCACATCATCCGCTGTCTCCAGGATCTCTCTACTCGGCTGGATGGGATTCAGACAACTCTCCGTGGATCAGGCGCGTCTGGTGCGTCAACCACAGTGACTCCAGCTATAACCCCACCCACCTTACCCATTTCTGCTCCACGTCTTCATCTTCCAACGCCAGCAAAATTTGACGGATCTCCAAGATTCTGCAGGGGATTTCTCAACCAGTGTGAGATTCAGTTTGAGCTACAACCTGGCAATTTTCCCAGTGACCGTACAAAAATTGCCTACATTATTTCTCTTCTCAGTGGCTCAGCCCTTGATTGGGCATCACCGTTATGGGAGAGGTCCGACACCCTGCTATCTTCCTACACTGCCTTCGTGTCAACATTCAGGCGCATCTTCGACGAGCCAGGCCGGGTAACCTCAGCTTCATCCGAGATTCTCCGTTTACGCCAGGGGTCACGTACTGTAGGACAATATCTGATACAGTTCCAGATCCTGGCATCCGAACTGGCATGGAACGACGAGGCCCTGTATGCTGCATTCTGGCATGGCTTATCTGAGCGTATTAAAGATGAGTTAGCTACCAGAGACTTACCTTCTAAGTTAGATGAGCTAATCTCACTCTGCACGAAAGTTGATTTACGTTTCAGAGAGAGAGCAACTGAGCGTGGAAGATCATCTGCTCCAAAATCTTCTGCTCCTCCTCCTCGTCAACTGTCACCATCTAAAGATGAGCCCATGCAACTTGGCCGTTCCCGTTTAACTCCTGCTGAGCGCCGAAGACGTCTCTCCGAGTTTCTCTGTCTCTATTGTGCAGCTCCGTCTCACACCATTAATGCCTGTCCCAAACGTCCGGGAAACTCCAAATCCTAGCTCGCCAAGGAGAGGGCCGGCTAGGAGTAATGATCTCCTCTCCATCTCCTCAAGATTGTAATCTCCCAGTCTCGCTTCAAGTTGCTCAACGTTATCGGAACGTCATTGCCCTCCTTGATTCCGGAGCAGCTGGGAACTTTATTACCGAAGCCTATGTTAAACGGTGGTCCCTACCCACCGAGAGACTTCCTTCGTCCATTTCTTTAACTGCCGTGGATGGCAGCAAAATTTTTGATGCAGTCATTTCTTTAAGGACTCTACCAGTTCGTCTGAGAGTGGGAGTTCTTCATTCCGAACTTATTTCTTTTTTAGTGATTCCAAGAGCCACACATCCTGTGGTCCTGGGCCTTCCATGGCTCCGTCTTCACAATCCTACAATTGATTGGACGACTACGCAAATCCTGGCATGGGGTTCCTCCTGTGCTGAGACATGTTTGTTTAAAGTATTGCCTGTCTGTTCTTCCTCCCCCAGGTCGTCTGATGTTCCACCTCCTCCATATCAAGATTTCACGGATGTGTTCAGTAAAGCTTCTGCTGATATCCTTCCTCCTCATAGAGAATGGGACTGTCCGATTGATCTCGTTCCAGGGAAGGTTCCACCTCGAGGCCGAACTTATCCGTTGTCTCTGCCTGAGACGCATTCTATGGAGGAATATATTAAAGAGAACCTAGCAAAGGGGTTCATTCGACCTTCTTCTTCTCCAGCCGGCGCAGGCTTCTTTTTTGTAAAAAAGAAAGATGGTGGTCTGCGGCCGTGCATCGACTACAGAGGTTTGAACGACATTACCATCAAGAACCGTTATCCTTTACCCCTGATTACTGAGCTCTTTGACAGAGTTAGCGGAGCTACCATCTTTACAAAGCTGGACTTGCGAGGTGCATACAATCTCATCCGGATCCGTGAGGGTGACGAGTGGAAGACTGCCTTTAACACCCGTGACGGACATTATGAGTACCTCGTCATGCCCTTCGGATTGAGCAATGCTCCAGCTGTCTTCCAGCATTTTGTCAATGAGATCTTCAGAGACATTCTATACCGTCATGTCGTGGTCTATCTAGACGATATCCTCATTTTTGCCAACGATTTAGAGGAACATCGTTTTTGGGTTAAAGAGGTTCTGTCCCGTCTCCGTGTCAATCATCTCTATTGCAAATTAGAAAAATGCGTCTTTGAAGTCAAGTCCATTCCGTTTCTAGGGTACATTGTGTCCGGTTCCGGACTAGAGATGGATCCTGAGAAACTACAAGCAATCCAAAATTGGCCGGTACCCTTAACCCTCAAAGGGGTCCAGAGGTTCTTAGGGTTCGCCAACTATTACCGAAAGTTTATACGAGACTTTTCCACCATTGTGGCGCCTATTACTGCTTTCACTAAGAAGGGTGCTAACCCGTCCAAGTGGTCTGAAGAAGCCATGCAAGCATTTCATCTTTTAAAACAAAGGTTCATCTCTGCGCCTGTTCTGAAACAGCCTGACATCGACTCTCCTTTCATCTTAGAGGTGGATGCCTCCTCCGTTGGAGTAGGAGCGGTGTTATCTCAGAGGGCTAAAGATGGCCATTTACACCCTTGCAGTTTCTTCTCCCGGAAGTTCTCCCCAGCTGAGCGCAACTATGCCATTGGCGACCAGGAGTTGCTAGCCATCAAGCTCGCTCTAGAAGAGTGGAGGTATCTGTTGGAGGGAGCTTCTCATTCAATCACCATACTTACAGACCACAAGAACCTTTTATACCTGAAGGGCGCACAATGTCTCAACCCTCGTCAGGCCAGATGGGCACTTTTCTTTTCCAGGTTCGACTTTAAACTCCAGTTCTGTCCGGGCTCTCAGAATCGCAAGGCCGATGCCCTTTCCCGCTCATGGGAGCAAGAAAATGAGTCAGAGTCTTCAGACAAGCATCCTATTATAAATCCGTTGGCATTCTCCACGGTAGGGATGGACTCTACGCCCCCATCAGGGAAAAGTTTTGTGAAGCCGATGCTAAGGAAGAAGCTCATGCATTGGGCCCATGCTTCCCGTTTTGCCGGACATACAGGTATCCAAAAAACCCTGGAGTTTATCTCTAGGTCCTATTGGTGGCCAACTCTGAAAAAGGACGTCTTGGAGTTTATTGCATCTTGCCCAAAGTGTGCCCAACATAAAGTATCCCGCCAGTCGCCTGCGGGGCAACTGGTTCCACTATCCGTTCCCCGTCGACCATGGACCCACTTGTCGATGGATTTCATTACAGACTTACCCATGTGCAACAAGTTCAATACCATCTGGGTGGTAGTTGACCGGTTCACCGAGATGGCACACTTCATTCCTCTCACCGGTCTTCCGTCAGCTTCCAAGTTGGCTCAAGTATTCATACAAGAGATCTTCCGACTCCACGGTCTTCCTGAAGAAATTATCTCAGATCGAGGAGTTCAATTCACAGCCAAATTCTGGCGAAGTTTATGTCAAGTCCTCCAAGTCAAGCTAAAGTTTTCCACGGCTTACCATCCTCAGACCAATGGTCAAACCGAGAGGGTGAATCAGGACTTGGAGGCCTTCCTCCGCATCTATGTGTCCTCCTCTCAAGATGACTGGGTTCAATTACTTCCCTGGGCCGAGTTCTGTCATAACAACCAGTATCATTCTTCATCTGCTTCAACACCATTCTTCACTAACTTTGGATTCCACCCTAAAGTTCCTGAGTTCCAACCGCTTCCAGCAACTTCTGTTCCCGCAGTGGATATCACCTTGCATCAGTTTGCCAATATCTGGAAGAGCGTACGATCAGCTCTGCTCAAGGCATCGTTCAGGTACAAGAAGTTTGCGGATAAGAAGCGTCGAGCAGTTCCTGCTCTCAAGGTGGGTGATCGGGTATGGTTATCCACGAAGAATTTGAGGTTAAGAGTTCCCAGTATGAAGTTTGCACCTCGCTATATCGGTCCTTTCAAGATTGAACAAGTCATCAATCCTGTTGCTTACAGACTCCAGTTGCCTCCCTTCTTAAAAATACCCAGGACATTCCATGTTTCCCTGTTGAAACCGCTGATCTTGAATCGGTTTCATTCCTCACTTCCTCCAACTCCGAAAGTCCAAACTCAACGAGGCGTTGAGTATGAAGTGGCCAAGATCCTGGACTCACGTCACCGTTACGGTCAACTACAGTATCTTATTGACTGGAAGGGTTACGGCCCTGAGGAACGTTCATGGACCAATGCTTCTGATGTCCATGCTCCTGCCTTGGTCCGGAGATTCCATTCCAAGTTTCCTCAAAAGCCAAAGAAGTGTCCTGGGGCCACTCCTAAAGGGGGGGGTGCTGTCACGATCCGGGTATCTGGACGCCATTTCTTACCCATCAGATGCCTCCTAAGGCTGGCTCAGCGCTCCAGGACCGGATCCCATCTGTTATCCTAATGTTCACATTCCTGCATCCTCTCCTGTCTCTCTGAGACGCTGTCACAGTAACGCCTTATTACATCTGGCATGGCGTCTCCCACGGCCTCCGCCGCCGTCCCTGAGCTTCTGCATGCAGAGTGTCAGAGTGGCGATTACGTCAGCCGCGGCCTCCGCTGTGTCCGCGTGGTTGGATGTGCACTTGTCAGCCTGGCGTCTCCTGTCTCCAGTGGCCGGCGCCGCCATTACTGTTTTCATTACCACATGGATTACAAACCAAACTTCCCTCCAAGTGTCTGCATGGGCGCAGCCATCTTGGATTCTGTCAGCTGATCATTTCCTCCAATCTGTTGTCAGTATTGTTAATCTGCATAATTGCCTAGCCAATCCCTTCCTTGCTGCAGGTATAAATACACTGTGCCTGAGCAAGGAAGGCGTCAGTGCTTTGGTTGTCAAACCTAGTTCCTGTTTGTCTCTCTCCTGTGATTGTCTTCCAGGTTCCAGCTCCTGTCTCAAGACTTCCACCATAGAGACCCGCACCAGCATTCCACCTGCGGTGTAGCCTGACTCTCCAATCCATTGTGGATTCATCTGTTTCCAGCTACAACATTACCTGCTTCCAGCTCAGCTTCCAGCAGAGTACAGCTTCCCTTAAAGGGCCGGTGTCCTTTCTACACTTTACCACTCTCCACCGGTATTATTATTTCTCCGCTCTCAAGTTCTACATTTCAGTTCATATTTCATCGCTCCCAAGTTCATTTATTATTTAACTGGTTCCAGCCAGTATCCACTCCGTGCTAACAACAGTCTGGTTCCAGCCAGTATCCACAGCAGCTGTTTTATCTTCAGCATCCCAGCTTTTCCTGGAACACCAGCTGGCACAATCCTGGGTTATCTCCATTGCTACAGTCGGGCCTGGTAAGGACTTTCCATCTAGAAGATCATAAGAACTATCTCACACTACCAGTGCCCTGTGGCTCCTGCCATCCTGTAGTACCCAGGAACTGTATTTATTCTTTGCTGACTTTTACGTTTTCTTTTACTGCTGCTGTGTTGCGGAGTTGTCATAATAAACATCATTGACTTTTATCCAAGTTGTCGTGGTCACGCCTTCGGGCAGTTATTATTCATGTTACTTACATGTCCAGGGGTCTGATACAACCTTCCAGGTTCCGGTACATCTCAGCCCCTACAACTGAGGCTGCCTCCCGTCAGCTCAGGCCCTCAGTTGTGACACAGCGGATCCGAAGGAATCCTTCGTGGAGTAACTCAGAGTCATCCTCCTTAAAGGCCTCAGAAATGAGACACTGTCTTAGGAAGAGTACCAGTACCTCCTTAACACCAACCCCGTCACCCCCATCTTTTATTTCCTCCCAAAAGTGCATAAATCGATGACCAATCCACCGGGAAGGCCTATTGTGGCAGGAATCGATTCTCTAACATCTCACCTGTCGGAATACGTGGATATCTTCCTCAGAAAATATGTCATGGACCTACCTGCATATCTTAAAGATACCACTTCAGTTCTTAACTTAATGGAATCACAAGGATGGAAAGACACGTACAGATGGGTTACGATAGATGTACAGTCTTTATATACGTGCATTAAACATGAAAAGGGAATTCAGGCATGTAATTTTTTCATGGGTAAGGATCATCTCATCACGGATGACCACCGTATTTTTATTTGTGAAATTATGAATTTTATCCTGAAACATAATTATTTTAAATTTCTGGATCAATTTTACCTCCAGACCTGTGGGACAGCAATGGGCACTATATTCGCGCCAAGTTTCGCTAACCTTTTTATGGGACACTGGGAAAATGAATATATTTTTCCGAATCATCGTTTTAATCTGAATATCATCTTTTATAAAAGATATATAGATGATATTTTAATCATATGGGATGGCGATGAATCCTCTTTTAAAGACTTCCTTCTTTATATATCAGACAATACCATGAACTTGAAGTTCACATCCAACAATAACACGGAACAAATTGAGTTTTTAGATCTGATACTGACCCACCAAGGAAAGGAGGTCATTACAAAGAACTTCATAAAAAAGGTGGATACAAACAGCTACGTTCATTATCAAAGCAACCATCTTAAACAATGGAAAAATAATATTCCCCTTTCTCAGCTCACCAGGATTGCACGAAACTGCAAGAAAATGGATGATCGTGATGCCCAATTGTCAGTCTACACAGAGAGATTCAAGGAAAAAGGATACCCTGAACATCTCCTAGCAGCGGCCAATACTAAAGCAAAAACCCTGGAAAGAAACAATCTTCTGGAATATAAACCAAAGGAGACCAATAAAGACACCGTAAGATTCATCACCACCTACAGTAAACATGTCAACCTGATTAAACAAGCACTCAAATCACACTGGAACATACTGCTAATGGACCCCATTCTCAAAGACTACTTACCAACTGAACCCCATGTGGTGTTTAAGAAATCCCAGAATTTAAAGGACCTCCTTGCACCAAGTATGCTAAGAAACCGTGAAACTCCCAAGAGTACACTACCCAAATGTGTGGGATGTTTCAAATGTGGCCACTGCAACATCTGCAAGTTTGTGAACCCTAATAGAAAGACATTCAAGAACACAAGTGAAACTAAGGAGTACAAGATAAAGCACTTTATCAACTGCAACACATCTTCAGTCATCTACCTCCTGGAATGCCCCTGCAAGATGAAATACATCGGCAAGACTAAGAGGCCACTAAAAATCCGTGTGCAGGAGCATGTAAGAAACATAAAAAACCGGGTCCAAACACATGCCGTATCCAGACACTTCCTACAACACCATGGCTCTAACCCGGAGGAACTCACGTTCAAGGGTTTAGAACTAGTGACACTTGGAGAAAGAGGGGGGGACCTCTCCAACCTTCTATCAAAGAGAGAGATGTTTTGGATACATGAAATAAAATCCCTCCATCCGGACGGACTGAATGAAGGCTATGAAATAGCTCCCTTCTTATAAACGTAAGCCTGTTATTTCCAATCCTCAACTCCTGACATCATCCACTTATCTTTTTCTAGCTAGGTCCAGGTTGGAAAACGGAGTGGTGTCTCCCCTACCTCTGGACCCCCTCTCCCACCACCCAGATCTCAGATTACAGTCATACCACACTGGATATGCCCAAATTCGTCCGATCTTGGAAGCCAAGCAGTGTTGGCCCGGCCAGTACTGGGTAAGGAAACTTCCCAAGAAGACCGGGTGCTGTAATAATAACTAGATCAGGGGCGTGCGACTCTTACACCCCCCCCCTTTCTTTGTATACCTCTCTATACATCTCTCTCTCTCTCTCTTTCATCTCTGCATTCCAACCAATAAAGCTTCTTCTCCCTTTATGATGATATATGCGCATATATATTTATAAATTTGATCCTGAATGCCATATCCACTCTCCACCCATCTATTTATATACATCTATTTATATAATTCTATCAGTTCTATTAAATACATGTATATCTCTTGATGTCCTTGAGAAATACTATTTTATATGGATGTCAGTTTTTAAAGTAAAAATACTGCATTAGTGTCTCTCAGTTTAAGGTGATGAACCACAGCATAGCATACTTTACACCTAGTCTGCAGAATCTGTATATCTAATGCGGACTATATATGACTATTAATCTGTTTACATGCACTGATTCATGCTCTCATCCTCTTTACATATTTGGCTTCCCGTTTGGAGACAATGCGAACGTGTCCGACCTATCTAACTGAATGAACATTATCCATGCAATTATGGCCGCCGGCACCCGCTCCCAGCACAAGTAATCGTCCTGCATTACGGACTCCGAGAAGATGGCTGCCGCACTTCCCTTCACATTGGCCGGCGCATGGGCAGGAGGAAGCCGCGGTTACCGGAAGTGGGGCGGAAATGATGCGATCGGCGTCATACTCCGGAGTAAACGAGACCAAAGGACTTTTATGGTCTACAAAGACTCCCAGCACTGTTTCTTAGCGCTAACCAAGCGCTTTACTATATTTACAGCCTCCCTCCCTATTGGTCACACTGATTATGTGTTTTTGAATTGCACATGCATGATTGAATCCTGTTTCCAAAAATGTCAATCAATTACAGGAAGTGACGTCATTAATCACTTCCTTACCCACAGGGGTATATATAGATGATGTGTCCCACTGTACTTACTACCCCTTGATGAAGTCAGACCAGACGAAACGCGTTGGGTGATTCCTGCTACTATTGAAGTCCTCAGTTAAGCTACTTTTTCTATTTATGGAACTTTTTATCTACATACATATTTTTTACATAATTTTAGACACACAGCTGTTTCTAATGATTCTTATCTTCTAAGTACTTGAATTTTTAGCACTACTTTTATCGTAGTCCTTTTTTTATTATTGTTCATATCCTTTGCAATGATTTTTTTGATAACTTTTTAACGGATTTTTAAAGAAGCATTCTTGTATGTTGCCTTTTTTTATGTCCAAAACTTGTCTAAACGTTCATTGTAAAACAAACCCTGTATTGTTTTTAAAAAAAAACATCTTTTTAGTCTCCTAGCTTATGTACCACCTGTGGTCGCTCTGATCTTATTTGCTTTTTCCAATTCTCTTCTATCCTGCACACGTACAAGTGTAGGTTTTACCTAAGATCGAGCAGACGCCCCATAAATAAAGGGGAGTGGCATATAGAGACCAGATATTTCACTAGGGTATATCATAGACATACTGTGAAAAAATACTTTCTACTGCATTTTTTGGCGCTGTTAGCTCACCCTATATACATATATATATATATATATATATATACATACCAGGTTGTCTTCAAGACCCCAATGAGGATCTCAAATAGAGGGCACTCACCAATTCATTTCCATAGATAAAAGGATTTATTAGGACATTGAAGTCATCACATACATGTCGACGTTTTGGCTTCGCAGAGCCTTTTTCAAGACCACCACAGGAGACATCTGTTCAGCACACCAGAAAACAGCATACTGACATCAGCCTCACGGGCTCCCTTATATAGCACATACTCAATTACCTTAACGATTTAATTGCTTAATTACCGGAAGTAACCATGTCCCAGTGCTCCATATTATCACTGGAACAAGTATACCTCTCAGGCACTGCTCACAGCAGTACTTTCACCACAATCATCAGTACATTATGTGACTATCCAAACCTATTTAACACCAGTATAATACAAGAGGCCATAGCGGATTTCAAACACTTACATATATAGTACTAAAATCGCGTCCTATCCAGAAGCGCATCATATGCGCTCCACCGGTCACCGCTCTGTGTTCCATCTGCATTGGAAATGCTGAAATCGCGTCCTACCCGGAAGCGCGTCATATGTGCTCCACCGGTCACCGCTTTGCGTTCCAGCATTACATCCGCCCGGATACGCGTCATGCGTCTCATGGGAAGATGTTTGCGTTTCACTATCACCAAGATACAATATGACAGCCATTGCTGCCATAATCACACTGGTGTATCATCATATACAGACTAGTTTACCTACTAATAGTTACATAATCAACATACTGTAACCATTATCTTGTAGATAGCGGCCTCATTGAAAAAATATATTGCACAATATCACTAGCTATACAAGGAAGCCCGTGAGACATATCACACCCTGCCCCTTAAAGGCATACATACACGAATACATATGTGAATCCATTAAAAATGCCACACTTCTGCACATCAAATAATACATGCGTAACAGAAGCTGCATATAATTATCCAAACATTACAACATAAAACATTAAAATATAGGACATTGTTTGCATAGAGAAAATACATATATACATTTTATTATTATTATATTTTATTTATTTTTTATTTTATTTTTTATTTTGCTTTTTATGAAACTTCTTGCTCAAACTAAAATCGGGATCAAATTGGATCCCAACCTAATATTGTTGAAAGTTAATGTATAAAGATCTTCAATGGATTATTTTCATTGAGTCCACGAGGTGTGATGGTGTCCAACCTGTATATCCATCGTGATTCAAGTCTTTTTAATGCTAGGACCCTATCACCACCTCTTGTCGGTTCTGGTACCTGGTCTATAATCATGCATCGTAGAGATGAGACTAGATGATTATGAAGAAGGAAATGTTTTGCAACAGGTTTATCAGTCTCCTTTGTCTGGATCGCAACCCTGATCGAGTAGCGATGATTCGCCATTCTATCCCTGAATGGTCTACTCGTCATACCAGTGTAATAGAGGCCACATGGGCATATTATCACGTAAATGACAAAGGCACTCATACAAGATAAATTATATAGAATACGAATCTTTGTTCCATTGTGTGGATGTCGGAATTCCTTGCCACTTATCATAGAATTGCATGTGGTACATCCTTTACACTTGAAACAGCCCGTCCTACCAGACCTTAGCCAATGTGAAGGCATCTGTGCTGGCTGCATCGTTGGGCGCATCAATAGTTGATGTAAATTGGGTCCCCTTCGGTATGCACCCATTGGGGGTTTGGTGCCACGGAAATCTAGCTGAGTCAGTTGTCAATAATGGCCAGTGCTGATTATAGATGTTTCTTGCTGTGTGTGTGTTATGCACACCAGTGCTTGCAGGAATGTACTGGTGTCTGAACTGTTATGCACACCAGTGCCTGCAGGAATGTACTGGTGTCTGAACTGTTAGGGATGCAAAACAAATGAACTCACAGACAGACTGGGGAATATGACATTACGTACACAGAAGGTGATAGGGTAACAAAATAAACACAAAGTGAACAGAGAAGCCCAGAGGCTAAGAAACTGGGTGTCTCCCTAGTATTAGTAATGCTCAGATGGAAAAAGCAAGATGTTGTGTTTTAATACGTAGAGAACCCGAAATGCTGTTGCTAAGGGCAACAGCAAAACCCTAAAGGGTTACCAACGGGTGTGGCAGTAAACTCCTTGGTCAGAGATGGAATGATAGACACAAGGAGAGTCTCCACAATCCTAATCCTCACTTGCAGTGCACAGGTTCAGCTTACTGCCACTAAACTGACACCTGAACACCTTGCACAGTGAGACAGGATTTAGGCAGGCAAGTCTGAGAATACAGCCGCAAACTTGCTAAGTTCACAGAGTAGCAAAAGAACCCCAGCAAGTTAAACGACTGACTCCAGTCTTACTGCTAGGTCTGGATTGGCAGAGTGTAGTACCAAATCCCCAGGCCTATTTGCAGTAAGCAACAACAAATACAAAGCTACACAGTACTGGCTAACTTTCAGGAACTGACCAACAAAGATTCAGCAGCATCTGCCTAACCTGAGAAGAGCCCTTATATAGCAGGTGCTGTCCACGCCCCACTCAGACCTCACAGACTGTGAGTACAAAAACCAGCACCGGATCCCCTGCCGTGCACAGAGCCTGTAACCACTGCACAGCAAAAGACCCGAACCGGAGTATCAGCTGCGCTCAGGTTACTCCGCTAGCACTTGTCTCCCGGTTGCCATGGCGACGTGGCAGCACAGGGCAGGAGACCCTAACAGTACCCCCCCCCTCTGACGAGAGGTCAAAGAACCCCTACCACCGGGTTTATCGGGGAACTGCGAGAAGAAAGAGCGTATCAGTCTGGGGGCATGAAGATCACAACTGCGCACCCACGACCGCTCCTCCGGGCCATACCCCTTCCAGTGCACCAAAAATGACAGCCGACCCCGAACCATCTTGGAGTCAAGAATTCTTTCAACAACAAACTCCCTCTGGCCACGTATCAGAAGAGGGGAAGGTCTTCCACTGGAAGAAGGATTACTAATCGCCCGTTTTAAAAGGGAACAATGAAATGTTTTATTGATACCCAAAGAACGGGGCAGATCTAACTGAAATGCCACCGGATTGATAACCCTGGTGATCTTATAAGGGCCGATGAACCGGGGGCCTAACTTATGAGATGGCTGTCTCATCTTCAAATTCTTGGTAGACAACCAGACGAAGTCTCCTAATTTGAAGCTGCAGGGTCTTTTCCGCTTATCAAAAACCCTTTTGGTCACTAATGACACAGACACAAGGGCTTTCTTCACTTTCCTCCAAATACCTCTAAGGACCGAAACCAGAGAGGAACCACCAGGCGTGGAGTCCAGGGGGTCAAAAGAATTGGCTTTAGGATGATGCCCATACACACAAAGGAAGGGAGAGATCCCTGTAGCAGAATGAGCCGCGTTGTTATAGGCAAACTCCGCCATGGACAGATGAGCAACCCAGTCAGTCTGACACTTGGAGACATAACACCTGAGGAACTGCTCCAAGGACTGGTTCACCCTTTCAGTCTGCTCATTAGACTGCGGATGGTAGCCTGACGACAAGCTGACAGAAATCTGGAGATCGGAACAAAATGCCCTCCAGAATTTGGCCACAAACTGGGATCCGCGGTCAGAGACCACATCAAGTGGCAACCCGTGGAGACGCACAACATGCAGCATAAATAATTCAGACAGGCGTCTGGCCGATGGCAGCCCAACCAGTGGAACGAAGTGCGCCATCTTCGATAACCTGTCAACGACAACCCAGATGGCTGTCATCCCCGAGGATTTGGGCAAGTCCACCACAAAATCCATTGAAATGTGGGTCCATGGCTTAGATGGGATAGAGAGTGGATGTAATGGGCCAACAGGAACCCCTCTAGGAGTCTTATTTCGGGCACAGATGTCACATGCCCGAACCCACTGATCCACATCCTTAGCCACCGAGGGCCACCACACCACCCTAGATAGCAACTCCCGAGTTCTGGCAATACCCGGGTGACCTGCCGACTTCTTGGCATGGAATTCCAGGAACACTTGCTGTCTTAACCTAGGAGGCACAAACAAAAGACCTACCGGAAGGTCTGGAGGAGCCTGCTCCTGTGCTCTAAGGACTAATGATAAGAGGTCCTGGGTAATGCCCACTTTAATACATGATGGGGACACAATGTGCAACGGCTCCTCGGTGGTCTCCTGGATTGGAGCAAAACTCTGCGAGAGCGCATCAGCCTTGATGTTTTTTGACCCAGGGCGATATGTTATCAAAAAATTAAAGCGGGCAAAAAACAAAGCCCATCGTGCCTGCCTGGCATTGAGACGCTTCGCTGACTCTAAATATGCCAGATTCTTATGGTCGGTGAGAATTGAGACCACAAACTTAGCCCCCTCAAGCCAGTGTCTCCACTCCTCGAGTGCATCCTTAATAGCCAACAATTCCCGGTTACCCACGTCATAATTCATCTCGGCAGGCGAAAATTTACGGGAAAAGTAAGCACAGGGATGAAGGCGATTATCAGACACTCCCATCTGAGAGAGCACTGCCCCAATACCCATCTCAGAGGCATCCACCTCCACCACAAAAGGACGCTCTGGATCTGGGTGTCGCAGCACCTTGGCCGATACAAATGCCCTTTTGAGACGGGCAAAAGCCGCTTTAGCCTCACAAGACCAGTGAGCAACATCCGCCCCCTTCTTAGTGAGTGCCACCAAGGGCGCCACTATAGACGAAAATCCAGCGATAAATCGTCTATAAAAATTCGCAAAGCCCAGGAAACGCTGAAGCGCCTTCAAACTAGTGGGCTGCACCCAATCCAGGACTGCCTGTACCTTGGAACCCTCCATTTGGAAACCTTCTGGGGAGATAATATATCCTAGAAATGCGATTTGCTGAACTTCAAATTCGCACTTCTCCAGCTTCGCCCCAAGCCGGTGGTCTCTAAGTTTCTGGAGGACTAAGCGTACATGCTTCCGATGTTCCTCCAGGGAATGGGAGAAGATTAGGATGTCATCTAAGTATACAACTAAGAATCTATCCAAATATTCCCTGAGTACATCATTCATGAAATCCTGGAAGACTGCCGGGGCATTACAGAGCCCAAAAGGCATCACCAAATATTCATAATGCCCTGAGTGGGTATTAAAGGCAGTCTTCCATTCATCCCCCTCTCTTATTCGGATTAGATTGTACGCACCGCGTAGGTCAATCTTAGAAAAAATGGTGGCAGTACGAAGCTGGTCAAACAAGACCGAAATGAGAGGCAGTGGGTATGAGTTTTTAATCGTGATACGGTTCAATTCCCTGAAGTCGATGCAGGGTCGCAACGAACCGTCCTTTTTACCCACGAAGAAGAACCCCGACCCAACTGGAGACTGTGAAGGTCTGATAAATCCCTTAGCCAAGTTCTCCTGAATGTACTCTGCCATAGCCTGAGTCTCAGGACGTGACAGGGAGTACAACCTGCTCTTGGGAAGCTTAGCATTTGGCAACAAATCAATGGCACAGTCATAAGGGCGATGGGGAGGTAGTACCTCTGCAACTTTTTTGGAGAACACGTCCGCAAAATCTGCATAACACCCTGGCAATCCTGGCAAACTTAGCTGCGAGAGACTGACTGGAAGGCTCAAGCAACTCCTGAAACAATCAGTACCCCAACTAAGAATCTCCCCAGAGACCCAGTCAAATTGAGGATTGTGGGCCCTTAACTAGGGTAACCCCAACACCAATGGGGCAAAAGTACAGACAGTCACATAAAAGGACAATTTTTCAGCGTGTGTGGCTCCAATAAACAAAGAAATCTGGCTAGTGCAAGAGGTAATTTTACCTTGGGATAATGGTTCCCCGTTTAACCCACAAATCTCAATTTCCGATGCCAAGGGTACTAAGGGAGTGTTTCAGGGCGAATTGGCGGTCCATAAAAACCCCGTCGGCCCCACTGTCCACAAAGGCCTCAGTCTTGACAGTTTGACCGAGGATCTTCAAGGTCACCGGAATGATAAAAGTCTTCTTGGGAAATTCTGACTTCTGGCCTGACAGGATATTTCCCATCACCCTCAGGCCCTGAAGTTTTCCGGCTTTTCTGGGCATGATACTACCACATGACCTTTATTCCCCAGTACAAACACAACCCCTGCTGTCTCCTCCGCGTCTTCTCACGCGAGGAGAGGCGGGTAGCCCCAATCTGCATAGGCTCCTCGGAAAATTCCTCAGAGTCTGAGGTTCCCTTGGGAAAGAAGGAAACCTCGGTCTCCCTTTCAAGCCAACGCTCTCTCAGCCGTCTATCCACCCGGATGGATAACTGCATGAGCTGATCCAAGCTATCAGGCAAGGGATATTGTACCAGTTGGTCTTTTATCTGGTTAGAAAGACCTCTTCGGTACTGGTGTCTCAGGGCTGGGTCATTCCACTGGGTATCATGGGCCAACCTCCGAAACTCCGTACAGTAAACCTCAACTGGCCTTCGCCCTTGCTTAAGGATCGAAATCTGAGCCTCGGCTGAGGCCGTCTTGTCAGGGTCATCATACAACATGCCCAGTGCCGTAAAAAAAGCATCAACACTTTTAAGCGACGGACAGTCAGGCTGCAACCCATATGCCCAGACCTGTGGGTCTCCTTGTAGCAAGGAAATCACTATGCCCACCCGCTGAATCTCCGACCCAGAAGACTGAGGCCTAATCCGGAAATATAGCTTGCAGCTCTCCTTGAAACAAAAGAACTGCGAGCGATCTGCAGAAAAACGATCCGGGAGATTTACTTTCGGCTCCTTAACCCCTGAAGGTGCTGCTGCTGCGGGAGCTCCGCCAGCAGCTTGGGAGGTGTGCATGTTAATGGACAAATCATTAAATTGTCGAGTCAGGACCTGCACCTGATCGACCACCTGTTGCAACGTATTTTGAGGGGTATGCTCCATATTCCCACAAAATTTCAACAGGAGTATTAGGCTGCTGAATATGTTATGCACACCAGTGCCTGCAGGAATGTACTGGTGTCTGAACTGTTATGCACACCAGTGCCTGCAGGAATGTACTGGTGTCTGAACTGTTAGGGATGCAAAACAAATGAACTCACAGACAGACTGGGGAATATAACATTACGTACACAGAAGGTGATAGGGTAACAAAATAAACACAAAGTGAACAGAGAAGCCCAGAGGCTAAGAAACTGGGTGTCTCCCTAGTATTAGTAATGCTCAGATGGAAAAAGCAAGATGTTGTGTTTTAATACGTAGAGAACCCGAAATGCTGTTGCTAAGGGCAACAGCAAAACCCTAAAGGGTTACCAACGGGTGTGGCAGTAAACTCCTTGGTCAGAGATGGAATGATAGACACAAGGAGAGTCTCCACAATCCTAATCCTCACTTGCAGTGCACAGGTTCAGCTTACTGCCACTAAACTGATACCTGAACACCTTGCACAGTGAGACAGGATTTAGGCAGGCAAGTCTGAGAATACAGCCACAAACTTGCTAAGTTCACAGAGTAGCAAAAGAACCCCAGCAAGTTAAACGACTGACTCCAGTCTTACTGCTAGGTCTGGATTGGCAGAGTGTAGTACCAAATCCCCAGGCCTATTTGCAGTAAGCAACAACAAATACAAAGCTACACAGTACTGGCTAACTTTCAGGAACTGACCAACAAAGATTCAGCAGCATCTGCTTAACCTGAGAAGAGGCCTTATATAGCAGGTGCTGTCCACGCCCCACTCAGACCTCACAGACTGTGAGCACAAAAACCAGCACCGGATCCCCTGCCGTGCACAGAGCCTGTAACCACTGCACAGCAAAAGACCCGAACCGGAGTATCAGCTGCGCTCAGGTTACTCCGCTAGCACTTGTCTCCCGGTTGCCATGACGACGTGGCAGCACAGGGCAGGAGACCCTAACAGTGTGAGGTATGATCATACTTGCTAACATGCACTATTCGATTATCCTTCTTAGGATTTCACATCTTTGTCAATCGGGTGTCTGAAGCGATGATATGCTTTTTTGATACATCTATTCAGTGTTGTGAGTGAGTACCCTCTCTGTAGAAACCTGGATTTCATCTCCTCTATTTGTATTTCAGCAAGTTCATCTGTAGAGTTTATCCTCAATACACGGAGAAATTGGGATATTGGCAAGCTTTTTTTAAGCATAGGTGGATGCCTGCTTGTGGCTTGCAAGATGGTATTGCGATCCGTTGCTTTGCGATATAGCGTGGTATCCAGATTTGTTCCATTCCGCCATAACGTAACATCCAAAAAGGTTGCTGTAGCCAAATCAATTGTATATGTAAATCTAATAGGTCCCTCAATTTCATTGAGGTTATCAATCATAGCGAACAGGTCGTCCCTTGTACCAGACCAGAGCAAAAAGATATCGTCAATAAATCTCATAATTCTTAACAATCTGTGTCCATACTGTGAAAATATGTATTTACGCTCATACGCAGCCATGTATAAATTGGCGTATGCTGGTGCCAAGTTGGAACCCATGGCTGTCCCCTGGATTTGAGCGTAATAATCTACACCATACATGAAATTGTTTTAAGAACCAGCTCGATCAGATTAATCAGAAATTCAATAGGGGGTTTTGTATGCTGTTGTCTAATTGCATCAATACCCTCATGGTGTGGAATTACCGTATACAATGATTTTACATCGAGAGTCACTAACCACACATCAGATACTGGTAATTCAATATCTCTAACCTTTGACAAAAAAATCAGTGGTATCACGTATGTAGCTAATTGTATTACATACTAAAGGCTGCAGAAATTGATCAATATAAATAGCAAGTGGTTGAAGAAGAGACCCCTTAGCCGATACAATCGGCCGACCTGGAGGGCTTACCATTTGTTTATGGACCTTCGGCAATGTGTAAAGTATTGGTACAATCGGGTTTTCAACCTTGAGAAACTCTGCTACCGAATCCTCAATCCATGCCGCCTGGAGGCCTAGTTCAATGACCTCATCGATAATTATTTTGTATACCGGGGTCGGGTTGGCTTTCAATTTGACATATGTGAGCTTGTCCGCCAACTGGCGTCTAATCTCGGTCATATTGGCCCCAATCCTGGATAACACCGCCTCGCCTTTATCCGCGGGGCGTATAACGATGTTCTTGCTATCCTTGAGAGATTTCAATGCACTTCTCTGTTCAACAGATAAGTTAAAATACTGTGGTCTCACATCAATATTGGCCATCATATTTGCTTCTGTTATACGTGTGAATGTTTTAATACTGGCATTATGTGATATTGGATTATAATGACTGGTTTTTTTTTACATATAACTGGCTTAATGTGTTCATTCTTATTACCAAATTGTTCTTAGTCGTAGCTTTCGCCCCAAGTGATAATTATCAATCGTCCAATCAAATGGATCATGTGTGATAGTAGGGACAAAAGATAGGCCAAGAAACAATATGGAGCACTGGGACATGGTTACTTCCGGTAATTAAGCAATTAAATCGTTAAGGTAATTGAGTATGTGCTATATAAGGGAGCCCGTGAGGCTGATGTCAGTATGCTGTTTTCTGGTGTGCTGAACAGATGTCTCCTGTGGTGGTTTTGAAAAAGGCTCTGCGAAGCCGAAACGTTGACATGTATGTGATGACTTCAATGTCCTAATAAATCCTTTTATCTATGGAAATGAATTGGTGAGTGCCCTCTATTTGAGATCCTCAATGGGGTCTTGAAGACAACCTGGTATATGTGGAGGTCCGATACAGGCCTCCTTGAGGAGCACCCCACTGGTGACTGTGATATAGCTGGGAGTGCGGACTTTTACAATGATATACTGCTCAAAAAAATAAAGGGAACACTAAAATAACACATCCTAGATCTGAATGAATGAAATATTCTTATTAAATACTTTGTTCTTTACATAGTTGAATGTGCTGACAACAAAATCACACAAAAATTATCAATGGAAATCAAATTTATTAACCCATGGAGGTCTGGATTTGGAGTCACACTCAAAATTAAAGTGGAAAAACACACTACAGGCTGATCCAACTTTGATGTAATGTCCTTAAAACAAGTCAAAATGAGGCTCAGTAGTGTGTGTGGCATCCACATTTAACTATGTAAAGAACAAAGTACTTAATAAGAATATTTCATTCATTCATTCAGATCTAGTATGTGTTATTTTAGTGTTACCTCTATTTTTTTGAGCAGTGTATATATATATATATATATATATATATATATATATATATATATATAGAAAAATCGCAAATAAGGCGGCACTCAGGAGACCCAAATGGTGTGAAACAAGCGGGTGCTTTATCAACGTTTCGGGGCACGGGACCCCGTCTTCAGGACACACATCCGTGCCCCGAAACGTTGATAAAGCACCCGCTTGTTTCACACCATTTGGGTCTCCCGAGTGCCGCCTTATATGTACGGACCCCCTGTCCGGAGGGAGGGCACCGGAGCACATTTAACCTCTGCTATATACCATTGTGAGTGCCGGACCAGGACTTTGTATATATATATATATTACCTATTATATGTGTCCTGATGGTGTGTGACTGCACTTTTATCTCTCTCTAGCACATACCTCTCTGATATACCTGTTATATCCTCCCATTGGTCTGGGCACCTGCCCCCTGCAGCATATAATAGGCATTACATACATATACACATATTGGGGACACCATCAGGAGCACCAGGGACACCACATATAGGGGGTAATTCTGAGTTGATCGCAGCAGGAACTTTGTTAGCAGATGGGCAAAACCATGTCCACTGCAGGGGAGGCAGATATAACATGTGCAGAGAGAGTTAGATTTGGGTGGGGTGTGTTCAATCTGCAATCTAAATTGCAGTGTAAAGATAAAGCAGCCAGTATTTACCCTTCACAGAAACAAAATAACCCACCCAAATCTAACTCCCTCTACACATGTTATATCTGCCTCCCCTGCAGTGCACATGGTTTTGCCCAACTGCTAACAAATTTTCTGCTGCGATCAACTCAGAATTACCCCATAGGACAATACTTACCCCTCACTGGTGGTATGTCCTGATGGTGTGTGACTGAGCTTTTATCTCTCTCTAGCACATACCTCTCTGATATACCTGTTATATCCTCCTATTGCTCTGGTCACCTGCCCCCTGCAGCATATAATAGGAATTACATACATAGATATATACACGTACTGGGACACCATCAGGAGCACCAGGGACACCACATATTGGCCCTCATTCCGAGTTGTTCGCTCGTTGGCTGCTTTTAGCAGCATTGCACATGCTAGGCCGCCGCCCTCTGGGAGTGTATCTTAGCTTAGCAGAATAGTGAACAAAAGATTGGCAGAATTGCTACTAAATAATTCTTTGCAGTTTCTGAGTAGCTCCGGACCTACTCACAGATTGCGATCAGTTCAGTCCGTTTAGTTGCTGGTTGTTACGTTCACTGTACTTGGTACTCCTGGAACTGGGCGGATGAGCCCCAAGTACAGAAACGTAATGCGGCAATAGATACGGAGCTCGGCAGCACCCCCAAGGATCCCTAACTCCATTGTCTCACCCTCGTTGTCAGCCTACGTCTGCGTGATTATGGTTTCTTGGGCCCACGGCAGCCGCGTTTGAAGGGTGGATTATGTCTTCCCAACTCTGATGCCCCCCGGTCTTAGTTGGAGACAAGGTGTAGACTGAGACGGGGCGATGACAAGGGGAACCTCTAACTAGAGAAGGAAGTACCCAGTTAGGGGTGCTACAGAACTTAAATAAAGTATGTGCGGCACAGCTGCCAAGACAAAAACTACAACAAAGGCAGTGCTGTCCACATACCGACACAACACCGCTGTGTTCCGGTGAGGACAGCACATGCAGAACCCTCTGCAGAAAATCCAAAGCAAAAGCAACAGGTAGCTACGGCCTAGGCACGCGGCAAAGCCGCTACTCACGAAACCGGTATGAATACTGGCAAAAAGGACAGGAACCCCAAAGTAGCTGACACAGGCTCTCAGGACCGGAGGACAGGCAGAATTCCAAATGACAGACCAGTGGACACCAGGAAGCAGGATACTGGATCAGACACAGGCAAAGCCACAGGAATTCTTCAAGGCAGGAAGCAGCTAGACAGAAGCTATCACCGGTGTCTGTGTAATGCACTGAGACAGAATATAACAAGGATTTCTTCCAATCACAGCAGGGAGACCCTAATTATGTTGTGCAGCTGCCCTGCTGCACGACTCCAAACTGACAGGTGCAATTAACAGACAGGTGAGATTAAACACATGGAAACAGGCTGCAATTACACAGACCCACCACTGGCGGCCAACAAGAAGCTTTCTAAACCAGAGCAAAGGAAATCCTGGCCTGCAAGAGAACTATAACACTAAATACATAAACGGAAAGCAAACAGGAATGAACCACTACTTGTGGTTCAAAACACTGGTTTGACGTCACAAACACGCCCTGCGTTCGGCCAGCCACTCCCGTTTCTCCAGCCACTCCCGCGTTTTTCCCTGGCACGCCTGCGTTTTTTAGCAAACGCTGTGAAAACGCTGAGTTGCCGCCCAGAAACACCCACTTCCTGTCAATCACACTACGATCACTCGAGCGTTGAAAAAACTTTGCTCGAGCTTGTGTAAATCTACCAAGTTCTTAGTTAAATAATTAAGCGCATGCGCTCTGCGAACCATGCGCATGCGCAGTTACTAGCAAATCGCAGCATAGCAAAAATCGGCAACGAGCGAACAACTCGGAATGACCCCCATAGGACAGTCCTTACACCTCACTGGTGATGTGTCCTGATGGTGTGGGACTGAGCTTTTATCTCTCTCTAGCACATACCTCTCTGATATACCTGTTATATCCTCTCATTGCTCTGGGCACCTGCCCCCTGCAGCATATAATAGGTATTACATAGAGGGGAGGAGGTTGGTGGCAGGAACTTGTGTCAGGTCTGATATTATGGTCTATTATTAGATGAGAGCACTGTTACTGCCTTGACCCCTGTACCTAGTGTCTACACACTGCAGAATAAAAAAATTAATAAAAGCAAAAAATATAACACAATTACAGTAAGGACAGTTAATATAAGCTATGACCATTCACCTTCTGGGTTATGAAACAGAAACAGAGGTCAATGAAGCACCCAGGTTAGGAAAAATACTATTTTTAATTAGGTTTTTCTAGAAATAAATTGCACTTGTAAACATATTTCTCCAGTGTAAATAAAGGAAGTATTTGTGAACCATCTCATTTCTGACATTTCCAAGAATCAGAGCATGACAATAGCTAATCTGTGTGACTTCTCTGATGTCTAACAAGAGCTGATTTAGCTGTAAAACATTTCCCACACTCAGAGCATGGGAATGGCTTCTCACCTGTGTGACTTCTCTGATGTATAGCAACATGTCCTTTCTGTGTAAAACATTTCCCACACTCAGAACACGGAAATGGCTTCTCACCTGTGTGACTTCTCTGATGTATAGCAAGATGTCTTTTCTGTGTAAAACATTTCCCACAGTCAAAACATGGAAATGGCCTCTCACCTGTGTGACTTCTCCAATGTTCTAGAAGAAGTTCTTTCCGTGTAAAACTTTTCTCACACTCAGAACATGGAAATGGCCTCTCACCTGTGTGACTTCTCTGATGTCTAACAAGAATTGATTTATTTTTAAAACATTTCCCACACTCAGAACATGGAAATGGTCTCTCACCTGTGTGACTTCTCTGATGTATAACAAGCTTTGATTTCAGTGTAAAACATTTTCCACACTCAGAACATGGAAATAGCTTCTCACCTGTGTGACTTCTCTGATGTATAACAAGCTGTGATTTCAGTGTAAAACATTTTCCACACTCAGAACATGGAAATGGCTTCTCACCTGTGTGACTTCTCTGATGTATAACAAGCTGTGATTTCCGTGTAAAACCTTTTCCACACTCAGAACATGGAAATAGCTTCTCATCTGTGTGACTTCTCTGATGTATAACAAGCTGTGATTTCAGTGTAAAACATTTTCCACACTCAGAACATGGAAATGGCTTCTCACCTGTGTGACTTCTCTGATGTATAACAAGCTGTGATTTCCGTGTAAAACCTTTTCCACACTCAGAACATGGAAATGGCTTCTCACCTGTGTGATGTTTCTGATGGTCAACAAGCGATGATTTCCATGTAAAACATTTCCCACAGTCAAAACATGCAAATGGCTTCTCACCTGTTTGAACTCTCTTATGTCTAACGAGAGATGATTTCTTTGAAAAACATTTCCCACACTCAGAGCATGGAAACAAACTCTCACCTGCCTTAGCTGGCTGATGGGTAAAAAGCTTTGTGTTCTCTGTAGAGCATTTGGCATCTATAAAAGAGGGACATATTTGATCTACTCTAAGAGCTGTACTTGATGTACCAGGAGAACGTTCCTCATTAGAAGTAGGATCAGATGATACATCTGCACTGTGGGGTACTGGATGTATAATTGGGATACTGAGGATTTTTTCCAGAGAATCTTGTTTGATGTCATCATCTTCTATTTCACAAACTGGAGATAAGATTACATTTTCCTTTGATTTATTCCTGCTGTTACATCCATCTGCTGGGAATAAAATTATTATTTAAATGATGCCACATAAATTTCATTTTCCAAGAAAGACTCTTGTCAAACACCCTTAAATTATCATCAAATGGATAAATTCAAGGTACAATAAAAAAACCCATTACCTGGCATTTTACTCGGGTGTGGTATAATAGATAGACAGTGTCAAGTTAGACAGTCAATAGATAGACATGTTATGTGCCACAGGTAGTGGTTCATTATGTTATGTTTATAAAGTTGTCTTGCATGCCAGGATTTCCCGTTGCTCTGTTTTAGAATACTCTTGTCTGCTGCCGCTGGTGAGTCTGTGCAATTGCAGCTTGTTCCTATGTGTCAGCCTCACCTGGCTGCTAATTGCATCTTGTCAGCTTGGAGTCATGAAACAGGGCAGCTGCACGAGATAATTAATTAGGCCTCTCTGTTATATGCTGGCTGTCTGCAATTCACAGACGCTGGTGATATTTCTTGGTTTCCAGTCTGCTTGAAGTCTGAGCTGGTTCCTGCCAGTCCCTGAGCTCCTGTGTAGCAGTGTCTGACTAGCTGCTTCCTGTGTCGATTCCTGTGTCAGTTCCCATGTCGATTCCTGTGTCTGATCCTGTGTCCTGTTCTGAAGTCCTGTGGCTTTGCCTGTGCCTGGTCGAGTTTCTGGTGTCCACCGGTCTGTCGTTTGGGATTCTGCCAGTCCTCCAGTTCTGAGAGTCTGTGTCGGCAGCATTGGGGGTTCCTGTCCTTTTGCCAGCATTCGTACCGGTTCCGTGAGTAGCGGCTCTGCCGCGTCCGTCGGCCTAGGCCGCTGTATTCAGTTATTATTTCTGTCACTGGTGTTTTGCAGAGGGTTCTGCTTGGGCTGTCACCGCCGGTACACAAAAAGTATTGTGTCGGCGTGTGGTCAGCATTTCCTTTGTTGTTCTTTTCCTTTGGCGGCAAGCCGCACATACATTTAGTTTTGGGCTAGTTAGTAGCCCCTGGCTTTGGTTGTTTCAGATTAGAGGGCCCCTTGTTATCACCCTGTCTCGGTACACTCTTTGTCTCTCATTAAGACCTGAGGGGGCATCGAAGTTGGGCAGACGTAATCCACCCTTCAAACGCGGCTGCCATGGGCTCAAGCAACCATAGTCTCGCAAGAGTGTACTGACAGCACGGGCGAGACAACGGAGATAGGGCTCCAGGGGCTATTCCCTTTCCATTCCCCTTTCCCAGCGTTACGTCCTAATGCTCTGGACTCACTACATAACATCGCCCTTGTTCTGAGCACCAGGAACCTAACATTATCACCAGCCATACCACAAAAAAGAAATAAAACTTTTTTTTTTCTTTTTTGGCCCAGTCCAGTGTCTTGTCTAGAATCCAGTCCTGTCTAGAATTCAGTGTGCAGAATTCAGTCCGGTGTTTAGAATCCAGTCCTGTCTAGAAACCAGTGTGCAGAATTCAGTCCGGTGTTTAGAATCTAGTCTTGCCTTGTCTAGTCTTGCCTTGTCTAGTCTTGTCTAGTTTTAAATCCTCCTATGTCTACTATGCAAGCCCTGCAGGCATCTCTCGCAGCCCTGAACTCTGCTTTCAGTGCTTTGAGACCAGAGCGACTAGAAGTTTTGCAGCAATCCCTAAAGCAACTGCAAAACCTTCTGACTAAAATCTTGCTCATCTTGCCAGAAGTCGTTGAGAGTACATCTATCTCTAAAGAGACTCTTGTTCACAGTATGGTGACAAGAGAATCCTCTGGTTTAATTGAAGAGAAAAGGTTTAAAAGTTTTCTGCGGCCCAGGCTCTCAGAAGAGGAGCGTCTGCGTCGCAGAAACTTAAACTTATGCCTATATTGTGGTGGTTTAGGCCACTATCTGCAGACCTGTGAGTTGCGCAAGCCAAAGTGTGGTGACGAGTCTTGCTCTCTGGCCAAGTTGAGTCAGGATACAAGACCTACTCCAGTCTCTACTGTGGCAGAGGTACTTGTCACACAACCCACACTAAAAAGCTCTCTGTCCTATAATTGGGGTCCTTGGGCAAGGGAGCCCCATTATAGATTCAGGAATCAAAAGAGAATGTTTCTCTCCTCTCTTGAGGTTCCTGTTGAAGCAGAGTTGCAAGCCCCTGGAGTGGTGCCCGATGCCCAGGTTCCTGGAGTGGTGCCCGATGCCCAGGGTCCTGGAGTGGTGCCCGTAGCCCAGGGTCCTGGAGTGGTGCCCGTAGCCCAGGGTCCTGGAGTGGTGCCCGTAGCCCAGGGTCCTGGAGTGGTGCCCGTAGCCCAGGGTCCTGGAAAGGGACCCGATGCTCAGGATCTGGGTGCGGTACCCGATGCCCAGAGTGCTGGAGCGTACCTGATGCCCAGAGTGCTGGAGCGGTACCCGATGCCCAGAGTGCTGGAGCGGTACCCGATGCCCAGAGTGCTGGAGCGGTACCCGATGCCCAAGCTTATAGAGGGACATCAAATATTGTAGCTCAGGTGTCCATACCAGAAGGGGTCTCAGAAGCTGTTACCCCAGGTAGGGACTTGAGAAGCGCAACCCCAGAAAGGGTATTTAAAACCATAGTTCTAGAAGGGAACTCGAGAAGCAAAACCCCAGAAGGGATATTTGAAGTAATATCCCCAAGTGGGGTCTCGAGAGACGCAGCCTCTAAGAAGGGTCTAGAGGTCGCTTCCCCAGGAAAGAACTTAAGAGGCGTAGCATTAGTGGAGGTGCTGAAGGTTATAGCTTCAGCAAAAGTCCCGGAAGTCATAGTCCCGGGAGAAGTTTCGATAATTATCGACTCAGAGAGGGAGGTCGATGGCTCGGTCCCAGTAAAAGAATCCGAGGTGCTGACCCCAGCGGGGTTCCTGAAGGCCACTGTCCCAGCGGGGTTCCCGAAGGCCACTGCCCCGGGTGGGGTTCAGAAAGTCACTGCCCCGAGTGGGGTTCAGAAAGTCACTGCCCCGAGTGGGGTTCAGAAAGTCACTGCCCCAGGTGCGGTTCAGAGAGTCTCAGCCTCGAGTAAGGTCAATAGTGACCAGGTCCTAGCAAAGCACTCCAGTCAGTCAGATGGGAAGGAAACAGATCCTGACTCTGTTGATATCTCAACATCCATAATCTTTGATGGGGACTTAGCCCAATTTCTGGCACTTTACAAACACTATTACATTATTATGTTGTGTAGACCATTTTTGGGCATCACTTCAGAGAACCTTGTGCTCTATCTGATTTATTCTTTTAGAGGAGAGCCTTTTGAGTGGGCGACCAGCCTAATGAAAGCTGAAGATCCCATTCTTCAGGATCTCCCAGCATTTAGTGATGCAATTATTAAAAGATATGGTCCCAAAGAAATTGGTTCAGGTTCCTCTAAGTCACCCGTCTTGTCTGTTGAGAGTCCACCAAATACTGTAAACTCGGCACAAGAATCCCAGCCCGTTGTTTTGACTGCAGGATGTGCTTTTCTGACTTCTTCTTCTTCTAATAATAGTACTTTGCCAGAAAGTTCAGCTCCCAAGGGTAAGAAACCTGTCTCTGATTTGAACGCAGCCTTGCTGGGTGGTACCATCAGTTCAGACAATGTTTGGGGAATTACCTTGGTCAGACCTAAAGAGCTTTGTAAAAAGAAGAAGAAGAAGAAGAAAAAGAAATAATTTTCGACTCTTGCCTTGATAAAAAAAAAAAAAAAAAAGATTTTTTTCCCTTGTCTTGTGTCCAGTGGCCACCGTCAGGGGGAGGGCACTGTTACAAGCTGTGGTTGCAGCTTGTTTCTGTTTTCGTGTCTGTTAGACCAGTGTGTCAGGTTTTTTTTTGTATCCCTTGTTCTGGATAGTCTGTATTTTGGGGTCCTTTGATCCCTCCTCAAGGGGGGGTAATGTTATGAGCCACGGCTGTGGCTCATTCCTGTTTTGCATTTTGGTTCTGTATTTTATGTTATACTTCTGTTTATGTTCCCCGTGGGTGTCATGGGGTGCTCGGAGCTCACCCTTAAGGAGGGGATACTGTTATGAACCACAGGTAGTGGTTCATTCCTATTTTATGTTTATAAAGTTGTCTTGCATGCCAGGATTTCCCGTTGCTCTGTTTTAGAATACTCTTGTCTGCTGCCGCTGGTGAGTCTGTGCAATTGCAGCTTGTTCCTATGTGTCAGCCTCACCTGGCTGCTAATTGCATCTTGTCAGCTTGGAGTCATGCAACAGGGCAGCTGCACAAGATAATTAATTAGGCCTCTCTGTTATATGCTGGCTGTCTGCAATTCACAGACGCTGGTGATATTTCTAGGTTTCCAGTCTGCTTGAAGTCTGAGCTGGTTCCTGCCAGTCCCTGAGCTCCTGTGTAGCAGTGTCTGACTAGCTGCTTCCTGTGTCGATTCCTGTGTGTTATGCACACCAGTGCCTGCAGGAATGTACTGGTGTCTGAACGGAGAGGGATGCAAAACAAATGAACTCACAGACAGACTGGGGAATATGACATTATGTACACAGAAGGTGATAGGGTAACAAAATAAACACAAAGTGAACAGAGAAGCCCAGAGGCTAAGAAACTGGGCGTCTCCCTAGTATTAGGAATGCGCAGATGGAAAAAGCAAGATTTTGTGTTTTAATACGTAGAGAACCCGAAATGCTGTTGCTAAGGGCAACAGCAAAACCCTAAAGGGTTACCAACGGGTGTGGCAGTAAACTCCTTGGTCAGAGATGGAATAATAGACACAAGGAGAGTCTCCACAATCCTAATCCTCACTTGCAGTGCACAGGTTCAGCTTACTGCCACTAAACTGACACCTGAACACCTTGCACAGTGAGAAAGGATTTTGGCAGGCAAGTCTGAGAATACAGCCGCAAACTTGCTAAGTTCACAGAGTAGCAAAAGAACCCCAGCAAGTTAAACGACTGACTCCAGTCTTACTGCTAGGTCTGGATTGGCAGAGTGTAGTACCAAATCCCCAGGCCTATTTGCAGTAAGCAACAACAAATACAAAGCTACACAGTACTGGCTAACTTTCAGGAACTGACTAACCAACAAAGATTCAGCAGCATCTGCTTAACCTGAGAAGAGGGTTTATAAAGCAGGTGCTGCCCACGCCCCACTCAGACCTCACAGACTGTGAGCACAAAAACCAGCACCGGATCCCCTGCCGTGCACAGAGCCTGTAACCACTGCACAGCAAAAGACCCGAACCGGAGCATCAGCTGCGCTCAGGTTACTCCGCTAGCACTTGTCTCCCGGTTGCCATGACGACGTGGCAGCACAGGGCAGGAGACCCTAACAGTCCAATGCAGAAGCAGGTAAAAGAGACGGTAGATGTTAATCACATAGAACCACATTCTGATGACAGGAGAAGGGACCAGCGGCTAATGCCATACAAACACATAGAAGCTAAGTGCATCAGGGTGGGCACCCTGTGGAACCCAGTGCACCTCGCAGAAAGAGATTTAACCATGGTAAGTCTACCATAAATCTCCTTTTCTGCAGCGGGGTACACTGGTATTCCACAGGGAATAACATCGGGGATGTCCTAAAGCAGTTCCTTAAAGGAGGGGATGCGCCTTAGCGGGTATGAGAACCCGCATCCAAAGGAAGCATCCTGGGAGGCGGAAGTATCAAAGGCATAGAACCTAATGAACGTGTTCACTGAGGACCATGTAGCCGCCATGCACAATTGTTCTGCGGATGCGACACAGCGGCCCGTCCAAGAGGGTCCAACAGACCGAGTAGAATGGGCCTTGATAGCAGCAGGAGCTGGGAGTCCAGCCTGCGTATAAGCATGTGTAATCACCATTCTAATCAATCTGGGCAAGGTTCGCTTATTCGCAGGCCAGCCACGTATGTGGAAACAAAACAGTACAAAAAGGGCATCTGACCTCCTAATAGAGGCAGTCCTCTCCACATATATATGGAGAGCCCTTACCACATCCAAAGACCGTTCTTTGGGGGACAACTCAGAAGAGATGAAGGCCGGAACCACAATCTCTTGGTTAAGGTGAAAAGATGACACCACCTTAGGTAAATAACCAGGGTGAGTTCAAAGAACTACCCGGTCACAATGAAATATCAGAAAGTGGGGCCGACAGGACAAGGAGCCTAAGTGTGATACCCTTCTAGCAGAGACAATAGCCAGCAGAAACAGGATCTTGGCCGTGAGCCATTTAAGGTCCACTGACTCAAGAGGTTCAAATGTAGACTCTTGCAGGGCATTCAGTACAACAGACTAATCCCATGGAGCCACAGGAGGGACATAGGGAGGCTGAATCCGTAACATGCCCTGAGTGAATGTATGAACGTCAGGTATAGATGCAATTTTTCTCTGGAACCACACCAACAAGGCAGATATGTGAACCTTGAGGGAGGCCAGACGAAGTCCTAAATCCAGGCCTTGTAGCAAAAAATCCAGAAGTCTGGAAGTACTACATTTGTAAGCATCGTAATTCTTAGCAGCACACCAGGTGAAGCAAGAATTCCAGACCCAATATTGAATCTGTGCCGAAGCCGGTTTATGGGCCTTTAGCATAGTTTGGAAAACCACCTTGGAGAATTCTTTGCCCTCAGGAGTGAAGCTGCAAGAGCCACACCGTCAAAGCCAGTCAGGCCAGGTCCGGGTAGACACAAGGGCCTGAACGAGGTCTGGGCGTTGAGGAAGTAGAAGAGAACGCTCTATCAATAGACCCTGCAGGTCTGAGAACCAATGTCGTCTGGCCCACGCTGGAGCGCCTAGAAGTAGTTTTCCTCCTTCTTGTTTGAACTTCCGTAGTACACTGGAGGGAACACGTAGGGCAGCCAAAAGTTCCATGGAATTGCCAGTGCGTCCATGAATGCTGCTTGAGGATCCCTGGTTCTTGATCCAAAGGGGGTAATTCCAAGTTGATCGCAGCAGGAATTTTGTTAGCAAATGGGCAAAACCATGTGCACTGCAGGGGAGGCAGATTTAACATGTGCAGAGAGAGTTAGATTTGGGTGGGGTGTGTTCAATCTGCAATCTAATTTGCAGTGTAAAAATAAAGCAGCCAGTATTTACCCTGCACAGAAACAAAATAACCCTCCCAAATCTAACTCTTTCTGCACATGTTATATCTGCCTCCCCTGCAGTGCACATGGTTTTGCCCATTTGCTAACAAATATCCTGCTGCGATCAACTTGGAATTACCCCCAAATACCGGAACTTTGTGATTGTGTCGAGACGCCATCAGGTCTACGTCAGGTAGGCCCCACTTGTCCACTAGGAGTTGAAAGACTTCCTGATGAAGACTCCACTCTCCGGCATGCATGTCCTGGCGACTGAGGAAGTCCGCTTCCCAGTTGAGGACACCCAGAATGAACACTGCCGATATTGCTGGTAGATGGCGTTCCGCCCATTGAAGTATTTTTGACACTTCCAACATTGCTATGCGGCTCCGAGTGCCACCATGATGGTTTATATATGCCACCGTGGTGGCGTTGTCTGACCCTACTTGAACAGGCCTGGACGAGAGACAACACATTGAACACTGCCTGCAACTCCAGAATGTTTATCGGGAGGAGAGATTCCTCTTTGGTCCACCGACCCTAGAAAGAGCGTTGCTCCAATACCGCGCTCCAACCCCTCAGACTTGAGTCCGTAGTCAGCAGGACCCAGTTGGGGACCTATAAGGGATGGCCCCTGCTTAATTGCTGGTCCTGACACCACCAGGTCAGTGATAGACGAACCTCCGGAGTTAAAGTGATCATGTGAGACCTGATCCGATGAGATAGGCCGTCCCATTTGGAAAGGATTAACCTCTGCAGAGGGCGGGAATGAAATTGAGCGTACTCCACCATGTCGAATGCCGACATTATCAGGCCAAGTACTTGCATCGCCGAATGTATCGACACTCTGGGGTGACAAAGGAAGCATCTTATCCAGTCCTGAAGCTTCAGGACCATCTCAGGAAACAGAAACAGCCATTGACTGTGCGTATCCAGCAGTGACCCCAGGTGCACCATGCTCTGAGCTGGGACCAGCGAGGACTTCTTCCAATTGATGAGCCACCCGTGGGCCTGTAGGACGCTTACTGTCATTTGTAGATGACTGAGAAGTACATCGTGGGAGTTTGAGAGAATCAGCAAGTCGTCCTAGATACGGAAGGATCCTGACTCCCTGGCGACGGAGATGAGCCGTCATCATGGCCATAACCTTGGTGAAGATGTGAGTGGCCGTAGCCAGGCCACATGGCAGAGCCTGAAACTGATAGTGGATGTTGCCAACAGCAAACCGCAGATATTTCTGATACGACATGGCAATAGGTATATGCAGGTATGCATCCTGTATATACAGGGATACCATATAGTCTCCGGGTTCCATGGCCAGTACAATTGACCGCAGAGTTTCCATACGGAACTCGGACACTCTCACAAACTTGTTCAATGATTTGAGGTTGAGTATAGGCTGGAAAGACCCATTGAGTTCCGGAACTAGAAACAGGGTCGAGTAGTGTCATCTGTCTCCAGGAGGGAACTCAATACCAATTGTAGAGCTTGCGCTTTTAACGGATCCAAAGGGATAACCATGGTGCAAAACTGGCGAGGGGGAAGTCTCTTGAAGGAGACTGTGTACTCGTGAGAGACGACTTCCCGCACCCATGCGAAAAGTGGTACCTTTGTCCTCTGTGCAGAGGGAGTAGAATTTGTGAGAAATGCTATTTTTGCAGCCACTAAATCAGACACAATTGTATTTAGGTCCTCTACAAACAAGGTGCCCCCTTTAAAAGGGAGTACTCCAAGGTATTTTTGGAGTCCAGGTCTACCTTCCATGACCTTAACCACAGAATACGGTGAGCCAGGATAGACGTAGTCGATGCCTTAGCCGCCAACACAACTGCCTCAGAGGATGCCTACTGAATATAATAGGCGGCGGTGGTAATGTGAGACAGATATTGTCTGGCAGTGTCAGATAATTTATCGGGTAACTCTTCCTCCAATGCTGAACCCATGCTTCAACATCTTTTGCAGCCCAGGAGGCAGCAATAGTGGGTCTATGTACAGCACCTGTCAGGGAGTAAATAGATTTTAGGCATCCCTCCACACGTTTATCTGTCAGTTCCTTTAGTGAGGTGACAGTGGTGAGAGGCAGAGTAGATGATACCACTAGATAGGTGACATGGGAATCCAATGGTGGTGGGTTTTTACACTTGTTACATAACTCTGCAGGAAGAGGATATCGAGCTAAGGCCCGTTTAGCCAGGGGGAACTTTTTCTCTGGCTCAGAACAGGGTTATTGGCGTATGTCCGTAGTGGAATCCTCATCATCATCATCATCATCATCATCAGAGATTTGTAGGATCTGCCTAATTGCAGCCACCAGGGCAGGGACATCAACCTGTAAAGGAGATTCCTTGTCAGAAGCATCTGATTCAGTGACTGACAGGATAGTCTTCTCTCCATCCTCCTTAGAAGAAACTTCTGATACTGTACGTAGATTGTGAGGAGGAAGCAGCCCACTTAGATGACCCAGTGACTCGAGTGTGACTTATAGCAGATTTATGTCTAACCAAAGATTGATTAAATTGCTGCAACTGGTTAGACAAATTATCCACCCAAGGTGGATTATCCATAGGGACAATTTGTGGCTGTAGTGGCAAAGGTGATTCCATAGTAGGCGTAAGACGATCCACCAGAGCACCAAACAGGATCGAGAACGTAGCCCATGGTGGCTCCTGATTGGTTACAGGAGCTGCGGACTGAATGGGAGAGGTATGGCACACAGTACACAGACCATTATATAAAACTTCCCCCTCAAGTAAATCCTTGGGGCATGCCCTGCATGATGCGGGAGCGCCCCCGGACTTACGGCCCTTCTTGTTAGACATTTCAGTAAATGCAACATAGAGCGGTTTAGTACGATGAAGCCAGACAGAGTACAATACCTGCGAATAAATTCTTTAGTATGCGACTGAGTACACAGTAGAATACACGTAATAGGTAAATACTGTGACGCACTATATAAAATAGACCCTGATGCTCCTAGTCCCTTAGGGTACAGAATATAGTGATAGATATATCTGGGAAACACTGAAAGTGAAATCCACACATCAGATACAGGCACACACAGCCACTATGCAGATAATTATTAGTATGACAACAGAGCGTGATCCTAGAACAGAGGTATATATCAGAATACTCATACAGAATATTCTGTAACAGGTACACTTTGTCTTAACTAACGCTGTCTGTATAGAGACATGTAGAATACTAAAGTGTTTGTAAAGTCACAGCTCTGTATACAGGTGGCTTTACAAGGGAGACCTTACCCTACAGTCCTGAAGACCTGCCGCCGCTATGCTCCAAGATGGCGCCCAGCGTCTCAGTCAGGGAGTGAGGGAGAGTGTGAGGCAGCCCCAGGGTGGGAAAATCTGCTCAGAGATGGCGCCCTGGGCCAGGGGAGGGGCTACAGGTCAAGTATGGCTCCCCTATGCTGGTCCTCACCGCCTGGTACTACGGAGTCTTATTAAACTGGGTGTTAGTACACCCGACCTGTACTCCTATGCCCTGGCAGATATAGTGGGGTCCCTGCCCGTAACAGTGTCCACGCCAGCGTCACAGTCTGTCTCCCTAGAATGTGACCGGAACGTGTTTTAGTAGCGGGTCCTGTCTGGGGGACCCTCTTATCTCCTCTCCGTAGCAGCCACGCGAACCACGAGAGCATCTGCAACCATGTGCCCAATGCCAGAGCGTCTCCGCTGCAAGTACACGGGAACTAAGCCGCAGGAGTATGCAATGCTGCTTGGGAGGTGACGGAGCCGCAGCACAGAATGGGACTCGGACATGAAGTCTTCTTAGAAAGTTTTTTCAGGGCAGCCCAGTGCAGCTCTCCTGTTAAGTGACCTGTTCTGCAGGCACCAACTCGAAAATGAGCTCACAGTGCCTGAAGGCTGGGTTATAGAGGAGGCCCCAATGCATCCTGGGACAGCCTAAAGCTTTAGCCTGTTGGTGCCTGGATCAAGATCCATCTCTACACCCTGATGTTTTCCCGTGGAAACCAATGCACCCCGCTGCAGATATGTACCAATAAATAAAATTAATCATCATTCGGCAACGACGGGTAGGCACTGCTAATTATATATATTTTTACACTGATTGGTTTATGGGGCATTTAAATGTACTGATTTACCCTCAGAAACTATTCCTCCAACGAAACTGCACCGAACTAGTGGAGGAATTAGTTAGTATGAAACCAGCAATAACCTAGATAATGCAATCATCTACTGACATACCTCAGGGCACTGATCCATCGCAGCAGGAGAAACCTATGTAAGAAGCCATCTATAGCAGTGTAGTGAGGATTCACATTCGTTATATACTATTATTATCTGACATATGTTCTATTTGATATGAGTAATATGTAACATTCATTAAAGACTTAGACAACATTCTGTCACTGTCTGATTGCATTTTCCAAGTCTTGTATAAATGAAGGACAGATCTACAGTATCCACCTCTAATAAGATTTACAAATCTACAAACTGCTCACCAACAGAGGAGGGTGCAGGATGAGAGATTGCTGTAGTGTCTGAGCAAGAATATGTGACTCTCTACTGTAATAAGTGCTTATTACTCACCTGTGCTGATATCTGTAGGGATTTCCTCCTCCTTACACTGCTGATCATCTCTCACATACGTCTCTTCTTCTCCCTCTATATCTTCTGTCTTTATATCAGTCACATCCGTCTTTTCCTCTCCCTCTGTATCTTCTGCCTTCATACCAGTCACACACGTCTCTTCTTCTCCCTCTATATCTTTTGCCTTCATATCAGTCACATACGTCTCCTCTTCTCCCTCTATATCTTCTGTCTTCATAACAGTCATATACGTCTCTTCTCCCTCTATATCTTCTGTCTTCATATCAGTCACATACGTCTCTTCTCCCTCTATATCTTCTGCCTTCATATCAGTCACATACGTCTCTTCTTCTCCCTCTATATCTTCTGCCTTCATATCAGTCACATACGTCTCTTCTTCTCCCTCTGTATCTTCTGTCTTCATATCAGTCACATACGTCTCTTCTCCCTCTGTATCTTCTGCCTTCATATCAGTCACATACGTCTCTTCTTCTCCCTCTATATCTTCTGCCTTCATATCAGTCACATACGTCTCCTCTTCTCCCTCTATTTCTTCTGCCTTCATATCAGTCATACACGTCTCTTCTCCCTCTATATCAGTCACATACATCTCTTCTTCTCCCTCTATATCTTCTGCCTTCATAACAGTCATATACGTCTCTTCTCCCTCTATATCTTCTGTCTTCATATCAGTCACATACGTCTCTTCTCCCTCTATATCTTCTGCCTTCATATCAGTCACATACGTCTCTTCTTCTCCCTCTGTATCTTCTGCCTTCATATCAGTCACATACGTCTCTTCTCCCTCTGTATCTTCTACCTTGATATCAGTCAGACCTTCACCCTAAATAACCCAGAAAACAATAAAATGACACTTTAATAATGGTTCATTTCATAAATGGAGATTAAACAGTAGACTATAGTGTATAAGACACACACTGATGTTCTATAGATTATATAGTGAAAAGTTGCTTAGTTGTTTTTGATATATATTTTTTTTAAATTAAGTTTTTATTGATTTTTTCAGACAAACAGACAAACCATAACTTTGACTAAAAAAGTATGCATTATGTGTATACAGAGAAAAACCAACAAATGTTGTATGCATCAACAGAACAACATAAATAAAGTTGCAAACAGCTACAAGTTATACATAATGAGTGTCATGATTTCTTTTCATTTGTTCATACAATGGTGGTTCATGAAGTGACCAGCTATCAATGCGAGGCATAAGCACGGGTACACTGGTATAGTGGAGACAATAACCACCTATCCCATATCTTGTAAAATTTATCCAGGGCTTTCCTAGAAATATAGACAAACTTTTCATGGGACAAAACAGAGTTCACTAACGGGATCCACTTATTAATATCAGGGCCCGCAGTCGCCATCCATGAGCGTGCTATCAGTACTTTGGCCAAAACGCATAAATTAAGAATATATCGTCTAGAATGAGCATCCAATATCTCCTCATCTATGACCCCAAGGATACACACAAGGGGGGTAAACGCGTTCAAGGGAATTTCCGTAGAGGCTATCATCCGTATCACTGTCCGCCAAAAGTCCTGCAGGCCCACAATAGATGCCAGAAGGTACCGTCCAAAGAGGCACACTTCGGGCACCTAGAGTCACTCCGTCCCCCTATGTTGACTAGACGGGTGGGAGTGATGTAGACTCGGTGTAATATAAACAAGTGTATCTATTGAAAATGAGCCGAGGTAGTAGCGGTCCGTGAAGTCCCCAAGGCCTCCTCCCATACATCTAGGGAAACCGGTCCCAAATCAGCCTCCCATTTAGATTTAAGGTGTGAGAGACTGTCAGAATGATGGGCACCGAGCAGAGCGGAGTAGAAAGCAGAGACAGACTCGGAGCCTAGAGTATCAGTCAGGAGCAGGTGAACCGGTGACTTCCGATGGAGAGGTGGAGCAGCACTAAACTGAGACGCGCATGCGTGGCGAAGCTGAATATATATATAATAATAGGATACGGGTATATTAAACTCAGTCTGCATTTGTCCAAACGAAATAAACGTGCCCGAGGAGTACAATTGATTAAGGGAACAAACACCCCAGCGTCCCCACACCGATCCCATATGTAGGGACGTGAAATGAGTGAGAGCATGAGTGTATATCAGTGGGGTGTCAGGATCCCATCCCTCCCCCCTCCCAACATAGAATGTGTCTGTCTCCAAACCATGATCGCTTGTTTAACCAACGGCATCTTAAGGAGTGCAACATTATCACTAAGTAGGAGCTGGAGGGATGACAACTTGATTTTAGATGCTAGTAACACAGTAGAGATTAATAAATCCCCGGACGAGTCTGCGACCCAAGGAATTAGATGGAACAGCTGAGCTGCTAAGTAATAGAATCTAAGTTTAGGGAGAGCCAGACCACCCGAGTCCCGGGGCCTAGTTAGAGTATCTAGTTTAATCAGAGCTCTACGGTTGGACCACACCAATGAGGACAAGAGACCATCTATGATACCAAATAGTCGCTGGGGGAGATAGACAGGGGAATGTTGGAGGACATACAGCATTTTAGTAATACAACCATTTTAATTAGGTTTATCCTACCGTAACAGTAAGTGGCAGTTTACTCCACACCCTGACACGAGACCGTAGATAGTCCATTTGTGGACGTATATTCAGATCAATAAATTGCGAGGACTGGTTGGTAACCCATACCCCCAGGTATTTAAAAGAGTCCACCCAGCGAAGCGGCAGGTTCCCGGGAGGGCAGACAGGACAGAGGCCTCTAAGCGGGAGGACACAGGACTTGTCCCAGTTAATGGACAAACCAGAGAATCCCCCAAAAGTGTTAATTACTTTCAAGATATCAGGCATAGTGGTAAGGTATTCAGATACAAACAACAGAATATCTTCTGCATAAAGAGCAATTTTGTCTGTCCTACCACCCAACCGGAAGCCCGCCACCCGCGAGGAGGATCCAATAATATAGGCCAAAGGCTCTATGGCCAGAGCAAATAGGATCGGGGACAACAGACAACCCTGTCTCGTCCCTCTCTGTAAAGAGAAAATGTAGGATATGTGGCCGTTAACAGAAACCCTAGCCTGGGGTGCAGAAAATAGCAGCTGGACCCACTTTTTAAAAATAGGTCCAATACCAAATCGGTCCAATGTCCCACACAAGAAGCCCCACTCCACAGAATCAAACGCCTTAGCAGCATTCAGGGAGACTATAGCTGATTAGCAGGACCCCTCGTGAGGGGCCTGGAGATGCGTATAGAGTCTACATAGATTAGGTAAAGTGGACCGGGCCGGCATGAACCCTGATTGGTCCTCATGTATCAATTGTAGAATCACAGCGCTAAGCCTTGTTGCTAGTATTTTAGCTAAAAATCTTAACGTCAGTTGTTAACAAGGAAATCGGACGGTAAGATTCGACCGTGTTGGGTCCTTATCCGGCTTAAGGAGGACTATAATTAGGGCCTCAGCCATGGAGTCAGGCAACCTTCCCTGCGCAAATAAATTAATACAATATATATATATATATATAACACTGTAGGGATGCAAGGCGCCTCTTCCTGGGGAATATGGAATATGGCAGCACGCAGCAGCTGAGGAACAACACAAGTCCAGTGTCTGGTACAACTGGCCCCGGCCAGTATTATTGAAACAGAAAATAAAACAAACAACAAAAGAAAATGCCTTGCCTGTCCGGCACTAACTAAACACAAGATATTCCTGTCACTAAACAAAAACACAGAGTTCTCCAGTAAATACTGTGTAGCTCACTTGTATCAGAAAGCGTGTTTCTCCCACACAGATCCTGCAGCCTTCACAGGCAGTCTGCCCATACTAATCAGGCTAGCAGCCCTATAACACTCTTACACAGCTGAAACCCTGATTAGCCTTCTGTGAGGCCAAAGACCCGAACTGGGCCCAATGTCTAGAACTCGCCTTATCTCTCTCTCAGAGCCTTTACCCAGCTTTTACAGCAAACTGAAAAGGTTCGGACAAAACAAAAGCATTTTTCCTAGAAGTTAACATTTTCTAAAACATGTAAGACAAGAACCTGGGACAAACATAACTGCCCCCAAACACTATCCCAGTGTTCTTGTCACATATCCCCCTCCCCTGTTTCGACCTAGGGGGCGGAACACTTGTAGCCCCCAAACAGAAGATGCGAGACAATGCATCTGCGTTGGCCAATTGTGTTCCCGGTCTATGTTAGACAGCAAACTATAAGTCCTGCAACGCTAGAAACCATCCAGTTACACGAGCATTCTTGCCTCTATTTACATACATCCATTTTAAAGGGGCATGGTCTGTCACAAGTCTGAATTGTCTACCCAAGAGGTAATATCTCAAGGTATCTAGTGCCCACTTAATGGCCAAAGCCTCCTTTTCCACAATGGCATACCTTTTTTCATGCTCATTGAGTTTCCTTCTCAAATAAATGATAGGGTGTTCATCCCCATCTCTGGTTTGGGACAGCACAGCCCCTATCCCTACCTCTGAGGCATCTGTATGTACCACAAATTCTTTTGAAAAATCTGGTGTTATCAATACCGATTGTGAACACAAAGCCACTTTTAACGCTTGGAACGCTTTTTCTGCATCAGGGTTCCATTTCACCATATTTGACTGCTTCCCTTTGGTAAGGTCTGACAACGCCACCGCCGTGGTCGCAAAATTGGGAATAAACCGTCTATAGTACCCAGTTATTCCCAAAAAAACCCTTACCTGTTTTTTATTCACTGGACGAGGCCAGTTTTGAATAGCATCAATTTTATTCAATTGGGGCCTAATCAGACCTCTGCCTATGGTGAAGCCCAAGTATTTGACCTCCTCCATTGCGAGGCAGCACTTCTTTGGGTTAGCAGTTAACCCTGCCTCTCTGATTGAGTCCAGTACTGCTTGTACTTTAACCAAATGGGACCCCCTGTCTGTACTGTGAATTACTACATCATCCAAATAGGCAGCTGCATATTTTCTATGGGGCCTCAAAATTTTATCCATCGCCCGTTGAAAGGTTGCTGGAGCCCCATGCAACCCAAAGGGTAACATCTTATACTGGTACAGCCCCTCCGGAACCGAAAAGGCTGTTTTTTCTTTTGCGTCATCAGATAAAGGTATTTGCCAGTAACCTTTGGTCAGGTCCAACGTGGTGAGAAACCTGGCTGTTCCCAGCCTTTCTATAAGCTCGTCCACACGGGGCATGGGGTATGCGTCAAACTTGGACACCTCATTTAACGTACGAAAGTCATTACAGAAGCGTATGCTACCGTCAGGCTTCGGGATGAGAACTATGGGACTGGACCACTCACTGTTAGATTCCTCTATGACTCCAAGTTCTAACATGGTTTTAACTTCTTTAGAAACAGCTTCTCGCTGAGCTTCCGGAATCCTATATGGCTTTAAATGGACCCTGACCCCTGGTTCTGTGACAATGTCATGTTTTATTATGGTCGTTCGGCCAGGCAGCTCTGAAAATATTTCCCTATTTTGGATGAGAAATTCTTTAACCTGATTTTTCTGACCAGCTGATAATGTCTCTGACACCTTCACTGCGGGAAGCAACCGAGGTGAAGACACCGAAGGGCAAGGCTCCGCTGACAGAGACAACCTATCTTTCCAGGGTTTGATTTAGTTAACATGATAAATTTGTTCGGGTTTTCTCTTTCCCGGCTGGTATACTTTGTAATTAACCTCATTCACTTTTTCCCTAATCTCAAATGGACCCTGCCATTTAGCTAGGAACTTGCTTTCCACAGTGGGTACCAAAACAAGAACTCTATCTCCAGGAGCAAATTCCCGTATCTTGGCACTCCGGTTGTATACCCTCTGTTGAGCACTTTGGGCCTAATCCATGTGCTCTCTGACAATAGGTACCACGGCTGCAATCCTATCCTGCATTTGTGTTACATGTTCAATAACGCTTCTATAAGGAGTGGGCTGTCCTTCCCACGTCTCTTTGGCAACGTCCAACAGCCCTCTGGGGTGTCTACCATACAACAAATCAAATGGAGAAAACCCCGTAGAGGACTGAGGAACTTCTCTGACGGCCATTAACAAGTAGGGCAACAAACAATCCCAATTTTTCCCATCTTTATCAACCACCTTTTTTAACATACTTTTTAATGTTTTATTAAACCTTTCCACCAACCCATCAGTTTGGGGATGGTAAATGGACGCCCTGAGGTGAGTGACCTTAAATAATTTGCACAATTCTTTCATGACCCTTGACATAAATGGAGTACCTTGGTCAGTCAAAATTTCTTTTGGTATTTCCACTCTACTAAAAACCTGCACCAGCTCCCTAGCTATCGCCTTGGTTGTGATAGTGCGTAAAGGGACAGCCTCAGGATATCGAGTGGCATAGTCCATTATTACCAGGATATACTGATGGCCCTGAGCGGACTTTAACAAGGGCCCCACGAGATCCATGGCTATTCTGAAACGGGACCTCTATAATAGGCATGGGAACTAGTGGGCTCCTGAAATGGGGTCTAGGGGCATGATACTGGCATTCAGGACAGGAAGAACAATATTCAGACACTTCTTTATAAACCCCTGGCCAAAAGAACCTTTGTAAAACTCTCAGTGTTTTTTTCTGCCCGTAAATGTCCTGCTGTAACGTGACTATGAGCTAAATCTAGTACTGTTCTCCGATAAGGCTGGGGTACTACCAGCTGTTCTACCACATCCTCACCCTTTTTGACAATGTGGTACAAGAGCTCATTACAGATGGCCATGTGGGGATACGTAACCCTGTCACCTGGTACCACAGGCTCCCCATTAACAATCTTAACATTCTCTCTAGCCTTTATCAAGGTAGGATCCTTTAACTGTTCAGATGCACACAGATCCTTTTTTACCTCCAGGTCAGGCACGCTTTCATTTCTAACCACTATGTCTCCGTTCCCAGCAAGAGGGTCCTCACTGGACTCCCCATCTGTCACTTCCCCAGCCAAACTGGCAAAAGGCAAAGGGTCAGTAAGTTCCGAAGACACACGTACATCCATACAATCACCGGTATTATCAACTGGCTCTTCACTTCTCACATCTGTTGATAAACGTGATTCCCACAGTTTCCAAAAATGAGGAAAATCCCTCCCTATTATGGCCTTATGCACCAAGGTGGGGACAAGTCCTACTTTAACCATTGCTGACCCACAACAAGTTTCTATATTCACTTCAGCAGTGACATAATACTGGGTATCCCCATGTATGCAAGTTACCCCAATAGGTATTTGCTAGACCTTTAAGGGGTTCACTAACCCAGCTTTCACGAGGGTAACTAAACTTCCTGAATCTAGCAAGGCCTCTACCCGGTTACCCTCTAAGAACACATCACACATTTGTTTTTCCAGCTCAGGTGAAGGTACCACAGTACAGGCTAACCTAGCAAAGAAAGACATTCTGCGACATTCAAAGGCAGCATCACATTGCATGGGTTCTTGCATGACTGGGCAATTGGCAATAACATGACCTGGCATACCACATCTAAAACATTTAACCACACGATTATCAACCCGTTTGGGCAACATAGAACGTTCTAGCCCCATTGGCCTGTCTCCAGGGCCAGTGTTTACAGTCTCTCCAGCCTTGCGTTCTCTTAACCGCCCAGCAACGTTTTCCCACGGAACAGTCTTACCAGTCTTTACTGAAGGCCGCTGTCGAGGATCTATGGGTTGCTGGGTGGTCATCAGTAGTTCCTCTGCTGCCAAATACCGCTCTACCATGTCCACTAATTGGTCAGCAGTACCCGGGTTTCCATGGCTCACCCACTTGCGCAGGACCATGGGCAAAGACCTCAAGTAGCGGTCCATGACGACTCTTTCAACCATCTGGGGACCAGTTAATGTCTCTGGCTGTAGCCATTTTTTTGTTAGCTGAATAAGGTCGTGCATCTGGGAGCGCGGAGGCTTCTCCATGGCGTACACCCAACAGTGCACCCGTTGTGCTCGTACTGACAGCGTGACTCCCAGGCGGGTCAGGATCTCAGTCTTTAGTTTATCATAGTCCCGAACCTCAGCAGGGCTTAAATCAAAGTACGCTTTTTGGGGGTCACCTGACAGAAAAGGTTCCAGCAGACTGGCCCACTGTGCTTTTGGCCAGTTCTCACGCTCTGCAGTCCTTTCAAACGTGGCCTCCACATCATCAGCCTCTGTCATTTTCTGCAGGAAGTGACTGGCCCGTATAGAACTAGAGCTGGTCGGAGCACTGACGGCCATATCTCCAATCCGGGCTGCAAGGCTCTGCATCATTTCTGTTAAGGCCTCTCGCTGTAGTCTCCAATTTTCCTCCATTGCCACCTGCTGCTGTCTGTTGGCCTCCTGCTGAGCCGCTGTAGCTTGCAGCAAGGCTTTGAGCAGTTCCTCCATGTCGACAGACTTTTCAGGCGGCTTTATAGCTGCTTTCACCCAGGACATATATCAAATCCTCAGGGCAAGTCTCAGTAACATCACACTGGGCTGTATCTGCATAAACCACCGTTTTCTGCAGGCCTCACAAAGCTGCTGCTTTCACTTATGCGCAGAACGGAGTGCTCGCATTCTCCACCAAGTTGTAACACTGTAGGGGTGCAAGGCGCCTCTTCCTGGGGAATATGGCAGCACGCAGCAGCTGAGGAACAACACAAGTCCAGTGTCTGGTACAACTGGCCCCGTTTGAAACAGAAAATAAAACAAACAACAAAAGAAAATACCTTGCCTGTCCGGCACTAACTAAACACAAGATATTCCTGTCACTAAGCAAAAACACAGAGTTCTCCAGTAAATACTGTGTAGCTCACTTGTATCAGGAAGCGTGTTTCTCTCACACAGATCCCTCCAGTCTTCCCAGGCAGTCTGCTCATACTAATCAGGCTAGCAGCCCTATAACACTCTTACACAGCTGAAACCCTGATTAGCCCTCTGTGAGGCCAAAGACCCGAACTGGGCCCAATGTCTAGAACTCTCCTTATCTCTCTCTTAGAGCCTATACCCAGCTTTTACAGCAAACTGAAAAGGTTCTGACAAAACAAAAGCATTTTTCCTAGAAGTTAACATTTTCTAAAACATGTAAGACAAGAACCTGGGACAAACATACCTGCCCTCAAACACTATCCCAGTGTTCTTGTCACAATATATATATATAAAAGGAGTATAGGGCCATAAAAAGATAAGTGCATTTTATAAAGTTCCAGGGGCATTCCATCAAGACCTGGGGTCTTCCCTCCAGGAAAAGAGTTAACAGCTGATTCCACCTCAGTCAGTGTTAAGGGGGAGTCCAAAAACGTTATAGCGTCCTGGGACAGCGTGGGTAATGGAATATCAGCTAAGTACATCTCTATTTCCGTCTCAGTGTGAGTAAGCCTAGAACTATACAGCCGTCTATAGTAGTCTACAAAGTCCCCCACAATGGCCCTCATTCCGAGTTGTTCGCTCGCAAGCTGCTTTTAGCAGCTTTGCACACGCTAAGCCGCCGCCAACTGGGAGTGAATCTTAGTTTTTCAAAATTGCGAACGAAAGATTATCAGAATTGTGAATAGACACTTCTTAGCAGTTTCTGAGTAGCTCCAGACTTACTCGGCATCTGCGATCAGTTCAGTGCTTGTTGTTCCTGGTTTGACGTCACAAACACACCCAGCGTTCGCCCAGACACTCCTCCGTTTCTCCAGCGTTTTTTCGCACACACCCATAAAACAGCCAGTTTCCGCCCAGAAACACCCACTTCCTGTCAATCACATTACGATCACCAGAACGAAGAAAAAACCTTGTAATGCCGTGAGTAAAATACCTAACTGCATAGCAAATTTACTTGGCGCAGTCGCACTGCGGACATTGCGCATGCGCATTAGCGACTAATCGCTCCGTTGCGAAAGAAAAATAGCGAGCGAACAACTCGGAATGACCACCAATATCGGGAGTATTACAATGACTCACAGTATCATTGGTACAAATTGCAGGCACCGTATTAGATGCCCTGTCCGCACCCGCCAATGTTGCATAAAGCTACCAGGCCTATCACCCATTGCATAGTACGTGTGTTGAGCATAAAGTAGACGGTACTTAGCCTTATCAGCCAAGCAGTCACGCCATTCAGCCTGCGCAAGCAACCACCTCTACCTCGTAGTGTCAAGACCATCGGCCATATACTGCAGCTCCAACCTCCTACATCCTGCCTCAAGGTCATGCTCACCCTGGGCATAACCAAATTTCAAGACAGCTACTGTTTTGATCAGGGTGCCACGGACATATGCCTTAAAGACATCCCATAAAACTGTGTCAGACACCGAGCCCTGGTTTTCCAGCAAAAAGGCCTCCCACATCTCCTCCAACTCCGCACCGGTGCCCATCTGAGTCAGCTAGAAGGAATTAAACCTCCAAAACCGTGCCCCCCTAACATCTCCCATGTCTAAACAAAGAATTACCGGGGAATGATCTGAAATGCCCCTAGTAGCATACTGAACATCAACCACCCGCGTCAGCAAGCCTTTAGAGGTGAGGGCCAAATCTATCCTAGAGAAGGATAAGTAGGTAGGAGAAAAACGGGTGGTCTTCTGTATGCCGAATGTCGGGATACCGGCGCACAGTATACCAGCGCCGGAATCCCGACACCCGGCATACCGACAACTATTCTCCCTCATGGGGGTCCATGACCCCCCTGGAGGGAGAATAAAATACTGTGCCCGCAGCGTGGCAAGTGCAGCGAGCCCGCAGGGGGCTCCTTTGCGCTTGCCACACTGTCGGTATGCCGGCGGTCGGGCTCCCGGCGCCGGTATGCTGGTTGCCGGGAGCTGGCATTCCGTACGACACCCGAGAAAAACATGTATACTGTCATATGCCAGGATGACGGACCCTCCATGCATCGACCAAGCTCAGACTGTCCAGCAGCAGCGCAAAGTCCCTCCTGCGCACTACAGGAGAATCAGGGGACCGTCTAGTTCTATCTAAAGCATGGTCGATGACGTTATTAAAGTCACCCAGACAAACTATAGCAACATTTGGATATAACGTGATAAACTCGGCTGCCTTTCTGAGAACCTCCGGGAAATAAGGGGGCGGTATATAAACAGCCAGGATAAGCAAAGACATAGAATAAACTTGACATTTTAGAATAACATATCTGCACCACTGGTCCAATTGGACCTAATCAAGGACAAACGGGACCGACCTTCGGACTAGAATTGACACACCCCGCAAATACGACATATGGGTGGAGTGGTATGGCCAGCCCACCCATGGTTTCTTAAGAGTCAGGACTTTTGCCCCCACCAGATGGGTCTCCATGAGGCAAACAATATCTGCACCATATTGTTTAAAGTGACGAAGCACTAGTGAACGTTTGACTTTATCGTTCAGCCCCCGGACATTCCAGGATAGAAATTTAAGTTGATTAGAGGCCATAAGTCAAGACAAAACAAAATATATGGTCGGTCCCGCGTATCCCCGCCAGGCCAGCAACACCAAGACAAGATGAAGTTGAAAAAAAATCAATGAACCCATAGTGTCTGCAACACATACAAGAAAAGAAAAAAAGAAAACAAACAACAAAACACAATCCCTCCCATCCTGCCCCCCCTCCCCGTATACCCGCCTGAACTGAGGCATACCTTATCCCAATAAACTGTTCCCCTTTAACAAAGAAAAAACAAACTATACCAACATAAAAGGGCAATGAATAAAATGACCCAAAGACAAAGGGCGTATTTCCCCAACCCTCACCTAGGAAAAGTGAGGAGACCCCACCCCGAACCCTAAATATAAGCAACAGTGAAGTGAAAAAATAAACATTAGCAGAGGCAAGGTAGTATTATCCGGGTAACATACTGCAACGTGGATATCAGCAAGAAATATCAGCCTAAACATAGGAACATATCACACATTAAGGATCATCATCAAGCGCCGTCTGGCCGGGGCCCATTGATCCAGCCACAGGGCAGCGTCCTGAGGGGTAGCAAAGAATTTGGTTTCTCCGTCCGCCACCACCCTCAGCCTAGAAGGAAAAAGCATTGCATATTGTAGATTCAGTTCCCTGAGGCATCTTTTAATCAGAACAAATTGTGCACAGTCCTTTTGCAGCTCCAGCGCAAGGTCAGGACACACGGAAATTTTGGAGCCATTCCACAACAGGGGACCCTTGGTGCGCGCCAGAGATAGAACAGCGTCCCGATCTCGGTAGTGGAGAAATTTCGCTATGAGTGTGCGTGGTGGCGCACCCGGCGGCAGCGGCCTGAAAGGGATTCTGTGAGCCCGTTCAACTGTGAAGAAAGGCGTAAAGGAGTCAGCCCCAAAATTATTTTTCAGCCAAGATTCAACCAACTGCTCCGGGGCATTGCCCTCCTCCTTCTCTGGAAGCCCCACAAAGTGACATTGTTCCTCCTCAGTCTGCCTTCCATATCTAGCATCTTGCCTTTTATATCGGACAGCTGACCATCAATGACAGTAACACGGGAGCTAAGCGGAAAGATCTTATCTTCCAGCTTGGATGTTCGTGTCTCGACTTCCCCGACCCGTTCTCTAACATTTTGAATATCATGATGGATTATGGTCAGGTCAGCCTGCACCTGGCCTATCTTGTATGAGAGACGGGATTCGCAAGCCGCCAGGGCTTCCAACACTTTTTGCAGCACATCATCAGAGGCATCACCAGAGGAGGATGATTGACAGGGGGACACCGGTGGAGGAGTATTCCCACCCCCACTCGGCGCCGCTGCGCACCCTCCAGGGGTATGCGAGTAACGTGCAAGCCGGGCCGCAGCACATTTATGGTGATTCCTCACCATTTTGTAGATATATTAGAGTAATTCAGGATCAGTAGCTCAAAGAATATCAAACAACAGCACAGAGGTTGTATAGCTCAGATTGATAGTAGTGTGTGCACACACTGGAAGCAGAAGGATATAGTCACAGCACCACAGATAACTATATATGGCAGTCCAGTGCAGTTCCACATGAGCGTACAGGAGGGACCTAGGAGGAAGGAGCACGACCCCTATTTCATGCAGGCCTCCTTGGTAGCCCCAGACCTTGTAACACACAGGCATCACAAGGGTGGAGAGGGGGGGTCACGGGTGCCTCAGCTCACAGCAGCGCCGGGGGAAGCAAGGAGGGTGGTGTGCAGGAACAAGCAGGCCAACACTGTATTCCCCCGTGACAGGGGGGTCGCGGGTGTCACAGCACACAGCAGCGCCGGGCAAACACAGGAGGATGACCCGCAGGCTCCGACAGGCTTAGTCAGCAGTCCCCCGTATGAGCGGCTACCGCACAGCGCACACTATGAGGACGCCCTGGATAGCCGGGACCGGAAGTCACGGCGCCATCTTAGAAGAGGAGAAAGGCCAGGGGAGAGGAGACTCGGCGTCCGGATTCTCCTCAGTCTGCACCCGTCCGACGGCTCGCAATGGCTCCACTGCGGCTTGGTTCCTTCCCCCACTAGATGAGGTAAATTGGGCTCGGGAGGGGGGGGGGGGGGGGGAACGACACCTCAGGATATGCAGAACGGATATATGGGAGTGGAGAGCACTCACGCCGAGCTGCTACTCCATGTCCCGCTAGGCCACGCCCCCCAGCTGGTTTTGATATTTAAAGAAATCCTAAATCCCACCTACCTGATGCTCCTGTGGAATCCTGTGATTCTCCTCTGTACAATCCTGGGAATACAGAGGACGGGGACATCTCTCTGGGGTATCTCTGTTACTGGGCCCATCTGTAGGAGACACACAGTGACTGAGTACAGTGTATATATGTGATTATCAGATGCTGTGTGTATATAGGGGCCACCATACCTGCTCTCCCCTGTACAATACATGACAGGCTCCTCTTACCCAGTGATGTGAGGGGCCGGTGATTCTCCATCATCATGTCCTTGCACAGACCCCTGTGTTCCTCTATATACTCCCCCTCCTGCATGGAGATGTAGACAGTGACATCCTGACACCTTATAGGAACCTGACACACACAATGATACAGTCATCACCCAGACACATCCCCTGGTGTTACTGTATAATGTCCCATTCCAAGCAGTCACCTCTTTGTTGGTGAGTTCCAGGATCTTCTGGTCCTTGTCTCTCTCATGTATCAGTGAGTGAGGTGGAGGAACCGTGATGGGGCTCTGGAACCTGCTTAGTCCTCCTGACACACGGGAATGGCTGCTGGGTGTCTCACACTCACCAGATGTCTTCTCCACTACTGTGTAATCCTGTGTATTATGAGAGACATCAATAAAATATGTAGTTATGGTAGACTTACCATCGATAACTATTTCTCCTAAGTCCACAGTATCCACAGACTAAACATTGGGATATGAGGTAGCAACAGCGGATTGGCACCAACGATCAAAGCTTTTGGCCTCCCAGAATGCAACGGGCCAGTCCCCTATGTCCTCGCCTCCTGGCTCAGGCAATTCAGTTGTTTTCCAAAGCTCAAGGCAGGAGCATCATAGAGAGCCCTAATCAAATGAGAAGAACACACATTCAAAACCTTCCGTACAAGAAGGAAGAGGTTAGTAGGTGAAAGGATCCTCAAATCAGGTGCGTCAGGGTGGGATCCCTGTGGATACTATGGACTTAGGAGAAATATAGTTATCGACGGTAAGTCTACCATAATTACACATTTCTCTTGCAGGGTCCACAGGTTATCCACAGGATAAACATTGGGATGTCCTAAATCAAATCTTTTGCCCGAATTCAGAGTCCTAAGAGGCAAAGGTATCAAAGGCATAATGTCTAATGAATGTATTAATGGAAGACCAAGTGGTTGCCTTACATATCTGTTCAGCTGAGGCATTAAGTTGTGTTGCCCATGAAAGACCTACCTTACAAGTAGAGTGAGCAGAGACATGTTAGGGTCTCCTGCCCTGTGCTGCCACGTCGTCATGGCAACCGGGAGACAAGTGCTAGTGGAGTAACCTGAGCGCAGCTGATACTCCGGTTCGGGTCTTTTGCTGTGCAGTGGTTATAGGCTCTGTGCACGGCAGGGGATCCGGTGCTGGTTTTTGTGCTCACAGTCTGTGAGGTCTGAGTGGGGCGTGGACAGCACCTGCTTTATAAGGCCTCTTTTCAGGGTAAGCAGAGGCTGCTGAATATGTTATGCACACCAGTGCCTGCAGGAAAGTACTGGTGTCAGAACTGTTATGCACTTCAGTGTCTGCAGGAATGTACTGGTGTTTGAACTGTTATGCAAAACAGATGGACTCACAGACAAACTGGGGGATATGACATAATGTACACAGAAGGTGATAGGGTAACAAAATACACACAAAGTGAACAGAGAAGCCCAGAGGCTAAGGAACTGGGTATCTCCCTTGTATTAGAACTGCTCAGATGGAAAAGCAAGATGTTGTGTTTTAATACGTAGAGAACCCGAAATGCTGTTGCTAAGGGCAACAGCAAAACCCTAAAGGGTTACCAACGGGTGTGGCAGTAAACTCCTTGGTCAGAGATGGAATGATAGACACAAGGAGAATCTCCACAATCCTAATTCTCACTTGCAGTGCACAGGTTTTAGCTTACTGCCACTAAACTGACCCCTGACACCTAGCACAGTGAGACAGGATTAGACAGGCAAGTCTTAGAATACAGCCGCAAACTTGCTAAGTTCACAGAGTAGTAACAGAACCCCAGCAAGCTAAACGACTGACTCCAGTCTTACTGCTAGGTCTGGATTGGCAGAGTGTAATACCAAATCCCCAGTACTGTGTAGCTTTGTATTTGTTTGTTGCTTACTGCAAATAGGCCTGGGGATTTGGTATTACACTCTGCCAATCCAGACCTAGCAGTAAGACTGGAGTCAGTCGTTTAGCTTGCTGGGGTTCTGTTACTACTCTGTGAACTTAGCAAGTTTGCGGCTGTATTCTAAGACTTGCCTGTCTAATCCTGTCTCACTGTGCTAGGTGTCAGGGGTCAGTTTAGTGGCAGTAAGCTAAAACCTGTGCACTGCAAGTGAGAATTAGGATTGTGGAGATTCTCCTTGTGTCTATCATTCCATCTCTGACCAAGGAGTTTACTGCCACACCCGTTGGTAACCCTTTAGGGTTTTGCTGTTGCCCTTAGCAACAGCATTTCGGGTTCTCTACGTATTAAAACACAACATCTTGCTTTTCCATCTGAGCAGTTCTAATACAAGGGAGATACCCAGTTCCTTAGCCTCTGGGCTTCTCTGTTCACTTTGTGTGTATTTTGTTACCCTATCACCTTCTGTGTACATTATGTCATATCCCCCAGTTTGTCTGTGAGTCCATCTGTTTTGCATAACAGTTCAAACACCAGTACATTCCTGCAGACACTGAAGTGCATAACAGTTCTGACACCAGTACTTTCCTGCAGGCACTGGTGTGCATAACAAGACATTAGCCAGAATAGGGAGATCAGCTTGAGAGTATGCGTCTGAACTCATCATTCGAAGCCACCTCACCAGTGTCTCCTTGTCAGCAGGCCATCCTATCTTGTGAAATCCATAGAGAATGATGAGAGTGTCTGTCTTTCTGATGGCACTAGTACGATCCATATAGATCCTTAAGGCACGGACTACATTCAATGCTGCATCTCCCGCAGAAAGGTTCGTCCTTGGAAGGCCGGGACTACAATTTCTTTGTTAAGGTGGAATTTAGACACCACCTTAGGAAGATAACCAGATTTGGTTCTGAGAACCGCTCTATCTGGATGAAAAATCAGAAAAGGAGGGCAACATATTAATGCCCCTAAATCTGAAACTCTTCTAGCTGAAGCAATAGCCAGTAGAGAGAACTTTAGCTGTCAACCATTTAACATCCACTTGCTTTAGTGGTTCAAATGGAGCAACTTGAAGCGCCTTAAGGACTAAACTTAAATCCCAAGGAACTGCAGGAGGAACAAAAGGAGGTTGGATGTGAAGCATTCCCTGGAAGAAAGTGCGAACATCCTGTAGGTTAGCAATTTTGGAACCATACAGTCAATGCTGACACCTGCACTCTCAAGGAAGCCACCCATAGACCTTTGTCCATTCCTGCCTGAAGGAATGCTAGGACTCTGGAAACTCTGAAAGACCTAGGGTCAAATTTCCGGTCACCGCAACACTGAATATAGGCCTTCTCTATTCGGTGATAAATGCGAGCTGAGGAAGGTTTCCTTGCTCTAAGCATTGTTTGAATTACCTGTTGTGAGAATGCTCTTGCCTTCAGGATGGAAGTCTCAAGAGCCACACCGTCAAAGACAGTCAATCCCGGTGCTTGTAATAGCAAGGACCCTGAGACAGTAGATCTGGACGTTGGGGGAGTAGGAGTGGAGCATCCATCGACAGCTTCTGCAGATCTCTGTACCAACGTCTTCTGGGCCGGAGCTATTAGTATCACGGTGCCTTTTCCTTGTTTTACCTTTCGCATCACCCTGAGCAACAGGGCGATTGGTGGAAACACATAGGCCAGATGAAAGTCCCATCTCACTGACAGGGCATCCACAAAGGTCGCTCTGGGATCCTTTGTTCTTGATCCGTGTTCGGGAACTTTGTTGTTCTGACGGGACGCCATAAGATCTATCTCCGGTAACACTCACTTGTCTACCAGAGTCTGGAAGACTTCGGGGTGTAAAGCCCATTCGTTTGCATGAATGGCGTGTCGACTGAGAAAATCCGCTTCCCAGTTTTGGATTCCCGGAATGAATACTAGTGATGAGCGAGGTTCGGTTTTACTCGGTTTTACTCGGTTCTCAAAACGGCATCTTATTGGCTATCCAAAACACGTGACATCCGTGAGCCAATAAGATGCCGTTTTGAGAACCGAGTAAAACCGAGTAAAACCGAGTAAAACCGAATCCGCTCATCACTAATGAATACTGCGGACAAGGCTAGATGATGAAGTTCTGCCCATCTTAACGTGCGGCTTACCTCCTTCATTGCCTTTTGACTGCGAGTTCCTCCTTGAGGATTGAGGTACGCTACTGCCGTTGCATTGTCCGAGCGAATTTGAACTAGTTTCCCCTGAAGAATGTCCTTTGTCTGAAAGAGTGCCATATATATGGCCCGAAGTTCCAATATATTTATTGGCAGGCAACTTTCTTCCTTGGTCCACTGCCCTTGGAAGCAACTTCTTCCTGACACCGCTCCCCAGCGCTGAAGACTAGCATCCATTGTCAGAACCTCCCAATCTGATATCCAAAAGGGTCTCCTTTTGTCCAGATGCTATGTCTGTAGCCACCAGGCTAATGACTTCATTAGTAGTCTGAGGTTTTATTGTCTGATGTAACCCATTCCATTTGGAAAGGATCAGATGTTGCAGAGGCCTCGAGTGGAACTGAGCATACTCCACCATGTTGAATGTCGACACCATCATTCTCATCAATTCCTGAGATTGTGCAAGGATTACTAAATCGTTGAGGTAAGGAAAAATTCTTATCCCCTGGAGATAAGCCGCCATAACCACCATAATTTTGGTGAACACTCTGGGAGCTGTGGCCAGTCCACATGGTAGGGCCTGAAACTGAAAGATTTCCTGGAGGATAGCAAACCTGAGATAGCACTAATGGGACAGTACCTTAGGAACATGTAGGTAAGCATCCTGGATATCCAGGGATACCATAAAATCCTCTGGCTCCATGGCCAAAATAATGGAACGTAAAGTCTCCATATGTGACCGAGGCACCCAAATGTACTTGTTCAGCACCTTGAGATTGAGTATGGGCCGGAATGACCCATTTGGCTTGTGAACCAGAAACAGGTTGGAATAAAAACCTTGTCGTTGTTGCGCAGATGGAACTGGAATGATCACTCCCGACTGAAGCAACTTCTGAACTGCTTCTTGCAAAGACCTGGCCTTCGTTTCTACTGAAGATGGGCTGGTACAAAAAAAAACCTTTGAGGAGGGCGTTTCTTGAAGGCAACTTCATAACAGAGAAATACCTTTTCTTGCACCCAGGCATCTGTGGTGGACTGTTGCCAGATTTGTGCAAAATGAAGAAGTTGACCTCCAACCCTGGGATCCCCCAAATGGAGGCCCGCACCATCAGGCTGATGGCTTATCTTCTGGCTTGGAAGCCGGCCCTCTGGTAGCCCAATGCTTTTTAGTCTTACCAGACTTGTCAGATTGAGACTGTTTGCCATAACCCTTTCCTTTCGCTTTTCCTTGAGTCCTAAAAGGGCCAAAAAGCTGGAAATCTGGGCTTGGATTTGTGTGTGGAAGGAAACTTTGGGAAAGTGAAGTCTGCTTCTGAATCCAAAAATAAGAATTTACTTACCGATAATTCTATTTCTCATAGTCCGTAGTGGATGCTGGGACTCCGTCAGGACCATGGGGAATAGCGGGCTCCGCAGGAGACAGGGCACATCTAAAAAAGCTTTTAGGTCACATGGTGCGTACTGGCTCCTCCCCCTATGACCCTCCTCCAAGCCTCAGTTAGGTACTGTGCCCGGACGAGCGTACACAATAAGGAAGGATCTTGAATCCCGGGTAAGACTCATACCAGCCACACCAATCACACCGTACAACTTGTGATCTGAACCCAGTTAACAGTATGATAACACAAACGAAGTAGCCTCTGAACAGATGGCTCACAACAACAGTAATAACCCGATTTTTGTAACAATAACTATGTACAAGCATTGCAGACAATCCGCACTTGGGATGGGCGCCCAGCATCCACTACGGACTATGAGAAATAGAATTATCGGTAAGTAAATTCTTATTTTCTCTAACGTCCTAGTGGATGCTGGGACTCCGTCAGGACCATGGGGATTATACCAAAGCTCCCAAACGGGCGGGAGAGTGCGGATGACTCTGCAGCACCGAATGAGAGAACTCCAGGTCCTCTTTAGCCAGAGTATCAAATTTGTAAAATTTTACAAACGTGTTCTCCCCTGACCACGTAGCTGCTCGGCAAAGTTGTAATGCCGAGACTCCTCGGGCAGCCGCCCAGGATGAGCCCACTTTCCTTGTGGAATGGGCCTTTACAGATTTAGGCTGTGGCAGGCCTGCCACAGAATGTGCAAGTTGGATTGTACTACATATCCAACGTGCAATCGTCTGTTTAGACGCAGGAGCACCCAACTTGTTGGGTGCATACAATGTAAACAACGAGTCAGATTTTCTGACTCCAGCTGTCCTTGAAATATATATTTTTAATGCTCTGACAACGTCCAGTAACTTGGAGTCCTCCAAGTCGCTAGTAGCCGCAGGCACCACAATAGGCTGGTTCAAGTGAAATGCCGAAACCACCTTAGGGAGAAATTGAGGACGTGTCCTCAATTCTGCCCTGTCCGAATGGAATATCAGATATGGGCTTTTGTATGACAAAGCTGCCAACTCCGAAACTCTCCTGGCTGAAGCCAGGGCCAACAGCATGGTTACCTTCCATGTAAGGTATTTTAAATCTACCGATTTTAAAGGCTCAAACCAATGAGATTTGAGAAAATTTAGAACCACGTTCAAATCCCACGGTGCCACTGGAGGCACTATTGGGGGTTGTATATGTAGTACACCTTTGACAAAAGTTTGTACTTCAGGCACTGACGCCAATTCCTTCTGGAAGAAAATTGATAAGGCCGAAATTTGAACTTTAATGGACCCCAATTTGAGGCCCATAGACAATCCTGCTTGCAGGAAATGTAAGAATCGACCCAATTGAAATTCTTCCGTTGGAGCCTTCTTGGCCTCACACCACGCAACATATTTTCTCCAAATGCGGTGATAATGTTGTGCGGTCACTTCTTTCCTGGCTTTAATTAAAGTAGGAATAACTTCCTCAGGAATGCCCTTCTCTTTTAGAATCCGGCGTTCAACCGCCATGCCGTCAAACGCAGCCGCGGTAAGTCTTGGAACATACAAGGTCCCTGCTGAAGCAGATCCCTTCTTAGAGGTAGAGGCCACGGATCCTCCGTGAGCATCTCTTGAAGTTCCGGATACCAAGTTCTTCTTGGCCAGTCCAGAGCTACCAGTATTGTTCTTACTCCTCTTTTCCGTATAATTCTCAGTACCTTTGGTATGAGAGGCAGAGGAGGGAACACATACACTGACTGGTACACCCACGGTGTTACCAGAGCGTCCACAGCTATTGCCTGAGGGTCTCTTGACCTGGCGCAATACCTGTCCAATTTTTTGTTGAGGCGAGACGCCATCATGTCCACCTTTGGTTTTTCCCAACGGTTCACAATCATGTGGAAAACTTCTGGATGAAGTCCCCACTCTCCCGGGTGAAGGTCGTGTCTGCTGAGGAAATCTGCTTCCCAGTTGTCCACTCCCGGGATGAACACTGCTGACAGTGCTACGACATGATTCTCCGCCCAGCGCAGAATCCTTGCAGCTTCTGCCATTGCACTCCTGCTTCTCGTGCCGCCTTGTCGGTTTACGTGGGCAACTGCCGTGATGTTGTCGGACTGGATCAACACCGGCTGACCCTGAAGCAGCGATTTTGCCAGGCTTAGAGCATTGTAGATCGCTCTTAGCTCCAGTATATTTATGTGAAGAGACGTCTCCAGGTTTGACCACACGCCCTGGAAGTTTCTTCCCTTTGTGACTGCTCCCCAACCTCGTAGGCTGGCATCCGTAGTCACCAGGACCCAGTCCTGTATGCCGAATCTGCGGCCCACTAACAGATGGGCAGTCTGCAACCACCACAGGAGAGACAACCTTGTTCTCGGTGACAGTGTTATCCGCTGATGCATGTGCAGATGCGATCCGGACCATTTGTCCAGCAGATCCCACTGAAATGTTCGTGCATGGAATCTGCCGAATGGAATCGCTTCGTACGAAGCCACCATCTTTCCCAGGACTCTTGTGCATTGATGTACTGACACAGTTCCTGGTTTTAGGAGGTTCTTGACAAGTTCGGATAACTCCCTTGCTTTCTCTTCCGGGAGAAATACCTTTTTCTGAACCGTGTCCAGAATCATGCCCAGGAACAGCAGATGTGTTGTCGGGGTCAATTGAGATTTTGGAAGATTTAGAATCCACCCGTGTTGCTGAAGCACTACTTGTGTTAGCGCTACACCGACTTCCAGCTGTTCTCTGGACTTTGCCCTTATCAGGAGATCGTCCAAGTAAGGGATAATTAATACGCCTTTTCTTCGTAGAAGAACCATCATTTCGGTCATTACCTTGGTAAAGACCCGAGGGGCCGTGGACAACCCAAACGGCAGCGTTTGAAACTGATAATGACAGTCTTGTATCACGAACCTGAGATACCCTTGGTGTGAGGGGTAAATCGGGACATGTAGATAAGCATCTTTTATGTCCAAGGTCACCATGAAGTCTCCTTCTTCCAGATTCGCTTTCACTGCTCTGAGTGACTCCATCTTGAACTTGAATTTCTTTATGTACAGGTTCAAGGATTTCAGATTTAGAATAGGCCTTACCGAACCGTCCGGTTTCGGTACCACAAATAGTGTGGAATAATACCCCTTTCCCTGTTGTAGGAGGGGTACCTTGACTATCACCTGCTGAGAATACAGCTTGTGAATGGCTTCCAAAACCGACGTCCTTTCTGAGGGAGACGTTGGTAAAGCAGACTTTAGGAACCGGCGAGGGGGAGACCTTTCGAACTCCAGCATGTAACCCTGAGATACTATCTGCAGGACCCACGGGTCCACTTGTGAGTGAACCCATTGATTGCTGAAAATCTTGAGTCGACCCCCCACCGTTCCTGAGTCCGCTTGTAAAGCCCCAGCGTCATGCTGATGGCTTTGTAGAAGCCGGGGCGGGCTTCTGTTCCTGGGCAGGGGCTGCTTGCTGCCCTTTCTTACCCTTTCCTCTGCCTCGCGGCAGATAAGACTGTCCTTTTGGTCGCTTTTTATAGGAGCGAAAGGACTGCGGCTGAAAAGACGGTGTCTTTTTCTGTTGGGAGGGGGTCTGAGGTAAAAAAGTGGATTTGCCGGCAGTTGCCGTGGCCACCAGGTCCGAAAGACCGACCCCAAACAATTCCTCTCCTTTATATGGCAATACTTCCATATGCCTCTTGGAATCCGCATCACCTGACCACTGTCGCGTCCATAAACTTCTTCTGGCAGATATGGACATCGCGCTTACTCTTGATGCTAGAGTACAAACATCCCTCTGAGCATCTCGCATATAAAGGAAAGCATCCTTTAATTGCTCTAGAGTCAATAAAATACTGTCCCTATCCAGGGTATCAATATTTTCAGTCAGAGAATCCAACCACACTACCCCAGCACTGCACATCCAGGCTGAGGCTATTGCCGGTCGCAGTATAACACCAGTATGTGTGTATATACTCTTCAGTGTAGTTTCCAGCCTCCTATCTGCTGGATCCTTGAGGGCGGCCGTATCAGGAGACGGCAACGCCACTTGCTTTGATAAACGTGTGAGCGCCTTATCCACCCTAGGGGGTGTTTCCCAGCGCGCCCTAACCTCTGGTGGGAAAGGGTATAATGCCAATAACTTCTTGGAAATTAGCAGTTTTCTATCGGGGTTAACCCACGCTTCATCACACACGTCATTCAATTCCTCTGATTCTGGAAAAAATACAGGTAGTTTTTTCACCCCCCACATAATACCCCTTTTTGAGGTACCAGCAGTATCAGAGATCTGCAAAGCCTCCTTCATTGCCGTGATCATATAACGTGTGGCCCTATTGGAAAATACGTTTGTTTCTTCACCGTCGACACTAGATTCATCTGTGTCGGTACCCGTGTCGACTGACTGAGGTAAAGGACGTTTTACAGCCCCTGACGGTGTCTGAGACGCCTGAACCGGTACTAACTGGTTTGCCGGGCGTCTTATTTCGTCAACTGACTTTTGTAATGTGCTGACATTATCACGTAATTCCATAACTAAAGCCATCCATTCCGGTGTCGACTCCCTAGGGGGTGACATTACCATCATCGGCAATTGCTCTGCCTCCACACCAACATCGTCCTCATACATGTCGACACACACGTACCGACACACAGCAGCCACACAGGGAATGCTCTAATCGAAGACAGGACCCCCTAGCCCTTTGGGGAGACAGAGGGAGAGTTTGCCAGCACACACCAAAAAGCGCTATAAATGTATATAAACAACCCTAGAAGGTGTTGTTTACTATATATGCGCTCTTAATATATAAATATCGCCAATTTATGCCCCCCTTCTCTTTGTTACCCTGTTTCTGTAGTGCAGTGCAGGGGAGAGACCTGGGAGCCTTCCTCACCAGCGGAGCTGAGCAGGAAAATGGCGCTGAGTGCTGAGGAGAATAAGCTCCGCCCCTTTTTCGGCGGGCTTTTCCCCGGTTTTTAAGAAACTGGCCTGGGTTAAAATACATACATATAGCCTTAATGGCTATATGTGATGTATTTATTTTGCCACTAAAGGTAATTATATTGCTGCCCAGGGCGCCCCCAGCAGCGCCCTGCACCCTCCGTGACTGAGTCAGTGAGCCGTGTGACAACAATGGCGCACAGCTGCCGTGCTGTGCGCTACCTTCAAGAAGACTGAGGAGTCTTCTGCCGCCTGCTTTCCGGACCTCCGTTTTGCCGTCTCTTCAGCGTCTGTAAGGGGGATCGGCGGCGCGGCTCCGGGACGAACCCCAGGCTGACCTGTGTTCCGACTCCCTCTGGAGCTAAGTGTCCAGTAGCCTAAGACTCCAATCCATCCTGCACGCAGGTGAGTTGGAAATCTCTCCCCTAAGTCCCTCGATGCAGTGATCCTGTTGCCAGCAGGAATCACTGAGATTGAAACCTAAAAAAAAAACTTTTCTAAACAGCTCTTTAGGAGAGCCACCTAGATTGCACCCTCTCGGACGGGCACAAAAACCTAACTGAGGCTTGGAGGAGGGTCATAGGGGGAGGAGCCAGTACGCACCATGTGACCTAAAAGCTTTTTTAGATGTGCCCTGTCTCCTGCGGAGCCCGCTATTCCCCATGGTCCTGACGGAGTCCCAGCATCCACTAGGACGTTAGAGAAATACTGTTTAATTCTTTACCAAAAAGAATATCTCCAGTAAAAGGCAAAAACTTCAGGACCTTCTTGGATTCTAAGTCAGCTTTCCATGTACGCAGCCACACAGCTCTGCAGCTGCTACCGCTGAGGCAGATGCTTGATAGGCAATTGTACCCATATCCAAGGCTGTTTCTTCCATAAAAATAGCCACCTGTTTAATATGTGCAATATGGAAATTTTGCTCTCTAGATGCCAATGAAAAATTATCCTCCAATGCATCAGCCCAGGCTGCCATTGCTTTTGCCATCCAGGCTGAAGCCATGGCTGGTCTTACAATTGCCCCAGACAAGGAGAAAATGTTTTGTTTTTTTAAAAACATCTATTTTCCTATCCGTGACATCATTTAATGATGTTGAAGGCAAAGGTAACGTAGATTTTCGCACCAATCGAATCACATGCGTATTTACTTTGGGAGCCACTTCCCTTTTTAAACAGTACCCAGCCGAAAGAGGATAATTGGAATTCCATTTCTTTGGAATTCTAAACTTCTTACGGGTCGTAACCCAAGCCTCTTGTGTCATGACTGTGGTTTTTGTGAACCCAGCGTTAGTGAAGTCTGTGCTGGCGACTGGAGGACTATGTGTATATTAGGCAGGTCTGTAGGATCAGTGAGAAGAAGCAGCAATCCCTGACCAGGGATTGAACCCGGGCCTTGGCAGAGAGAGCCGTATCCTGACCACTGGATCACCAGGGACTCGAGGTTGATAGCAGGATGGTGAATTTACTGGATATAATGTCACAGGAGTAGGTGCTTGTGTACTCAAGGTTACTATGAAATAGGTTTTCTGCAGTTGCGCAGAACTGGGCAGATTACTGACGAGGTTGAGAACCGGTCTGGTTACTGGTGAGACTGGGAACCGGAATACTGGAACGCAACTGTAATCCGGGCTGGTACTGGATATAACTGGAAACGCAACTGTGAGTGCAACGATGACTGTGGCTGTGACTTTAAGACAAGGCTGAATAACACGGCGGCTGTGGCTTTAAGACCAGACTGTAGAAGACTGCGGCTCTGGGTTGTAATACGAAACTGTAGAATGCTGCAGCTGTGCCCTTAAGACTGCAGTATATTGTGACTATGGCTTTAAGAGGAGTCTGTAGAATACTGCGACTGTGGTTTTAAGACAAGGCTGGATACCAATGATAACACAACTGTACAGCAGACTGGGTAGCAAAGAGCAGAGTTTTCCAGGAACCAAAGTACAAATGTTACCTTAGTGAATTCAGCTTCTAAGCTCACACATAGCTGTGAGTGTGACACATGGAACTGCCAGAGTTTCCACCTCAAGTCTCCAGACTTATACTTCCTGGTCCTTGGTGATTGGTGAGCAGTGTCAGGTGACTCAGAGAGTCTCAGGCTGGCACAGGATTGGACAGCTCTGGGTCAGGTGAACAGTCACTGTCATGTGACTACTTTAGACTAGGCTGTGATGTGGAGTGAGGCCTAGCAGGCCGAAAGAACACTGAAGCCTGAACTTCTGCAAACAAACAGAGGATGCTGGCTTTTAGGCCTTAACTTCAGATTTCTGAATTCAGACTCACACAGTAGATTAATCACCACAGGTGGAGCTCGTTAACTCTTACCTTCCAGGCAGAGAACTCAGGAAACTCATGGTAATGTCAAGCTGTTTATCCCAGCGAGCAGAAAAGACACAGGATCCAAGACAGATGGCAGGGGGTAAGTCACCCAATATGAGAACTACAGTCAGGATCGTGACATCTTGCATAATTTCAATCAGCTGTTCTGACACAGGAAATTCAGTCCTGACTGTTTTGGGACGTTTAAACACAGGTGCCTTAGATTTTAACAAAGGCTCTGCTGCTTCCTCTAAAGATAGAATGGTTTTCATAGCACTAATTAGCTCAGGTACATCTACTGAGCTGGGACCTTCATCCTCGTCTCTGTGTGCAGACCCAGTGTGTGATGATTCCTCAAGAGTGCGGCTGTGTCTCGCGTCTCTCCCGCTAAGCGGAACCGACGCCTTACCTTCTCCCCGTGCTCCAGTCACAGTCTGGTAATGTCAGCTGGACTTGCTAGTACATCCTACACAGATGCCCGCCGAAACAGCACTGTACATGTGGGTAAGTGTTGTAGCGATCCGGCAGGGAGTTGTTGGAGTGATTCTTTCTTAGGTGCATGTAAGACGCTTTTTAGAAACTCGCTCAAAAACCGTTAAGATGATAAAAATGAATTAAATAACAAGCTTATGGCTGCAAAAATCAGCAGCCCAAAGATCGTGGTCCGGCTCCTACCGCACCAACAAAAATAAACTGAATTGCCTGTGCCAGGAGGCGGGAATATAGGGGACTGGCCCGTTGCATTCTGGGAGGCCGAAAGCTTTGATCATTGGTGTCAATCCGCTGTCGCTACCTCATATCCCAATGGTTATCCTGTGGACAACCTGTGGAACCTGCAGGAGAAAAGCTATATTAAATTACCCCAACTGCTATGTGAACTGTGGTTCTATTACTATTATTTAAGAGTATGTACATACTACTCAGCTACAGCTGTGCTGATGAGAGGACTGAGGCACTGATACTATATCTGAGAGCGTCTCCCTGCTGCCCGGTTACAGCTGTGCTGACGAGAGGACTGAGGCACTGATACTATATCTGAGAGCGCCTCCCTGCTGCCTGGTTACAGCTGTGCTGATGAGGAGACTGAGGCATTGATACTATATCTGAGAGCGCCTCCCTGCTGCCCGGATACAGCTGTGCTGATGAGGAGACTGAGGCACTAATACTATATCTGAGAGCGTCTCCCTGTTGCCCGGATACAGCTGTGCTGATGAGGAGACTGAGGCACTGATACTATATCTGAGAGCGGCTTCCTGCTGCCTGGTTACAGCTGTGCCGAGGAGACTGAGGCACTGATACTACATCTGAGAGAGTCTCCCTGCTGCCCGGTTACAGCTGTGCTGATGAGGAGACTGAGGCACTGATACTACATCTGAGAGCGTCTCCCTGCTGCCCGGTTACAGCTGTGCTGATGAGGAGACTGAGGCACTGATACTATATCTGAGAGCGTCTCCCTGCTGACGGTTACAGCTGTGCTGATGAGGAGACTGAGGCACTGATACTATATCTGAGAGCGGCTCCCTGCTGCCCGGTTACAGCTGTGCTGATGAGGAGACTGAGGCACTGATACTATATCTGAGAGCGGCTCCCTGCTGCCCGGTTACAGCTGTGCTGATGAGAAGACTGAGGCACTGATACTATATCTGAGAGCGGCTCCCTGCTGCCCGGTTACAGCTGTGCTGAGGAGGAGACGGAGGCACTGATCCTATATCTGAGAGCGTCTCCCTGCTGCCCGGTTACAGCTGTGCTGATGAGGAGACTGAGGCACTGATACTACATCTGAGAGCGTCTCCCTGCTGCCCGGTTACAGCTGTGCTGATGAGGAGACTGAGGCACTGATACTATATCTGAGAGCGTCTCCCTGCTGCCGGTTACAGCTGTGCTGATGAGGAGACTGAGGCACTGATACTATATCTGAGAGCGGCTCCTGCTGCCCGGTTACAGCTGTGCTGATGAGAGGACTGAGGCACTGATACTATATCTGAGAGCGTCTCCCTGCTGCCCGGTTACAGCTGTGCTGATGAGGAGACTGAGGCACTGATACTATATCTGAGAGCGTCTCCCTGCTGCCGGTTACAGCTGTGCTGATGAGGAGACTGAGGCACTGATACTATATCTGAGAGCGGCTCCTGCTGCCCGGTTACAGCTGTGCTGATGAGAGGACTGAGGCACTGATATTATATCTGAGAGCGTCTCCCTGCTGCCCGGTTACAGCTGCATGATGAGTAGATATGATGATGTTGCTCACAGTGGTCCACTGTTTGGGGTCAAAATGATGAATTACTTGTTATTTTAGACCCCTTGTAGGAAGATCCCTTCTCTCTGAGCATGTGTGTATTGCAGGGGCTCCTTTAAAATGTTACTGCGACCCACTACCACTCTAACACCTATTGCAGTAGATGGCATGAAGGGATCGGGTACATAGAGCTCCATTCCGGCACCCAGAATGGCAGGCGAAGCAAAATTCACGATAACATATTATAGGAGGCCGTGAGCGAGGCGGGAGAGTATGGCGAGGCGGGAGAGTGTGGCGGTAAGTGACAGGACATAAGTGGATGAGAAGTGGTGAGCCACCACTATTATAGTAACAGCGGGGTCTGCGCCACTTGTATTACAGTAACGGCGAGGTATGCGCCACCAGTATTACGGTATCGGCGGGGTCTGCACCACCTGTATTATGGTAACGGCGAGGTCTGCACCACCTGTATTACGGTAATGGCTGGGTCTGGTCCACCTGTATTACGGTATCAGCGAGGTCTGCACCACCTGTATTATGGTAACGGCGGGGTCTGCACCACCTGTATTATGGTAATGGCTGGGTCTGCACCACCTGTATTACGGTAATGGCTGGGTCTGGTCCACCTGTATTACGGTATCGGCGGGGTCTGCACCACCTGTATTATGGTAATGGCTGGGTCTGCACCACCTGTATTACGGTAATGGCTGGGTCTGGTCCACCTGTATTACGGTAACGGCTGGGTCTGCGCCACCTGTATTACGGTAACGGCTGGGTCTGCGCCACCTGTATTACGGTAACGGCTAGGTCTGGTCCACCTGTATTACGGTAACGGCGGGGGTCTGCGACCTGTATTACGGTAACGACGGGGTCTGCGCCACCAGTATTACGGTAACGGCTGGGTCTGTGCCACCTGTATTACGGTAACGGCGGGTTCTGCGCCACCTGTATTACGGTAATGGCGGGGTCCGCGCCACCTGTATTACGGTAACGGCAGGGTCTGCGCCACCTGTATTACGGTAACGGCGGGGTCTGCATCACCTGCATTACGGTAACGGCGGGGTCTGCGCCACCTGTATTACGGTACCGGCGGGGTCTGCGCCACCTGTATTACGGTAATGGCGGGGTCTGCGCCACCTGTATTACGGTAACGGCGGGGTCTGCGCCACCTGTATTACGGTAACGACGGGGCCTGCTCCACTTGTATTACGGTAATGGAGGGGTCTGCGCTATCAGTATTACGGTAAAGGCGGGGTCTGCGCCACCTGTATTACGGTAAGGGAGGGGTCTGCGCCACCTGTATTACAGTAATAGGACAGTAGAGTGTTAGCTACCTGTATAGGGATAATGCAGCACCCCAGGCTGCTCCAGCTGCACTATAACAAGGAACCAGAGGCTGCTCCCCCTGTAGTACAACAACCTGACACCAGAGCTGCTCAGCCTATAGAATAATAATAATAATAATAATAATAATAATAATAATAATTCATACCTCCCAACATGACCCTCTCCAGGAGGGACAGACTGCTCTGCTTCTGGACTTCTCTCTTAATGTATGATTGTCTGCACCTGTGTTGAACAGGTTCATGGAAAGGAAAGTTGTTTCAGCACAGGTGATGGCAATCATACATTACCAGGAAAGTCCAGGAGCAGAGCATTGTGTCCCTCCTGGAGAGGGTCATGTTGGGAGGTATGATAATTAATAATAATATCATTACCTGCTGCCAGACACAGCAATAGCTGCTCTCTGCTTCTGCTGCCTTGTGGGAATGATAGAAGGAAGGCGGAGCTCAGACCAGGGGAAAATGGCCGCCGCTCCTGACAGCATCTACCATCACTACATGGCCAGGGAACCTATTGTTGCTGCAACTGCTCCCAGACTGGTCTACAAGAAAATGGCCGCCGGCCTCCTGCACTGAGGACATTTATGGTAATACCTATTACAAAGGACAGTGCTGTGGCCGGGGTGTAGGAGGGAGGGGCCAGTCACCAAAAAGCAGTCTGTGCCAATAATACATTATTTCCGGCCTGTGCGTTCCACCTTATTTCCGGTCTGTGCGTTCCACACACAGGAAGTAAGTTGTCATTAACTGCAGCCTCGCAGTGTTCGACTAGATCAGGTAATTGCATCTTACTATGCAGAGGGAGCAGCCTTTGGTGTCCAATTATTGTTATACAGGAGGAGCAGACTGTGGTGTCCTTTTATTATACAGGGGGAGCAGCCTGTGGTGTCCAATTATTATACAGGAGGAGGCGACTGTGGTGTCCTATTATTATACAGGGGGAGCAGCCTGTGGTGTCCCATACCTCCCAACATGACCCTCTCCAGGAGGGACAGAATGTTCTGCTTCTGAACTTCCCTCTTAATTTATGATCACCCTCACCTGTGCTGAAACACCTTTCTTATCCATTACCTGTTCAGCACAGGTGATGGCAATCATAAATTCAGAAAAAGTCCAGAAGCAGAGTATTCTGTCCCTCCTGGAGAGGGTCATGTTGGGAGGTATGGTGTCCAGTTATTATTATACAGGGGGAGCAGCCTGTGGTGTCCTGTTATTATTATACAGGGGGAGCAGCCTGTGGTGTCCTGTTATTATTATACAGGAGGAGCAGTCTGTGGTGTCATTTTATTATACAGGGGGAGCCGCCTGTGGTGTCCAATTTTCTCTGACGTCCTAGTGGATGCTGGGAACTCCGTAAGGACCATGGGGAATAGACGGGCTCCGCAGGAGACTGGGCACTCTAAAAGAAAGATTAGGTACTATCTGGTGTGCACTGGCTCCTCCCTCTATGCCCCTCCTCCAGACCTCAGTTATACAGAATCTGTGCCCGGTCAGAGCTGGATGCACACTAGGGGCTCTCCTGAGCTAGCTAGAAAAGAAAGTATTTGTTAGTTTTTTATTTTCAGTGAGATCTGCTGGCAACTGACTCACTGCTACGAGGGACTGAGGGGAGAGAAGCGAACCTACCTGCTTGCAGCTAGCTTGTGCTTCTAAAGCTACTGGACACCAGTAGCTCCAGTGGGTTCAAACACAGGGTCCGACCTCGATCGTCCGTTCCCGGAGCCGCGCTGCCGTCCCCCTTGCAGAGCCAGAAGACAGAAGAAACGACGAAAACGGCGGCTGAAGACTACTGTCTTCATTAAGAGAAAAAGGGTAATGTGGGCGCAGTAGTTCTGAGGCCCAGGACACAGTCATTATTTTTAACCATTGTTTTAATCTGTCTTGTATTTATTATTTTTTCATTTAATTGTGGATACGAATTGCTAATGGCACCCTAGCCATTTAATGTCTATTTGATAGAATTTTTATACCAATAAACAAAATTTTATATTTACAAAACCAGCAGCCGTTGTATTACAATCCCCTCCGAGCGCCCACATTACCCTTTTTCTGTTTCTGTTTAGTACGGTGGATACCCAGGTCCACCATTGTGGGCAGCCAGAAGGGAGATCTGTTTTCTAAAAAATATATAGAATTGAAGTAATAGTAATAACTCACTTTTAAAGAAAACACTTTCTCAATCAGCGCCCACTTTTGTCTTCGGACTCCCCCCTTTTGTCTTCATTAAGGTAGCGCACAGCACTGCAGCTGTGCGCCATTGCTCCCACAGCACACCACACACTCCGGTCACTGTTGGGTGCAGGGCGCTGGGGGGGCGCCCTGGGCAGCAATTTTAATACCTTTTGGCACAAAATGCACATAATACAGTCTATGAAACTGTATATGTGCAAAAAAACCCGCCATTAAGATTATACAAAACGCGGGAGAAGCCCGCCGCTGAGGGGGCGGGGCCTTCTTCCTCAGCACACCAGCGCCATTTTCTCTTCACAGCTCCGCTGGAAGGACGCTCTCCAGGCTCTCCCCGGCAGTATCTGATACAACAAGGGTAAAAAAGAGAGGGGGGGCACATACATTTAGGCGCAAATGTGATAATAAGCAGCTATTGGGAAAAATCACTCTTTTTAGTGTAAATCCCTGTGTTATATAGCGCTGTGGTGTGTGCTGGCATACTCTCTCTCTGTCTCCCCAAAGGACTTTGTGGGGTCCTGTCCTCAGTCAGAGCATTCCCTGTGTGTGTGCGGTGTGTCGGTACGGCTGTGTCGACATGTTTGATGAGGAGGGTTACGTGGAGGCGGAGCAGGAGCCGATAAGTGTGGTGTCGCCCCCGACAGGGCCGACACCGGAGTGGATGGATATGTGGAAGGTATTAACCGACAGTGTCAACTCCTTACATAAAAGGTTTGATGACGCAGCAGGCTTGGGACAGCCGGGATCTCAGCCCGCGCCTGCCCAGGCGTCTCAGAGGCCATCAGGGGCTCATAAACGCCCGCTAGCTCAGATGGCAGACACAGATGTCGACACGGAGTCTGACTCCAGTGTAGATGAGGATGAGACAAATGTACAGTCCACAAGGGCTATCCGATGCATGATTACTGCAATGAAAAATGTATTGCACATTTCTGACATTAACCCGGTTACCACCAAAAAGGGTATTATGTTTGGGGAGGAAAAGCAGCCAGTGACTTTTCCCCCATCTGATGAGTTAAATGAATTGTGTGAAGAAGCGTGGAGTTCCCCTGATAAGAAACTAGTGATTTCTAAGAGGTTACTGATGGCGTACCCTTTCCCGGCAACGGACAGGTTACGTTGGGAAACATCCCCTAGGGTGGACAAGGCGCTCACGCTTATCAAAATAGGTGGCACTGCCGTCTCAGGATACGGCCGCCCTTAAAGAGCCTGCGGATAGAAAGCATGAGGCTATCCTGAAGTCTGTGTATACACACTCAGGTACTATACTGAGACCTGCTATTCCTTCAGCATGGATGTGTAGTGCTGCAGCAGCATGGTCTGATACCCTGTCAGACAACATTGATTCCCTCGACAGGGATACTATTTTGCTAACCATAGAACATATAAAGGACGTCGTCTTATATATGAGGGATGCACAGAGGGACAACTGCCGGCTGGCATCTAGAATTAATGCAATGTCCATTTCTGCCAGGAGAGTATTATGGACTCGGCAGTGGACAGGTGATGCTGATTCTAAAAGGCACATGGAGGTTTTGCCTTATAAGGGTGAGGAATTGTTTGGGGACGGTCTCTCGGACCTCGTATCCACAGCAACAGCTAGGAAGTCGACTTTTTTACCTCAGGTTCCCTCACAGCCTAAGAAAGCACCGTATTATCAAGTACAGTCCTTTCGGCCTCAGAAAGGCAAGCGGGTCAGAGGCTCATCCTTTCTGCCCAGAGGCAGGGGTAGAGGAAAGAAGCTGCACCAGGCAGCCAGTTCCCAGGAACAAAAATCCTCCCCTGCTTCCACTAAGTCCACCGCATGACGCTGGGGCTCCACAGGCGGAGCCAGGTGCGGTGGGGGCGCGTCTCCGGAACTTCAGCAACCAGTGGGTTCGCTCACAGGTGGATCTCTGGGTTGTACAAATTGTATCTCAGGAATACAAGCTGGAGTTCGAGGCGACTCCCCCTCGCCGTTACCTCAAATCAGCCTTGCCAGCTGCTCCCAGGGAAAGGGAGGTAGTACTGGCGGCTATTCACAAGCTGTACCTCCAGCAGGTGATAATCAAGGTTCCCCTCCTTCAACAGGGACGGGGTTACTATTCCACAATGTTTGTGGTACCGAAACCAGACGGTTCGGTGAGACCCATTCGGAATTTAAAATCCTTGAACACTTATATAAGGAAGTTCAAGTTCAAAATGGAATCGCTCAGGGCGGTTATTGCAAGCCTGGAAGAGGGGGATTTTATGGTGTCGCTGGACATCAAGGATGCTTACTTGCATGTCCCCATTTACCCACCTCACCAGGAGTACCTCAGGTTTGTGGTACAGGACTGTCATTACCAATTCCAGACGTTGCCGTTTGGTCTGTCCACGGCACCGAGAGTATTTACCAAGGTAATGGCCGAAATGATGATACTCCTTCGGAAGAAGGGAGTTATAAATATCCCAAAGTCGCAGCTGATTCCTGCGACGCGTCTGCTGTTCCTGGGCATGATTCTGGACACAGAACAGAAGAAGGTGTTTCTCCCGGGGGAGAAGGCCCAGGAATTGTCATCTCTGGTCAGGGACCTCCTGAAACCAAAACAGGTGTCGGCGCATCATTGCACGCGAGTCCTGGGAAAGATGGTGGCTTCTTTTACGAAGCAATTCCCTTCGGCAGATTCCATGCAAGGATCTTTCAGTGGGTTCTGTTAGACAAATGGTCCGGATCGCATCTTAAGATGCATCGGTTGATCACCCGGTCCCCGAGGGCCAGGGTGTCTCTGCTGTGGTGGCTGCAGAGTGCTCATCTTCTCGAGGGCCGCAGATTCGGCATACAGGACTGGGTCCTGGTGACCACGGATGCAAGCCTCCGAGGATGGGGGGCAGTCACTCAGGGAAGGAACTTCCAAGGACAGTGGTCAAGTCAGGAGACTTCACTACGCATAAATATACTGGAACTAAGGGCCATTTACAACGCCCTGAGTCAAGCAGAGCCCCTGCTTCAAAACAAACCGTTGCTGATTCAGTCAGACAACATCACGGCGGTCGCCCATGTAAACCGCCAGGGCGGCACAAGAAGCAGGATGGCGATGGCAGAAGCCACAAGGATTCTTCAATGGCCGGAGAATCACGTCCTAGCACTGTCAGCAGTGTTCATTCCGGGAGTGGACAACTGGGAAGCAGACTTCCTCAGCAGGCACGACCTCCACCCGGGAGAGTGGGGACTTCATCCAGAAGTCTTCACACTGATTGTAAATCATTGGGAACGGCCACAGGTGGACATGATGGCGTCCTGCCTCAACAAAAAGCTAAAAAGATATTGCGCCAGGTCAAGGGACCCTCAGGTGATAGCTGTGGACGCACTAGTGACACCGTGGGTGTACCAGTCGGTTTATGTGTTCCCTCCTCTTCCTCTCATACCCAAGGTACTGAGGATAATAAGAAAGAGAGGAGTAAGTTCTATACTCATCGATCCGGATTGGCTAAGAAGAACTTGGTACCCAGAACTACAAGAAATGATCTCAGAGGACCCATGGCCTCTGCCTCTCCGACAGGACCTGCTACAGCAGGGGCCCTGTCTGTTCCAAGACTTACCGCGGCTGCGTTTGACGGCATGGCGGTTGAACGCCGGATCCTAACGTAAAAGGGCATTCCGGATGAAGTGATTCCTACGCTGATAAAAGCTAGGAAGGATGTGACAGCAAAACATTATCACCGCATATGGTGGAAATATGTTGCTTGGTGTGAGGCCAGGAAGGCCCCAACGGAGGAATTCCAGCTAGGTCGATTTCTGCACTTCCTACAGTCAGGAGTGACTATGGGCCTAAAATTGGGGTCCATAAAGGTCCAGATTTCGGCCCTGTTGTTATGCACACCAGTGCCTGCAGGAATGTACTGGTGTCTGAACTGTTATGCACACCAGTGCCTGCAGGAATGTACTGGTGTCTGAACGGATAGGGATGCAAAACAAATGAACTCACAGACAGACTGGGGAATATGACATTACGTACACAGAAGGTGATAGGATAACAAAATAAACACAAAGTGAACAGAGAAGCCCAGAGGCTAAGAAACTGGGTGTCTCCCTAGTATTAGGAAAGCTCAGATGGGAAAAGCAAGATGTTGTGTTTTAATACGTAGAGTACCCGAAATGCTGTTGCTAAGGGCAACAGCAAAACCCTAAAGGGTTACCAACGGGTGTGGCAGTAAACTCCTTGGTCAGAGATGGAATGATAGACACAAGGAGAGTCTCCACAATCCTAATCCTCACTTGCAGTGCACAGGTTCAGCTTACTGCCACTAACTGACACCTGAACACCTTGCACAGTGAGAAAGGATTTAGGCAGGCAAGTCTGAGAATACAGCCGCAAACTTGCTAAGTTCACAGAGTAGCAAAAGAACCCCAGCAAGTTAAACGACTGACTCCAGTCTTACTGCTAGGTCTGGATTGGCAGAGTGTAGTACCAAATCCCCAGGCCTATATGCAGTAAGCAACAACAAATACAAAGCTACACAGTACTGGCTAACTTTCAGGAACTAACTAACCAACAAAGATTCAGCAGCATCTGCTTAACCTGAGAAGAGGGTTTATAAAGCAGGTGCTGTCCACGCCCCACTCAGACCTCACAGACTGTGAGCACAAAAACCAGCACCGGATCCCCTGCCGTGCACAGAGCCTGTAACCACTGCACAGCAAAAGTCCCGAACCGGAGTATCAGCTGCGCTCAGGTTACTCCGCTAGCACTTGTCTCCCGGTTGCCATGACGACGTGGCAGCACAGGGCAGGAGACCCTAACAGTACCCCCCCTCTGACGAGGGGTCAAAGAACCCCTACCACCGGGTTTATCGGGGAACTGTGAGAAGAAAGAGCGTATCAGTCTGGGGGCATGAAGATCACAACTGCGCACCCACGACCGCTCCTCCGGGCCATACCCCTTCCAGTGCACCAAAAATGACAGCCGACCCCGAACCATCTTGGAGTCAAGAATCCTTTCAACAACAAACTCCCTCTGGCCACGTATCAGAAGAGGGGAAGGTCTTCCACTGGAAGAAGGATTACTAATCGCCCGTTTTAAAAGGGAACAATGAAATGTTTTATTGATACCCAAAGAACGGGGCAGATCTAACTGAAATGCCACCGGATTGATAACCCTGGTGATCTTATAAGGGCCGATGAACCGGGGGCCTAACTTATGAGATGGCTGTCTCAACTTCAAATTCTTGGTAGACAACCAGACGAATTCTCCTAATTTGAAGCTGCAGGGTCTTTTCCGCTTATCAAAAACCCTTTTGGTCACTAATGACACAGACACAAGGGCTTTCTTCACTTTCCTCCAAATACCTCTAAGGACCGAAACCACAGAGGAACCACCAGGCGTGGAGTCCAGGGGGTCAAAAGAATTGGCCTTAGGATGATGCCCATACACACAAAGGAAGGGAGAGATCCCTGTAGCAGAGTGAGCCGCGTTGTTATAGGCAAACTCCGCCATGGACAGATGAGCAACCCAGTCAGTCTGACACTTGGAGACATAACACCTGAGGAACTGCTCCAAGGACTGGTTCACCCTTTCAGTCTGCCCATTAGACTGCGGATGGTAGCCTGACGACAAGCTGACAGAAATCTGGAGATCGGAACAAAATGCCCTCCAGAATTTGGCCACAAACTGGGATCCGCGGTCAGAGACCACATCAAGTGGCAACCCGTGGAGACGCACAACATGCAGCATAAATAATTCAGACAGGCGTCTGGCCGATGGCAACCCAACCAGTGGAACGAAGTGCACCATCTTCGAAAACCTGTCAACGACAACCCAGATGGCTGTCATCCCCGAGGATTTGGGCAAGTCCACCACAAAATCCATTGAAATGTGGGTCCATGGCTTAGATGGAATAGAGAGTGGATGTAATGGGCCAACAGGAACCCCTCTAGGAGTCTTATTTCGGGCACAGATGTCACATGCCCGAACCCACTGATCCACATCCTTAGCCACCGAGGGCCACCACACCGCCCTAGATAGCAACTCCCGAGTTCTGGCAATACCCGGGTGACCTGCCGACTTCTTGGCATGGAATTCCAGGAACACTCGCTGTCTTAACCTAGGAGGCACAAACAAAAGACCTACCGGAAGGTCTGGAGGAGCCTGCTCCTGTGCTCTAAGGACTAATGACAAGAGGTCCTGGGTAATGCCCACTTTAATACATGATGGGGACACAATGGGCAACGGCTCCTCGGTGGTCTCCTGGATTGGAGCAAAACTCCGCGAGAGCGCATCAGCCTTGATGTTTTTTGACCCAGGGCGATATGTTATCAAAAAATTAAAGCGAGCAAAAAACAAAGCCCATCGTGCCTGCCTGGCATTGAGACGCTTCGCTGACTCTAAATATGCCAGATTCTTATGGTCGGTGAGAATTGAGACCACAAACTTAGCCCCCTCAAGCCAGTGTCTCCACTCCTCGAGTGCATCCTTAATAGCCAACAATTCCCGGTTACCCACGTCATAATTCATCTCGGCAGGCGAAAATTTACGGGAAAAGTAAGCGCAGGGATGAAGGCGATTATCAGACACTCCCATCTGAGAGAGCACTGCCCCAATACCCATCTCAGAGGCATCCACCTCCACCACAAAAGTACGCTCTGGATCTGGGTGTCGCAGCACCTTAGCCGAGACAAATGCCCTTTTGAGACGGGCAAAAGCCGCTTTAGCCTCACAAGACCAGTGAGCAACATCCGCCCCTTTCTTAGTGAGTGCCACCAAGGGCGCCACTATAGACGAAAATCCAGCGATAAATCGTCTATAAAAATTCGCAAAGCCCAGGAAACGCTGAAGCGCCTTCAAACTAGTGGGCTGCACCCAATCCAGGACTGCCTGTACCTTGGAACCCTCCATTTGGAAACCTTCTGGGGAGATAATATATCCTAGAAATGCGATTTGCTGAACTTCAAATTCGCACTTCTCCAACTTCGCCCCAAGCCGGTGGTCTCTGAGTTTCTGGAGGACTAAGCGTACATGCTTCCGATGTTCCTCCAGGGAATGGGAGAAGATTAGGATGTCATCTAAGAATACAACTAAGAATCTATCCAAATATTCCCTGAGTACATCGTTCATGAAATCCTGGAAGACTGCCGGGGCATTACAGAGCCCAAAAGGCATCACCAAATATTCATAATGCCCTGAGTGGGTATTAAAGGCAGTCTTCCATTCATCCCCCTCTCTTATTCGGATTAGATTGTACGCCCCGCGTAGGTCAATCTTAGAAAAAATGGTGGCAGTACGAAGCTGGTCAAACAAGACCGAAATGAGAGGCAGTGGGTATGAGTTTTTAATCGTGATACGGTTCAATTCCCTGAAGTCGATGCAGGGTCGCAACGAACCGTCCTTTTTACCCACGAAGAAGAACCCCGACCCAACTGGAGACTGTGAAGGTCTGATAAATCCCTTAGCCAAGTTCTCCTGAATGTACTCTGCCATAGCCTGAGTCTCAGGACGTGACAGGGAGTACAACCTGCTCTTGGGAAGCTTAGCATTCGGCAACAAATCAATGGCACAGTCATAGGGGCGATGGGGAGGTAGTACCTCTGCAACTTTTTTGGAGAACACGTCCGCAAAATCTGCATAACACCCTGGCAATCCTGGCAAACTTAGCTGCGAGAGCCTGACTGGAAGGCTCAAGCAACTCCTGAAACAATCAGTACCCCAACTAAGAATCTCCCCAGAGACCCAGTCAAATTGAGGATTGTGGGCCCTTAACCAGGGTAACCCCAACACCAATGGGGCAAAAGTACAGACAGTCACATAAAAGGACAATTTTTCAGAGTGTGTGGCTCCAATAAACAAAGAAATCTGGCTAGTGCAAGAGGTAATTTTACCTTGGGATAATGGTTCCCCGTTTAACCCACAAATCTCAATTTCCAATGCCAAGGGTACTAAGGGAACAGAGTGTTTCAGGGCGAATTGGCGGTCCATAAAAACCCCGTCGGCCCCACTGTCCACAAAGGCCTCAGTCTTGACAGTTTGACAGAGGATTTTCAAGGTCACCGGAATGATAAAAGTCTTCTTGGGAAATTCTGACTTCTGGCCTGACAGGATATTTCCCATCACCCTCAGGCCCTGAAGTTTTCCGGCTTTTCTGGGCATGATACTACCACATGACCTTTATTCCCACAGTACAAACACAACCCCTGCTGTCTCCTCCGCGTCTTCTCACGCGAGGAGAGGCGGGTAGCCCCAATCTGCATAGGCTCCTCGGAAAATTCCTCAGAGTCTGAGGTTCCCTTGGGAAAGAAGGAAACCTCGGTCTCCCTTTCAAGCCTACGCTCTCTCAGCCGTCTATCCACCCGGATGGATAACTGCATGAGCTGATCCAAGCTATCAGGCAAGGGATATTGTACCAGTTGGTCTTTTATCTGGTTAGAAAGACCTCTTCGGTACTGGTGTCTCAGGGCTGGGTCATTCCACTGGGTATCTTGGGCCAACCTCCGAAACTCCGTACAGTAAACCTCAACTGGCCTTCGCCCTTGCTTAAGGATCGAAATCTGAGCCTCGGCTGAGGCCGTCTTGTCAGGGTCATCATACAACATGCCCAGTGCCGTAAAAAAAGCATCAACACTTTTAAGCGACGGACAGTCAGGCTGCAACCCATATGCCCAGACCTGTGGGTCTCCTTGTAGCAAGGAAATCACTATGCCCACCCGCTGAATCTCCGACCCAGAAGACTGAGGCCTAAGCCGGAAGTATAGCTTGCAGCTCTCCTTGAAACAAAAGAACTGTGAGCGATCTCCAGAAAAACGATCCGGTAGATTTACTTTCGGCTCCTTAACCCCTGAAGGTGCTGCTGCTGCGGGAGCTCCGCCAGCGGCCTGGGAGGTGTGCATTTTAATGGACAAATCATTAAATTGTCGAGTCAGGACCTGCACCTGATCGACCACCTGTTGCAACGTATTTTGAGGGGTATGCTCCATATTCCCAAAAAATTTCAACAGGAGTATTTGGCTGCTGAATATGTTATGCACACCAGTGCCTGCAGGAATGTACTGGTGTCTGAACTGTTATGCACACCAGTGCCTGCAGGAATGTACTGGTGTCTGAACGGATAGGGATGCAAAACAAATGAACTCACAGACAGACTGGGGAATATGACATTACGTACACAGAAGGTGATAGGATAACAAAATAAACACAAAGTGAACAGAGAAGCCCAGAGGCTAAGAAACTGGGTGTCTCCCTAGTATTAGGAAAGCTCAGATGGGAAAAGCAAGATGTTGTGTTTTAATACGTAGTAAACTCCTTGGTCAGAGATGGAATGATAGACACAAGGAGAGTCTCCACAATCCTAATCCTCACTTGCAGTGCACAGGTTCATCTTACTGCCACTAACTGACACCTGAACACCTTGCACAGTGAGAAAGGATTTAGGCAGGCAAGTCTGAGAATACAGCCGCAAACTTGCTAAGTTCACAGAGTAGCAAAAGAACCCCAGCAAGTTAAACGACTGACTCCAGTCTTACTGCTAGGTCTGGATTGGCAGAGTGTAGTACCAAATCCCCAGGCCTATATGCAGTAAGCAACAACAAATACAAAGCTACACAGTACTGGCTAACTTTCAGGAACTAACTAACCAACAAAGATTCAGCAGCATCTGCTTAACCTGAGAAGAGGGTTTATAAAGCAGGTGCTGTCCACGCCCCACTCAGACCTCACAGACTGTGAGCACAAAAACCAGCACCGGATCCCCTGCCGTGCACAGAGCCTGTAACCACTGCACAGCAAAAGTCCCGAACCGGAGTATCAGCTGCGCTCAGGTTACTCCGCTAGCACTTGTCTCCCAGTTGCCATGACGACGTGGCAGCACAGGGCAGGAGACCCTAACACCTGTCTATTTTCTTTCAAAAAGAACTGGCTTCACTGCCTGAAGTTCAGACGTTTGTTAAGGGAGTGCTGCATGTTCAGCCCCCTTTTGTGCCTCCGGTGGCACCTTGGGATCTTAACGTTGTGTTGGATTTCCTGAAATCCCATTGGTTTGAGCCACTTAAGACCGTGGAGCTAAAGTATCTCACGTGGAAGGTGGTCATGCTGTTGGCCTTGGCTTCAGCTAGGCGTGTGTCAGAATTGGCGGCTTTGTCATGTAAAAGCCCATATCTGATCTTCCATATGGGCAGGGCAGAATTGAGGACTCGTCCCCAATTTCTCCCAAAGGTGGTATCAGCGTTTCATTTGAACCAACCTATTGTGGTGCCTGCGTCTACTCGGGACTTGGAGGATTCCAAGTTGCTGGACGTAGTCCGGGCCGTGAAAATTTATGTTTCCAGGACGGCTACAGTCAGAAAAACTGACTCACTATTTATCCTGCATGCACCCAACAAGCTGGGTGCTCCTGCTTCAAAGCAGACTATTGCTCGCTGGATCTGTAGCACGATTCAGCTGGCACATTCTGCAGCTGGACTGCCGCATCCTAAATCAGTAAGAGCCCATTCCACAAGGAAGGTGGGCTCTTCTTGGGCGGCTGCCCGAGGGGTCTCGGCTTTACAGCTTTGCCGAGCTGCTACTTGGTCGGGTTCAAACACATTTGCTAAATTCTACAAGTTTAATACCCTGGCTGAGGAGGACCTTGAGTTTGCTCATTCGGTGCTGCAGAGTCTTCCGCACTCTCCCGCCCGTTTGGGAGCTTTGGTATAATCCACATGGTCCTTACGGAGTTCCCAGCATCCACTAGGACGTCAGAGAAAATATGAATTTACTCACCGGTAATTCTATTTCTCGTAGTCCGTAGTGGATGCTGGGCGCCCGTCCCAAGTGCAGACTCTCTGCAATACATGTATATAGTTATTGCTTAACTTAAGGGTTATTGTTATGAGCCATCTCTTGAATGAGGCTCAGTTTTTTGTTCATACTGTTAACTGGGTATAGTTATCACGAGTTGTACGGTGTGATTGGTGTGGCTGGTATGAGTCTTACTCTGGATTCCAAATCCTTTCCTTGTTGTGTCAGCTCTTCCGGGCACAGTTTCCCTAACTGAGGTCTGGAGGAGGGGCATAGAGGGATGAGCCAGTGCACACCAGATAGTACCTAATCTTTCTTTTAGAGTGCCCAGTCTCCTGCGGAGCCCGTCTATTCCCCATGGTCCTTACGGAGTTCCCAGCATCCACTACGGACTACGAGAAATAGAATTACCGGTGAGTAAATTCTTATTATTATACAGGAGGAGGCGACTGTGGTGTCCTGTTGTTGTTATTATTATTATTATTATTATACAGGGGGAGCAGCCTGTGGTGTCCTGTTATTATTAAACAGGGGGAGCAGCCTGTGGTGTCCTGTTAATAATATTTCTCTAACGTCCTAGTGGTTGCTGGGGACTCCGTAAGGACCATGGGGAATAGACGGGCTACGCAGGAGACAGGGCACTTTAAGAAAGAATTTGGATACTGGTGTGCACTGGCTCCTCCCTCTATGTCCCTCCTCCAGACCTCAGTTTGAATCTGTGCCCGGACGAGCTGGGTGCTACTTAGTGAGCTCTTCTGAGCTTGCTATAAGAAAGTATTTTGTTAGGTTTTTTTGTTTTCAGAAAGATCTACTGGCAACAGACTCTCTGCAGCGTGGGACTGAGGGGAGAGAAGCAGCCCTACTCACTGAAGATAGGTCCTACTTCTAAGGCTACTGGACACCATTAGCTCCAGAGGGATCGTACACAGGATTTCACCGTTTGTCGTCCGATCCCGGAGCTGCGCCGCCGTCCCCCTCGCAGAGCCAGAAGACAGAAGCCGGGTGAAAGAAGTAAGAAGACTTCAAAATCGGCGGCAGAAGACTCCAGTCTTCAAACTGAGGTAGCGCACAGCACTGCAGCTGTGCACCATTGATCCCACATTAAACCCACATACTCCGGTCACTGTAGGGAGCAGGGCGCAGGGGGGCGCCCTGGGCAGCAATTAGAGACCCCTTGGCAAAATGGGCATATATACAGTTGGGCACTGTATATATGCATGAGCCCCCGCCATAATTTTACACAGAAACGCGGGACAGAAGCCCGCCGCTGAGGGGGCGGGGCTTCTTCCATAGCACTCACCAGCGCCATTTTCTCTCCACAGCTCCGCTGAGAGGAAGCTCCCCAGGCTCTCCCCTGCAGAAACACGGTAGAAGAGGGTAAAAAGAGAGGGGGTTACATAAATTAGGCGCAAAAACATATTTTCTCTATCGTCCTAAGTGGATGCTGGGGTTCCTGAAAGGACCATGGGGAATAGCGGCTCCGCAGGAGACAGGGCACAAAAGTAAAGCTTTTACAGGTCAGGTGGTGTGTACTGGCTCCTCCCCCTATGACCCTCCTCCAGACTCCAGTTAGATTTTTGTGCCCGGCCGAGAAGGGTGCAATTCTAGGTGGCTCTCATAAAGAGCTGCTTAGAGAGTTTAGCTTAGGTTTTTTATTTTACAGTGATTCCTGCTGGCAACAGGATCACTGCAACGAGGGACAGAGGGGAGAAGAAGTGAACTCACCTGCGTGCAGGATGGATTGGCTTCTTGGCTACTGGACATGAAGCTCCAGAGGGACGATCACAGGTACAGCCTGGATGGTCACCGGAGCCGCGCCGCCGGCCCCCTCACAGATGCTGAAGCAAGAAGAGGTCCAGAATCGGCGGCTGAAGACTCCTGCAGTCTTCTTAAGGTAGCGCACAGCACTGCAGCTGTGCGCCATTTTCCTCTCAGCACACTTCACACGGCAGTCACTGAGGGTGCAGGGCGCTGGGGGGGGGGCGCCCTTGGAGGCAAATGAAAACCTTTAAAAAGGCTAAAAATACCTCACATATAGCCCCAGAGGCTATATGGAGATATTTACCCCTGCCTAAATGTACTAAATAGCGGGAGACGAGCCCGCCGGAAAAGGGGCGGGGCCTATCTCCTCAGCACACGGCGCCATTTTCTGTCACAGCTCCGCTGGTCAGGAAGGCTCCCAGGTCTCTCCCCTGCACTGCACTACAGAAACAGGGTATAACAGAGAGGGGGGGCAAAATAAATGGCTATATATATTAATATAAAAGCAGCTATAAGGGAGCACTTAATCATAAGGCTATCCCTGTCATATATAGCGCTTTTTGGTGTGTGCTGGCAGACTCTCCCTCTGTCTCCCCAAAGGGCTAGTGGGTCCTGTCTTCGTATAGAGCATTCCCTGTGTGTCTGCTGTGTGTCGGTACGTGTGTGTCGACATGTATGAGGACGTTATTGGTGTGGAGGCGGAGCAATTGCCAAATATGAGGATGTCACCTCCTAGGGGGTCGACACCAGAATGGATGCCTTTATTTGTGGAATTACGGGATAGCGTCAACTCGCTTAAGCAGTCGTTTGCCGACATGAGGCGGCCGGACACTCAATTAGTGCCTGTCCAGGCGCCTCAAACACCGTCAGGGGCTGTAAAACGCCCCTTGCCTCAGTCGGTCGACACAGACCCAGACACAGGCACTGATTCCGGTGGTGAAGGTGACGAATCAACCGTATTTTCCAGTAGGGCCACACGTTATATGATTTTGGCAATAAAGGAGATGTTACATTTAGCTGATACTACAGGTACCACTAAACAGGGTATTATGTGGGGTGTGAAAAAACTACCAGTAGTTTTTACCGAATCAGAAGAATTAAATGACGTGTGTGATGAAGCGTGGGGTGCCCCGATAAAAAACTGCTAATTTCAAAGAAGTTATTGGCTTTATACCCTTTCCCGCCAGAGGTTAGGGAGCGCTGGGAAACACCTCCTAGAGTGGACAAAGCGCTAACACGCTTATCAAAACAAGTGGCGTTACCCTCTCCTGAGACGGCCGCACTTAAAGATCCATCAGATAGGAGGATGGAAAATATCCAAAAAGGTATATACACACATGCAGGTGTTATACTACGACCAGCTATTGCGACTGCCTGGATGTGCAGTGCTGGGGTAGTTTGGTCAGAGTCCCTGATCGAAAATATTGATACCCTGGACAGGGACAATATTTTACTGTCGTTAGAACAAATAAAGGATGCATTTCTTTATATGCGTGATGCACAGAGAGATATCTGCACACTGGCATCACGGGTAAGTGCTATGTCCATTTCGGCCAGAAGAGCTTTATGGACACGACAGTGGACAGGCGATGCGTAGAGGAGTTATTTGGGGTCGGTCTATCGGATTTGGTGGCCACGGCTACGGCCGGGAAATCCACCTTTCTACCTCAAGTCACTCTCCAACAGAAAAAGGCACCGACCTTTCAACCGCAGCCCTTTCGTTCCTTTAAAAATAAGAGAGCAAAGGGCTATTCATATCTGCCACGAGGCAGAGGACGAGGGAAGAGACAGCAACAGGCAGCTCCTTCCCAGGAACAGAAGCCCTCCCCGGCTTCTACAAAAGCCTCAGCATGACGCTGGGGCTTCGCAAGCGGACTCGGGGGCGGTAGGCGGTCGTCTCAAGAATTACAGCGCGCAGTGGGCTCACTCGCAGGTAAATCCCTGGATCCTGCAGATAATATCTCAGGGGTACAGGTTGAAATTAGAGACAGAGCCACCTCGCCGTTTCCTGAAGTCTGCTTTACCAACGTCCCCCTCAGAAAGGGAGACGGTTTTGGAAGCCATTCACAAGCTGTATTCTCAGCAGGTGATAGTCAAGGTACCTCTTCTACAACAAGGGAAGGGGTATTATTCCACTCTTTTTGTGGTACCGAAGCCGGATGGCTCGGTAAGGCCTATTCTAAATCTGAAGTCCTTGAACCTGTACATAAAGAAGTTCAAGTTCAAGATGGAGTCACTCAGAGCAGTGATAGCGAACCTGGAAGAAGGGGACTTTATGGTATCCTTGGACATCAAGGATGCGTATCTCCACGTTCCAATTACCCCTCACACCAGGGGTACCTCAGGTTCGTTGTACAAAACTGTCACTATCAGTTTCAGACGCTGCCGTTTGGTTTGTCCACGGCACCTCGGGTCTTTACAAAGGTAATGGCCGAGATAATATTTCTTCTTCGAAGAAAAGGCGTATTAATTATCCCATACTTGGACGATCTCCTAATAAGGGCAAGGTCCAGAGAACAGCTAGAGATGGGTTTAGCACTATCTCAAGAGGTGCTAAAGCAGCACGGATGGATTCTGAATATTCCAAAATCCCAATTAATGCCGACAACTCGTCTGCTGTTCCTGGGGATGATTCTGGACACAGTTCAGAAAAAGGTTTTTCTTCCCGAAGAAAAAGCCAAGGAGTTATCTGACCTGGTCAGGAACCTCCTAAAACCAGGAAAGGTGTCTGTACATCAATGCACAAGAGTCCTGGGAAAAAATGGTAGCTTCTTACGAAGCAATCCCTTTCGGCAGATTCCATGCAAAGGGAGCTGCTGGACAAATGGTCAGGGTCGCATCTTCAGATGCACCTGCGGATAACCCTGTCGCCAAGGACAAGGGTATCCCTTCTGTGGTGGTTGCAGGAGGCTCATCTATTGGAGGGCCGCAGTTTCGGCATGCAGGATTGGATCCTGGTGACCACGGATGCCAGCCTGAGAGGCTGGGGAGCAGTCACACAGGGAAAAAATTTCCAGGGAGTGTGGTCGAGCCTGAAAAAGTCTCTTCACATAAGCATTCTGGAACTAAGAGCAATCTACAATGCTCTAAGCCAGGCGGAACCTCTGCTTCAAGGAAGACCGGTGTTGATCCAGTCGGACAACATCACGGCAGTCGCCGATGTAAACAGACAGGGCGGCACAAGAAGCAGGAGGGCAATGGCAGAAGCTGCCAGGATCCTTCGCTGGGCGGAGAATCACGTGATAGCACTGTCAGCAGTATTCATCCCGGGCGTGGACAACTGGGAAGCAGACTTCCTCAGCAGACACGACCTTCACCCGGGAGAGTGGGGACTTCATCCAGAAGTTTTCCACATGCTATTAAACCGTTGGGTAAAACCAATGGTGGACATGATGGCGTCTCGCCTCAACAAAACACTGGACAGGTATTGCGCCAGGTCAAGAGATCCGCAGGCAATAGCTGTGGACGCGCTGGTAACACCTTGGGTGTACCAGTCGGTATATGTGTTTCCTCCTCTGCCTCTCATACCAAAGGTATTGAGGATTATACGGCAAAGAGGAGTAAGACTAGTGGCTCCGGATTGGCCAAGAAGGACTTGGTACCCGGAACTTCAAGAGATGGTCACGGACGATCCGTGGCCTCTACTTCTGAGAAGGGACCTGCTTCAGCAGGGTCCTTGTCTTTTTCAAGACTTACCGCGGCTGCGTTTGACGGCATGGCGTTTGAATGCCAGATCCTAAAAGGAAAAGGCATTCCAGAAGAAGTCATTCCTACCTTGATAAAGGCAAGGTAGGAAGTCACCGCGAAGCATTATCGCCGTATTGGGCGAAAATATGTTGCGTGGTGCGAGCAGCGGAGTGCTCCGATGGAGGAATTTCAACTGGGTCGTTTTCCTACATTTCCTGCAATCAGGATTGTCTTTGGGTCTCAAATTGGGATCTATTAAGGTTCAAATTTCGGCCCTATCAATATTCTTCCAAAAAGAATTGGCCTCGGTCCCTGAGGTCCAGATTTTTATCAAAGGAGTACTGCATATACAGCCTCCTGTGGTGCCTAAGGTGGCACCGTGGGATCTAAATGTAGTTTTAGATTTCCTCAAATCCAATTGGTTTGAACCACTAAAGAATGTGGATTTGAAATATCTCACATGGAAAGTGACTATGTTACTGGCCCTGGCTTCGGCTGGGAGAGTATCTGAACTGGCGGCTTTGTTTTATAAAAGCACTTATTTAATTTTCCATTCGACATAGGGCAGAGCTGCGGACGCGTCCGCATTTTCTCCCTAAGGTGGTATCAGCGTTTCACCTGAACCAGCCTATTGTAGTGCCTGCGGCTACAGACGACTTGAAGGACTCCAAGTTGTTGGACGTTGTCAGAGCCTTAAAAATATACATTTAAAGGACGGCTGGAGTCAGAAAATCTGACTCGCTGTTTATACTGTATGCACCCAACAAGTTGGGTGCACCTGCTTCTAAGCAGTCGATTGCTCGTTGGATTTGTAACAAAATTCAACTTGTACATTCTGTGGCAGGCCTGCCACAGCCTAAATCTGTTAAGGCCCATTCCGCAAGGAAGGTGGGCTCATCTTGGGCGGCTGCCCGAGGGGTCTCGGCATTACAACTCTGCCGAGCAGCTACGTGGTCAGGGGAGAACACGTTTGTAAATTTTTGCAAATTTGATACCCTGGCAAAGGAGGACCTGGAGTTCTCTCATTCGGTGCTGCAGAGTCATCCGCACTCTCCCGCCCGTTTGGGAGCTTTGGTATAATCCCCATGGTCCTTTCAGGAACCCCAGCATCCACTTAGGACGATAGAGAAAATAAGAATTTACTTACCGATAATTCTATTTCTCGGAGTCCGTAGTGGATGCTGGGCGCCCATCCCAAGTGCGGATTATCTGCAATACTTGTACATAGTTATTGTTAACTAATTCGGGTTATTGTTTAGGAAGCCATCTTTCAGAGGCTCCTCTGTTATCATACTGTTAACTGGGTTTAGATCACAAGTTGTACGGTGTGATTGGTGTGGCTGGTATGAGTCTTACCCGGGATTCAAAATCCTCCCTTATTGTGTACGCTCGTCCGGGCACAGTACCTAACTGGAGTCTGGAGGAGGGTCATAGGGGGAGGAGCCAGTACACACCACCTGACCTGTAAAAGCTTTACTTTTGTGCCCTGTCTCCTGCGGAGCCGCTATTCCCCATGGTCCTTTCAGGAACCCCAGCATCCACTACGGACTCCGAGAAATAGAATTATCGGTAAGTAAATTCTTATTATACAGCAGCTACTGGGTTAACACTACGTTACTGTGTGATTCCTGGGACATATAGCGCTGGGGTGTGTGCTGGCATACTCTCTCTCTGTCTCTCCAAAAGGCCTTGTGGGGGAACTGTCTTCAAAAAGAGCATCCCCTGTGTGTGTGTGGTGTGTCGGTACGCTTGTGTCGACATGTTTGACGAGGAAGGCTATGTGGAAACAGAGCGAGAGCAAATGAATGTGGTGTCTCCGCCGACACCTGATTGGATGGATATGTGGAAAGTTTTAAATGATAATGTAAATTCCTTGCATAAAAGATTGGATAAAGCTGATGCCTCAGGACAGTCAGGGTCTCAGCCCATGCCTGATCCTATGTCGCAGGGGCCGTCAGGGTCTCAGAAGCGCACACTATCCCAAATTGTTGACACAGATACCGACGTGGATTCTGACTCCAGTGTCGATTACGATGATGCTAAAATACAGCCAAAATTGGCTAAAGCCATCCGTTATATGATTACAGCAATTAAGGATGTGTTGCACATCACAGAGGAAACCCCAGTCCCTGACAAGAGGGTGCATATGTATGGGGAAAAGAAGCCACAGGTAACCTTTCCCCCTTCACACGAGCTAAATGAGTTATGTGAAAAGGCTTGGGAATCTCCAGATAAAAAACTGCAGATTTCCAAAAGGATGCTTCTGGCGTACCCTTTCCCGCCAACGGACAGGTTACGCTGGGAATCCTCCCCTAGGGTGGACAAAGCTTTGACACGCTTATCCAAAAGGGTAGCCCTGCCGTCACAGGATACGGCCACCCTAAAAGATGCTGCAGATAGGAAGCAAGAGGGTATCCTGAAATCCATTTATACCCATTCAGGTACCTTACTGAGGCCAGCGATCGCGTCGGCCTTGGTGTGTAGCGCTGTAGCAGCATGGACAGATACCCTGTCTGAGGGACTTGATACCTTAGACAAGGATGCTATATTAATGACCCTGGGGCATATAAAAGACGCTGTCCTATATATGAGAGATGCTGAAAGAGACATTGTTATGCTGAGCTCTGGAATAAATGCTATGTCGATTTCTGCCAGAAGGGTCCTGTGGACTCTGCAATGGACAGGTGATGCCGACTCAAAAAGGCACATGGAGGTTTTGCCTTACAAGGGTGAGGAATTGTTTGGGGAGGGTCTTTCGGACCTGGTCTCCACTGCTACTGCTGGAAAATCAAATTTTTTGCCATTTGTTTCCTCACAACCCAAGAAAGCACCGTATTACCAAATGCAGTCCTTTCGATCACAAAGAGGCAAGAAGGTCCGAGGTGCTTCCTTTCTTGCCAGGGGCAGGGGCAGAGGAAAGAAGCTGCACAACACAGCTAGTTCCCAGGAACAGAAGTCCTCCCCAGCTTCCACTAAATCCACCGCATGATGCTGGGGCTCCACAGGCGGAGCTAGGCCCGGTGGGGGCGCGTCTCCGAAATTTCAGCCACATGTGGGTTCACTCCCAGTTAGATCCCTGGGCGATAGACATTGTGTCTCAGGGATACAAGCTGGAATTCGAAGAGATGCCCCCTCACCGATACCTCAAATCGACCCTGCCAGCTTCCCCCCTCGAGAGGGAGATAGTGCTAGCTGCAATTCACAAATTGTACCTTCAACAGGTGGTGGTCAAGGTTCCCCTCCTTCAACAAGGAAAGGGTTATTATTCGACCATGTTTGTAGTACCGAAACCGGACGGTTCGGTCAGACCCATATTGAATTTAAAATCCCTGAACATATACCTGAAAAGGTACAAGTTCAAGATGGAATCGCTCAGAGCGGTCATCGCAAGCCTGGAAGGGGGGGATTTTATGGTGTCTCTGGACATAAAGGGTGCATACCTTCATGTCCCCATTTATCCACCTCATCAGGCGTACCTCAGATTTGTGGTACAGGATTGCCATTACCAATTTCAGACGTTGCCGTTTGGTCTCTCCACGGCACGAGAATATTTACCAAGGTAATGGCGGAAATGATGGTACTCCTGCGGAAGCAAGGGGTCACGATTATCCCATACTTGGACGATCTCCTCATAAAAGCGAGATCAAGAGAGCAGTTGCTGAACAGCGTATCACTTTCTCTGGAAGTGTTACGGCAATACGGCTGGATTCTAAATATTCCAAAGTCGCAGTTGGTTCCTACGACTCGTCTTCCTTTCCTGGTCATGATTCTGGACACAGACCAGAAAAGGGTTTTTCTCCCGATAGAGAAAGCTCATGAACTCATGACCCTGGTCAAGAACCTATTAAAACCAAAACAGGTGTCAGTGCATCACTGCACTCGAGTCCTGGGAAAGATGGTGGCATCATACGAGGCCATTCCCTTCGGCAGGTTCCATGCGAGGACCTTTCAATGGGACTTACTGGACAAATGGTCCGGATCACATCTTCAGATGCATCGGTTAATCACCCTATCCCCCAGGGCCAGGGTGTCTCTCCTGTGGTGGCTGCAGAGTGCTCACCTTCTCGAGGGCCGCAGATTCGGCATTCAGGACTGGGTCCTAGTGACCACGGATGCAAGCCTCCGAGGGTGGGGGGCAGTCACACAGGGAAGAAATTTCCAAGGTCTGTGGTCAAGTCAGGAGACTTACCTTCACATCAACATCCTGGAACTAAGGGCCATATACAACGCCCTACGTCAAGCGGAGACCCTGCTTCGCGACCAATCGGTTCTGATTCAGTCAGACAACATCACCGCAGTGGCTCATGTAAACCGCCAAGGCGGCACAAGGAGCAGGGTGGCGATGGTGGAAGCCACCAGAATTCTTCGCTGGGCGCAGAATCACGTACGCGCACTGTCAGCAGTGTTCATTCCGGGAGTGGACAACTGGGAAGCAGACTTCCTCAGCAGACACGACCTCCACCCGGGAGAGTAGGGACTTCATCAAGAAGTCTTCACGCAGATTGCAAGTCGGTGGGAACTGCCACAGGTGGACATGATGGCATCCCGCCTCAACAAAAAGCTACAGAAGTATTGCGCCAGGTCGAGAGACCCTCAAGCGATAGCTGTAGACGCTCTAATGACACTGTGGGTGTTCCAGTCGGTTTATGTATTTCCTCCTCTTCCTCTCATACCCAAGGTGCTGAGAATCATAAGAAAAAGAGGAGTGAGAACAATACTCAATGTTCCGGATTGGCCAAGAAGGACTTGGTATCCAGATCTACAAGAAATGCTCACAGAGGACCCGTGGCCTCTGCCTCTAAGACAGGACTTGTTGCAACAGGTGCCCTGTCTGTTCCAAGACTTACCGCGGCTGCGTTTGACGGCATGGCGGTTGAGCGCCGGATCTTAGCATAAAAAGGCATTCCGGATTAGGTTATTCCTACGCTGATAAAGGCTGGGAAGGACGTGACGGCTAAACATTATCACCGTATATGGCGAAAATATGTTGCTTGGTGTGAGGCCAGGAATGCCCCTACGGAGCAATTCCAGCTGGGCCGTTTCCTTCACTTCCTACAGTCGGGAGTGACTATGGGCCTGAAATTGGGTTCCATTAAGGTCCAGATTTCATCCCTATCCATTTTCTTTCAAAAATAACTGGCTTCTCTTCCTGAAGTTCAGACGTTTGTAAAGGGAGTGCTGCATATTCAGCCCCCTTTTGTGCCTCCAGTGGCACCTTGGGATCTTAACGTGGTGTTGAGTTTCCTGAAGTCACACTGGTTTGAGCCACTCAAAACCGTGGAGTTAAAATTTCTCACGTGGAAGGTGGTCAGGCTATTAGCCTTGGCTTTAGCTAGGCGTGTGTTAGAATTAGCGGCTTTGTCACATAAAAGCCCCTATCTGGTTTTCCATATGGACAGGGCAGAATTGCGGACCCGTCCTCAATTTCTGCCAAAAGTGGTGTCATCCTTTCATATGAACCAACCTATTGTGGTGCCTGTGGCTACTTGTGACTTGGAGGATTCCGAGTTACTAGATGTGGTCAGGGCTTTGAAGGTTTATGTAGCCAGGACGGCTGGAGTCAGGAAAACTGAGTTGCTGTTTATCCTGTATGCATCCAACAAGCTGGGTGCTCCTGCTTCAAAGCAAACTATTGCTCGCTGGATCTGTAACACGATTCAGCAGGCAAATTCTGCGGCTGCATTGCCGCTACCAAAATCAGTAAAAGCCCACTCCACAAGGAAGGTGGGCTCTTCTTGGGCGGCTGCCCGAGGGGTCTCGGCATTACAGCTACTTGCGCAGGTTCAAATACTTTTGCAAAGTTTTACAAGTTTGATACCCTGGCGGAGGAGGACCTTGTGCTTGCTCATTCGGTGCTGCAGAGTCGTCCGCACTCTCCCGCCTGTTTGGGAGCTTTGGTATAATCCCCATGGTCCTTACGGAGTCCCCAGCATCCACTAGGACGTTAGAGAAAATAAGATTTTACTTACCAGTAAATCTATTTCTCGTAGTCCGTAGTGGATGCTGGGCGTCCGTCCCAAGTGCGGACTTCTTCTGCAATACTTGTATATAGTTATTGCTTACATAAGGGTTATGTTATGGTTGCATCAGGGTTGATCTGATGCTCCGTTGTTGTTCATACTGTTAACTGGGTAAATTTATCACAAGTTATACGGTGTGATTGGTGTGACTGGTATGAGTCTTGCGCTGGATTCCAAAATCCTTTCCTTGTACTGTCAGCTCTTCCGGGCACAGTTTCTCTAACTGAGGTCTGGAGGAGGGACATAGAGAGAGGAGCCAGAGCACACCAGTATCCAAATTCTTTCTTAAAGTGCCCTGTCTCCTGCGGAGCCACGTCTATTCCCCATGGTCCTTACGGAGTCCCCAGCATCCACTACGGACTACGAGAAATAGATTTACCGGTAAGTAAAATCTTATTTTTTCAGGGTGAGCAGCCTGTGGTGTCCTGTTAATAATATTTTTCAGGGGGAGCAGCCTGTGGTGTCCTGTTGTTATTGTTGTTATTAATATTATACAGGGGGAGCAGCCTGCGGTGTCCTGTTATTATTATATTAGGGCAGGGCTGGCCAAACCGGTCCTCGAGACCACCTAGGTCTGGAAAACATGAATTGTTGGTAGATGTCGAGGACCGGTTTGGCCAGCCTTGCTCTAGTTTAATAATAGGACACCGCAGGCTGCTCCCTCTGTATAATTAGAGTGACCATATTATCCCTTTTACCTGGGCTGCTCATGGATTACACAGATTCTGTGGCTAGCTGACTTCAAGCCTACATTTCAGCTGGTTTTAATCAGCCACAGAACCTGTGTAACCCATGAGCGGCCCAGATAAAAGGGATAATATGGTCACTCTAATTATACAGAGGGCGCAGCCTGCGGTGTCCTGTTATTATTAATATTATTATTATACAGAGGGAGCAGCCTGCGGTGTCCTGTTATTATTAATATTATTATTATACAGCGGGAGCAGCCTGCGGTGTCCTGTTATTATTAAACAGGGGGAGCGGCCTGTAGTGTCCTGTTATTATTATTTCTCTAACGTCCAAAGTGGATGCTGGGGACTCCGTAAGGACCATGGGAATAGACGGGCTCCGCAGGAGATAGGGCACTCTAGAAAAGAATTAGGTCTACTGGTGTGCACTGGCTCCTCCCTCTATGCCCCTCCTCCAGACCTCAGTTAAGAATCTGTGCCCGAACGAGAAGGGTGCACCTTAGTGAGCTCTACAGAGCTTGCTGAGAGAAAAGTATTTTGATTAGGTTTTTTATTTTCAGAGAGCTTCTGCTGGCAACAGACTCTCTGCTATGTGGGACTGAGGGGAGGGGAGCAAACCTTACCAACTGCGGGATAGGTTGCGCTCCTTAGGCTACTGGACACCATTAGCTCCAGAGGGACCGAACACAGGTACTAACCATTGGCGGTCCGATCCCAGAGCCGAGCCGCCGTCCCCCTCGCAAAGCCAGAAGCAAGAAGCACGGCGTGGAGTGAAATCGGCGGCAGAAGACTTCTGTCTTCATATAAGGTAGCGCACAGCACTGCAGCTGTGCGCCATTGCTCCAACAGCACACCACACACTCCGGTCACTGTAGGGTGCAGGACGCAGGTGGGGGCGCCCTGGGCAGCAATAAGGTACCTTTTGGCAAAAGTAAGCAGACATACAGGTAGGCACTGTATGTCTGCATGAGCCCCCGCCATTATTCACACAAAATCGCGGGACAGAAAGCCGCCATGAAGGGGGCGGGGCTTCTTCCTCAGCACTCACCAGCGCCATTTTCTCTTCACAGCTCCGCTGGAAGGAAGCTCCCCAGACTCTCCCCTGCAGAATCACGATTGAGGGGTGAAAAAAAAGAGGGGGGGGGGGACGGACATAAATTTAGGCGCAAATCATATAATACAGCAGCTACTGGGTAAACACTGAGTTACTGTGTTTTTTCCTGGGTCATATAGTGCTGGGGTGTGTGCTGGCAAACTCTCTCTCTGTCTCTCCAAAGGGCCTTGTGGGGGAATTGTCTTCAAAAAGAGCTTCCCCTGTGTGTATGGTGTGTCGGTACGCGTGTGTCGACATGTCTGATGTAGAAGGCTCCTATAAGGAGGAGATGGAGATAATATGTGTGTAAGAAGGTGTCGCCGTCGACAACGCCGACACCTGTTTGGATATGTGTAAATTAGTGCTAAGATAAAGTTATTGCACAAAGAAGGTTAGGAAACAGACAGGAAATCTACCCAGGTCTGTCCCTATGTCGCAGAGTCCGTCAGAGTCTCTCATTGTTCACTATCCAAGATAATAGACACTGATATCGACACAGAGTTTAACTCCAGTGTCGACTACGATAATGCAAAGTTACAGCCAAGATGGCTGAAAGGTATTCAATATATGATTATTGTAATAAAAGATGATTTGCATATCACTGATGACTCATCTGTCCCTGACATGAGGGTACACAGGTGTAAGGGAAAGGAAGCTGAGGTAACTTTCCCTCCTCTCATGAGGAAAAAGAGCGGGAAACTCCAGACAAGACTGCAGCTTCCCACAAAGATTTCTCAGACAGTATCCTTTACCCACTAGGGCCAGGATAAGATGGAAATCTTCCCCTAGGGTGTCACAAAAGGCAGCCCTGATGCTACAGCTATTCTCAGGGATCCTGCAGATAGCGTGCACATTATGGTACACTACTCAGACCGGCGATTGGTTCATCATGGGTTTATAGCGCTGTGGCAGCGTGGACAGGTACCTTATCAGCAGAGATAGAGACCCTAGTATGTATAGAGATATATATATGTAGGGATATATATATTTATATTAATGATGCTGTCTTAAGAGATATGTATATATACATATATATATATATATATATATATTTATATAGACATGCCCATAGAGACATGAGTATACTGGGTCCTAGTGACAAAGCTATGTCGATTTCTGCTTGACGTGTCCTGTACAATGGACAGACGATGCAGCCTTAAGAGGCATATGGAAGGCTGAGGATTGGGTGGAGATGGTTTATCGGATCGGGTCTCCACGGCTATATCTGGTAATTCTGATTTTTGGCCTTATATCCCTGCACGGCCTAGGAAAGCACGACATTATCAAATGTAGCTTTTCGAATAAAGAAACAAGAAAGTCTGAGATGCGTCCTTTCTTGCCAGAAGCGGGGGCAGAGAAAAGTCCTTCCCGGCCTCTACATAATCCACCGTTTGTCGCTGGGGCTCCACAGGCGGAGCTAGGCCCGGTGGGGGCACGCTTTCGGAAGTGCAGCCGCAAGTGGGTTCACTACCTGTTAGATATTGTGTCTCAGGGATACAAGAAAAAATGCCCCCTCACCGACTGCCCTGATGGCTTCCCCTCACAAGAGGGAAACAGTGTGAACTGCATTTCACAAATTGTATATTCAATAGGTGGTGGTCAAGGTTCCCCTCATTCAACAAGGAGGGGATTATTTTTATTTGACCATGTTGTGGTCCCAAAACCAAAAGGTTTGGTCAGACCCATATTGAATTAAAATCCCTGAATATACCTGAAAAGGGGCAAGTTCTAGATGGCATCGCTTAGAGCTGTCATTGTAAGCCTGAAAGGGGGTTCGGGACATAAGGATGAATACCTTCAGGTCCCCATTTACCCACCTCATCAGGCGTACCTCAGTATTGCGGTACGGGATTGTCATTACCAGTTTAGACAAGGGTAATGGTGGAAGTTAGGGTGATCCTGTGGAAGAAAGGTGTCACTATTGTCACGTATTTAGAAGATCTCTACATAGAAGCGAGATCAAAAGAGCAGTTGCTGAACAGCGTATCACTTTCTCGGGAAGTGTAACGGTAACACGACTGAATTCTATATATTCCAAAGTCGCAGTTGGTTCCTACAGCTCATCTGCACATCCTAGGCATGATCCTAGACACAGACCAGAAAGGGATGTATCTCCCAATAGAGAGAGCTCAGGAGCTCGTGACACTGGTCAGAAATCTATATACACAAAGAAGGTGTTAGTGCATCACTGCACTCGAGTCCTGGGAAAGATGGTGGCATCATAAGAGGCCATTCCCGTCGGCAGGTTCCATGCGAGGACCTTTCAGTGGGACTTACTGGACAAGTGGTCCAGATCACAGCTTCAGAAGCATCGGTTAATCACCTTATCCCCCAGGGCCAGGATGTTCCCACCTTCGCGAGGGCCGCTGATTCGGCATTCGGGACTGGGTCCTGGTGGCCACGGATGCAAGCCTCCGAGGGTGGGGAGGGGGCAGTAACACAGAGAAGAAATTTCCAAGGTCTGCGGTCAAGTCAGGTGACTTGCCTTCACATTAACATCCTGGACCTAAGGGCCATATACAATGCCCTAAGTCAAGCGGAGACCCTGCTTCGCAACCAACCGGTTCTGATTCACTCAGACAACATCACCGCAGTGGCTCATGTAAACCGCCAAGGCGGTACAAGGAGCAGGGTGGCGAGGATGGAAGCCACCTGATTTCTTCGCTGGGCTGAGAATCACGTAAGCGCACTGTCAGCAGTGTTCATTCCAGGCAACTGGGAAGCAGACTTCCTCAGCAGGCACGGCCTACACCCGGGAGAGTGGGGACTTCATCAAGAAGTTTTCACGCTGATGGCGAGTCGGTGGGAACTGCCACAAGTAGACATGATGGCATCTCGCCTCAACAATAAGCTACGGCGGTATGGCGCTAGGTCAAGAAACCCTCAGGCGATAACTGTGGATACGCAAATGACACCGTGGGTGTTACAGTCGGTGTATGTATTTTCCCCTCGTCATCTCATACCCAAGGTACTGAGAATCATAAGGAAGAGAGGGGTGAGAACAATACTCATTGTTCCGGATTGGCCAAGAAGAACTTGGTATCCATATCTGCAAGAGATGCTCACAGAGGACCCATGGCCTTGGCCTCTAAGACAGGCTTGGTTGCAACAGGGGCCCTGTATGTTCCAAGAAGATGGAGCAAATATGTGTGTGAGTGGGTGTCTCCGTCGACGACGCCGACACCTGTTTGGATATGTGCTAAGATGAATTTATTGCACCTGAGTTTGGAGAACGGACAGGAAATCTACTCATGTCTGTCCTTATGTCGCAGAGATCGTTAGAGTCTCTGAAGGTTCACTATCCAAAATAAGGGACGCTGAGATAGACACGGCGTTTGACTCCAGTGTAGACTACTATAATGTACAGTGTTCAATGTGACGGTTGAACATTATCACCGTATATGGCAAAAAAATGTTGCTCGGTGTGAGGCCAGGAATGTTCCTACTGAGGAATTCCAGCTGGGCCGTTTTCTTTCACTTCCTACAATCAGGAGTGTCTTTGGGCCTAAGAATATGATCCATTAAGGCCCAGATATCAGGCTTAGCCATTTCTTTAAAAAAGAACTGACTTCTTTTCCTGCAGTTCAGACCTTTGAAAGGGAGTGCTGCATATACAGCCCCCGTTTGTGCCTCCAGTGGCACCTTGGGATCTGAACGTGGTGTTGATTTTCTTGAAATCACATTGGTTTGAACCACTAAAATCAGTAGAGTTAAAATATCTCACGTAGAAGGTGGTCATGTTTTTAGCTTTAGCTAGGCGTGTGTCGGAATGGGCGGCTTTGTCACATATAAAGTCCCTATCTGGTTTTTTATATGGACAGGGCAGAATTGCGGATTCGTCAGCAATTTCTGCGGAAGGTAGTGTCATCTTTTCATATGAAACAACCTATTGTGGTGCCTGTAGCTACCAGTGGCTGGGAGAATTCCGAGTTACTAGATGTAGTGCGGGCTTTGAAGAGTTATGTGGCCAGAACGGCTAAGGTCAGGAAAACGGGGTCGCTGTTTATCCTGTATGCATCCAACAAGCTGGGTGCTCCTGCTTCAAAGCAAACTATTGCTCGCTGGATCTGTAACACGATTCAGCAGGCTCATTCTGCGGCTGGGTTGCCGCATCCAAAATCAGTAAAGACCCATTCTACAGGGAAGGTGGGCTCTTCTTGGGCGGCTGCCCGAGGGGTCTCGGCATTGCAACATTGCCGAGCAGCTACTTGGTCAGGTTCAAACAAATTTGCAAAGTTCTACAGGTTTGATACCCTAGCTGAGGAGGACCTTGAGTTAGCTCATTCGGTGCTGCAGAGTCATCCGCACTCTCCCGCCCTTTGGGGTGCTTTGGTATAATCCCCATGGTCCTTACGGAGTCCCCAGCATCCACTTAGGACGTTAGAGAAAATAAGATTTTACTCACCGGTAAATATATTTCTCGTAGTCCGTAGTGGATGCTGGGCACCCGTCCCAAGTGCGGACTTCTTCTGCAATACTTGTATATAGTTATTGCTTAACAAAGGGTTATGTTATGTTACATCAGGTTGTCTGATGTTTTGTAATTGTTCATACTGTTAACTGGGTTTGGTTATCACAAGTTATACGGTGTGATTGGTGTGGCTGGTATGAGTCTTGCCCTGGATTCCAAAATCCTTTCCTTGTAATGTTAGCTCTTCCGGGCACAGTTTCCTTAACTGAGGTCTGGAGGAGGGGCATAGAGGGAGGAGCCAGTGCACACCAGTAGACCTAATTCTTTTCTAGAGTGCCCTATCTCCTGCGGAGCCCATCTATTCCCATGGTCCTTACGGAGTCCCCAGCATCCACTACGGACTACGAGAAATAGATTTACCGGTGAGTAAAATCTTATTTTTACAGGGGGAGCAGCCCAGTTAGCGCAGGCATTACCATATATATACACTGCTCAAAAAAATAAAGGGAACACTAAAATAACACATCCTAGATCTGAATGAATGAAATATTCTTATTAAATACTTTGTTCTTTACATAGTTGAATGTGCTGACAACAAAATCACACAAAAATTATCAATGGAATCTGGATTTGGAGTCACACTCAAAATTAAAGTGGAAAAACACACTACAGGCTGATCCAACTTTGATGTAATGTCCTTAAAACAAGTCAAAATGAGGCTCAGTAGTGTGTGTGGCCTCCACGTGCCTGTATGACCTCCCTACAACCCACACAAGTGGCTCAGGTAGTGCAGCTCATCCAGGATGGCACATCAATGCGAGCTGTGGCAAGAAGGTTTTCTGTGTCTGTCAGCATAGTGTCCAGAGCATGGAGGCGACCATCTCTAGCTGTATGATGTGAGTCCCCTCACAATTGGAGCACATGAGATGTAGTGACCCTGCTGTGTGTGTATGATTAGCAGGACCCAGAGCCCCATCACGGTTCCTCCACCTCACACACTGATACATGAGAGACACAGTGACCAGAAGACCGTGGAACTCGCCAACAAGATCATTCAGCCACTGACTGGAGAGGTGACTGCTGGGAATGGGGCATTATACAGTAACACCAGGGGATGTGTCTGGGTGATGGCTGGAGAGGTGACTGCTGGGAATGGGGCATTATACAGTAACACCAGGGGATGTGTCTGGGTGATGACTGGAGAGGTGACTGCTGGGAATGGGGCATTATACAGTAACACCAGGGGATGTGTCTGGGTGATGACTGGAGAGGTGACTGCTGGGAATGGGGCATTATACAGTAACACCAGGGGATGTGTCTGGGTGATGACTGGAGAGGTGACTGCTGGGAATGGGACATTATACAGTAACACAAGGGGACGTGTCTGGGTGATGACTGGAGAGGTGACTGCTGGGAATGGGACATTATACAGTAACACCAGGGGACGTGTCTGGGTGATGACTGGAGAGGTGACTGCTGGGAATGGGGCATTATACAGTAACACAAGGGGACGTGTCTGGGTGATGACTGGAGAGGTGACTGCTGGGAATGGGGCATTATACAGTAACACCAGGGGATGTGTCTGGGTGATGACTGGAGAGGTGACTGCTGGGAATGGGGCATTATACAGTAACACAAGGGGACGTGTCTGGGTGATGACTGGAGAGGTGACTGCTGGGAATGGGGCATTATACAGTAACACCAGGGGATGTGTCTGGGTGATGACTGGAGAGGTGACTGCTGGGAATGGGACATTATACAGTAACACCAGGGGATGTGTCTGGGTGGTGACTGCTGGGAATGGGGCATTACACAGTAACACCAGGGGATGTGTCTGGGTGATCACTGGAGAGGTGACTGCTGGGAATGGGACATTATACAGTAACACCAGGGGACGTGTCTGGGTGATGACTGGAGAGGTGACTGCTGGGAATGGGGCATTATACAGTAACACCAGGGGATGTGTCTGGGTGATGACTGGAGAGGTGACTGCTGGGAATGGGACATTATACAGTAACACCAGGGGATGTGTCTGGGTGATGACTGGAGAGGTGACTGCTGGGAATGGGACATTATACAGTAACACCAGGGGATGTGTCTGGGTGATGACTGGAGAGGTGACTGCTGGGAATGGGGCATTATACAGTAACACCAGGGGATGTGTCTGGGTGATGACTGGAGAGGTGACTGCTGGGAATGGGGCATTATACAGTAACACCAGGGGATGTGTCTGGGTGATGACCGGAGAGGTGACTGCTGGGAATGGGACATTATACAGTAACACCAGGGGATGTGTCTGGGTGATGACTGGAGAGGTGACTGCTGGGAATGGGACATTATACAGTAACACAAGGGGACGTGTCTGGGTGATGACTGGAGAGGTGACTGCTGGGAATGGGGCATTATACAGTAACACAAGGGGACGTGTCTGGGTGATGACTGGAGAGGAGACTGCTGGGAATGGGGCATTATACAGTAATACCAGGGGATGTGTCTGGGTGATGACTGGAGAGGTGACTGCTGGGAATGGGACATTATACAGTAACACCAGGGAATGTGTCTGGGTGGTGAATGCTGGGAATGGGGCATTATACAGTAACACCAGGGGATGTGTCTGGGTGATGACTGGAGAGGTGACTGCTGGGAATGGGACATTATACAGTAACACCAGGGGACGTGTCTGGGTGATGACTGGAGAAGTGACTGTTGGGAATCGGGCATTATACAGTAACACCAGGGGATGTGTCTGGGTGATGACTGGAGAGGTGACTGCTGGGAATGGGACATTATACAGTAACACCAGGGGATGTGTCTGGGTGATGACTGGAGAGGTGACTGCTGGGAATCGGACATTATACAGTAACACCAGGGAATGTGTCTGGGTGGTGAATGCTGGGAATGGGGCATTATACAGTAACACCAGGGGATGTGTCTGGGTGATGACTGGAGAGGTGACTGCTGGGAATGGGGCATTATACAGTAACACAAGGGGACGTGTCTGGGTGATGACTGGAGAGGAGACTGCTGGGAATGGGGCATTATACAGTAATACCAGAGGATGTGTCTGGGTGGTGAATGCTGGGAATGGGGCATTATACAGTAACACCAGGGAATGTGTCTGGGTGGTGAATGCTGGGAATGGGGCATTATACAGTAACACCAGGGGATGTGTCTGGGTGATGACTGGAGAGGTGACTGCTGGGAATGGGACATTATACAGTAACACCAGGGGACGTGTCTGGGTGATGACTGGAGAGGTGACTGCTGGGATTGGGACATTATACAGTAACACCAGGGGATGTGTCTGGGTGATGACTGGAGAGATGACTGCTGGGAATGGGACATTATACAGTAACACCAGGGAATGTGTCTGGGTGATGACTGGAGAGGTGACTGCTGGGAATGGGACATTATACAGTAACACCAGGGGATGTGTCTGGAGAGGTGACTGCTGGGAATGGGACATTATACAGTAACACCAGGGGATGTGTCTGGGTGATTACTGGAGAGGTGACTGCTGGGAATGGGACATAATACTGTAACACCAGGGGATGTGTCTGGGTGATGACTGGAGAGGTGACTGCTGGGAATGGGACATTATACAGTAACACCAGGGGATGTGTCTGGGTGATGACTGGAGAGGTGACTGCTGGGAATGGGACATTATACAGTAACACCAGGGGATGTGTCTGGGTGATGACTGGAGAGGTGACTGCTGGGAATGGGACATTATACAGTAACACCAGGGGATGTGTCTGGGTGATGACTGGAGAGGTGACTGCTGGGAATGGGACATTATACTGTAACACCAGGGGACGTGTCTGGGTGATGACTGGAGAGGTGACTGCTGGGAATAGGACATTATACAGTAACACCAGGGGATGTGTCTGGGTGATGACTGGAGAGGTGACTGCTGGGAATGGGACATTATACAGTAACACCAGGGAATGTGTCTGGGTGATGACTGGAGAGGTGACTGCTGGGAATGGGACATTATACAGTAACACCAGGGGATGTGTCTGGAGAGGTGACTGCTGGGAATGGGACATTATACAGTAACACCAGGGGATGTGTCTGGGTGATGACTGGAGAGGTGACTGCTGGGAATGGGACATTATACTGTAACACCAGGGGACGTGTCAGGGTGATTACTGGAGAGGTGACTGCTGGGAATGGTACATTATACTGTAACACCAGGGGATGTGTCTGGGTGATGACTGGAGAGGTGACTGCTAGGAATAGGGCATTATACAGTAACACCAGGGGATGTGTCTGGGTTGACAATGCTAAATTCCTTGTCGTATAAACAACCCTTTATGAAGCTAAGAACACTGTACGCTGTTTGCTCAAGAAGTACCGTAATGGTACGCTAGTTGCGTAACGATCGCTCAGCCGTAGGCGAGACGCTCAAGCGTCACGTTCGCTCACGGCCCAGTGATCACAGGACACGTTATTGGCTATGTCTAGGGGAATGATTCGCTATGGCGTAGCTTACGCTCGAGACCACGAGGAGGTCACCAGCGATGCAGACGCTCACAACACTATACCTTTATGTTAAAACCTTATACCAATGAAATACACTGAATACCTTAATGTGAGTACAGGGTGTAAATGCAACCTTGTGTAACCTGACTAACTGCAAAGCTGCTTGAGCGTCACCGACGCTCAAGTGAACACTTAACACTATAGAAAATGCACAGATACTGGTTTAGGTTCCAAAGCCTATTAACTGTATTATATCTAATATACTTGTAAAAGGGGATAACAGTACAAATGATACACTACAATATAACAAGGACTTCCTAACCACAGAACTAGACAATAAATACAAAAAGACAATACTACACTGACCTAAATGCAATACAGTACAATACTATAATACTATGAGAGATATAAGAGAAAAGAGGAGAGAGAGAGATAGAGAGAGAGAGAGAAATGGAGAGAAATTGGCTCACAGAAAGACAATGATTACGGAGAGAAACTTACGCACAAAGGGTATGATCGCCTGCGCCTCGATATCCAGCTCCCGGCTATCAGCAGATAACCGTTGATGAGAGAGTGAGAGCTGGATGTGGTCGGCCTGCCTATTTATGCCCCACACACAATGCAATCTCCTGGTCCTACAATCCCATTGTCCATTGGCCGAAGGAATTCGGCCCTGCATCATAACAAAAGGTCATAGGGTGATTCATACAGGTGGGCTGTGACGATTTCCAACAGCTCAGGTGGGTGGGAAACTGGGTTTCCCGCCGCATACCTGAGTATGGGTAAATAATAGAAATGGACATAAACTTCTTATGTCCATAACTATTCGCACGAGCGATTAATACGCTCCAAACCAACACCGGAATATTGCTAATTAAATACTCTTCCGATGGGTACCAAACACTGCTGTATGATTCCTGTTAGACCCTTCGTACGATATAAAGAGGGATTCCTCAGCTCTGGGACATTGTATTTTAACCAAACTTTCAGAATCTATCAAAGGGACCATGATCTATAAACTACATTAATTGTGAAAATATGTAACGAATGAGTCGCACGCTACGACCACATAAACTCTACCGTAAATGCGCATACCGCGCCTGCGAGTGCACGCTATTGCGGGTATGCGCCTCCACGGGAGAGCGTACGCACGCGCAGCGCGGACCAGTGTGCGGTGCAAATATGGCAACGTGCATTGAGACATTTTTCTGACTTTGACAGTCCACCCTTTGGCAGTCAATAATAACTGCCACAAAACATTTAAGGAGAAAAATGTAAGTCAGGGGTTAATTGATTTCCATGGTGGGGTAAGGAAGAAGAGAGGAGTAGGTGTGAAAAGGGTATGACCTAGTGAGAAAGTAGAAGCATGTGTGTATGAGTCCATGTTTGGAGGGTCATGTATCATCGTGCCGTACGTGTGGTAAATCAAGCTTCGAGGTATTGCGAAGTATACATTTGAATTCCTTCTTATCCTGTGGTACAGGTCTGTGGATGGGCTGTCAAACTCTACCGAGCTCATTTCGGCTGTGGTTGTAACAAAATGGGGATGCACATTTTAGTTGATGATACATGAATGGGGGAGGTATGTGGTTGCTGATATCTGTGCCTGTATTCCCTATCGACTATGTGTGCTATTACCTGAGGGTTGTAGAGATGAAGATAAAGAACACTTATGGAAAATGCAATGATATTCTATGTCAGGGAAATGTACATCTGTCGTCGAAGTTGTTTTCGGTATCTGTTGAGAGTCGTCTTCTTTGCGCTGTATTGCTCCTTAGGCATGAGCAAATAGCTTTGTCTGAGCCATCAGATTTACAAAAAATGTTGGGCTAGCGTGAGTTTAAAAGTACTAGGGAAACTGGGGATCCATGGCAAAGTTCATCAAGTGTCCATATTTAAAGTTGTCAAATCTTCTTCTTTGGTCAATCCGTTGTCTGTATACATCTCGTCTCGTCAGCTTCCTCGTCCAAGGGGGTCTTTGTATCTTGGAGAAAAGCAGAAAAACAGGTGAAAGAAACGGACCGTATAATCGCATTTTCATCACATTCTGGTTTCTATCATTGGGTCATAAATCAAATCCAGGTTAATTACAGTTTCCTCGCTCCTCAAGCTCATCACTTTTGTACTTTGTTTGCACCTCATTAAAGCCTGCCCGCATCTAAATATCAATCCAATCGATATAACGACACCCAAGATACATAGTAGAAACTTTCCAACATCCATTATGACTCCTTGAGCCCAGTCTCCTAAACCGGAGAACCAATTTCGCGGGTTCAACCATGACACCCAACCAGTCAGCTCATTACCTACAGCAGCAAGGGTGAGATTGTGTTTTCGACGAAATTCCCACTTTAATTGCAGAATATCATCCATCTTTTGGTCTATGACCTCTACCGGATCCTCGGTGCTATTTGTGATATACGTGCAACACTTTATGCCGTACTGTGTTGCCAATGTAACACAATATCCGCCTGTTACTGCTGTAAGATAATTAAGAACCATCCTATGCTGAACTAGTTCTGTTTTATAAGCTTGAAGTTCTCTTCCAGTGTATCTAAACGTGTCATCATACATTTCAGTGATATTATCTAACAAATTGGCGAGTGCGGAAATGTATTTATAATTCATCACTCCTCGAGCGGTGCGAGTGAAATCTAACGCTACCAGAACCTGAATCCCGGTGGATTCATGGATAAGATCAGAGGCCGGATGCTCTAACCTTTCTGACAGTTGTCTTTTAACTCGGTGCTCGTAATGAGTGTGAGTATAAGGAGCTTGGGCACCACGGTGTATGTCCTTCATTTTGTCATGTGTAACAGTCATCACTTCAGGCAATACTTTTCCAATATAACACAATCCTTCAGAGTTTGGGGCAAGCCACTTGTACGCCTTTCTCCCGCATATGAAATATGCATCATCGGGGAGAACATATGGGACGGAGAAGGACATGACCATGTTACAAACCTTCCAGGTGAAATCTCCTGACCCTAATTCTTCCATCTGCCTAATGCACGTATCGGTTTGTACGATATGTGCACAGTATCCTGGTGATACCTCTCCAACTCTAGTAATCCTATTTCCTAAGGTATATCGATACCGGAAAGATTTTCCTCTACTGGCTATGTGGCGTACGAGCTCTGTATCTGTAGGCATTCTATCTGCTCTGTGTGAAAAGGTCATGGTAAGGTTGCTCCATGACACTTCCCAATTTCCCGGTTTTCTGGGATTGGAGATGTTAAAACATATGAGGGACCTATCCACATGGTATTGGTGGAGCTTCAAACTAGGAGGGCTGGAGATGTTAAACCTCCGGTCCACCGGTCTCCCACCACTTAGCTCAAGTACCTCCCCTAACGTTAAAGGAAATGGTACTAGCCCTGATTTACTGTGACCCTGAGGTACTTGAGAGCATACCCAACAATCTGTTTGGTTTAACACGTTACCCACTAGAGAGTGATAGTCACTCAATGGATGCCGGTCCATATGGATATTAAAACTAGATTGGCATTTCTTTATGCATCCATCTTCAACCAGATTATCACAGAGCCTACAGATACAATTTTCTTCAGCTAACAATCCATCACAATTTCTTCTATCGGATCGTTTTCTGATACTCGCCTTTGCTTGTTGGTTTGGTTGATCTTGGAAAACTACGCCTCCATCATCATAATCGGAACCCATTCCAGAACCTCTCTCGACCTCTATGGTACTCTCGCCGGAACAGACTGCTCTGGTCAACATCATGGTTAACATCAAAATCCGGATCACAGTCTCTTGGGGCAAGTCCATCTTTGAGGAGGAAATAGAGAAGAATGAGAAGGGGGAAAAAGAAATTTTAAGGGAGAGGGGATGGGAAGTAGAGAAAACAATAAAAGGGAGAGGGGAGTCGACAGCTGCTTTCGATCTTCAAGGCTCAGGTGCCGCCTCAGTCCTCCTGGAACAGACACTCCAGTGATACAACCTCTACCGTCTGTTCCTTGTCACGGGACTTCTCGGGATCAGCAACCTTCTTGCAGTGGGATGAATGGACCCAAGTCTCTCTCTCAGCAACCTTCAATGCTGTGGTGCTGGTCAATAAGACCTGGTATGGTCCTTCCCATCTATCAATAAGACAACCTGAGCGTAGAAAATTTCGTATCATTACATAATCCCCAGGTTCAATGTCATGACAATTACTATCTGGTAAATCAGGAATCACCAACTTCAGATTATCATTTTGACTCCTCAACTGCTTACTCATGTTAATCAAGTATTTTACAGTTACTTCATTGTTACATTTCAAATCATCCTGAGGGTTAATCATGACATGCGGTTGTCGACCAAACAAGATTTCAAAAGGAGACAGATTAAGAGGGGACCTGGGAGTGGTTCTGATGCTATACAAAACAATGGGTAAAGCTTCTGGCCACGTCAATCCTGTCTCTGCCATTACTTTACTCAATTTATTTTTAATAGTGCTGTTCACTCTTTCGACCTTCGCACTCGCCTGTGGACGGTACGGAGTGTGCAGCTTGCTATCAATTCCCATCAACTTACACATTCCTTGAAAGACATCACCTGTAAAATGGGTACCCCTATCACTTTCAATGATTCTAGGGATACCATATCTACATACAAATTCCTGCACAATTTTCTTAGCTGTAAACATAGCGGTATTTGTAGCTGCTGGAAAAGCTTCGACCCAATTCGAGAAAACATCTATACAAACAAGTACATATTTCAAATTTCGACATGGGGGTAATTGAATGAAGTCAATTTGTATTACTTGGAAAGGGCCGCCGGCAGGTGGGATATGGGATGGTTCTGTAGGTATTGCTTTTCCAATATTCTTTCTCAGACAGGTAAGGCATGACATTGCTCTTTTACCCGCATGAGAGGAGAATCCTGGGGCGCACCAGTATGCTCTTACCAATTTGCACATCCCCTCCCTGCCTAGATGAGTCAGCCCGTGAGCTGCTTCAGCCAGGCATGGAAGGTATGCCCTGGGGGCCACTGGTTTACCGTGTCCATCCGTCCAGAGCCCTGAGGACTCCTGGCCATATCCCTTTGCCTTCCAGACTGCTCTTTCCTGTGTGGAACACAAATTCTGCATCTCACACAACTTCTGTGTGTTGATGGTATTAAATACCATCAACTGTGTGGTGTTTGTCCGTGTGGGGGTAGCAGCTGCAAGCTTTGCGGCTTCGTCTGCTCGGCTGTTACCAAGTGATACTGGGTCTTGGCTATATGTATGTGCTTTACATTTGATAACAGCCACTCTGTCGGGTTCCTGTATCGCTGTTAGAAGCCTTTTTATGTGAGCTGCATGCGCTATCGGTGTACCAGCCGCCGTCATGAAATTTCTGAGCCGCCATAGGGCTCCGAAATCATGTACTACCCCGAACGCGTATCTAGAATCGGTGTAGATATTGGCAGACTTACCCTTAGCCAATTCACATGCTCTGGTTAGGGCGACCAGTTCAGCAACCTGGGCTGAGTGAGGTGGGCCTAGCGGTTCCGCTTCTATGGTGTCTTGGTCATCTACGACTGCGTATCCAGTACACAAGTCTCCCGAGTCTGACTGTCTGTGACAACTACCGTCCGTGTAGAACGTGAGTTCTGCATCTTCTAGTGGATTGTCACTGATGTCAGGCCTTGCGGTAAAATTTTGGGTCAAATATTCCATACAATCATGTGTATCTTCCTTTGCATTAAATCCTCCTTCCCCATCACTCTCACCTTCCACCCTTTGTGTCTGACCAGGCACACCTGGGAGAAATGTTGCAGGATTTAATGCACTGCATCTCCTTATGGTGATGTTTACTGGGGCCATTAATGCCAATTCCCATCTTGTAAACCTTGCTGATGAGACGTGTCTGGTTTGGGCAGAATTCAATAAGGCAGATACCGCATGCGGTGTATGGATTGTGAGATTGTGGCCTAGCACGACATCTTCGCTTTTCGTCACTAGCAATGCTATCGCCGCAACGCTACGCAAGCATGTGGGGAGGGATCGCGCTACCGTATCTAGCTGAGCGCTGTAGTATGCAATTGGCCTGCTGGCATCACCGTGTTTTTGTGTTAGTACACCTGCTGCGCACCCAGCACTTTCTGTTCCGTATAGTTCAAAGGGTTTCCCATAGTCTGGCATACCTAGTTCTGGTGCCTGCGTTAGGCACTGTTTGAGTCTCTCAAATGCTGTTTCGGATTCGTCTGTATGCGAAATCCGATCAGGTTTGTTTGAGGAGACCATTTCCTGCAAAGGTAGCGCCAATATGGAAAACCCTGGGATCCAATTACGGCAATACCCACACATTCCTAAAAACGTCCTGATCTGTTGCTGGGTTTGTGGCAGTGTCATGTCTCTAATGGCTTGGATTCTATCAGCGGTCAGGTGTCTCAGTCCTTGTGTTAGACAGTGTCCCAAATATTTTACCTTAGCTTGGCATAATTGCAACTTGTCTTTGGAAACCTTGTGACCTGTGTCTGAAAGATGAAACAGGAGCTGTTTCGTATCCTTCAGAGATGCTTCCAGTGAATCTGAACACAGTAATAAATCGTCCACATACTGTATCAATACTGATCCACTGTCTGGTTGGAAAGACTGTAAACAATCATGCAAAGCCTGAGAAAATATACTTGGACTGTCTATGAAACCTTGGGGTAACCGAGTCCACGTGTATTGGACTCCTCTGTATGTGAATGCAAACAAATATTGGCTGTCAGGGTGCAGAGGTACCGAAAAGAAAGCGGAGCAGAGGTCAATAACAGTGAAGAATTTGGCAGTGGGAGGAATTTGCATTAGGATGACAGCTGGATTAGGCACTACGGGGAACTGACTCTCAACTATTTTGTTAATCCCCCTTAGATCCTGCACTAGCCTGTAACCCCTCCCCCCACTCTTTTTAACAGGGAAGATGGGACTATTTGCTGTGCTGGACGTTCTTACTAGAATGCCCTGTTGTAGCAAGCGCTCTATTACTGGGAAAACTCCTAACTCCACCTCTGGCTTCAGAGGATACTGTGGGATTTTTGGAGCTATCCTACCATCTTTTACTTGTACAACTACTGGAGCTACGTTTGCCATTAATCCAGTGTCCTGTCCATCTTTTGTCCAAAGCGACTCTGGTATCTGAGATGTCATCTCTTCTACTTGGGATGGATTCCTATTTGTCATAATGGAATGTGACATTAATTTTGATGGGGAGTCTAGCATGTCTCGTACTTCCTGAGCGTGATTCTCAGGAATGTCCAAAAATACACCTTCAGGAGTACAATAAATGACGCAACCCATTTTACATAGTAAGTCTCTTCCCAGGAGATTAGTTGGTGCAGATGCAGCCAGCAAAAAGGAATGCTTGGTATGCAAAGGCCCTATTGTAATCTCGGCTGGTTTGCTAACAGGGTAGTGCTGGACTACTCCTGTTACTCCCATGGCTGGAATTGTCCTACCAGTGGTTCTCATGCCCACTGTCGAATTTATCACTGACTTGGCCGCCCCTGTGTCTACAAGAAAGTTTAAAGTTTTACCAGCTACATTGATTGCAATCTCTGGTTCGCTTCCAAGACTGGCAATCAACTTAACTGGCTGCAGATTACAGGTATGGCCACACCCCTATTGGGTATGCTGACCTCCCTGAATCCCATTGGCAGCAACTACTTGTGGGGGAGTTAGCTGGGAACTACCAGAGGCATGCCAATCTCTGTTCGGGGGATATCTTTTTGTTTCCCCTGTATGTGGCTCAAAACTCCGCCTCTGTGGACCCTGCTCCCAATGTCGTGTGTTGTGTTGTTGTCTAGGGGGTTGAAAAGATCTTTGTACATTCTTTGTTCTACATTCTCGTGCATAGTGTCCCGGTCTGTTACAAGAAAAACATGTTATTACACTTGCCTTACCCACAGGATTCGGTGGTACATACGCAGGCTGCCTTGTGGTCAGCGCCTGTATACTTACGGACATCAACTTATCACTTTGCGACTCTCTGTGCCTAGTGATATTTCTGTCGTGATCAATAGCAGCCTCTCTCAATGTGGACACTGACAGACCTCGCCAGCATGGTTGCGTGGTCTGTACCCTAGCTTTCAATGTTTCTTTCAAACCATCCATCAGTACAGATACTGCTACTTCTCGATGGTTTGGGTTGGTCTTAATGTCTTCTATACCAGTGTACTTTGCCATTTCTAATAGTGCCCGGTGAAAATATTCTGTTGCCGTTTCGGACTCCTTTTGCTTAATGGAAAATATTTTATTCCATTTAACAACGGCAGGGAAATACTCTTTTAGCTGTAAATTTATCCTTTTTACATTATCCTTGTTGTACACGTCTGTAAGCGGTACATCTTTATCCAATGCACAATCAGCTAAAAACTGAGTTGCATCAACATTGGAAGGTAAACAAGCTCTTAGCAGTATCTGCCAATCCTTGTTGTTGGGTTCTACAGTGTTACCTAAATCCCTGATGTATTTTTGGCTAGCAACTAAATCCTTCCTGGGGTCAGGAAATTCGGACACTATTGTTCTTAATTCCATTCTGGAAAATGGAGTGTACATGGCAATGTTCCTTATGGGAGTGGCTCCAGACACATCTGTTTTTCCATTGGGAACTGCTATTACCCTTACAGGAGCAATTCTAACAGCCTCTTCCTGTGTAGATTCTACAGCTTGTTGTGGTACAATTGTTTCAGTGTAGTGCATGGTGCCGTACTTACCCGTTGACACGACCTCACCTATCCCTCCGCTAGGGGCTTTCACTAATCTCGTGGGTGTTGCTGTGCCTACTGTGGTCTCTGCTATGGTGGCCGCAAGAGAGAGAGCTGAAATTGTTGCCGAATCGTCTTCTTGATCACACTCCTGAGGAAGGTTCAAAACAGGGTACAACTTGCACGGGTTAATACTTGCATGAGTTATTTGGTTAACATCATTAACATTTACAGTGTTACTAAGAGTTTGTGTTTTACAACCCAGTGCGTTTCTCTCCGCAATCAACTTCTCTCCTGCAATGTATGGTGGAGGAGGAGCTGTGGCAATCAACTTCCTGACTGCCCCAGATCCTGCCGCCAGAGCCAAACCTCTCTGTATCTCACCTTCCTGGTGCCATAACTGTAAACAATCATGATGTTGAATTCGTCTCTTTGTTGATTTTACGAGACATATCCTCCTCCTTAAATTTTGTAACACTTCTGGACTGAAGCTACCTATTCTTGGGAATTTGTCCCTGTCTTGTACAGTCATTCTCTCCCATTCATCACATAAAACCTCTGTGTGACTACCGTATTTTTCACACATTACATATCGTGCCGACCCAACTGGTCGGTTCTCTGAATCAACCCGAACCGAGGTTGATCGCCCCCTACCTGAACAAATGGCCCCCATAATCTGCAGGCGTTGCTTATTCCTCCTTGGATCTTTATCTCAAGGTTTTCAGCGAACCCTTACAAACAAACCAAGATGTCCTTGGGCAGGCCGGCGGTGGTGGTTTATCAAGTACCCCACTTACTTCTCGCCCACGTTGGCCTGTGCTGCAATCACTGTAACCAGAGCTGCGGTACCCAACCTAGGGCCCCTGTGAACCTTTATTTACTGGGGCGCGTTCCCCAGCAAGTATCGGTTGTTGGATAGTTCCTGAGTGACCAGCGAACTTCCCTTCCAAAAATAAAAAATTACACAAATCACGTCAGAATGTACAAATAGCGTTTGTGACCACTTTACTCTAATGGTATTAGGTCAGATTACTAACTACTGCACACAATTACGTGCGGTCCAATCGTTCAGTACACGAGCACTACTTGTCATGTACTGAAAGACCAATGGAATCGATGTTTCCGGCCGCGATTCCTTCAGCAAGAGCTTATGGCCTATATGGGTTCTGCACCAACACCCCAGGCGTTGTGCCACTGGACTTTTATAGCGGACCTCTTTGTCTATTTTACCTGTTACCTTATGACCTCCTGGTCTGTTACCTTATGACCTCCTGGTCTTGTTCCTTATGACCTCCTGGTCTTGTTACCTTATGGTCCGCTATACTCTAATGCTCAAATATTATTTAACCAGGGATGCCTCCCTAGCCACCGTATATGTCACTTACACGTATGTCCCTTGACGAGTACCCGGCTTTCCTTTTGGTTCCACCTTAAAGTTATATAAACTTTTGTATACAAAACACACTCACTCAACACATGTACACTTTGTTTCTATATCTATTTCTGCGCAGAAATTGTCTTTAGGCCAAAAGTGTTACCAATTAGGAGCAGGATCTGTTAAACTAAATTTCAGATTTTTCCAAAAATAGATTTGCGTTATTTACCGCGTCGCGTTATCTACCGCTGTGCGTTAATTATCGCCTTTGCGTTACTTCACTTTATCACAGCTTGAGCTACGTGGGCGTAACCGGACGCTACGTTGCGTAATGAACGCTGCGTGCGTCTGCCTTTGGATTGCGTACGCTAGTCTTTGTTAGCGACACGTGTACGCAATATAAAGATCCACCGTAACACAATATATACTTTTATCAATGTAAATGATCCCTGATCATCTACCGCAATCCACACTGACTGCCTTATCTCCTAGACAAATCGTGTGTTGTTCTATACTTTAACTATTACCTCTACTATTAAATAACAGCAAATCTCTTTTTAGCACTTTCTATCAACTATAAAAATTGGCAAACAGGAATAGTGATATACGAAAATGAAACAGAAATGCAGATATATGCGTGCGTACGCAAGACAAGAGAAAAATAAACAGTTTTAAAAAGACACAAGCGTTTTGTTCTTACTTCCGGTTACCGGATTCCTTCAGCACTCTTTATCTAAGCGAAGCAGACGCTTATCCCGTCAGCACTGTGAGACAACCTCCCACCCTTTGCTGGAGGGATAATGTCTGCTGATCTACCTAGTGCAGATATGAGAAGGATAGGACGAGTCCCCAATTGACAATGCTAAATTCCTTGTCGTATAAACAACCCTTTATGAAGCTAAGAACACTGTACGCTGTTTGCTCAAGAAGTACCGTAATGGTACGCTAGTTGCGTAACGATCGCTCAGCCGTAGGCGAGACGCTCAAGCGTCACGTTCGCTCACGGCCCAGTGATCACAGGACACGTTATTGGCTATGTCTAGGGGAATGATTCGCTATGGCGTAGCTTACGCTCGAGACCACGAGGAGGTCACCAGCGATGCAGACGCTCACAACACTATACCTTTATGTTAAAACCTTATACCAATGAAATACACTGAATACCTTAATGTGAGTACAGGGTGTAAATGCAACCTTGTGTAACCTGACTAACTGCAAAGCTGCTTGAGCGTCACCGACGCTCAAGTGAACACTTAACACTATAGAAAATGCACAGATACTGGTTTAGGTTCCAAAGCCTATTAACTGTATTATATCTAATATACTTGTAAAAGGGGATAACAGTACAAATGATACACTACAATATAACAAGGACTTCCTAACCACAGAACTAAACAATAAATACAAAAAGACAATACTACACTGACCTAAATGCAATACAGTACAATACTATAATACTATGAGAGATATAAGAGAAAAGAGGAGAGAGAGAGATAGAGAGAGAGAGAGAAATGGAGAGAAATTGGCTCACAGAAAGACAATGATTACGGAGAGAAACTTACGCACAAAGGGTATGATCGCCTGCGCCTCGATATCCAGCTCCCGGCTATCAGCAGATAACCGTTGATGAGAGAGTGAGAGCTGGATGTGGTCGGCCTGCCTATTTATGCCCCACACACAATGCAATCTCCTGGTCCTACAATCCCATTGTCCATTGGCCGAAGGAATTCGGCCCTGCATCATAACAAAAGGTCATAGGGTGATTCATACAGGTGGGCTGTGACGATTTCCAACAGCTCAGGTGGGTGGGAAACTGGGTTTCCCGCCGCATACCTGAGTATGGGTAAATAATAGAAATGGACATAAACTTCTTATGTCCATAACTATTCGCACGAGCGATTAATACGCTCCAAACCAACACCGGAATATTGCTAATTAAATACTCTTCCGATGGGTACCAAACACTGCTGTATGATTCCTGTTAGACCCTTCGTACGATATAAAGAGGGATTCCTCAGCTCTGGGACATTGTATTTTAACCAAACTTTCAGAATCTATCAAAGGGACCATGATCTATAAACTACATTAATTGTGAAAATATGTAACGAATGAGTCGCACGCTACGACCACATAAACTCTACCGTAAATGCGCATACCGCGCCTGCGAGTGCACGCTATTGCGGGTATGCGCCTCCACGGGAGAGCGTACGCACGCGCAGCGCGGACCAGTGTGCGGTGCAAATATGGCAACGTGCATTGAGACATTTTTCTGACTTTGACAGGGTGATGACTGGAGAGGTGACTGCTGGGAATGGGACATTATACAGTAACACCAGGGGATGTGTCTGGGTGATGACTGGAGAGGTGACTGCTAGGAATAGGGCATTATACAGTAACACCAGGGGATGTGTCTGGGTGATGACTGGAGAGGTGACTGCTGGGAATGGGACATTATACAGTAACACCAGGGGATGTGTCTGGGTGATGACTGGAGAGGTGACTGCTGGGAATGGGACATTATACAGTAACACCAGGGGATGTGTCTGGGTGATGACTGGAGAGGTGACTGCTGGGAATGGGACATTATACAGTAACACCAGGGGATGTGTGTGGGTGATGACTGGAGAGGTGACTGCTAGGAATGGGACATTATACAGTAACACAAGGGGATGTGTCTGGGTGATGACTGGAGAGATGACTGCTTGGAATGGGACATTATACAGTAACACCAGGGAATGTGTCTGGGTGATGACTGGAGAGGTGACTGCTGGGAATGGGACATTATACAGTAACACCAGGGGATGTGTCTGGAGAGGTGACTGCTGGGAATGGGACATTATACAGTAACACCAGGGGATGTGTCTGGGTGATGACTGGAGAGGTGACTGCTGGGAATGGGACATTATACTGTAACACCAGGGGACGTGTCAGGGTGATTACTGGAGAGGTGACTGCTGGGAATGGGACATTATACTGTAACACCAGGGGATGTGTCTGGGTGATGACTGGAGAGGTGACTGCTGGGAATGGGGCATTATACAGTAACACCAGGGGATGTGTCAGGGTGATGACTGGAGAGGTGACTGCTGGGAATGGGACATTATACTGTAACACCAGGGGATGTGTCTGGGTGATGACTGGAGAGGTGACTGCTGGGAATGGGACATTATACAGTAACACCAGGGGATGTGTCTGGGTGATGACTGGAGAGGTGACTGCTGGGAATGGGACATTATACAGTAACACCAGGGGATGTGTCTGGGTGATGACTGGAGAGGTGACTGCTGGGAATGGGACATTATACAGTAATACTAGGGGATGTGTCTGGGTGATGACTGGAGAGGTGACTGCTGGGAATGGGACATTATACAGTAACACCCGGGAATGTGTCTGGAGAGGTGACTGCTGGGAATGGGACATTATACACACCAGGGGATGTGTCTGGGTGATGACTGGAGGGGTGACTGCTGGGAATAGGACATTATACTGTAACACCAGGGGACGTGTCAGGGTGATTACTGGAGAGGTGACTGCTGGGAATGGGACATTATACTGTAACACCAGGGGATGTGTCTGGGTAATGACTGGAGAGGTGACTGCCGGGAATGGGGCATTATACAGTAACACCAGGGGATGTGTCAGGGTGATTACTGGAGAGGTGACTGCTGGGAATGGGACATTATACTGTAACACCAGGGGATGTGTCTGGGTGATGACTGGAGAGGTGACTGCTAGGAATAGGGCATTATACAGTAACACCAGGGGATGTGTCTGGGTGATGAATGGAGAGGTGACTGCTGGGAATGGGACATTATACAGTAACACCAGGGGATGTGTCTGGGTGATGACTGGAGAGGTGACTGCTGGGAATGGGACATTATACAGTAACACCAGGGGATGTGTCTGGGTGATGACTGTATCATTGTGTGTGTCAGGTGCCTATAAGGTGTCAGGATGTCACTGTTTATGTCTCCATGCAGGAGGGGTAGTATATAGAGGAACACAGTGGTCTGTACAAGGACGTGATGATGGAGAATCACCGGCACCTCACATCACTGGGTAAGAGGAGACTGTCATGTATTGTACAGGGGAGAGCAGGTATGGGGGCCCCCTATATACACACATCATCTGATAATCACATATATACACTGTACTCAGTCACTGTGTGTCTCCTACAGATGGGCCCAGTAACAGAGATACCCCAGAGAGATGTCCCCGTCCTCTGTATTCCCAGGACTGTACAGAGGAGAATCACAGGATCCCACAGGAGGATCAGGTAGGTGGGATTTAGGATTTCTTCAAATATCAAAAATAACAAAGCAACTTTTCACTATATAATCTATAGAACATCAGTGTGTGTCTTATACACTAATATTCTATTGTTTAATATCCATTTATGAAATGAACCATTATTAAAATGTCATTTTATTGTTTTCTCTTACGTCCTAGAGGATGCTGGGGTCCATATTAGTACCATGGGGTATAGACGGGTCCACAGGGAGCCATTGGCACTTTAAGAGTTTAATAGTGTGGGCTGACTCCTCCCTCTATGCCCCTCCTACAAGACTCAGTTTAGAAAATGTGCCCGGAGGAGCTGGTCACAGATAGGGGAGCTCTACAGAGTTCTCTTAGAAAAAAGTTTTTTCTTTCTTTTCAGAGTTTGTTATTTTACAGGGAGGCTGCTGGCGACAGCCTCCCTGCAGCGAGGGACTGAGGGGGGGGGGGGGGGGGGGGGGAGCAGTGTCCGCCCTGCGGGGTCTTGAGCCACTGCTCCCGCTGACTGGACATTGAGCTCCAGAGGGGTCCGATCGCGCCCCGCCGCAGGGGAACGCTCGCCCCGGCAGCCAGCCGCCACCCCCTCAGGGAGCTGAAGTGTGACGAGTGAGTTACTGTCCCCCCCTTGCAAGCGGGGGGACAGTGTGAAGAGGGCGGCTAGAGGGTAGGAGCGCGGTCTTAACCACGCTCCTGGAAGGCTCAGTGGTACTGCGGTTTGGCGCTGGGGGCCAGCTCCGGACCCTACACTGACCACTACAAGCCTGTCGGGGTCCTTGGATCCAGGCCAGCATAAATCTTCCAGCCAGTATAATCTTTCAAAGAGCGGGAAGACAGCGCCATTGAGGGGGAGGAGCTTCTCCTCAGAGCGGACCCAGCAGCGTTCAGCGCCATTTTTCCTGCCTGCACTCACTACCAAGTGGATCCAGGTCCCTCCAGAGCAATCTCCAGCTATCTGTACGGTACCAGGGGGTTGTAGAAGGGGGGGGGGGAGCCTGTATAAAGGCTGTGTCACCTATTAAGGGACACAGTCAGCGCCTGGGTTCCATGGCTGCGGGGATCTCCTCCATGTCCGTCTCGGCTCGCAGGGGTCTCTGGCTGCGCAACTGGTCTGCGGACGCGGAATCCAGGAAGTGTGTGGATGCTCTCTTCGGGGAGGCGCTGGATGCGTGGATTGCCACGGCTGCCGCAGGTAAGTCTCCTTTTCTCCCCTCAGCTGCACCGGCTACGAAGAAGCCTTTTTCATCAACCACGTCACAGTCCTTTCGGCCCGCGAGGCCTAGAAAGAATAAGCCTTCGAACACCTTCTTCAGAGGTGGTCGTGACAAAGGAAAGAAACCTGCTCCCGCAGGTTTCCAGTCCCAGAAGCCCGCTTCTGATACCCCTAAGTCCTCTGCATGACGGTGGACAGCTAGGCCTGGAGGAGGGTCAGGTGGGGGCAAGACTCCGGCAGTTCAGCCACGTCTGGGTGTCGGGTCTGGACCGATGGGTCCTGGATATAGTGTCCAGAGGGAACAGACTGGAGTTTCAAGATCCCCCGCCTCACCGTTTCTTCAAGTCAGGCTTGCCAGCCCTGCTGGCAGACAGGACAATTCTTCTGGAGGTCATCAGAAAATTGGTGGTGTCAGAGGTCATTGTTCCGGTCCCACTTCAGCAGTGGAACAAGGGTTATTATTCGAACCTTTTTGTGGTACCAAAACCGGATGGTTCGGTACGGCCTATTCTAAACTTAAAGTCTTTGAACCCTTATCTCAGGGAGTTCAAATTCAAGATGGAATCTCTGAGAGCCGTCATCTCAGGACTGACGGAGGGGGAGTTCCTGGTGTCTATGGACATCAAGGATGCTTTCCTCCACATTCCCATTTGGGCGCTGCATCAAGCATATCTCAGGTTTGCGCTGATGGACGATCACTATCAGTTCCAGGCGCTGCCGTTTGGCCTCTCCACAGCACCGAGGATCTTCACCAAGGTGATGGCAGAGATGATGGTTCTCCTCCGCAAACAGGGGGTGAACATAATTCCATATCTGGACGATCTCCTGATCAAGGCGTCGTCCAGGGAGATGTTGTTGCGGTCCATCGCGCTCACGACACAGCTGCTCAGGAAGCACGGTTGGATCCTGAACCTTCCAAAGTCTCATCTGGAGCCGACAAGGCGGCTGTCTTTCCTGGGAATGATCCTCGACACGGAAGTGCAGAGGGTATTTCTCCCGGTGGAGAAAGCGTTGGTGATTCAAACAATGGTCCGGGATGTCCTAAAGCCTACCCGGGTATCGGTTCATCAATGCATACGCCTTCTGGGGAAGATGGTTGCCGCCTACGAGGCTCTGCAGTACAGCAGGTTTCATGCTCGACCTTTTCAGCCGGACCTCTTGGACCAGTGGTCGGGCTCTCACCTACACATGCACAAGAGGATATGCCTGTCCCCGAAAGCCAGGATTTCACTCCTCTGGTGGCTGCAACTTCCGCACCTTCTGGAAGGGCGAAGGTTCGGAATTCAAGACTGGATCCTTTTGACCACAGATGCAAGTCTAAGAGGTTGGGGAGCAGTCACTCTAGGGGAAACTTTTCAGGGACGATGGTCGGATCAAGAATCACTTCTCCCAATAAACATCCTGGAACTCAGGGCCGTGTACAACGCCCTTCTGCAAGCAGCACACCTTCTACAGGATCGAGCTGTTCAGGTGCAGTCGGACAATGTGACCACAGTGGCCTACATAAACCGACAAGGCGGAACGAAGAGCAGGGCTGCCATGTTAGAGGTGTCAAAAATCCTCATCTGGGCAGAAAGGCACGCGGTGGCGATGTCGGCAATCTTCATTCCGGGCGTAGACAACTGGGAAGCAGACTTCCTCAGCAGACACGATCTCCATCCAGGGGAGTGGGGCCTCCAGCCGAAGGTGTTCGAGGGGGTTACCGGTTGGTGGGGGGTTCCTCACATAGACATGATGGCCTCCCGTCTCAACAAAAAGCTACGGAGGTACTGTTCCAGGTCAAGAGACCCACAGGCAGTGGCGGTGGATGCACTGGTAACACCGTGGGTGTTCAAGTCATGTGTTCCCTCCACTTCCTCTGATACCAAAGGTTCTTCAGCTCGTGAGAAGAACAAAGGTTCTGGCAATCCTCATTGCTCCGGACTGGCCAAGGAGGGCTTGGTACGCGGATCTGCTGGATCTTCTGCTGGAAGATCCACGGCCTTTACCTCTTCGGGAGGATCTGCTCCTGCAGGGGCCGTTCGCGTATCAAGACTTACCGTGGCTAAGTTTGATGGCATGGCGGTTGAACACCAGATCTTAGCTCGGAAAGGTATCCCAAGTGAGGTCATTCCTACCCTGATACAGGCCAAGAAGGGGGTAACAACTAAACATTACCATCGCATTTGGAAGAAATATGTTTCTTGGTGTGAGGCCAAGAAGTTTCCGGCGGTGGAATTTCAACTTGGACGTTTTCTCCTTTTCCTGCAAGCAGGGGTGGATATGGGACTGAGATTGGGCTCCGTCAAGGTCCAGATCTCTGCTTTGTCCATCTTCTTCCAAAAACATTTTGCTGTTCTTCCTGAGGTTCAGACCTTTTTGAAAGGGGTTCTGCACATCCAGCCTCCCTTTGTGGCGCCTACGGCACCATTGGATCTTGATGTGGTGTTGCAGTTCCTGCAATCTGCTTGGTTTGAGCCTCTACAGGAGGCCGATCTCAAGTTTCTCACGTGGAAGGCGGTCACCTTGTTGGCCTTGGCTTCTGCACGTCGCGTGTCGGAATTGGGGGCTTTATCTTGTAAAAGCCCCTATCTGATCTTCCATGAAGACAGGGCGGAACTTGGGACTCGTCCACAGTTCCTGCCTAAGGTTGAGTCGGCTTTCCATATCAACCAACCTATTGTGGTGCCAGTGGCTACTGACTCCTCAATTACTTCAAAGGCCTTGGATGTATTGAGGACTTTGAAGATTTACGTGAAGAGGACGGCTCGTCAAAGGAAAAGTGACTCTCTGTTTGTCCTCTATGATCCCAAGAAAATTGGATGTCCTGCTTCTATGCAGTCGATTTCGCGCTGGATCAGGTTCACTATCCAGCATGCCTATTCCACGGCAGGATTGCCGTGTCCGAAATCTGTAAAGGCCCACTCTGCTCGTGAGGTGGGCTCTTCCTGGGCGGCTGCCTGGGGTGTCTCATCGGTACAACTCTGCCGAGCAGCTACTTGGTCTGTGTCGAACACGTTTGCCAAGTTTTACAAGTTCGATACTTTGGCCTCTGATGACCTCAAGTTTGGTCAAGCAGTGGTGCAGGAGCCTCCGCGCTCTCCCTCCCGTACTGGGAACTTTGGTACATCCCCGTGGTACTAATATGGACCCCAGCATCCTCTAGGACTACAAGAAAAGGATTTACTGGTAGGTAACCAAAATCCTATTTTCTGGGTTATTTAGGGTGAATGTCTGACTGATATGAAGGCAGAAGATACAGAGGGAGAAGTAGAGACATATGTGACTGATATAAAAACAGAAGATATAAATGGAGAAGAAGAGACGTATGTGACTGGTATGAAGACAGAAGATATAGAGGGAGAAGAAGAGACGTATGTGACTGATATAAAGACAGAAGATACAGAGGGAGAAGAAGAGACGTATGTGACTGATATGAAGGCAGAAGATATAGATGGAGAAGAGACATATGTGACTGATATGAAGGCAGAAGATACAGAGGGAAAAGAAGAGACGTTTGTGACTGATATGAAGGCAGAAGATATAGAGGGAGAAGAAGAGACGTATGTGACTAATATGAAGGCAGAAGATATAGAGGGAGAAGAAGAGACGTATGTGACTGATATAAAGGGAGAAGAAGAGACGTATGCAAGGGGTGATCAGCAGTGTAAGGAGGAGGAAATCCCTACAGATATCAGCACAGGTGAGTAATAAGCACTTATTACAGAACAGAGTCACATATTCTCCTTGCTCCGACACTACAGCAATCTCTCATCCTGCACCCTCCTCTGTTGGTGAGCAGTTTGTAGATTTATAAATCTTATTAGAGGTGGATACTGTAGATCCGTCCTTCATTTATACAAGACTTGGAAAATGCAATCAGACAGTGACAGAATGTAGTCTAAGTCTTTAATGAGTGTTATATATTTCTCATATCAAATAAAACATACAGATGGGTCCATGTTTATCTTGACATTTAATAGGATTAACTGAGACTGGGCAGTCGGACTTAATCACATGCTGTAATGTTCTCTGTATTGTATTGCAGCTGAGAACAATAGATGAAGGTTTTATGTAAATAAACCATGGTGTGCCTAGGCGCAGCAAAGAAGCCAAGATAACCGTGGATCTATCTGTATGTCAGATAATAATAGTATTTCTGCAGCAGGGTACATAGGTTTCCACAGGGAAACATCGGGGTGTAGAGATGGATCTGGATCCAGGCACCAACAGTTAAAGCCTTAGCTGTCCCAGAATGCATTGGGTCCCGCCTCTATAACCCTGCCTCCAGGTACTGTGAGCTCAGTTTTGAAGTTGGTGCCTGCAGAGCAGGTCACTAAACAGGAAGGCTGAACTGAATTTGACTTTTTCATTGAGCTGCAGCTCCGACACCTCCCAAGCGGCGCCGCATACATCCGCTGGCTTGCCAGGGTTCTTGCCCTGGGGACGTCCACGGACATAGGCACAACCGTGGACTGCTCTCCGGGATCACGTGGCTGCTACCGGGAGGCAGGTAAGAGAGTCTCCTAGCGGGACCCACCATTAAATCGCGTTCCGACTGCAGTCTGGGGAGAAGGATCACGGCGTTGGCGTGGAGACTGCCACTGAGCAGAGGCCCTACTAGACCACCAGTGCATAAGGGCATAGGTCAGGTGTATTAACACATGCTTAATAAGGCCTTATAGTACCTGGGGTGGAATACCAGCATAGGGGAAGTGGCGCATGACCTGTAGCCCCTCCCCCAGCTCTGGGTGCCATCTACTGCAGATTTCCCACCATTGAGCTGCCTTACTCTCCCACTTCCTTCACAGAGATCCGGGCAGCCATCTTAACGGCATAGCAGCAGCAGGTCCCTGGGATTGCTGGGTAAGGTCTCCCTGTAAAAACGCCTGAACAGGACTGGTTTTTACATACACTTAGGTATCCTACCTGTCTCATCAGACAGCGATAGTTGAGAATTGTGTCACTTGCAGATTATATTGTACGAGTTGTCTGCTATATCCGCCAGTCTCCGGACTGTGCTGTGATATAAGCGCCCATTGCAGTAATATTGTGTTATAATTTCTGCATTGCATGTGACTGTATGTGCCTGTATCTGCCGTGTGGTTTCAATTTCAGTGTTTCCCTGCTATAACTGTCCCTGTTATTTTATAGCCTGGACTAGGTGCGTTTGGGTCAAGGCTAATAGTTGAACACATGTTTTATCTATATGCATATATAAGTATATTATATCTGTGTTATAGTCAAACTATACCTTGTTTTATTTGCATAAAGTATTGCATGCATTGTATCGTACTGTGTAAGTCAAGTTGTTTATATTATCACAATGTCTAACAAAATGGGCAGCAAACAAGCGGAAGCCCCTGTAATTGTGACCTGCAGAGTGTGCTCTGCGGGAACACAGAGAAGGATGCGTTACATGACTGTCTCTATAATGTTTGTTATACACCTCCCAGTCAGTCCGCTGCTCCTGTCCCTAGTCAGGAGCCCCCATGGACAGCATTTACTTCTCGATTGAGTACACTGGTAGAACACCTTGCGCCCCCTATGGTTCCTCCTGTGGCGCTACCTCCGCAAATTGTCCCTATGGTGAATCCGCCGTGGGCGCAAAATTTGTCTAACCAACTGCAACAGCTGAATCAGTCACTGGTTAGACAGGAAGATCCCTCAGGACACACACGTGTCTCTAGTCTATCTAAGCGGGCTGCTTCTTCCTCACAATCCACAAACCTCTCTGATGTCTCATCTGAAGAGGAGGAGGAGCTTACTGTCCTATCTGACGCTGACTCCTGTGCTGCAGACGAGGACTCTCCCATATCTATAGATGTCCCTGCCCTGGTGAATGCTATTAAGCATATCCTTCAAATCACTGATGAGGACGCCACTGCCGTCGCAAAGAAAACTGACAAGTTTGAACAACAGAAGGTGGTTAAAACTGTATTACCCCATTCTGTCCATTTAGTGGACATCAGACGGGAATCCTGGACTACCCCAGGAAAGACGTTCCCTGTTTCCAAAAGGGCTTTAGCTCGTTATCCTCTCCCTGCAGAGCTGTGTAACAAATTGGTGGTGTTATCCATTCTGCCGGTTACCACTGTCACCTCCCTGAGAGAACTGACAGATAAGCGTATTGAGGGTTGCCTGAAATCTATATATTCCCTTACAGGAGCTGTTCATAGACCCACTATAGCTGCCTCTTGGGCTGCAGAAGGTATAGAAGCATGGGTACAGGTGCTAGAGGAGGAGCTACCCGAGGATATCTGTGAGGAAGCCAGACAATACCGGTCTCATATTACATTCAAGAAGCGTCCTCTGAGGTGGGTGTGTTGGCCACCAAGGCGTCTGCTACGTCTGTTCTGGCACGCCGCATTCTATGGTTGAGGCTGTGGAAAGTGGACATGGATTCCAAGAAAACTTTGGAAATCCTTCCCTTCACTGGGGACATTCTGATTGGGGAAGATCTAAATAAAATAGTGTCTAAATTGGCAGCTTTTCTCCCCACCTCTAATCCAACTCAGCAGGCTAAAAGCACCACGTTTCTTTCGCTCCTTTCGGCCCCAAGTAAAAGTGAAAGGTCAGTCATACCCCATACAGTCTTGCAATTCCAAAACCTCCAAGGCAAAACAATCCTGGGCGGCCCGTCAGTCTGCTGCAAAACCTGACAAGCCTGATGGTGCAGGCCTTCCCCTGGAGGAACCCAGGGTGGGAGGCCGACTTCAGCACTTTGCCCAGGTTTGGTTCACGATCACTTTGGACGTTTAGCTTGGGTGCGAGAAGTTGTCTCTCACGGGTACGCAGTCTCATTCAAGAGACGTCCCCCTCACCAATTCTTCTCAACGGCCCTCCCATCGGACCTGTTAAAAGCACAATCTCTACAAACTGTAGTCAACTCTTTCCGGAGCACAGGAGTGGTTGTGCCGGTTCCTCAGTTCAAGAGGGGCAGAGGTTATTACACAACTCTGTTTCTGGTTCCAAAACCGAATGGGTCTCACCGGCCTATACTCAACCTGAAATCTTTGAACAAGTTTGTGGGAGTGTCCAAGTTTCGTATGGAAACGCTGCGCTCAATAGTTCTGACTATGGGGACTATATGGTATCCCTGGATATACAGGATGCATACCTGCATATTCCTATTGCCATGTCGCATCAGCAATTCCTGCTGTTTGCTATTGGCGACCTTCATTACCAATTCCAGGCTCTGCCGTTTAGACTGGCTATGGCTGCTTGGATCTTCACCAAGGTTATGGCCGTCATGACGGCTCACCTCTGTTGCCAGGGAATCAGAATCCTACCATACATGGGCAATCTCCTGATTCTGGCAAATTCACAGGAAGTTCTCCTCAGTCACCTCCAACTGACGGTAACCTTCCTTCAGGCCCACAGTTGGCTGATAAATTGGAAAAAGTCTTCCCTGGTTCTGATTCAAAGCATGGTGCACCTAGGTGCACTTCTCGACACTCACAGTCAAAGGCTGTTCCTGTCTCTAGACAAGGTCCTGAAAGTTCAGGACAGGATATGTCACTTCCTTCGTCGCCCCAGAGTGTCGATACACTTGGAGATGCAAGTACTCAGTCGTCCTTCGATATGGTAGAGTACGCTCCACTTCATTCCCGCCCTCTACAACAGTAGATCCTGTCCAAGTGGGATGGTCTACCTCATTGGATCAGGTCCCAAATGATCTCCTTACCTCCGGAGGTTCGTTTGTCGCTGACCTGGTGGCTACACGACCATCAATTGAGAAGGGGCCGTCCCTTCTGGATTACTGGGTCCTACTAGCAATGGATGCCAGTCTTCGGGGTTGGGTAGCAGTGTTAGAGCAACACTCGTTTCAGGGTCATTGGATCAAGGAAGAGTCTCTGCTTACAATCAATATACTGGAGCTGAGAGCAGTGTTCAATGCACTATCTCTTTGTCTTCCTCTAGTACAGAACAGGCCTTTTCAGGTACAATCAGACAAAGCCACCACAGTGGCCTACATCAACCATCAAGGCGGCACTCAAATCCGAATGGCTATGATGGAAGTATACAAAATCCTTCGTTGGGTGCAACGCCATCTACCAGCCATATCGGCATTGTTCATCCTAGGTGTCCTGAACTGGGAAGCGGACTTCCTCAGTCGCCAGGACGTTCACTCCGGAGAATGGGGTCTTCATCCCGAAGTCTTCCAGCTTCTGGTGGACAAATGGGGCCTACCAGATGTGGACCTCATGGCGTCTTGACACAATTGCAAGGTTCCAGTCTTCGGATCACGAACCAGGGATCCTCAGACAGAGTTCATGGACATGTGGGTAGTTCCGTGGAACTTTTGGCTGCTTTACATATTCCCTCCGGTGTCACTCCTGCCCAGCGTACTTCGGAAGTTGAAACAGGAAGGGGGAATGCTATTTCTGATCACTCCAGCATGGCCCAGACGTCACTGGTTCTCGGACCTACAGGGTCTTTCGGTAGAGCATCCCCCTCTACTTCCTCAGTGACAAGACCTCCTACAGCAGCAGGGCCCTTGTCTCAACCCGGACTTGGCCAGACTGGCTTTGACGGCGTGACTCTTGAAGCATCACTCCTAAGGACCAAAGGGTTCTCTGAGGCTGTTATTCAGACTATGCTGAAGGCCTGCAAACTTGCCTCTGTCTGGATTTATTACAGGGTGTATCATTCTTACTTCACCTGGTGTGTTACTAAGAATTATGACGTCTATAGAGTCAAAACTTTCAGAATTCAGGCCAAGGTCCTGTTCTTGCTAGCTATTGCCTCTGTCGTCCGCCCATCCTGATTTTCCACCATGACAGGGCAGTTCTCTGAACTCGACCTGGGTACTTGCCTAAGGTGGTGTCATCATTACACCTTAATCAAGGGATTGTGGTCCCTGCCTTTATCTCTTCTGACTTGTTGGTTAAAGATCGTTCCTTGGATGTGGTTAGAGCTCTCCATGTTTATGTGGATAGGACTGCCTCCATTAGACGGTTTGATGCCCTCTTTGCCCTGTTCTGATTTCACAAACGTGGCTGGCCTGCGAATAAGCAAACACTGGCCAGATGAATTAGAATGGTGATTGCATATGCTTTTCCGCAAGAGGGGCTTCCATTCCCTGCATTGATTAAGGCCCATTCTACTTTGTCTGTTGGACCGCCATGGCGCGTCCACAGAACAATTGTGCAAGGCGACTACGTGGTCTTCAGTCAACACATTTCTTAGGTTCTATGCCTTTGATACCTTCGCCTCCCAGGATGCTTCCTTTGGTCGCAGGATTCTCACATCCACTCAGGCGCGCCCCCTCCCTTGAGTACTGCTTTAAGACATCCCTGTGTTTCCCTGTGGAAACTTATGTACCCTGCTGCAGAAAAGGTTATGGTAGACTTAACATCGTTAACTCTCTTTCTGCGAAGTACACAGGGTTCCACAGGCCGCCCATCCTGACGCACTTAGCTTCATTGGGTTTGTATTAGCCACTGGCACCTTCTCTTGTCGGTGAGAATGTGTTTTTATGTGACTAACATCTTCCCTCTCTCTTGCCTGCTTCCTGCATTGGACTGGTAAACAAAACTGAGCTCACAGTGACTGGAGGTGGGGTTATAGAGGGCCCCCAATGCACCCTGGGACAGCTAAAGCTTTACCTGTTGGTGCCTCTGGATCCAGATCCACTAAAAATCCAGATGTTTCCCTGTGGAACCTATGTACTTCACAGAAAGAGAGTTAACAATGGTAAGTCTACCATAACTCTCCTTATAATGAATGTGTGAATCCTCACTACACTGCTATAGATGGCTTCTTACACAGGTTTCTCCTGCTGCGATGGATCAGTGCCCTGAGGTATGTCAGTAGATGATTGCATTATCTCAGTTATTGCTGGTTTCATACTAACGAATTCCTCCACTAGTTTGGTGCAGTTTCATTGGAGGAATAGTTTCTGAGGGTAAATCAGTACATTTAAATGTCCCATAAACCAATCAGTGTAAAAATATATATAATTAGCAGTGCCTACCTGTCGTTGCCAAGTGATAATTCATTTTATTCATTGGTAAATTTTTTGTCTTTTCCATTTTTTTTTTAGTTCACTCGTCTTATTATTTTCTGTAGTAGAAATTCATTTTTATTTCTTTTTCATCCACTAGGGGTCACTGGTCTTCATCTGAACTATAGTAAATCTGCAGAAACTAGTGGTTAGTTTCAGGTGGAAGAAGTAAACTGCCCATTAGGCGGTAAATCTGACCATGGGTTTTACAAGTTGGCATGTAATTGTCCTGTCTTCATTACCACCGAAAGACGTCATTGCAAAACATCCGTTGTATCGTCCAGAAAATAATTATAATATTGATGGGTTCGTAGCGATAAACTTATTAGTGGTTCTGGAATGTCTTCAAATTCATTCAGATGTATGCGTCCAATTATTGCTGGTGCTAGGGTGTGCGGCGCCCCCCCCCCCCCCCCCCCACAATCTATAAATTTGCACCCGCCCATACTTTACAATGGGGCAGCGCATGCCTTTGTCGTGCACCAAAAAAGGGGTGTGGTCTAACAAGGAAGAGGCATGGCCACAATAGTATCCCCATTTCAAACGACGCCACAGTAGCACAATCTTATTTACATTACACCGTATGTAGTAGTGCTGCTTATACACATAATGCCCCCAGTAGTGGTGCCGCTTATACACATAATGCTCCCAGTAGTGGTGCCGCTTATACACATAATGCTCCCAGTAGTGGTGCCGCTTATACACATAATGCTCCCAGTAGTGGTGCCGCTTATACACATAATGCTCCCAGTAGTGGTGACGCTTATACACATAATGCTCCCAGTAGTGGTGACGCTTATACATAATGCTCCCAGTAGTGGTGACGCTTATACACATAATGCTCCCAGTAGTAGTGCTGCTTATACACATAATGCTCCCAGTAGTGGTGCCGCTTATACACATAATGCTCCCAGTAGCGGTGACGCTTATACACATAATGCTCCCAGTAGTGGTGACGCTTATACACATAATGCTCCCAGTAGTGGTGACGCTTATACACATAATGCTCCCAGTAGTGGTGCCGCTTATACATAATGCTCTCAGTAGTGTCGCCACTTTTACACATAGGGGGGTCATTCTGACCTGATCGCACGCTAGCTATTTTTTGCAGCGCTGCGATCAGGTCAAAACTCGGCAAAACTGCGTATGCACTGCAATGCGCAGGCGCATCGTACGGGTACAAAGCGGATTGGTGCTGAGCAATGGATTTAATGAAGAATCCATTCGCACAGCCGATCGCACGGTGATTGACAGGAAGAAGGCGTTTGTGGGTGGCAACTGACCGTTTTCTGGGAGTGGTAGGAAAAATGCAGGCGTGTCGAAGCGTTGGCAGGGCGGGTGTCTGACGTCATTTCCGGGACCAGACAGGCTGAAGTGATCGCAGCGGCTGAGTAAGTTCAGACCTACTCAGAAACTGCACAAAACTTTTTCTCTTACGTCGTAGAGGATGCTGGGGACTCCAAAAGGACCATGGGGTATAGACAGGATCCGCAGGAGACATGGGCACACTATAAGACTTTTACTGGGTGTGAACTGGCTCATCCCTCTATGCCACTCCTCCAGACCTCAGTTAGATTCTGTGCCCAGGAGAGACTGGACACACACTAGGGGAGCTATACTGAGTTTCTCTGGAAAGACTTTGTTAGGTTTTTTATTTTCAGGGAGACCTGCTGTCTACAGGCTCCCTGCATCGTGGGAGTGAGGGAAGAGAAGTCAGACCTACTTCTTCTTAGTTAAGGGCTCTGCTTCTTAGGCTACTGGACCCCATTAGCTCCAGAGGGTTCAATCACTTGGTGCGCCTAGCTGCTTTTTCCCGGAGCCGCGCCGTCACCCCCCTCACAGAAGCCAGAAGAAAGAAGCCGGGTGAGTATTAGAAGAACAGAAGACTTCAGTGACGGCAGAAGACTTCAGTAACGGAGGTAACATGCGGCGGTCGCGCTGCGCTCCATGCTCCCACACACACAACAACGGCACTCACAGGGTGCAGGGCACTGGGGGGAGCGCCCTGGGCAGCAGGTTATTGGAGCCTTTTTTCACTGGCAAAAACGCATATTAGGGGTGCCTGGGCACTGTATATGAAACCCCCGCCAGTATAATATTTTAAATTTGAGCGGGCTACAGCGCGCCGGGAGGGGGCCTGGCTTAGCCGCACGGCTTACCAGCGACATTTTCTTTACTTCACACTGCATGCAGAGACGCTGGCCCGGACCTCCACTCTCCTTACAAGTACAGGGAGCAAAATGGGGAAGGGGGGGGGGCCACAGGAAATTGGTGCACTATAAAGAACTTTAGAATGGGTGTGCACTGGCTCCTCCCTCTATGCCCCTCCTCCAGACCTCAGTTAGATCCTGTGCCCAGAGGAGACTGGGTGCATTACAGGGGAGCTCTCCTGAGTTTCTCTGAAAAAAGAATTTTGTTAGGTTTTTTATTTTCAGGGAGCCTTGCTGGCAACAGGTTCCCTGCGTCGTGGGACTGAGGAGAGAGAATCAGACCTACTTAAGTGATAGGGTCTGCTTCTTAGGCTACTGGACACCATTAGCTCCAGAGGGATCGGAACGCAGGTCTCACCCTAGCCGTTCGTCCCAAAGCCGCGCCGCCGTCCTCCTTGCAGAGTCGGAAGATAGAAGCCGGGTGAGTATAAGAAGAAAGAAGACTTCAAAGGCGGCAGAAGACTTCTGATCTTCACTGAGGTAACGCTGCGCGCCATTGCTCCCACACACACACACACACACACACACACACACACACACACACACACACTACAGGCACGGATGGGTGCAGGGCGCAGGGGGGGCGTCCTGGGCAGCAATAAAACCTCATGGCTGGCAATATTAAGTATATTTCTCTATCGTCCTAGTGGATGCTGGGGTTCCTGAAAGGACCATGGGGAATAGCGGCTCCGCAGGAGACAGGGCACAAAAGTAAAGCTTTCCGATCAGGTGGTGTGCACTGGCTCCTCCCCCTATGACCCTCCTCCAAGCCAGTTAGATTTTTGTGCCCGGCCGAGAAGGGTGCAATCTAGGTGGCTCTCCTAAAGAGCTGCTTAGAAAAGTTTAGCTTAGGTTTTTTATTTTACAGTGAGTCCTGCTGGCAACAGGATCACTGCAACGAGGGACTTAGGGGAGAAGAAGTGAACTCACCTGCGTGCAGGATGGATTGGCTTCTTGGCTACTGGACATCAGCTCCAGAGGGACGATCACAGGTACAGCCTGGATGGTCACCGGAGCCTTGCCGCCGGCCCCCTTGCAGATGCTGAAATAAGAAGAGGTCCAGAATCGGCGGCAGAAGACTCCTGAGTCTTCTAAAGGTAGCGCACAGCACTGCAGCTGTGCGCCATTTTCCTCTCAGCACACTTCACACGGCAGTCACTGAGGGTGCAGGGCGCTGGGAGGGGGGCGCCCTGGGAGGCAAATGAAAACCTATTTTGGCTAAAAATACCTCACATATAGCCTCCGGAGGCTATATGGAGATATTTAACCCCTGCCAGAATCCGTTAAGAGCGGGAGACGAGGCCGCCGAAAAAGGGGCGGGGCCTATCTCCTCAGCACACAGCGCCATTTTCCCTCACAGAAAGGCTGGAGGGAAGGCTCCCAGGCTCTCCCCTGCACTGCACTACAGAAACAGGGTTAAAACAGAGAGGGGGGGCACTAATTTGGCGTTAGAAATATATAAAAAAGATGCTATAAGGGAAAACACTTATATAAGGTTGTCCCTATATAATTATAGCGTTTTTGGTGTGTGCTGGCAAACTCTCCCTCTGTCTCTCCAAAGGGCTAGTGGGTCCTGTCCTCTATCAGAGCATTCCCTGTGTGTGTGCTGTGTGTCGGTACGTGTGTGTCGACATGTAGGAGGACGATGTTGGTGAGGAGGCGGAGCAATTGCCTGTAATGGTGATGTCACTCTCTAGGGAGTCGACACCGGAATGGATGGCTTATTTAGGGAATTACGTGATAATGTCAACACGCTGCAAGGTCGGTTGACGACATGAGACGGCCGACAAACAATTAGTACCGGTCCAGACGTCTCAAAAACACCGTCAGGGGTTTTAAAACGCCCGTTTACTTTAGTCGGTCGACACAGACACAGACAGGGACACTGAATCCAGTGTCGACGGTGAATAAACAAACGTATTCCTTATTAGGGCCACACGTTAAAGGCAATGAAGGAGGTGTTACATATTTCTGATACTACAAGTACCACAAAAGAGGGTATTATGTGGGATGTGAAAAAACTACCATAGTTTTTCCTGAATCAGATAAATTAAATAAAGTGTGTGATGATGCGTGGGTTCCCCCCGATAGAAAATTATGGGCGGTATACCCTTTCCCGCCAGAAGTTAGGGCGCGTTGGGAAACACCCCTTAGGGTGGATAAGGCGCTCACACGCTTATCAAAACAATTGGCGGTACCGTCTATAGATAGGGCCGTCCTCAAGGACCAGCTGACAGGAGGCTGGAAAATATCATAAAAAGTATATACACACATACTGGTGTTATACTGCGACCAGCGATCGCCTCAGCCTGGATGTGCAGAGCTGGGGTGGCTTGGTCGGATTCCCTGACTAAAAATATTGATACCCTTGACAGGGACAGTATTTTATTGACTATAGAGCATTTAAAGGATGCATTTCTATATATGCGAGATGCACAGAGGGATATTTGCACTCTGGCATCAAGAGTAAATGCGATGTCCATAACTGCCAGAAGATGTTATGGACACGACAGTGGTCAGGTGATGCAGATTCCAAACGGCACAAAGGTGTATTGCCGTATAAAGGAAGAGGAGTTATTTGGGGTCGGTCCATCGGACCTGGTGGCCACGGCAACTGCTGGAAAATCCACCGTTTTTACCCTAAGTCACATCTCTGCAGAAAAAGACACCGTCTTTTCAGCCTCAGTCCTTTCGTCCCTATAAGATCATATCTGCCCAGGGATAGAGGAAAGGGAAGAAGACTGCAGCAGGCAGCCCATTCCCAGGAACAGAAGCGTTCCACCGCTTCTGACAAGTTCTCAGCATGGCGCTGAGACCGTACAGGACCCCTGGATCCTACAAGTAGTATCCCAGGGGTACAGATTGGAATGTCGAGACGTTTCCCCTTCGCAGGCTCCTGAAGTCTGCTTTACCAAGGTCTCCCTCCGACAAGGAGGCAGTATGGGAAAAAATTCACAAGCTGTATTCCCAGCAGGTGATAATTAAATTACCCCTCCTACTACAAGAAAAGGGGTATTATTCCACACTATATTGTGGTACTGAAGCCAGAAGGCTAGGTGAGACTTATTCTAAATCTAAAAATTTTTGAACACTTACAAAGGTTCAAATCAAGATGGAGTCACTCAGAGCAGTGATAACGAACAGGAAGAAGGGGACTATATAGTGTCCCGGGACATCAGGGATGCTTACCTCTATGTCCCAAATTTGCCCTTCTCACTAAGGGTACCTCAGGTTCGTGGTGCAGAACTGTCACTATCAGTTTCAGACGCTGCCGTTTGGATTGTCCACGGCATCCCGGGTCTTTACTAAGGTAATGGCCGAAATGATGATTCTTCTTCGAAGAAAAGGCGTCTTAATTATCCCTTACTTGGACGATCTCCTGATAAGGGCATAGTCCAGGGAACAGTTGGAGGTAGGAGTAGCACTATCTCGGATACTGCTACAACAGCACGGGTGGATTCTAAATATTCCAAAATCGCAGCTGATCCCGACGACACGTCTGCTGTGCCTAGGGATGATTCTGGACACAGTCCAGAAAAAGGTGTTTCTCCCGAAAGAGAAAGCCAGGGAGTTATCCGAGCTAGTCAGGAACCTCCTAAAAACAGTGCATCATTGCACAAGGGTCCTGGTAGAAAATGGTGGCTTCCTACGAAGCAATTCCATTCGGCAGATTTCACGCAAGAACTTTTCAGTGGGATCTGCTGGACAAATGGTCCGGATCGCATCTTCAGATGCATCAGCGGATAACCCTATATCCAAGGACAAGGGTGTCTCTCCTGTGGTGGTTATAGAGTGCTCATCTTCTAGAGGGCCGCAGATTCGGCATTCAGGATTGGATGCTGGTGACCACGGAGCCCAGCCCGAGAGGCTGGGGAGCAGTCACACAAGGAAAAAATTTCCAGGGAGTGTGATCAAGTCTGGAGACTTTTCTCCACATAAATATACTGGAGCTAAGGGTAAATTTATAATGCTCTAAGCTTAGCAAGACCTCTGCTTCAAGGTCAGCCGGTATTGATCCAGTGGGAAAAACATCACGGCAGTCGCCCACGTAAACAGACAGGGCGACACAAGAAGCAGGAGGGCAATGGCAAAAACTGCAAGGACTTTTCGCTGGGCGGAAAATCATGTGATAGCACTGTCAGCAGTGTTTCATCCCGGGAATGGAAACTGGGAAGCAGACTTCCTCAGCAGGCACGACCTCCACCCGGGAGAGTGGAAACTTCATCGGGAAGTTTTTTCCACATGATTGTAAACCGTTGGGAAATACCAAAGGTGGACATGATGGCGTCCCGTCTGAACAAAAAACGGGACAGGTATTGCGCCAGGTCAAGAGACCCTCAGGCAATAGCTGTGGACGTTCTGGTAACACCGTGGGTGTACCAGTCGGTGTATGTGTTCCCTCCTCTGCTTCTCATACCTAAGGTGCTGAGAATTATAAGACGTAGAGGAGTAAGAACTATACTCATGGCTCCGGATTGGCCAAGAAGGACTTGGTACCCGGAACTTCAAGAGATGTTTACAGAGGTCTTATGGCCTCTGCCGCTAAGAAGGGACTTGCTTCAGCAAGTACCATGTCTGTTCCAAGACTTACCGCAGCTGCGTTTGTTGGCATGGCGGTGGAACGCCGGATCCTAAGGGAAAAAGGCATTCCGGAAGAGGTCATTCCTACCCTGGTCAAAGCCAGAAAGGAGGTGACCGCACAACTTTATCACCACATGTGGCGAAAATATGTTGCGTGGTGTGAGGCCAGGAAGGCCCCACAAAGAAATTTCAACTCGGTCGATTCCTGCATTTCCTGCAAACAGGAGTGTCTATGGGCCTCAAATTGGGGTCCATTAAGGTTCAAATTTCGGCCCTGTCAATTTTCTTCCAGAAAGAATTGGCTTCAGTTCCTGAAGTCCAGAACTTTGTCAAGGGAGTATTGCATATACAACCCTCTTTTGTGCCTCCAGTGGCACTGTGGGATCTCAACGTAGTTCTGGGATTCTTCAAATCACATTGGTTTAAAACCAGTCAAATCTGTGGATTTGAAGCATCTCACATGAAAAGTGACCATGTTCTTGGCCCTAACCTGGACCAGGCGAGTGTCAAATTGGTGGTTTTTTTTCTCAAAAAAGCCCATATTTGTTTGTCCATTCGGACAGGGCAGAGCTGCGGACTCGTCCCCAGTTCTCTCCCTAAGGTGGTGTCAGTGTTTCACCTGAACCAGCTTATTGTGGTGCCTTGCACCTACTAGGGACTTGGAGGACTCCAAGTTGCTAGATGTTGTCAGGGCCCTGAAAATATAGGTTCCAGGACGGCTGGAGTCAGGAAAACTGACTTGCTGTTATCCTGTATGCACCCAACAAACTGGGTGCTCTTGCTTTTAAGCAGACTATTGCTAGTTGGATGTGTAATACAATTCAGCTTGCACATTCTGTGGCAGGCCTGCCACAGCCAAAATATGTAAATGCCCATTCCACAAGGAAGGTGGGCTCATCTTGGGCGGCTGCCCGAGGGGTCTCGGCTTTACAACTTTGCCGAGCGGTTATTTAGTCAGGGGCAAACACGTTTGTAAAATCCTACAAATTTGATACCCTGGCTAAGGAGGACCTGGAGTTCTCTCATTCGGTGCTGCAGAGTCATCCGCACTCTCCCGCCCGTTTGGGAGCTTTGGTATAATCCCCATGGTCCTTTCAGGAACCCCAGCATCCACTAGGACGATAGAGAAAATAAGAATTTACTTACCGATAATTCTATTTCTCGGAGTCCGTAGTGGATGCTGGGCGCCCATCCCAAGTGCGGATTATCTGCAATACTTGTACATAGTTACAAAAATCGGGTTATTATTGTTGTGAGCCATCTTTTCAGAGGCTCCGCTGTTATCATACTGTTAACTGGGTTTAGATCACAAGTTGTACGGTGTGATTGGTGTGGCTGGTATGAGTCTTACCCGGGATTCAAAATTCCTCCCTTATTGTGTACGCTCGTCCGGGCACAGTACCTAACTGGCTTGGAGGAGGGTCATAGGGGGAGGAGCCAGTGCACACCACCTGATCGGAAAGCTTTACTTTTGTGCCCTGTCTCCTGCGGAGCCGCTATTCCCCATGGTCCTTTCAGGAACCCCAGCATCCACTACGGACTCCGAGAAATAGAATTATCGGTAAGTAAATTCTTATTATTCTGCAGAGGCATTAAAATATACAAACCCCCGCCAGTTTTTTGTATTTTTGAGCGGGGCCGAAGCCTGCCGCTGAGGGGGCGGAGCTTGATTCCACAGCACTAACCAGCACCATTTTCTCCACAGCACGCTGCTGAAAAGCTGGCTCCCCGGACTCTCCCCTGCTGAACACGGTGACAGAGGGCTTAAAAAGAGGGGGGGGGGCACATATATTTGGCGCAGTTAGTGTATATTGAATATATATATAAAAAGCGCTGTGTATCTGGGAATTGGTTTTCCAGGGTCATTTGGCGCTGGGTGTGTGCTGGCATACTCTCTCTCTGTCTCTCCAAAGGGCCTTTTTGGGGAACTGTCTCCAGATTATTATTATTATTATTACCAGTTATTTATATAGCGCACACATATTCCGCAGCGCTGTACAGAGAATATTTTCCCATTCACATCAGTCCCTGCCCCAGTGGAGTTTACAATCTATATTCCCTACCACATATACACACAGACACATTCACGCTAGGGTTAATTTTGTTGGGAGTCAATTAACCTACCAGTATATTTTTGGATTGTGGGAGGAAACCGGAGTAGATATTTCCCTGAGTGTGCGGGGGTGTCGGTACGTGTGTGTCGGCATGTCTGAAGCGGAAGGCTCTTCTAGGGAGGAGGTGGAGCAAATGAGTGTGGTGTCTCCATCGGCAACGCCGACACCTGATTGGTTGGATATGTGGAATGTTTTAAATGCAAATGTGAATTTATTACATAAGAGATTGGACAAAGTCCAGGGGAAATACAGGGAGTCTAGCCTTGCCTTTCACTATGTCACAGGGCCCTTCTGGGTTTCAGAAGCGCCCACTATCCCAAGTAGCAGACACTGATACCGACACGGATTCTGACTCCAGTGTCGACTACAATTATGCAAGGTTGCAGCCAAAGTTGGCAAAAAGTATTCATTATATGATTATTGCAATAAAAGATGTGTTGCATATCACTGATGACCCCTCTGTCCCTGACACGAGGGTCCACATGTTTAAAGAAAAGAAACCTGAGGTTACTTTCCCCCCTTCTCATGAGCTAAATGAGTTGTTTGAAAGGGCTTGGGAAACTCCAGACAAAAAACTGCAGATTCCCAAGAGGATTCTTATGGCGTATCCCTTCCCGGCTAAGGACAGGATACGGTGGGAATCCTCCCCCAGGGTGGACAAGGCGTTAACGTGCTTATCCAAAAATGTGGCGCTGCTGTCTCAAGACACCGCAGCCCTCAAGGATCCTGCTGATCGCGGGCAGTAAACTACCTTGAAGTCGATTTATACACATACGGGTACCTTGCTCAGACCGGCTATAGCGTCGGCTTGGGTTTGTAGCGCTGTAGCAGCTTGGACAGATACCTTATCTGCTGAATTGATACCTTGGATAAGGATACCATGTTATTGACCTTGGGTCACATTAAAGACGCTGTCCTATATATGAGAGATGCTCAGAGAGACGTTGGCCTACTGGGTTCAAGAGCCAACGCCATGGCGATTTCTGCTAGGCGAGCCCTGTGTACCCGCCAATGGACGGGTGATGCCGACTCAAAGAGGCATATGGAGGTTTTGCTTTACAAGGGTGAGGACTTATTTGGGGAAGGTCTCACGGACCTGGTTTCCACAGCTACTGCAGGTAAATCTACTTTTTTACCTTATGTTTCCTCACAGCCAAAGAAAACGCCACATTATCAGATGCAGTCCTTTCGGTCGCATAAGTCCAAAAGAGTATGGAGATCTTCCTTTCTCGCCAGGGGTAAGGGCAGAGGGAAAAAGCTGCCAGCTACGGCTAGTTCCCAGGAGCAGAAGTCCTCCCCGGCTTCTACTAAATCCACTGCATGACGCTGGGACTCCGCTGAGGGAGTCCGCCCCAGTGGGGGCATGTCTTCGACTTTTCAGCCACGTCTGGGTTCAGTCACAGGTGGATCCCTGGGCAAAAGAAATTGTATCCCAGGGTTACAAGCTGGAATTCAAAGATGTGCCTCCTCGCTGTTTTTTCAAATCGGCCCACCAGCTTCTTCCACAGAAAGGGAGGTAGTTTTAGATGCAATTCAAAAACTATCTCTTCAACAAGTGATAGTCAAAGTTCCCCTGCTTCAACAGGGGACGGGGTACTACTCAACTATGTTTGTGGTCCCGAAACCGGACGGTTCGGTCAGACCCATTCTGAATTTAAAATCCCTAAACCTATACTTGAAAAGGTTCAAATTCAAGATGGAATCGCTCAGAGCGGTCATCGCCAGCCTGGAGGGGGGGGGGGGGATTTTATGGTGTCACTGGACATAAAGGATGCATACTTTCATGTCCCCATATATCCCCCTCATCAGGCGTACCTGAGATTCGCTGTACAGGACTGTCATTATCAATTTCAGACGTTGCCGTTTAGCCTTTCCTCGGCCCCGAGGAGTTTCGCCAAGGTAGTGGCGGAAATGATGGTGCTCCTGCGCAAGCAGGGAGTCACAATTATCCCGTACTTGGACGATCTCCTGACAAAAGCGAGATCGAGAGAACAGTCACAGTTGGTTCCAACGACCCGATTGACTTTCTTAGGCATGATTCTGGACATGGAAAAAAAAAAGTTTTTTTCTCCAGATGGAAAAAGCCCAGGAATCTCCAGAACTTGGTCAGGGACCTGTTGAAGCCGAAAAGGGTGTCGGTCCATCAATGCACTCGGGTTCTGTGAAAAATGGTGGCGTCTTACGAGGCCATTCCCTTCGGCAGGTTCCATGCGAGGACATTTCAGTGGTACCTTCTGGTCAAGTGGTCCGGGTTCCATCTACATATTCATCAGAAGATCAGCCTGTCCCCCAGGGCCAGGGTATCTCTCCTATGGTGGCTGCAGAGTGCTCACCTTCTAGGGCAGCGGTGGCCAACCTGTGGCTCTTTCTTTATTCAAATGTGGCTCCCAACACTCTAAATCATGTGACCACAACAGATACAGAAGCCGCTGCACTCCATCCAGACACGCAGCAGCACTACAGGGACTGAGTGAAAACTGAAGGAGCCAGAAACTAGAGGTGAGACACCCACAAGCAAACAGAGAACACATTAGGGACTGCTGCAATGGCATGAGTTGATGGGGGGGGGGGGGGGGGGGCTGTAGTGATACATGAGGGTGGGCTAGAGTGACACATGGCAGAGCTGGCTGGAGAGACACAGGAGGGTCCCAGCAGGAGTGACGCGGGAAGGTGCTGGAAGTAGTGACACATGGGAGTGCTGGCTGGAGTGACATAGGAGGGTGGTAGCAGGAGTGGCACATGGAAGAGCTGGCTGGAGTGACAGGAGGGTGTTGGCAGGAGTGACACATGGGAGAGCTGGCTGGAGTGACATGGGAGGGTGCTAGCAGGAGTGACACATGGGGGAGCTGGCTGGAGTGACATGGGGGAGCTGGCTGGAGTGACATAGGAGGGTGCTAGAAGGAGTGACACATGGGGGAGCTGGCTGGAGTGACATGGGGGAGCTGGCTGGAGTGACATGGGGGAGCTGGCTGGAGTGACATAGGAGGGTGCTAGAAGGAGTGACACATGGAAGAGCTGGCTGGAGTCACAGGAGAGTGTTGGCTGGAGTGACACATGGGGAAGCTGGCTGGAGTGACACAACAGGGTCTTGGCAGTAGTTACACATGGGAGACCTGGCTGGAGTGACACAGCAGGGTCTTGGCAGTAGTGACACATGGGAGACCTGGCTGGAGTGACACAGCAGGGTCTTGGCAGTAGTGACACATGGGGGAGCTGGCTGGAGTGACAGGAGGGTGTTGGCTGCAGTGACACAGCAGGGTCTTGGCAGTAATGACACATGGGAGAGCTGGCTGGAGTGACACAGTAGGGTTTTGGCAGTAGTGACACATGGGAGACCTGGCTGGAGTGACACATGGGAGAGCTGGCTGGAGTGACAGGAGGGTGCTAGCAGGAGTGACACATGGGGGAGCTGGCTGGAGTGACAGGAGGGTGCTAGCAGTAGTGACACATGGGGGAGCTGGCTGGAGTGACATAGGAGGGTGCTAGCAGTAGTGACACATGGGGGAGCTGGCTGGAGTGACACATGGGGTAGCTGACGTTTATTATGTGAAAGTGGCTTTTTCAATGGATTTGGCTTATTTTTTTTAATTTTATGTCCTTCTGGCTTTTTCAATGTATTTTATACCAGGGGTTTGGTCTAGCAGGCACAAGGCCACATTAAATTTTTGCATGCGTGCCATCGGCTCAATGTCGGCTCTTTGATTTACCCAACAAGGTTTTTTGGCTCCTTGTCACTGACTGGTTGGCCACCCCTGTTCTAGGGGGTCGCAAGTTCGGCATTCAGGACTGGGTTCTGGTAACCACGGACGCGAGCCTCCGAGGATGGGGAGCAGTCACACAGGGAAGAAACTTCCAGGGACTGTGGTCAAGCCAGGAGGCTTGTCTACACATAAACGTACTGGAATTGAGGGCCATCTACAACGGCCTATGTCGGGCGAAGACTCTTCTTCGCGGCCTGCCTGTTCTGATTCAGTCAGACAACGTCACAGCCGTGGCTCATGTAAACTACCAAGGCGGAACAAAAAGCAGAGTGACGATGGCGGAAGCCACCAGGATTCTTCGCTTCGCGGAAAATCATGTAAGCGCTTTGACAGCAGTCTTCATTCCGGGAGTGGACAACTGGGAAGCAGACTTCCTCAGCAGACACGATCTCCATCCAGGGGAGTGGGGGCTTTATCAAGATGTCTTTACAGAGATTGCAAGTCAGTGGGGACTTCCTCAAATAGACATGATGGCGTCACGCCTCAACAAGAAGCTTCCGAGGTATTGTGCCAGGTCAAGGGACCCTCAGGCAGTAGCAGTGGACGCCCTGGTGTCACTGTGGGTGTTTCAGTCGGTCTATGTGTTCCCTCCTCTTCCTCTCATCTCAAAAATATTGAGAATCATAAGACGAAAAGGAGTACAGACAATTCTCATTGTTCCAGATTGGCCTCGAAGGGCCTGGTATCCGGATCTGCAGGAAATGCTCACAGAAGATCCGTGGCCTCTTCCTCTCAGAGAGGACCTGTTGCAACAGGGGTCCTGTCTGTTCCAAGACTTACCGCGGCTGCGTTTGACAGCATGGCGGTTGAACGCCAGATCCTAGCTGGGAAGGGCATTCCGGACGAGGTCATCCCTACTCTGATAAAGGCTAGGAAGGAGGTGACAGCGAAACATTATCACCGTATATGGAGGAAGTATGTCTTTTGGTGTGAAACCAAGAATGCTCCTCCAGAAGATTTCCATCTGGGCCGTTTTCTCCACTTCCTACAGACTGGAGTGAATACGGGCCTAAAATTAGGCTCCATTAAGGTTCAGATTTCAGCCCTATCCATTTTTTTTCAGAAGGATTTGGCTTCTCTACCAGAGGTCCAGACTTTTGTGAAGGGAGTGCTGCATATCCAGCCTCCTTTTGTGCCTCCAGTGGCACCATGGGACCTTAACGTGGTGTTACAATACCGTGTGTCGACATGTCTGAGGCTGAGTGCTCCTCCCCGGAGGAAGTTACTGGGGGCGCAGAGAAGGATTTGTGAGTGACTCTGTCGGCAGGCACCGCCGACTGCTGATTGGGTGAGTATGTTGAGTACATTGAATGCAAATGTGGCGTTATTGTATAAGAGGCTGGATAAATCTGATTCTTAGACACAAACATGGAGGAAATCCATGGAGGGCGCCTTGTCTCAGGTACAGACCCCCTCAGGGTCACAGAAACGTTCCTTTACCCAGATGGCAGATACAGATACCGACACGGACTCTGATTCCATTGTCGACTTTAGTGAGGCCAGTTTACATCCAAAATTGGTAGAGAGTATTCAGTACATGATTGTGGCTATTAAAGATGTTTTACATATTTCTGAGGAACCTCCTGTTCCAGATACAAGGGTTTGTTTATTTAAAGGGAAAAAGCCTGAGGTGAAGTTTCCCCCCTCTCATGAACTGAACGCTCGTTGTGAAAAGGCTTGGGAGTCGCCTGACAAAAGGCGGCAGATTCCCAAGAGAATTTTGATGGCATATCCTTTCCCCTCTGACGACGGAGAAATGGGTGTCATCTCCCAATGTGGACAAGGCTCTGTCCCAGCTGTCCAAAAAGGTGGCGCTTCCGTCTCCTGACACTGCTGCTGCCCTCAAGGATTCTGCGGATCACAAGCAGGAAACAACATTAAAGGCCATATATGTCACTACGGGTGCACTACTCAGGCCTGCTGTGGCGTCGGTTTGGGTGAGTAGTGCTATTGCTAAGTGGGCTGATAATTTAGCTTCTGATATGGATACCCTTGATATGGATAACATTCTTTTGACTCTTGGTTATATCATGGACGCTGAAGCTTACCTAAAGGATACGGCGAGGGATATTGGCCTCTTGGGATCAAGTGCCAATGCCATGGCGGTCTCGGCCAGGAGGGCGCTGTGGATTCATCAATGGAATGCTGATGCCAACTCCAAGAAAGCTATGGAAGCTCTCCCTTTTAAAGGTAGTGTCTTGTTAGGTGACTGCCTTGCTGACCTGGTGTCTACCGCTACTGCGGATAAGTAATCTTTTCTTCCCTATGTTCCCGCACAACAGAAAAAGGCGCCCCATTGTCAGATGCAGTCCTTTCGACCTAATAAATACAAGAAAGGAAGGAGTTCGTCCTTCCTCGCTTCAAAAGGTAGAGGAAGGGGAAAAAGGTCGCCTGCTGTGTCTGGCTCCCAGGACCAAATGCCCTCCCCCGCCTCTGCCAAGTCCACCGCATGACGCTGGGGCTCCCCTACGGGAGTCCGTGCCGGTGGGGGCCCATCTCCGAATCTTCAGTCAGGTCTGGTTTCAATCGGGCCTAGATCCTTGGGTCTTAGACATAGTGTCCCAGGGGTACAAACTCGAGTTTCAGGAGATGCCCCCCCCCGCTGATTTTTCAAATCAGCCTTGCCAGTTTCTATTCCAGAAAGGGAAGTAGTGAGTGCTGCGATACAAAAGCTGTGTCAACAGAGGGTCATTGTCCCGGTTCCCCCGTCCCAAGGGGGGGAAGGGGTCTATTCGAGCCTCTTTGTCGTGCCAAGGCCGGACGGCTCGGTCAGACCAATCCTGAACCTAAAATCCCACTATCCGTACTTGAAAACTTTCAAGTTCAAGATGGAATCTCTTCGAGCTGTGATTTCCAGCCTAGAAGGGGAGGATTTTATGGCGTCAGTCGACATAAAAGATGCCTACTTACACGTCCTGATATATCCTCCTCATCAGGCCTTCCTGAGATTTGCGGTGCAGGATTGTCATTACCAATTTCAGACGTTGCCGTTTGGGCTTTCCACGGCCCCGAGGGTCCTCACCAAAGTGATGGCGGAAATGATGGTACTCCTACGCAAGCAGGGTGTCACAATTATACCGTACTTGGACGATCTCCTGATAAAGGTGAGGTCAAAGGAGCAGTTGCTAAGAAATGTGGAACTTTCCCTGACGGGTCTGCAACATCATGTTTGGATTCTAAATTTGCCAAAGTCTCAGTTGTTCCCGACAACTCGGCTGCCCTTCTTGGGCATGATCCTAGACACGGAACTACAGAGAGTGTTTCTTCCGGCGGAAAAAGCTCTGGAAATCCAGACCATGGTCAAGGAGATTCTGAAACCGGCAAGAGTGTCGATCCATCAATGCACTCGAGTGCTAGGGAAGATGGTTGCGGCTTATGAAGCCATTCCGTTTGGCAGGTTTCATGCCCGAGTGTTTCAGTGGGACCTGCTGAACAAATGGTCTGGGTCTCACCTGCACATGCACCGGAAAATAAGTCTATCTTCCAGGACCAGAATTTCTCTCCTGTGGTGGCTGCAAAGTTCTCACCTTCTAGAGGGACGCAGGTTCGGAATCCAGGATTGGGTCCTGCTGACCACAGATGCAAGTTTCCAAGGCTGGGGTGCAGTCACACAAGGAAGAAGTTTCCAGGGAAAATGGTCAAGCCAGAAATCTTGTCTCCACATAAATGTTCTGGAGTTAAGAGCCATTTACAACGGCCTTCTGCAAGCGAAAAACCTTCTTCAAGGTCTAACTGTCCTGATTCAGTCAGACAACATAACAGCGGTGGCGTACGTAAACCGCCAAGGTAGAACAAAGAGCTGAGCGGCAATGGCGGAGGCCACAAGAGTTCTTCGCTGGGCGGAACAGCAAGTGAGCGCTCTGTCAGCAGTCTTCCTTGCAGGCGTGGACAACTGGGAAGCAGACTTCCTCAGCAGACACGATCTCCATCCAGGAGAGTGGGCCCTTCATCAAGAGGTATTTGCAGAAGTGAAAAGGCGTTGGGGGAATCCTCAAATAGACATGATGTCGTCTCGCCTCAACAAGAAGCTTCCGAGGTATTATTCCAGGTCAAGGGACCCCCAAGCCAGTGCAGTGGACGCCCTGGTAACTCCGTGGGTGTTTCAGTCGGTGTAGGTGTTCCCTCCACTTCCTCTCATTCCAAGAGTGTTGAGGATCATAAGACGAACAAGGGTTCAGGCAATACTCGTCGTTCCAGATTGGCCACGGAGGGCCTGGTATCCGGATTTTCAGGAATTGCTCATAGAAGATCCTTGGCCGCTTCCTCTCAGAGAGGACCTGTTACTGCAGGGGCCGTGCGTATTTCCGGAGTTACAGCAGCTGCGTTTGACGGCGCGGAGGTTGAACGCCAAATCCTAGCTCGTAAAGGTATTCCCGGGGAAGTCATCCCCACTCTCCTTAAGGCTAGAAAGGAGGTCACGGCGAAGCATTATCACTGTATTTGGAGAAAATATGTGTCGTGGTGTAAAGCCAAAACAGCTCCTGCAGGCAGGCGTGGATGCAGGCCTGAAATTGGGTTCCATCAAAGTGCAGATTTCTGCTTTATCTATTTTCTTTCAAAAATAATTGCCCGCCCTTCCTGAAGTTCAGACTTTTGTGAAGGGAGTGCTGCATATCCATCCTCCATTTGAGCCACCCGTGGCACCGTGGGATCTAGAAGTGGTGTTACAATTTCTTATGTCTCACTGGTTTGAACCTTTGCGAAAGGTTGAGTTAAAGTTTCTCACTTGGAAAGTGGTCATGCTTTTGGCCTTGGCGTCAGCCAGACGAGTGTCAGAATTGTCGGCTTTGTCTCACAAGAGCCCATATTTTATTTTTCATGTGGATACAGCGGAATTGAGGACTCATCAACAATTTCTGCCGAATGTGGTTTCTTCGTTTCACATAAATCAACCTATTGTGGTACCTGTGGCTACGGATGCTGTGGCGGTGCAAAAATCTCTTGGTGTCGTAAGAGCTTTAAAAATTTATGTCGCCAGAACGGCTCTTGTTAGGAAAACGGAGGCTCTGTTTGTCCTGTATGCTTCCAACAAGATTGGAAATCCTGCTTCCAAGCAGACTATTGCATGCTGGATCTGTAATACGATTCAGTACGCTCATTCTTCAGCTGGGTTGCCGTTGCCGAAGTCAGTAAAGGCCCATTCTACCAGAAAAGTGGGCTCGTCTTGGGCGGCTGCCCGAGGGGTCTCGGCACTTCAACTTTGCTGAGCAGCTACGTGGTCGGGTTCAAACACTTTTGCTAAGTTCTACAAGTTTGATACCCTGGCTGATGAGGACCTCATGTTTGCTCAATCGGTGCTGCAGAGTCGTCCGCACTCTCCCGCCCAGTCTGGAGCTTTGGTATAGATCCCATGGTCCTTTTGGAGTCCCCAGCATCCTCTAGGACGTAAGAGAAAATAGGATTTTAATACCTACCCGCAAATCCTTTTCTCCTTGTCCGTAGAGGATGCTGGGCGCCCGTCCCAGTGGAGACTGTTACTTGCAGTTGTATTGTTGGTTGTTGTTTTCGGTTACAGGATAGTTGTGTATTGGTTATGTTCAGTTTGTTGCTGTTTTTTTTCCGTTCTGTTACTGTTATCTGGTATTCCTGCTTATCCAGTTGTATGGTGTGTTGTGGTGTGAGCTGGTATGTATCTCACCCTTAGTTTAACAGAAATCCTTTTCCTCGAAATGTCCGTCTCCCCTGGGCACAGTTCCTATATCTGAGGTCTGGAGGAGGGGCATCGAGGGAGGAGCCAGTTCACACCCAGTAAAAGTCTTATAGTGTGCCCATGTCTCCTGCGGATCCTGTCTGTACCCCATGCTCCTTTTGGAGTCCCCAGCATCCTCTACGGACTTGGAGAAAAGGATTTACCGGTAGGTATTAAAATCCTATTTTTGTAGCGCTCGTCTGCAAAAGCGTTTGCACACTTGCTAAGCTAAAATACACTCCCCCATAGGCGGCGACTATCTGATCGCAGCGCTGCAAAAAGTAGCTAGCGAGCGATCAACTCGGAATGACCCCCATAGTGTCCTCAGTAATGACACCACTTATACATAATGCTCCCAGTAGTGGCACTGCTTCAACACACAATGCCTCCTGTAGCAGTGACGCTTATATACACAACGCCCCCTGTAGCAGTGGTATCCAGTCTCTAGGTCGACCACACATAACTGAATCGACAATGAAAGTATTATACAGACGGGGACTTTCACCTAGTTCTTAGTGAGATCAGTCAGTCTGCCTGCTTAGAGCTGTGCAGGCAGTGTAGTGGCCACCCCTTCCCTCTCCTTTAGTCCTCTCCTGCACTGAGTCCTCCAGAGTAAGGTAACTCTGTAATGGCTTCCTGATGAGGAGAAAGGATTGGTGTGTGTGTCTGTGTATTGTAACAGGGTTGTAGGAATGAGGACTCCGATATCCGGTGAAGCAGCGTAACAGACACTGTAACTTAACATATACATACACGTTAAATAAAAAAGCGCAAAACAAATATTCCAGCACTAAGGTGCTTAATAGTCTGCAGCAATAGCATGCAGCCACAATCTGCTGTGCTACTCTGGCACAGCCAATAACATTAGTCCCAGGCACTACGGAGACTCGGCCTACTAACTGTCCACTATTTAGCATCAGTGCCCAGAACACTGGGTATATGAGAGTTTTAAACCTTCCTGTCTCTCAGTGAGGAGTTCCTGCTGGATCTGGACAACCCAGAGTTCCAAATTTCCATTGCTAATGTAGTTTGCACAGGTTTTACTTTAGTCTCCCTTGGAGGGAGATAATCCCACAGGGATGTGGGTAATTCAGGAGAGACAACCCCTCTCACCACAGTATGTATATTTGTGTGTATGTATGTGATGTGTTTGCTTACCATGCTTAATCTAACGTCCTAGTGGATGCTGGGGCCTCCGTAAGGACCATGGGGAATAGACGGGCTCCGTAGGAGACAGGGCACTTTAAGAAATAATTTGGATACTGGTGTGTTCTGGCTCCTCCCTCTGTCCCTCCTCCAGACCTCAGTTTGAATCTGTGCCCGGACGAGCTGGGTGCTACTTAGTGAGCTCTCCTGAGCTTGCTAAAAAGAAAGTATTTTGTAAGGTTTTTTATTTTCAGAGAGATCTGCTGGCAACAGACTCCCTGCATCGTGAGACTGAGGGGAGAGAAGCAGCCCTACTCACTGAAGATAGGTTCTGCTTCTTAGGTTACTGGACACCATTAGCTCCAGAGGGATCGTACACAGGATCGCACCCTTGGACGTCCAATCCCGGAGCCGCGCCGCCGTCCCCCTCGCAGAGCCAGAAGACAGAAGCCGGTGACAGAAGCAAGAAGACTTTGAAATCTGCGGCAGAAGACTCCAGTCTTCATATGAGGTAGCGCACAGCACTGCAGCTGTGCGCCATTGCTCCCACACTAAACCCACATACTCCGGTCACTGGAGGGCGCAGGGGGGGCGCCCTGGGCAGCAATTAGGAACATATTGGCAAAAAGTAGCATATATACAGTTGGGCACTGTATATATGCATGAGCCCCCGCCATTATTTTACACACAAACGTGGGACAGGAGCCCGGCGCTGAGGGGGCGGGGCTTCTTCCTCAGCACTCACCAGCGCCATTTTCTCTCCACAGCTCTGCTGAGAGGAAGCTCCCCAGGCTCTCCCCTGCAGAATCATGGTAGAAGAGGGTAAAAAGAGAGGGGGGGGCACATAAATTTGGCGCAAAAACAATATATACAGCAGCTACTGGGTTAACACTAAGTTACTGTGTGACTCCTGGGACATATAGCGCTGGGGTGTGTGCTGGCATACTCTCTCTCTGTCTCTCCAAAAGGCCTTGTGGGTGAACTGTCTTCAAAAAGAGCATCCCCTGTGTGTGTGGTGTGTCGGTACGCTTGTGTCGGCATGTTTGACGAGGAAGGCTATGTGGAAGCAGAGCGGGAGCAAATGAAGGTGGGAGCGGCGCCGACACCCGATTGGATGGATAGGTGGAAGTTTTTAAATGATAATGTTACTTCCTTGCATAAAAGGTTGGATAAAGCTGAAGCCTTAGGACAGCCGGGGTCTCAGCCCATGCCTGATCCTATGTCGCAGAGGCCGTCAGGGTCTCAGAAGCGCCCACTATCCCAAATTGTTGACACAGATGTCGACACGGATTCTGACTCCAGTGTCAATGGAGATTATGCAAAGTTACAGCCTAAAATGGCTAAAGCCATCCGTTACATGATTATAGCAATGAAGGATGTGTTGCACATCACAGAGGAAGCCCCAGTCCCTGACAAGAGGGTTTATATGTATGGGGAAAAAAGGCAAGAGGTGACCTTTCCCCCTTCACATGAATTAAATGAGTTATGTGAAAAGGCTTGGGAATCTCCAGATAGAAAACTGCAGATTTCCAAACGAATGTGTCAGGAATCGACTTACCGCTGTTATGTCTGTCCGCCGGAGCGGACTCCGTCCGGGGTCACTGCATGTTGCTGTCACCTGTCGCCCTGCTCGTGGATACCATCTCAGGCCTGGGAGCGCCCCTGGAGTCAACGGGCGTGTGGGCGCGCCGCGTCCCAGCCGGGCCGCGTCATGGGCGCCGCCATGACAGTTTTCCCCAGTGTAAGTGCGGTAGCCAATCCGGAGCTTGGCCGCACCTCCTCGTCTCACTCCAGCCAATACCTGCCGGTCAGGGGGTATATCAGGAGCTGCAGGGTGAATCAGAGGTTGTCCTGAACTTTGTGTCACTCCTGCGACCCGTGTGTCTGGACCTGTTCTCCTGTTCCTCCGTGTTCCTGGATATTCTCCTGATCCTCTGTGTTCCTGGATATTCTTCAGTACCTGTTACTTCCGTGGAACTACAAGTACCAGCACCAGCAATACCTTTCTGGCTTCACACCTTCTACACCTGCAGTGTGCTCCAGCCTACAGCAGTAGAGACTCTCTCTCCAGGTGCATTCCGTCATCTCACCTGTGATTCAGGCTGCATGCTGATTGTGCACTTCCAACAGCACAGTGAACATTACCATCCAGTCTCCTGCATTGCTACCAGGTTTGCTACCATTATTCCACCTCTGCTGGCTCCACGTTTTAATTACTCTGGTTCCATTTCTGCATTACAAACTCTGCCATAGACTTTCAGTTTCAAACCATATTATATCATTGCCATTACCATTGCCGTTACCATTGTCATTTCCATTGCATTCGTTTGTTTTACTTTCTGCTGCATTATTATCTGGACTTTCTGTTATTAATAAATCTACATTGTGCACATGCGCAGAAACCCAATACTGCCTCCTCACTTCATTCCACCTACCTCCACTGACCCACTAGCGCCCCCTCCGGGGACACAAACTAAACCGACTCTGACAGTAAGTTCAGGACCGATGGACTCGGACGGTGGTCAGAGTGTGGGGTCAGGGGCCTTACAAAACCTGGTCTCCCGTTTGGATGGACAAGAGGCTGTGCAGCAGCAGATCTTCCAGTTTCTGCAAGGGATGTCCTCCCGGATTGATACGTTACAACAATCTCTGCTAAGTGCGCCTGCACCTCCAGTTCCTGTTACCCCTGCACATGCAAGTGTAGGGGGTTCTTCTTCTCCGGCTGCATCTGCTCCTGTATCTCGTTTGCACCTGCCTGTGCCTAGCAGGTATGATGGCAGTCCGAAGTTATGCCGTGGGTTCCTCAACCAGTGTGAAGTCCAGTTTGAACTTTTACCTCATAATTTTCCCACGCCAAGATCCAAGGTTGCTTATATCATTTCACTGCTCTCTGGATCAGCCCTGAGCTGGGTGTCTCCTCTATGGGAACGTGCCGACCCGTTGATGAACAACTATGCTGAGTTTGTTTCCATCTTCAGACGCATCTTCGATGAACCGGGTCGTGCAACATCAGCCTCCGCAGATCTTCTCCAGCTCCGTCAAGGGACTCGCAGTATGGGCCAATACGTCATCCAGTTCCAGACGCTAGCCGCAGAGATCCAGTGGAATAACCAAGCCTTGGTAGCAGCCTTCTGGCATGGACTCTCGGAGAGGATAAAAGATGAACTGGCAACCCGTGATATCCCTGTGCAATTACCAGAATTAATCTCCCTATGTATCAAGTTGGACTCTCGCATCCGCGAACGCAATAGTGAGCGTGCTCGTGCTGAGTGTCGCAAACCAAGAATGGTACCTCCTGTACAGTTTCAGCCTCCACCTTCTGACGAGCCTATGCAAATTAATAGGTCCCGCTTAACCTCTGAGGAGCGGTCAAGGAGACTTCGTGAGAGACTGTGTCTTTATTGTGCGGCAGTAGGTCACCAAATAAATTCTTGTCCAGTGCGTTCGGGAAACGCCAGATCCTGACTTGTAGGGGAGGAGTCAAGTTGGGATCTTTCAAGCAAGCTCCTTCAACCCAAGATTTAATTCTTCCTGTGACCTTAGAGACGGCGGCTGGACTCCAATCTGCAACTGCGTTGGTAGACTGTGGTGCAGCGGGGAATTTCATCACTCAAGCTGCGGTAGACAAGTTTCATCTGCCGGTCTATGAACTTCCATATCCAGTCTACATCACGGCAGTTGATGGTAGTCGTATTTCTAAGGGGTATATCACTCAACAAACCCGGCCAGTGATACTGGGGGTTGGGTTCCTGCATTCTGAGTTAATAAAATTTCTAGTTATTCCTCAGGCAACTCAGGAGATTGTGTTAGGTATGCCCTGGCTCCAGCTACATAACCCACAGATTGATTGGGCTACCTTACAACTAACTGCTTGGGGTTCTCATTGCCGTCAGTCCTGTTTAGCCCAAGTTGTTCCTGTCAAGACTTCTGAAATCAAGACCCAGTCTACTCTTCCTATGGCCTATCAAGATTTCGCCGACGTCTTCAGCGAGAAGGCCGCGGATGTCCTGCCGCCCCATAGAGAGTGGGATTGCCCCATCGACCTCATTCCTGGCAAAAAACCACCTAGGGGGCGCACCTACCCGTTATCTGTTCCTGAGACCGAAGCAATGAGCGAATACATCAAAGAAAACCTACTGAAAGGATTCATCCGTCCCTCATCATCACCTGCTGGGGCAGGTTTCTTTTTTGTTAAAAAGAAAGATGGAGGACTACGTCCATGTATTGACTACCGGGGACTTAATGATATTACCGTTAAGAACAGCTACCCGTTACCTCTTATTACCGAGTTATTTGATAGAGTCAAAGGAGCCCGCATCTTCACCAAGTTAGATCTCCGCGGTGCCTATAATCTCATCAGAATCCGCAGCGGTGACGAATGGAAGACAGCTTTCAATACTCGGGATGGCCATTACGAGTACCTGGTAATGCCATTCGGGTTGAGCAATGCTCCAGCAGTGTTTCAACACTTTGTTAATGAAATTTTCCGTGACGTTCTGTACAAGTATCTCGTTGTTTACCTGGACGATATCCTCATCTTCTCTCAAGACCTCCCTTCTCATCGTCTCCAAGTCCGTGAAGTCCTCCGACGTCTTCGTGAGAGTTGTCTTTACGGCAAATTATCTAAGTGTACCTTTGAGGTTACCTCCATACCCTTCCTGGGGTATATAATTTCTGGATCGGATCTCCAGATGGACCCGGCAAAATTGGAAGCTATTGCCAATTGGTCCATTCCGAACACTCTCAAGTCCATTCAACGATTCCTGGGCTTTGCCAATTATTATAGGAAATTCATCCAAGGCTTTTCAACTCTCATTGCTCCTATTACTAGCTTAACCCGGAAAGGGGCAGATCATTCCAACTGGTCAGAAGATGCCCTGGCTGCGTTTCAAAAAATCAAGATGGCTTTTGTTACCGCTCCAGTTTTGTTACAGCCCGATATTAATAAGCCATTCGAGTTGGAGGTGGATGCTTCCACAGTAGGAGTGGGAGCTGTTCTCTCTCAGATGGGAGCTGACGGGAAGATTCATCCCTGTGGATTCTTTTCCCGTAAGTTTCTTCCTGCAGAAGTTAATTATTCCATCGGAGATCAAGAGCTTCTGGCGATTAAACTGGCCCTTGAGGAATGGAGGTATCTCCTGGAAGGGGCGAAGTTTCCATTTAATATCTATACGGATCATAAAAACCTGCTCTACTTGAAGGCAGCTCAGTGCCTTAATCCTCGCCAGTCCCGATGGGCTATGTTCTTCTCCCGTTTTAATTTCAAGCTCCATTTCCGCCCAGGTTCTCAGAATACCAAAGCAGATGCCTTGTCTCGATCCATGGAATCTGAGGACGAGATATCCGATCCAGTACCACGCTCCATCCTGGATCCTGTTGCTTTTGCTTCTTCACAAGTTTCTCCAGCTCCGCCTCCTGGTAAGACTTTTGTTGCTCCTGAACTCCGTTCTAAGTTGTTGTCTTGGGCTCATCAGTCTAAATTTACTGGGCATCCTGGTGTCCTAAAGACTTTTAAATTTCTCTCTGAAACATACTGGTGGCCGAAGATGAAAGTCGACATCAAAGACTTTGTGGCGTCTTGCCCTAAATGTGTGCAGCACAAAACTCCTCGTCAGTCTCCAGCAGGTCAGTTACAGCCATTATCTATTCCCAGCCGTCCTTGGTCACATCTGTCTATGGATTTCATCTCTGACCTTCCCTCCTCCCAAGGATTCAATACCATCTGGGTAGTGGTCGACAGATTTACCAAAATGGCTCATTTTGTTCCACTCCAAGGACTTCCTTCCGCTCCAAAACTGGCTCAAATCTTCCTACGGGAGATTTTCCGTTTACATGGACTACCCACTGAAATAAAGGCCCTCATTCCGAGTTGTTCGCTCGGAGTTTTTCATCGCATCGCAGTGAGAATTCTCTTAGTGCGCATGCGCAATGTTCGCACTGCGACTGCGCCAAGTAACTTTACTATGAAGAAAGTAAGTTTACTCACGGCATTTTCATCGCTCCGACGTTCGCATTGTGATTGACAGGAAATGGGTGTTACTGGGCGGATGGACGGCGTTTTAGGGGCGTGTGGCTGGAAACGCTACCGTTTCCGGAAAAAACGCAGGAGTGGCCGGAGAAACGGTGGGAGTGCCTGGGCGAACGCTGGGTGTGTTTATGACGTCAGCCAGGAACGAAAAGCACTGAACTGATCGCACAGGCAGAGTAAGTCTGAAGCTACTCAGAAACTGCTAACTCGTTTGTAATCGCAATATTGCGCGTACGTCGGTCGCAATTTTAAGAAGCTAAGATTCACTCCCAGTAGGCGGCGGCTTAGCGTGTGTAACTCTGCTACATTCGCCTTGCGAGCGAACAACTCGGAATGAGGGCCAATATCTGACCGTGGAGTTCAGTTTGTGGCAAGGTTTTGGAGAGCTCTCTGTTCTGCCATGCAGGTCCATCTCAAGTTCTCGTCAGCGTATCATCCTCAGACGAATGGGCAGACAGAGAGGGTAAACCAGGAGTTGGAAACTTTCCTGAGACTGTACATATCATCTTCCCAAGATGACTGGGTAGATTTGCTCCCGTGGGCTGAATTCGCTCACAATTTCCGCTACCACACAGCTACTGAAACTACTCCGTTCTTCGCTGTTTATGGGCAGCATCCACGAGTTCCTGATTTTCAAGACCTTCCTAGCATCGATGTTCCTGCTGCCACTACTGTCCTCAGTCAGTTCTCAACAATCTGGAGGAAGATTCATACTTCACTCAAAAAGGCTTCTGCCCGGTACAAATTCTTTGCCGACCGCAAGAGACGTGCAGTTCCCAGCTTGATACCTGGGGATAAAGTCTGGCTGTCAACCCGGAATCTTCGTCTTAAAGTGCCTTCGATGAAGTTTGCACCACGCTTCATTGGTCCTTTCTCCATCGAAAGAGTTCTAAATCCTGTGGCTTACAAGCTCAAGTTACCCTCTTCATTGCGTATTCCTAATGCTTTCCATGTCTCTCTCCTCAGACCATTAGTCCTAAATCGCTTCCAAAGAGCTCTTCCAGCTGGCCCCAGCATTCCAACTCAGCGGGGCATAGAGTTCGAGATAGAGAAGATCCTGGACTCCCGTCACCGGTATGGTCGTCTGCAATATCTCATCGACTGGGCCGGCTATGGTCCTGAGGAGAGGAGTTGGGTGAACTCTGCTGATGTCCACGCTCCCAGGTTGGTCCGTGTTTTCCACAGGTCTCATCCTTCCAAGCCACGTGGGTGTTCGGTGCCCACCCATAAGGGAGGGGGTACTGTCAGGAATCGACTTACCGCTGTTATGTCTGTCCGCCGGAGCGGACTCCGTCCGGGGTCACTGCATGTTGCTGTCACCTGTCGCCCTGCTCGTGGATACCATCTCAGGCCTGGGAGCGCCCCTGGAGTCAACGGGCGTGTGGGCGCGCCGCGTCCCAGCCGGGCCGCGTCATGGGCGCCGCCATGACAGTTTTCCCCAGTGTAAGTGCGGTAGCCAATCCGGAGCTTGGCCGCACCTCCTCGTCTCACTCCAGCCAATACCTGCCGGTCAGGGGGTATATCAGGAGCTGCAGGGTGAGTCAGAGGTTGTCCTGAACTTTGTGTCACTCCTGCGACCCGTGTGTCTGGACCTGTTCTCCTGTTCCTCCGTGTTCCTGGATATTCTCCTGATCCTCTGTGTTCCTGGATATTCTTCAGTACCTGTTACTTCCGTGGAACTACAAGTACTAGCACCAGCAATACCTTTCTGGCTTCACACCTTCTACACCTGCAGTGTGCTCCAGCCTACAGCAGTAGAGACTCTCTCTCCAGGTGCATTCCGTCATCTCACCTGTGATTCAGCCTGCATGCTGATTGTGCACTTCCAACAGCACAGTGAACATTACCATCCAGTCTCCTGCATTGCTACCAGGTTTGCTACCATTATTCCACCTCTGCTGGCTCCACGTTTTAATTACTCTGGTTCCATTTCTGCATTACAAACTCTGCCATAGACTTTCAGTTTCAAACCATATTATATCATTGCCATTACCATTGCCGTTACCATTGTCATTTCCATTGCATTCGTTTGTTTTACTTTCTGCTGCATTATTATCTGGACTTTCTGTTATTAATAAATCTACATTGTGCACATGCGCAGAAACCCAATACTGCCTCCTCACTTCATTCCACCTACCTCCACTGACCCACTAGCGCCCCCTCCGGGGACACAAACTAAACCGACTCTGACAGAATGCTTATGGCGTATCCTTTCCCGCCATCGGACAGGTTACGCTGGGAATCCTCCCCTAGGGTAGACAAAGCTTTAACACGCTTATCCAAAAGGGTAGCCCTACCGTCACAGGATACGGCCACCCTACTAAGGCCGGCGATTACGTCGGCCTGGATGTGTAGTGCTGTAGCAGCATGGACAGATACCTTATCTGAGGAACTTGATACCTTGGACAAGGATACTATAGTACTGACCCTGGGGCATATAAAAGACGCTGTCCTATATATGAGAGATCCTCAAAGAGACATTAGCCTACTGGGCTCTAGAATAAATGCAATGTCGATTTCTGCCAGAAGGGTCCTGTGGACTCGGCAATGGACAGGCGATGCCGACTCAAAAAGGCAAATGGAGGTTTTACCTTACAAGGGTGAGGAATTGTTTGGGGACGGTCTCTCGGACCTGGTCTCCACAGCTACGGCTGGAAAGTCAAATTTTTTGCCATATATTCCCTCACAACCTAAGAAAGCACCGTATTATCAAATGTAGTCCTTTCGATCACAAAAAGGCAAGAAAGTACGAGGTGCGTCCTTTCTTGCTAGAGGGAGGGGTAGAGGAAAGAAGCTGCACAATACAGCTAGTTCCCAGGAACAGAAGTCCTCCCCGGCTTCCACTAAATCCACTGCATGACGCTGGGGCTCCACAGGCGGAGCTAGGCCCGGTGGGGGCGCGTCTCCGAAATTTCAGCAAAAAGTGGGTTCACTCCCAGGTGGATCCCTGATCTATAGAGATTGTGTCTCAGGGATACAAGCTGGAATTCGAAGAGATGCCCCCTCACCGTTACCTCAAATCGGCCCTGCCAGCTTCCCCCTTAGAGAGGGAAATAGTGTTAGCTGCAATTCACAAATTGTATCTTTTGCAGGTGGTGGTAAAGGTTCCCCTCCTTCAACAGGGATGGGGTTACTATTCGACCATGTTTGTGGTACCGAAACCGGACGGTTCGGTCAGACCCATATTGAATTTAAAATCCCTGAACATATACCTGAAAAGGTTCAAGTTCAAGATGGAATCGCTCAGAGCGGTCATCGCATGCCTGGAAGGGGGGGATTTTATGGTGTCTCTGGACATAAAGGATGCTTACCTTTATGTCCCCATTTATCCACCTCATCAGGCGTACCTCAGATTTGTGGTACAGGATTGTCATTACCAATTCCAGATGTTGCCGTTTGGTCTCTCCACGGCACCGAGAATATTTACCAAGGTAATGGCGGAGATGATGGTGCTCCTGCGGAAGCAAGGGGTCACAATTATCCCATACTTGGACAATCTCCTCATAAAGGCGAGGTCCAGAGAGCAGTTGCTGATCAGCGTAGCACGCTCTCGGTAAGTGTTACAACAGCACGGCTGGATTCTAAATATTCCAAAGTCGCAGTTGATTCCTACGACTCGTCTGCCCTTCCTGGGCATGATTCTGGATACAGACCAGAAGAGGGTTTATCTCCCAATGGAGAAGGCTCAGGAGCTCATGACACTGGTCAGAGACCTATAAAAACCAAAGCAGGTGTCGGTGCATCACTGCACGCGAGTCCTGTGAAAGATGGTGGCATCATACGAGGCAGGTTCCATGCGAGGACTTTTCAATGGGATCTGTTGGACAAGTGGTCCGGAAATATCCTGGAACTAAGGGCCAAATACAACGCCCTACGTCAAGCAGAGACCCTGCTTCGCGACCAACCGGTTCTGATTCAGTCAGACAACATCACCGCAGTGGCTCATGTAAACCGCCAAGGCGGCACAAGGAGCAGGGTGGCGATGGCGGAAGCCACCAGAATTCTTCGCTGGGCGGAGAATCACGTAAGAGCACTGTCTGCAGTGTTCATTCCGGGAGTGGACAACTGGGAAGCAGACTTTCTCAGCAGACACGACCTCCACCCGGGAGAGTGGGGACTTCATCAAGAAGTCTTCACGCAGATTGCAAGTCGGTGGGAACGGCCACAGGTGGACATGATGGCATCCCGCCTCAACAAAATGCTACAGAGCTATTGCGCCAGGTCAAGAGACCCTCAGGCGATAGCTGTAGACGCACTAGTGACACCGTGGGTGGTCCAGTCGGTCTATGTATTCCCTTCTCTTCCTCTCATACCCAAGGTGCTGAGAATCATAAGAAAAAGAGGAGTGAGAACAATACTCATTGTTTCGGATTGGCCAAGAAGGACTTGGTATCCAGATCTGCAAGAAATGCTCACAGAGGACCCGTGGCCTCTGCCTCTAAAACAGGACCTGTTGCAACAGGGGCCCTGTCTGTTCCAAGACTTACCGCGGCTGCGTTTGACGGCATGGTGGTTGAACGCCGGATCCTAGCAGAAAAAGGCATTCCGGATGAGGTTATTCCTACGCTGATAAAGGCTAGGAAGGACATGACGGCTAAACATTATCACCGTATATGGCGAAAATATGTTGCTTGGTGTGAGGCCAGGAATGCCCCTACGGAGGAATTCCAGCTGGGCCGTTTCCTTCACTTCCTACAGTCGGGAGTGACTTTGGGCCTGAAATTGGGTTCCATTAAGGTCCAGATTTCGGCCCTATCCATTTTCTTTCAAAAAGAACTGGCTTCTCTTCCTGAAGTTCAGACGTTTGTAAAGGGAGTGCTGCATATTCAGCCCCCTTTTGTGCCTCCAGTGGCACCTTGGGATCTTTATGTGGTGTTGAGTTTTCTGAAGTCCCACTGGTTTGAGCCACTCAAAACGGTGGAGTTAAAATATCTCACGTGGAAGGTGGTCATGCTATTAGCCTTGGCTTCGGCTAGGCGTGTGTCAGAATTAGCGGCTTTGTCACATAAAAGCCCCTATCTGGTTTTTCATATGGATAGGGCAGATTTGCGGACCAGTCCACAATTTCTGCCAAAAGTGGTGTCATCTTTTCATATGAACCAACCTATTGTGGTTCCTGTGGCTACTCGTGACTTGGAGGATTCCGAGTTACTAGATGTGGTCAGGGCTTTGAAGGTTTATGTAGCCAGAACGGCTAGAGTCAGGAAAACTGAGTCGCTGTTTATCCTGTATGCATCCAACAAGCTGGGTGCTCCTGCTTCAAAGCAAACTATTGCTCGCTGGATCTGTAACACGATTCAGCAGGCTCATTCTGCGGCTGGATTGCCGCTTCCAAAATCAGTAAAAGCCCACTCCACAAGGAAGGTGGGCTCTTCTTGGGAGGCTGCCCGAGGGGTCTCGGCATTACAGCTTTGCCGAGCGGCTACTTGGTCATGTTCAAACACTTTTGCAAAGTTCTACAAGTTTGATACCCTGGCTGAGGAGGACCTTGTGTTTGCTCATCCGGTGCTGCAGAGTCATCCGCACTCTCCCGCCCGCTTGGGAGCTTTGGTATAATCCCCATGGTCCTTACGGAGTCCCCAGCATCCACTAGGACGTTAGAGAAAATAAGATTTTACTTACCGGTAAATCTATTTCTCGTAGTCCGTAGTGGATGCTGGGCGCCCGTCCCAAGTGCGGACCTCTTCTGCAATGCTTGTATATAGTTATTGCTTAAATAAGGGTTATGTCTGGTTGCATCAGGGTTGATCTGATGCTCCGTTGTTGTTCATACTGTTAACTGGGTAAATTTATCACGAGTGATACGGTGTGATTGGTGTGACTGGTATGAGTCTTGCCCTGGATTCCAAAATCCTTTCCTTGTACTGTCAGCTCTTCCGGGCACAGTTTCTCTAACTGAGGTCTGGAGGAGGGACATAGAGGGAGGAGCCAGAACACACCAGAATCCAAATTCTTTCTTAAAGTGCCCAGTTTCCTGCGGAACCCGTCTATTCCCCATGGTCCCTACGGAGTCCCCAGCATCCACTACGGACTACGAGAAATAGATTTACCGGTAAGTAAAATCTTATTATCCCATCAAACCAGGAAACTCATGAATTATACAAATCCCGTTGCTGATGAAAATGCACAGTTTCTGATTTGTAGCCTAATCGCATTCTGCTTTTTGGCCACAAGATGTCCTTATTCTGTGTATATTTTTTTATTTTGTTTGCTAATTAGCCATTTATCATGATTGTGAGATAATTTATAGCCTGTTACTCAGAGAATCTCAAGGAACTTTTCAGTGAAACCCCATCAAAGTCAGTTCAACGGTTGTTGAGCTTACCTCATGCATACATACAAATGTATAATTTTATATATATATATATATATATATATATATATATATTTGCCCTGATAATAGTGCGCCATCATTGAAACGTTGGCTTTTGCTACCTGGTGGTCTTGTGTGTCTTTCAGTCCATGACTTCCACTGATCATGTGACTGTGTAGAGATGGTGGTTACCATCCTGACAGAGGGCAATGGGGTCAGATCTCCACAGTGTGCAGTGAGTGCCAGAACCTTCATACACACATATATATATATATATATTTTTTTTTTTTTCTCTAACGTCCTAGTGGATGCTGGGGACTCGGTAAGAACCATGGGGAATAGACGGGCTCCGCAGGAGATTGGGCACTCTAAAGAAAGATCTAGTACTATCTGGTGTGCACTGGCTCCTCCCTCTATGCCCCTCCTCCAGACCTCAGTTAGAATCTGTGCCCGGCCAGAGCTGGGTGCTCCTAGTGGGCTTTCCTGAGCTTGCTAGAAAAGAAAGTATTTTGTCAGGTTTTTTATTTTCAGAGAGCTTCTGCTGGCAACAGACTCTCTGCTACGAGGGACTGAGGGGAGAGAAGCAAACCTACTAACTGTGGCTAGGTTGCGCTTCTTAGGCTACTGGACACCATTAGCTCCAGAGGGATCGAACACAGGAACCTAACCTTGATCGTCCGTTCCCAGAGCCGCGCCGCCGTCCCCCTCGCAGAGCCAGAAGTACAGAAGCAGCAGAAGCAAGAAGACATCGAAATCGGCGGCAGAAGACTCCTGTCTTCACTACAAGTAGCGCACAGCACTGCAGCTGTGCGCCATTGCTCCCGCAGCACACCCACACACTCCGGTCACTGTAGGGTGCAGGGTGCAGGGCGCAGGGGGGGGGCGCCCTGGGCAGCAATTAAGATACTTGATGGCAAAAGTATACATATATACAGTCAGGCACTGTATATATGTACGAGCCCCAGCCATTTTTACACATAAGAAGCGGGACAGAAGCCCGCCGCTGAGGGGGCGGGGCCTTCTTCCTCAGCACACCTGCGCCATTTTCTCTTCACAGCTCCGCTGGAAGGACGCTCCCCAGGCTCTCCCCTGCAGTATACAGGTGCAATAGAGGGTAAAAAAGAGAGGGGGGGTGGGGCACATAAATTTAGGCACAGATATATGTATATAAAAAACAGTAGCTACTGGGTAAACACTAAGGTACAGTGTAATCCCTGGGTTAATAACGCTGGGGTGTGTGCTGGCATACTCTCTCTCTGTCTCTCCAAAGGGCCTTGTGGGGGAACTGTCTTCCAATAGAGCATCCCCTGTGTGTGTGGTGTGTCGGTACGTGTGTGTCGACATGTCTGAGGTAAAAGGCTCCCCTAAGGAGAAGATAGAGCAAATATGTGTGTGAGAGGGTGTCTCCGTCGACAACGCCGACACCTGTTTGGATATGTGTAAGTGCTAAGGTGAATTTATTGCACAAAGGGTTAGAGAACAGACAGGAAATCTACCCATGTCTGTCCCTATGGCACAGAGACTTTCAGAGTCTCACAATGCTCACTATCCAAAATAATAAACACTGATATCGACACGGAGTTTGACTCCAGTGTCGACTACGATAATGCAAAGTTGCAGCCAAATGGCAGAAAAGTATTCAATATATGACTATTGTAATAAAAGATGATTTGCATATCACTGATGACTCATTTGTCCCTGACACAAGGGTACACATGTTTAAGGGGAAGAAAGCTGAGGTAAATTTCCCTCCTCTCATGAGGAAAAAGAGCGTGAATCTCCAGACAAGAGACTGCAGCTTCCCACAAAGAATTCTCAGGCAGTATCCTTTCCCTACTAGGGCCAGGATGTGATGGGAATCTTCCCCTAGGGTGTCACTAGCTATTCTCAGGGATCCTGCAGATAGCGTGCACAGTCTGGTACACTACTCAGACCGGCGATTGTGTCGGCATGGGTTTATAGCGCTGTGGCAGCGTGGACAGGTACCTTATCAGCAGAGAGAGATATATATATATTAAATATGCTGTCTTAAGAGATATGTGTGTATATATATATATATATATATATATATATATATATAGAGAGAGAGAGAGAGAGAGAGAGAGATACAGCAGCAGCCGGCACTCCAATATAATTTTCAACGTGCTCAGGTGCCAAACCAAACAAAGAATATATATATATAAAACATGCCCAAAGAGACATGAGTTACTGGGTCCTAGAGTCAAAGCTATGTCGATTTCTGCTTGACGTGTCATGTAGAATATGCAATGGACAGATGATGCCGACTTAAGAGGCATATGCAAGGCTGAGGATTGTGTGGAGAAGGGTTCTCGGACCTGGTCTCCACATCTATAGCTGGTAATTCTGATATTTTGTCTTATATTCCTGCACAGCCTAGGAAAGCACGACATTATCAAATGCAACCTTTTGAATAAAGAAACAAGAATGTACGAAGTGCGTCCTTTCTTGCCAGAGGCAGGGGCAGAGGAAAGAAGCTGCACAACACAGCTAGTTCCCACGAAACAGAAGTCCTCCCCGGCCTCTACATAAATCCACCGCATGTCGCTGGGGCTCCACAGGCGGAGCTAGGCCCGGTGGGGGCACGCCTTCATAAGTTCAGCCACAAGTGGGTTCACTCCCTGTTAGATCCCTGGGCAATAGATATTGTGTCTCAGGGATACAAGCTGGACTTGGAGAAGATGCCCCCTCACCGACGGCCCTGCCGACTTCCCCCCACGAGAGGGAAGCAGTGTTAACTGCAATTGACAAATTGTATCTTCAACAGGTGGTGGTCAAGGTTCCCCTCCTTCGACAAGGAGGGGGTTATTATTCGACCATGTTGTAGTCCCGAAACCAGGCGGTTCGGTCAGACCCATATTGAATTTAAAATCCCTGAATTTATACCTGAAAAGGTTCAAGTTCAAGATGGAACCGCTAAGAGTGGTCATGGCAAGCCTAAAAGGGGGAGATTTTATGGTGACTCGGGACATAAAGGATGCATACCTTCATGTCCCCATTTATCCACCTCATCAGGTGTACCTCAGAATTGCGGTACGGATTGTCATTACCAATTTCAGAGTTGCCGTTTGGTCTCTCCATGGCCTGGAGAATATTCACCAAGGTAATGGGCGGAAATGATGGTGCTCCTGCGAAAGCAAGGTGTCACTATTATCACGTACTTGGACGATCTCCTCATAAAAGCGAGATCAGCAGATCAGTTGCTGAACAGCGTATCACTTTCTCTGGAAGTGTAACGGCAACACGGCTGGATTCTGTATATTCCAAAGTCGCAGTTGGTTCTTACAGCTCATCTGCCTCTCCTAGGCATGATCCTAGACAAAAACCAGAAAAGGGTTTACCTCCCGATAGAGAGAGCTCAGGAGCTCGTGACACTGGTCAGGAATCTATTAAAACCAAAACGGGTGTCAGTGCATCACTGCACTCGAGTCCTGGGAAGGAGGGTGGCATCATACAAGGCCATTCCCTTCGGCAGGTTCCATACGAGGACCTTCCAATGGGACTTACTGGACAAGTGGTCCGTTTCTTATCTTTAGATGCATCGGTTAATCACCCTATCCCCCAGGGTCAGGGTGTCTCTCCTGTGGTGACTGCAGAGTGCTCACCTTCTCGAAGGTCGCAGTTTCGGCATTCAGGACTGGGTCCTGGTGACCACGGATGCAAGCCTCCAAGGGTGGGGGGCAGTCACACAGGGAAGAAATTTCCAAGGGCTGTGGTCAAGGCAGGAGACTTGCCTTCACATCAATATCCTGGAAATAAGGGCCATATACAACGCCCTAAGTCAAGCGGAGACCCTGCTTCGCGACCAACCGGTCCTGATTCAGTCAGACAATATCACCGCAGTGGCTCATGTAAACCGCCAAGGCGGCACAAGGAGCAGGGTGGCGATGGTAGAAGCCACCAGAATTCTTCGCTGGGCGGAGAATCACGTGCAAGCACTGTCAGCGGTGTTCATTCCGGGAGTGGACAACTGGGAAGCAGACTTCCTCAGCAGACACGACCTCCACTCGGGAGAGTGGGGGCTTCATCACGAAGTCTTCACTCAGATTACAAATCGATGGGAATTGCCACAGGTGGACATGATGGCATCCCGTCTCAAGTATTGTGCCCCAGTCAAGAGACCCTCAGGCGATAGTTGTGGACGCACTAGTAACACCGTGGGTGTTCCAGTCGGTCTATGTGTTTCCTCCTCTTCCTCTCATACCCAAGGTGCTGAGAATCGTAAGGAAAAGTGGAGTGAGAACAATACTCATTGTTCCGGATTGGCCAACAAGGACTTGGTACCCGGTACTGCAAGATATGCTCACAGAGAACCCAGGGCCTCTACCTCTCAGACAGGACCTGTTGCAACAGTGACCCTGTCTGTTTCAAGACTTACCGCGGCTGCGTTGGAAGGCATGGCGATTGAACGCCGGATCCTAGCGGAAAAAGGCATACCGGAGGAGGTTATTCCTACGCTGATAAAGGCTAGGAAGGACGTGACAGCAAAGCATTATCACCGTATATATGGCGAAAATATGTTGCTTGGTGTGAGGCCAGGAAGGCCCCTACAGAGGAATTCCAGCTGGGCAGGTGTCTGCACTTGCTACTGTCTGGAGTGACTATGGACTTGAAACTGGGATCCATAAAGGTCCAGATTTCGGCCCTATCCATTTTCTTTCAAAAGGAACTGGCTTCTCTTCCTGAAGTTCAGACGTTTGTTAAGGAAATGCTGCATATTCAGCCCCCTTTTGTGCCACCAGTGGCAACCAGCACCACTGGTTTGAGCCACTTAAGACCGTGGAGCTGAAGTATCTCACGTGGAAGGTGGTCATGCTATTGGCCTTAGCTTTGGCTAGGCGTGTGTCAGAATTGGCGGCTTTGTCGTGTAAAAGCCCCTATCTGGTTTTCCATATGGACAGGGCAGAATTACGGACTCGTCCACATTTTCTGCCAAAGGTGGTGTCATCTTTTCATTTGAACCAACCTATTGTGGTGCCTGCGGCTACTCGGGACTTGGAGGATTCCAAGTTGCTTGATGTAGTCAGGGCTTTGAAGACTTATGTAGCCAGGACGGCTGGAGTCAGGAGGATTGACTCGCTGTTTATCCTGTATGCCCCCAACAAGTTGAGTGCTCCTGCTTCAAAGCAGACCATTGCCCGCTGGATCTGTGGCACGATTCAGCAGGCTCATTCTGCGGCTGGCTTGCCGCCTCCAAAATCAGTAAAAGTCCATTCCACATGGAAAGTGGGCTCCTCTTGGGCGGCTGCCCGAGGGGTCTCGGCATTACAGCTTTGCCGAGCTGCTACTTGGTCGGGTTCAAACACATTTGCAAAATTCTACAAGTTTGATACCCTGGCTGAGGAGGACCTTGTGTTTGCCCATTCGGTACTGCAGAGTCATCCGCACTCTCCCGCCCGTTTGGGAGCTTTGGTATAATCCCCATGGTCCTTACGGAGTCCCCAGCATCCACTAGGACAGAGCTGGCCAAACCGGTCCTCGAGATCTACCAACAGTTCACATTTTCCAGACCACCTGGCTAGTGTTAGGGTATTTTAACCTGTTCAGGTCTGGTCTATTAACTCTCTTCAGTAATCAGTCAGAATTCTGTTCCTTTAGCAACCGGTTGGAGGTCAGTGAATGAAAAGATGACACGGATTGTGTGTAACCTAAGCAGACCATCTCTGACCTGCCCTAGGGGCCGTAATAGGTTTATTTTTATAGCTTAAAGACAAAAAGGAATCAGGCTTGCCAATACATTTAGCCAATCAGAATACACCATGTATGTCTCAGAACCTGAAATACATCAATTGTCATACAAGATTATAATTAGCAATTAGAACATTCTTGAATATAGTTTATTGCTTCATGATTATCAGTCTTTCGGACATAAACTCAAAACATTCTTCAACATTCTTCCCAATTAGCCTTGGATACATCTGGTGTTGACTTGTCCTTGAACAATTCATGCTTTAAACAAGATATTTGGGGTATAGTTTTCTGAATATATCTGTACAATATATTTAAGGATACATGTACACATTTTGTGATTAACAGTAAATATCTTAATCAATGCGAAAAAGCGTGAATCAATATATTTGCTATACTGCGGAAGCTCCTACACCATCATTTCCCCTCTTTTTGATTCCACTTTTTCTCCCTATTCTACCTACACTAGGCCTGAACTACCCCCTTTCAGTAAACCAGTCCCCTGGACTTATAGCCCAAACCTTGGGGATTACCCCTAACAACAACCAAAGGATAAGCAACTTCATTCTTCTGGTTGGAGAGTCACTGTCAACTTCTTCGAGTGGGATGCGTGTAATCAGGTATCACGACCTTTCACCTTTGAGGTAGGCATGGTTAGCAGCACTTGATATGGACCATCATATCTTGGTTCAAAGGTCTTTCTCACATGTCTCTTTAAATAGACTCAATCTCCTGGATTTAGCTTATGCGTAGCTGATCCTTCTGGGTCTGGAATGGAAGAAAACACTCGGCAATGGAGGTTAGTCAATGTTTTACAGACCTCCTGTACATAACCTGTTAAATCACCATGATTATGTTGTAATTGTTGTGGATAATAACAACCTGTTCTTGGAGCTGACCCAGACAATATTTTATATGGAGTCGGCTTACTAGGTCTCATAGGTGTGGTCCTAATATTGAACAAGACTATAGGTAGGCATTCTTGCCAAGTTCTTTTGTTTTCTGTCATCATATTTCTGTAGTTTTAGCTTAAGGTCAAAGTTCAGATGTTCCCCCCTACCACTCGCCTGGGGACGGTAATGCACGTGGAAGGCCTGCTGTACCCCCAAATCTTTCATTATATGCTGCATGACTTCTCCTGTGAAATGTGTACCTCTATCTGATTCTATAACCTCAGGTATCCCAAATCTACATACTACTTCTGCTATCAGTTTCTTTGCAGTGGTTTTTGCTGTGGCTTTGCTTACTGGCCAGGCTTCGGCCCAGTGACTAAACATGTCCATTGCTACTAGTACATATTCATATGGACCGCTTCGTGGCAACTGTATATAGTCGATTTGTAGTCTTTGAAATGGGTTAGAGGCTTTGGGTATAGTTCCTAGAGGTGTCTTGGTTCTTTGTCCTGGATTGCTGATTACACAGATCCAGCATCCTGCTACAAAGTTTGTTGCAGCTTTATTGAAGCCTGGAGCTATCCAATGCTCTTGTACTCTATTCACCATGGCTTCCTTTGAATGATGTACTTGTCCATGAGCTACTTGTAACATAGGTGGAAATAGAGCTGCTGGTAGACAGTACTTCAATTCTTTTGACTTCCAAAGTCCATGTTCATCTTCTGCCCCCGATCGTGTCCATTTTTCCTTTTCTCCTTGTGATGCTTGTTGTTGAATTTTGATCAACTCCTCTTCACTAGGCATTTGCTTCACATCTTGAGCTACTAAGACTTGCTCAGATTCTTTTGATTGTAAGGCAATTCTCTTGGCTTCTGCATCTGCAAATGCATTTCCTTTAGCTTCCATGGTTTGGCTCTTAGTATGTGCTTGTACCTTGATTATGCCAATCCTTTTAGGTAGTTCCAATGCTCTGAAGAGTTCCATAATCAAACTGGCATGTTTGATGGGTTTTCCGTTTGCACCTTTGAAGTCCCTACTTTTCCAAATAACAGCGTAATCCTGGGACACCCCCCAAGCATGGCGTGAATCCGTGTAGATGTTAGCTGTCATGTTTTCAGCATGTATGCAGGCTTTGGTCATTGCTATGAGTTCTGCTTCTTGTGCTGACATTCTTGGTCCAGAATCTATGACTTCAGTTTCAGATGTTACTGCATATCCTGTCCTTGGGAACCATTATCATAATATCTTTTTTTTTTGTGTAAACTTTTTTATTAATTAAAGCAGCAGACAAAACATTACAGCAATACTTTTCCAAAAAAAGAAGGGAGGGGGACAAAAAACATTGCATATCAGCACGCTACACATAGAGCGCCCAAAGTATGAAAATAACTTGTCTGCTTCGCTTACAACATCCGAACTTATAAATGAGGAACATTTTAACAAAACAGCATAGAAAAATGGGAAAGAGGAGAAAAAGAGAGAAGAGAAGAAAGAAGAAAGAAAAGAGGGGGAAATTTAGAACAGGTAGAGTCAGGGGTGTGTGTCTGCGCAGTAAGGACGGGTTGTTTGGGGGACGGAGGGGGGTTCTCCCTCAATTAAGGGTCTGAGACATATTAGAAAGATATCATAATCGGAATATGAATTTGAATATAAGTATGAATATGAATATGAGGTGGGTTATGTCACCATGTAGGATCGATACAAAGGTGAGTCCTTAAAATCGTACCAGGGAAACCAGATAGCTGTAAAGTTAACGGTTTTCCCAGATGAGAAGGAGACAAGGTCTTCCATATCTAAAAAGTAATCGATCTTTGTGAACCATAATTTAATCGAGGGTGGTGAGATGGATCTCCAAAGAATTGGAACAACCGCTTTTGCTGCGTTGCTAAGATGTCTTAACAGGGAGTGTTTGTAGGAGTGTGTTTGTGCTGAGGTGTGATTGAGGAGCCAAAAACCCGGGTCTTTCGGGATCTCATCTCCCACTATCTGTTCGGAACACTTGAATACCTCTGCCCAAAATGGAGTTATAAGAGGGCAGTCCCACCAAATGTGTATAAAACTCCCTGGGGCATTTTTACATCTCCAACACAGATTCGAGAGAGAGGGAAACATTTTATTGAGAACAAGAGGAGTCCTATACCACCTATATATAAGTTTATAGAGGGTCTCTAATGTCGATAGGCATAGAGAACTCACCTGGGCGTTGTTGAATACGGAATCCCAGTTAATCTGCGTGGGTAGCCCTGCCAGTTCTCTCTCCCAGGAAGCCATGAAGGTAGGAGGTTGCGGGAAAAAGTTTTCCATGATAAGCGCAAAGATTTGCGAGATAGTATGTGTGGGAGAACTAGGAGAAGTGCATAGTCTTTCAAACCCAGTGAGAACCCTAGTTATGTCAGGGAGGTTCTTAGAAGATGATATGAAATGATGAACCTGCCGGAACCTCCAAAACTCAGCACTATGAAGGTTCCAAGAAGACTGAACATCTGAAAAGGAGCGCACCCTACCCGAGCTCACCAGCTGACCGACTCTAAAAATCCCGGTTTCCGCCCATGGAGCAAAAGCTGTCCCGTGAAGACCTGGAGCAAATTCAGAGTTATGGAGAAGGGAGGTTAGGGGGGACCATTTGGAGGATATATGGTTCTGGGATCTCAGCGTGGCCCATAATTTAAGCGTGGGGGAGACCGTGGGGTGTGTAACCTTCGGAAGGGTAGGAAGCTAAGGTGCTATTTCAATATAATGTGGAAGACAGCCCTCCTCTAGCAGGACCCATTGTTTTCGGTCTTTAGCACGCGTCCATTCCAGAATCCTATTCAAATGTACTGCGTGGTAGTAGTTAGAAATATGTGGGAGTTGTTGCCCCCCTTGATGTTTTCTCCTGAATAAAATATCGTGTTTAAACCTGGGTGTCTTACGTCCCCAAACAAACGCGCGAATAAGATTCTGGACATCTTGGAGCCAAAGTAGGGGGATGTGTATCGGAAGGGTCTGGAGAAAGAATAGTATCCTAGAGAAGGCGTTCATTTTGACAACGTTAATCCTGCCGAACCAAGATAGTCTTAGTTTCTTCCATTTCTGGAAATCTAGGCGCAGCCTTGCCAGTAAGGGGTTAAAATTTAGGGAGAATAATTTAGATAAATCGTTGGTCAGTAACACCCCCAAGTATTTTAATTTGTGGTCGTGCCAGGTAAAGGGGAAGGCATGTTTCAGACCCTCTACTATATCAGGAGGAGTAGTTAAATTCATGGCAATAGATTTGGAATCATTTATTTTGAAGTTAGAGAGGGCTCCAAACTTCTCAAATTCTACCATCAAGTTCGGCAAAGAAGTGACCGGTTTTGAGATTATAGCAAGTAAGTCATCGGCGTATAAAGCCAGTTTGTATTCAGTCCCCTTCACCAGCAAGCCCGAGATATTCGGGTTAGCCCTAATGCTTCGAGCTAATGTTTCCATGCAAAGAACAAAGAGCAATGGAGATAGTGGGCAGCCCTGTCACGTGCCATTGGAAATAGGAAAGGAATCGGAAAGGGAGCCATTAATCCTAATTTTGGCAGACGGGGAAGTATAAAGAGATAGGATTCTGTGAAGACAGGTGTTACCGAGCCCAAGATGCTTCAGTATACCAGCCAGAAAGTCCCAGTCCACTCTGTCAAATGCTTTTTCAGCATCGGTCGACAATATGACTGATGGGGATGAAAGCTGGCCTGCATAGTGAATCATGTTGAGCACTTTAGAGGTGTTATCTCTAGCCTCTCGGCCTAAAACAAATCCAGCTTGATCTCCATGTATCAGACCAGGTAATAATAGTTTAAGGCGGTTTGCAAAAAGTTTTATGTCTATATTTAATAGTGAAATTGGCCGATAACTGGAGCAAAGACTAGGGTCTTTACCCTCCTTGGGTAGAACTGCAATATGGGCTTCGAGAGATTGTGGGGAGAAAGGCGATTGTTCTGATATAGTATTAAAGGCTCTCGTGAGTAGAGGGACTAATTTCTCTTTGAAAGCTTTATAATAAGCAATGGTATAGCCATCAGGGCCGGGACTCTTGCCGTTGGGAGAGGATTCAATAACTTTCTGAACCTCCTCAGTAGAAAAAGGGGCATCTAGATCCTCCACTTCTTTTATGGATAGTGTGGGGAAGTCTAAGGCCTGTAAATAGTCAGCTATGGCTGTTTGATGGGACAACTTGTCAGTCCTTCCAGTCGGACCAGAAAGGTTATACAGAGTGGAATAATATGCCCTAAAGGCCCTAGCGATGTGAGGTGTCTCATGTTGGGACTGTCCGTGATTATTTTTAATTGTGTGAATAAAAGTAAGAGCACGTTGCTCTCTAAGGGCTTTGGCTAGTAATTTCCCAGGTTTGTTGCCCCATTGGTAGTATCTGCTACGGCACTTCCGATAAGAAAACTTAACTCTATCAGAGAGTAACTTATTCAGATCTGCCCTAGCAGCATCGAGATCAGCATAATGCTGTGGGGTTTGGGATTTATTGTGTAAAAGCTCGAGAGATTGTATTTTAGACAATAAATCACCTCGAAGTTTCTCCCTTTGCTTTTTGCGGAAGGATCCCACCTGGACACAAACCCCCCTAATGACACATTTGTGTGCTTCCCAAACTGAGACTTTAGAAATGTCATCTAAGTCATTGGTACAGATATAAGAATCTAAAGCTTCGTCGATTCGAGACCGACAGTCTGCGTCCTGCAAAAAAGTGTCGTTAAAACGCCAGGACCATTGGCGATGTGCATTGGGAGGCAAGCGTAAAGTGAGGTTAACTGGGGCATGATCTGACCACACAATCTGTCCTATAGAGGCATCAAAAAGGAGGTGTAAGTGCCGGTGGCCCAGAAACAAGTAATCAATTCTGGAATATGTCTGGTGTGGGTGTGAGAAAAAGGAGTAATTTATCTCAGTAGGATGTGTCAGTCGCCATGTGTCAATCAGCTGGTGGTCGAGCAGGGCGCGCCTCATTCCCCTATGCTCCCTCTCCGGCCTGCAGGAGATGTTTTTAGAATTGTCCTGGCTGGGATCTAGGGTCCAATTTAGGTCACCTCCCATCACTACCACCCCCTCCAGGAGAGGTTCCGCAATATCTAGAACTGAGGACAAAAAGGAAGGTTGTTTAGCGTTGGGAGCGTATATGTTCAAGAAAGAAAACCGCTGACCGTGTATGTCGCATTTCACCAGCAACCCCCTACCCTCAGCTATTCTATGGGAGGAAACATTAAGGACAGGCAGGTGGCGAGCCAGTAATATAGCCACGCCCAATGTCTTACCAGCAGAATTATTAGACAGGAAAACATGAGGATAATAGTGACATAATAGGGACGGCACGTGTCCCATCTTGAAATGTGTTTCCTGAATAAAAGCAACGTCAACTTTCTCATCCCTAAGCCATTTAAGAAGTTTAGACCTTTTCTCAGGAACATTTAACCCTTTGACGTTAAGGGTAGTTACATGTAGATCATTCACCCCCATTGTCAGGCGGACCTAAGTGCTTCACAATAGTCTTCCCTACGTCAGACACTGGGGGAGGGGAAGGAAGAGCAGCAAGGGAAGGAAATAGAAAAAAAGAGAAAGTAGAGAAAAGAAGAAAAAAAGATGCAGCGTGGAAAACCACGCCGTAAAGTACTTTGATATTAAACAGAAATGATAATACTACAAAAATGACTGCTGCAAAAAGGACAGGAGCAGAATCCTGCCGACTCCCAGTCCAAAGAAACAGGGGATGCAGCATAGTGGGGGTCCTACGGGGGGCCCAGGACAGCGACCATCCACAAGATAGAATCTAAACAAGTATATGGTATTACCGAGGTGTGCACAAAGGCACAGATGAAACAAAAAATAAAAATATGAAATCTTATATAAAAGTGTACATATAATCTTTAAGCTATCAAACCTGGTTTCATGTAGGCTGATCAATTGTGTATATGAGTATAGTCACCCACACAATAAATACAGCATGAGAGAAAAAGGGACAAAAAAAAATAATTCCTAAATAACATATCGATGATACCTCATCCCTTATCTATGAAACCATAACAACTGTAAACTTTTATAAAGTTACAAGAACCGATCTCACGTGTGAGCAACACATAGCACAATTTAAGAGAAAGAACTCAGTGCATAACATGGGTAGCAAGAAAATTCACGTCCGCTCGGGACGAGACGTCTCATTCAGGGAGGTTCTGAAGAACGTGAACCATGAGTGGTTCCCCGCGTCCGTGGGGAACGTACTTGCTGCCACGCGTCGTCTGGAGGGAGCACAACAGGTAGGACCGGTAGGTGGTGAAAGGCGTCCCTATCTGGTAACGGTACTGGAGGAATTCCCAAGATCGTGAAGAAGGCCTGTAAGTCCGAAGGTCTGGAGAGACTTGCGACTTTGCCACCATGAGAGACCTGGAGGGAGAAAGGGAAGCCCCATCTATATTTCAGCTCGAGTTTCCTGAGAGAGTCTGTAAGAGGCTTCAAGGCTCGACGTTGTTGTAAGGTCGACCAGGCAAGGTCAGGAAATATCTGGATCTTGTCCCCTTGAAAGTCAATGCTATCCAGCTGACGGGCCGACCTCATTATTTCCTCTTTTTGGACATAATAATGGAGCCTGCAAATCACGTCTCGTGGTCTGTCAGATGGTAAGCCGCGGGGACGGAGGGCTCGGTAAGCTCTATCAAATATGATGTCCTTGTTCGGATCCAGGTCAATAAGTTCTCCAAATATCGTAGTTAAGGCCGCTGTCAGGTCAGCCTGTTGAACGCTCTCAGGTAGGCCCCTGACTCTAATATTATTTTGCCGACCGCGATTATCCATATCCTCAATACGTGATTTTAGAAATGAGATATCGTCCCGTTGATGTGATAGCACCTCCCGAAATTTAGTCAGAGAATCCACATTAGACGATTCGTGGCGTTCCAGGACATCGACACGGGTCGCAACTTGGGACATATCTTGTCGGAGCGCTGTCACTTTCTGAGTGATGGTGGAAAGCAAGCGAGTCTCCAAGGCTGAGAAATCATGCTTCGTGGGGAGTGTCTTTACATGAGACAATATCTCGCTTATCTCCGCAGACAGAGAGAGGGCCTGTGGAGGCAACGGAGTCTCAGGAGATGTCATGTCGACCACCGGGCCGTGTAGATTCGGAGAGGTCGGGACAGTAGAGGAAGTTGCGGGGATTGAGGTTGGAGTGGTTAAGAACTGACGTAGGTCCGACGAATGTCGGTTCGCAGGGGATGGGATCGCGTCCGGCTTGGTCTTGGCCTTTTTTTTCTTTATCCCTCTCACCATGAGATCGGTTTCCAAATTAGTTAGTGCAGCATTACACTTTCACAGAACCTCGGCAAATATAAGAACATGCGGACCGTCGTCGTGCAAGAGCCCCCACGTGGTCTTAGGGCGGCATCAGGCAGGCAGACGCATAGTTATAAGACTAAACTACTGATCTGAGTGTGGATCTTGGACGCCGTACGCCAGAGAGTATACGGCCGCAACAACACTCCCCAGGCTCAGTGACCCACTTGTTATGAACAGCAACAGTATTAATTCTGTTATGGCTCTGGTGACAGCAGGGAGCCAACTGGTCTGGGTGGGTAATGCACTGGGGCTAGGAACAGCGTGTGGGTAGCAGAGAGGTTACTATCATGCCCCCAATATAAACTGCAGTGCAGTACACAGCCCCTTGATCACCCCTCTCTCCCCGCTGGAGCCCCACTAACCAGAAATCCAAGGTGTGTGCTCACTTCCTGGGCCCAGCGGGGGAGAGACTGCAGGGAGCAGCTGATCAGTGGAGACGGCCGCCGGGCGTCTCACAGCTCCGTCCCGCTCCGCGATGTCTGGGGGTCACAGGCTGCGGTGAAGGTAGGCAGCGGGTAGCGGGGAATGTCTCCCGGCCGCGGCAGGCGGCAATGTAGTAGTCTGGGGACTGGAGGAGTTCGCGGCACGATCCGGACGATGCTGGAGCTGCCGCCGGGCTGGGGGAAAAATCGAGGCCCCGGCTTTTGGTATCCCCGTAGGCCGCAATCCGCAGGAGCGGTTAAAACCACTCCCTGACTCTGTGGCACAAACGGGGGCACAGCAGGGGGGGAGCAGGAGGAACAGGGGAGCTGTTGAAGGCACAAAGGAGCCCGGAGAGCAGGTTTATAGAAAGGGAGAAGCCCTGGGTCTCAGGAGCTCACTCTGTATGTGACTGCTTCCATCAGCAGCCAGACCACGCCCCCTATCATAATATCTTGATTCATCGACGAACAGGTTCATGTCTGTATTGTCCAGTGGTGTATCTTGGACATTAGGAAGAGGTAAAGTCTCTAATTCCATGAGGGCTAGGCAATCATGTGGAGATGAATGTGTTGTATTTTCTGCGTCTGTAGCAGCATTTTCCTCCTCATCTGACGATTCACCATCATTACCATTTCTCCCTCTCCTCCCCTCTTTTGAATCGTTGATGGGAAGGAGTGTAGCTGGGTTTAGTACAGTGCATCTTGTGATGGTGACATGGGAGGCGCTTAATAGTGCTACTTCATATTTGGTAAGTCTGGCTGCAGAAAGATGCTTGGTTTTTGCTTGACTTAGTATTTCTGTTACAGCGTGCGGTACTTGTATACACAGTGGATGATCAAGCACAAGGTCTGTCACCTTTTCCTTCAGTATTGCTGCTGCTGCCACTGCTCGGACACAGGATGGTGCTCCTCTGATAATCGGATCCAGCTGGGCTGAATAGTATGCCACTGGTCTTTGTTTTGGTCCGTATTTCTGGGTAAGCACCCCTAAAGAATGCCCTCTGTTTTCATGGCAGAATAGGTTAAAAGGTTTTTTATAATCAGGCAATCCCAATGCTGGGGCTGTTATTATGGCTTGCTTTAGTTTTCTTACTGCTTCTTCAATGGTGTCCCTGTTTTCTGCTGACGCCTCCTTTTTTGTTAATTCATATAGAGGTTGCATCAGTAATAAAGCTGAGGGTATCCATTCTTTGCAGTATCCAATAAGGCCCAGGAAAGCTCTGATTTCTTTTAATGTTCTTGGGGTTTTTTCTTGAGTTATTGCTTTTATTCTTTTATCAGTAAGGTGCCTTGTTCCTTGGGATATGCAGTGTCCTAAAAAAAAAAAAAAAAAACTTTTTTCTGTACTAGCTGTAGTTTGTCTTTTGACACTCTGCAATCTTCTTCTGTCAAAAAGATGAGTAGTGATGCTGTTTCCTTTTTGCACTTCTCTTCTGTCTCTGCAGCAATAAGCAGATCATCGACATATTGAACTAACTGGGTGTCTGTAAAGTGCGGTCTCCATTTCTGATTAATGCCATTGCCTCTGAGAAATCTGATGGACTGGTTGCTCCCCCCCCCCCTGGGGTAATTGTGTCCAACAGTATTGTTTCCTTTGGACCAGAGTTTTTCTGGTACTGCCTTTAACCAGTCAGGTACATCAGCCAGATCTTGTTTTGGTGCTGGGTTGGAATCTTGTCTTATATGATATATCTGTATGGCTGCTTCCATCTGTTGATGAACCTTCTCTGGTAATTTTACTGGAAAATGTAATTCCTTTTGGTGTGTACTGTATGCAGGCTTGAATCAACTTTAGAACATCTGCTCCTAATAAGTTTACTGGGCAAGTACTAGAGGTGAGGAATTGGACCGGAATGGGAGTTTCAAGTCTTTAATGGTCAATACTATAGGTTTACTTTCCTTTAATTTCACTGTAGTTTCTTCTAAACCAGTTGCTAGAAGTGTCTCAGTGGTCATTAATTCACTTGGTACCTCCTGTTGCTGTAAAATAGTTTGGCTCGCTCCAGAGTCTATAATGCATTGATTAAAATTAGAAATTAGAGAAAGAAAAGGAAAAAAGACAAAATATAGGGAAATACCAGACTGAATAATAATAGCGCATTTATTTACCACAAAAATTGAATTAAAATTCTTTATGAACACAATAAATCATATATGGAATCTATTTCCCATGTTAGTCCATCTGAGTATAAATAGATCCACACAGTCACAGCCTAATCAGCTTAAAATGTCCTGGGACCTGAATTCCTTGGCCACAAGGGCTTACAATATATAAAACAGTGTTCTTTATGGATAAAAAAGTGGTGTGCTTTAAAACGTCACACTAAGGTCCCATCATTTGTATCTATGGCAATAAAAATAGGACCATATACACCCGATATGTTGACAGAGTTATTCCGGATCGTAGTAGGTACTATTTAATTTCCTGTTAGCAAGACGTATTACAGGTGTACCTTCTATCGTTTACTCCGTCTGCCGACTCCCCGCCTCCGTCTCCGTTCAGACTCCCTCCTCGATCATCTGGCCAGCCGCCGCCTCCCAGAGCCTCAGTGCTCCTTCGTCCTGCACTGCCGGTGGGCTGTGGAACGCACCACTCTGGCTTCCGGTTTCGCGGTCCGTGGCTTCCGGGGGTGTGAGCGTCATTCGTAATGGAACAACCATTTAATTGATTGAATGATTAAGTCCAATTAAGGCTTGGACTTAGCATATATAAAGTACATAGATTGGGATTGCAGCTATCCCTGACGAAGCCCCTGAGGGGGGGAAACGCGTTGGAGCTGCATCCAGAGTTAATCACCCGAGTGAACGCTGATCGCTCACACCCCGCTCACACCCCCGGAAGCCACGGACCGCGAAACCGGAAGCCAGAGTGGTGCGTTCCACAGCCCACCGGCAGTGCAGGACGAAGGAGCACTGAGGCTCTGGGAGGCGGCGGCTGGCCAGATGATCGAGGAGGGAGTCTGAACGGAGACGGAGGCGGGGAGTCGGCAGACGGAGTAAACGATAGAAGGTACACCTGTAATACGTCTTGCTAACAGGAAATTAAATAGTACCTACTACGATCCGGAATAACTCTGTCAACATATCGGGTGTATATGGTCCTATTTTTATTGCCATAGATACAAATGATGGGACCTTAGTGTGACGTTTTAAAGCACACCACTTTTTTATCCATAAAGAACACTGTTTTATATATTGTAAGCCCTTGTGGCCAAGGAATTCAGGTCCCAGGACATTTTAAGCCGATTAGGCTGTGACTGTGTGGATCTATTTATACTCAGATGGACTAACATGGGAAATAGATTCCATATATGATTTATTGTGTTCATAAAGAATTTTAATTCAATTTTTGTGGTAAATAAATGCGCTATTATTATTCAGTCTGGTATTTCCCTATATTTTGTCTTTTTTCCTTTTCTTTCTCTAATTTCTAATTTAAATGCTGCGCCTGGATTTCACATTCTAAAGCTACAACCATTAAGGGTAACGGTTTGTCCTACGGCTGCAAATTTAAAAATCTAAACCTTATTCCCGTAAGGAGTTTGCGCAGATAATATTTCCTTTATAATGCATTGATATTGGTGACCTGTTGGCAGTACAAGGGTCACTTGATCATTTTCTTGTTCTGATGGTGTTTTGGCAGGGAGGTACCTCGGGAAGCCACTTTTTCATGCTTTAGGTTTTTTCTTGCTGGTTTTCACACCATTCTTTATATTTCCTGCAATTCTTTTTGAAATGTCCTTCTTGCTTGCAGAAATAACACTTTCTGTCACCTTGCTTGGTTCCTTCTTTTGAGTTCCTTCCGGTGGCCCCTTGCGTTGGGCTTCTGGTCTTCCACTTGCTTTGTTCCTGTACAACGTGTACTGTTACCTTCGGTATTGCATTCTTTTCTTTGGCTTTTCTTATTTTTTTATACTCCCTTTCCTCCATTTCTTCTAGCACCTGAACTAATGCATCAAGTTTCATATAAGAGGTTTCTGGCCTGACCTGGAACAACTGAGTTCTGTAGACTTCTGACAACCCATTTAGGAATTTAGTTTTTAACAGTCTTTTATGTTGTGGGTTATCCGTTGCATAACTTCATCACTGTGTCGTATAGTGACTTTATCATGGTAAGTTCTGATGGACTCAGTCTTTTCCTGTTTCAAATCTGGGGCTGTTGGTGCTCTGAGCTTCTGTGCATGACACCATCTCTTAAGACTTGTCATGTACATCTGTCCACTCTCAAACGTTGTTGTTTCCTCTGTCGGAGCATCCGCTATGGCTGGGCAATCATCTACTGCATCTGCTTTTAACATGGTGCTTACTGTTTGGGCAGTTCCTGGTCCTAGTATAGCCTCACACAACTGGTGATAGTCGACCCATGCTGGTCTCCATATGGCTTGAATTCTTTCCATATAGGCATAAAATGCTGCTGGATTTTTTTTTTCTTTTCCTAGGATCTGGGGACTTGGCAACTATACTTGCGAGGTCGTTGCCATACCATGGTTTGTGGTGTTGACTCTGTACGATATATGGTTCGTTCGTCCTGGCTACATCATCTGGGTTGCGTATTTTCTGTACTTGTACTGGATACAGAGAAACAGGCAATGATGACCGTCTTTCAGCATTTCTAGTTGCAAAGATATCTTGGCATGGTGGTTCATGGGGTGAAATCCAGTTTCCACAATTTGGGCAGTGTTCATATCCTTCTGGAACGCAAAACTGACATACCGGACACAATCTTTCTGGAAAATATTTCACTTTATTCTGTACATTATGTACCTGGGCATGAAAAGCTGTAAAGGCTGTGTCTTGACCCCTTGCTTCTCCTCTCCGCCTGATTTGCACCCTTTCGCCTATAGATCCTGATTGTGGACTATTGTTTACTGGACTCATAGCTTGATTCCAGGTGTCCACCACTCGTTTATGAGGGGAGCTTTAGGTGGCCAGTTTCTTTGGTTTGATCTCGTTGGGGTTTCTTGTGATAAAGTATCAGGACACTGGGGCATACTCTGTGCACATAGCTCAGGTAAATCATTTGGGTTTTCAACCACAGATCCTTTCAAGATAGGGCTGATTAATCGCCACTCTTTTCCTTGTTCATCTCTTTTCAATTTCACTGTTAGTGAGCTTGCAGATGATTCAATTCTGTTATTAGGGGTACCTGGGTGTGCATGCATGTCTGAGTATAGGGGTGGGGTATGGTGTGGAGGTGCTGTTGCTGGAATCACAGGCAGTGAGTTTAACGCTGGTTGTGGTGCTATTGGGTACTCTGGTACAATGGGGAAATCATTTTCCTCATCTCTTCTTCTATTTTCTGCTTCTAATTCTTTTGCTACAGTGATCCAGATGGATACTTGATCTCTACAATTATGCTTAATTATCCAACTCTTGTTACAGGAGGCAAATTTTTTTTTTCCATTTCTCTAGGTCTAGTGTCCCTTCTGACGGAAAACCTGCTGTTTTGAAAATTTTACTTATTCCTTTCAGAGCTTTCCTCCCCTCCCTGTTACTAACAATATCCACAGGTTTGTCGGGCCCTGACATCTTTACAGACTGCGCTCCCATGCCAGGGTGAACGTGCACGGAACCCCTCCTGATGTGGTATTTTAGTAACTCCTTATGAGGGACTTAAAATCTCCTTGTGAGATGCTGACTCTGAAGAATCTCTTCTATCCTTGTACCTAAAGAGCTCCTTAAATCCATCTGTGGACAAATGACTGGGGTTGTAGTGTTGCCCCTTCCTCCCTGTATTGGTGGAAAATCTATTAGTACTGCTCCCTAAGTGAGACCTGCATAATAGATTATTTCTTCTGGATCACTGAGATGCGTCCCTAATATTATTGTTAAGTCACTCCAAGGGTCTATCCCCCTGCCTATATAGACTCCTGCTTGTACCAGTACCCCTGTTGTTCCTTGTGTTCTTGGTTCTTGGTAAACTCCCCACTATTCTTGGAATACGTTCACCTTGTGTCTCTTTCAGACAGTAGCTGTTCTTTATTACTGACCCAATCCTACCCCTTAACTGTCTTGCATAGGGACATACAATATATACAGTACAATGTGTGCAGGAGAATCTAGTTACTGACACTGGTTTCATTATTCAGCAGACACCCGACTCCCCCCCACCTTTTCAAAAGCATATTGACAGAGTACATACAACAGTGCAAGGATCCAAAAACAAGGATGACAATAAATGCTATATCTGTTATCTGTGTGCACGGCAGCTGTTTGAGGCTGTACGGGCAAATGGGTCTTAGACCTGGGATTATGTGGTTCCTAGGCCAATAGGTTATGATGTTAGACCAATCATTCTCAATGTATTGTTCCAACAATTCCCTTTTTAAATGACAACCTATTTTACAATAAAATTCATCATCATTTTCCGCATAACCAAATGAAACTTCAGTGCTTGTAATTGCCACCAATCTCGGTACTACAGACCCTTTGTATTTTCTTAACACAACAACACAGGTACAAGATTTGCATACATCTCTTTAGTTATTTATCAATTCAAACTGTTTATCAGCATTAGAATACACCTTGGCCATACGCCACCTTTTAAAAATGTAACATTTTTCTGGATATTTGATTAATTCCCCCTGTACACTTGTGACAAATTAGCTGAAGATATTTACCCACAATTCAACAATATAACATAAATGTATGGTACCTTAAAAAATTTCTTCTGACACTGGGTTCTTTAAGCTATTGATATGTGTACAAGGAGAAAAGTATGACTCTTGTTTGGGCGCACTCTTGTTAAATTATCTAAGTATTGGTTGATCAATGAAGTGCCCAAAGGTTAGTAATAAAGTCTTTGGATTCTACTCTTCTTAAGTGCCTAAAAACTCAATCTTTAAGATATTCTCTGATCTTCCCGACTGGACTTCCCCAGATTCATTCAAGAAACGCTGAGTCAAGTGAGCAGGTAGAAATCTACACATTAAATCTCACTTACCGTTTTTTTTTTATATCAGCGGTTCCTGAAAGATCAGAGGATTTGTTGCCAGTGGAGGAGATGCTGGAATATCCCGGACGATGCTCCCAAAATGTTAGGGTATTTTAACCTGTTCAGGTCTGGTCTATTAACTCTCTTCAGTAATCAGTCAGAATTCTGTTCCTTTAGCAACCGGTTGGAGGTCAGTTGATGAAAAGATGACACAGGATTATGTGTAACCTAAGCAGACCATCTCTGACCTGCCCTAGGGGCCGTAATAGGTTTATTTTTTATAGCTTAAAGACAAAAAGAAATCAGGCTTGCCAATACATTTAGCCAATCAGAATACACCATGTATGTCTCAGAACCTGAAATACATCAATTGTCATACAAGATTATAATTAGCAATTAGAACATTCTTGAATATAGTTTATTGCTTCATGATTATCAGTCTTTCGGACATAAACTCAAAACATTCTTCAACATTCTTCCCAATTAGCCTTGGATACATCTGGTGTTGACTTGTCCTTGAACAATTCATGCTTTAAACAAGATATTCGGGGTATAGTTTTCTGAATATATCTGTACAATATATTTAAGGATACATGAACACATTTTGTGATTAACAGTAAATATCTTAATCAATGCGAAAAAGCGTGAATCAATATATTTGCTATACTGCGGAAGCTCCTACACCATCACTAGTGCACAGGTGTAGTCATTACTAATTAAGATGTGCTACATTCATTCCTAACTGACAGTTCTACAGGTCACCAGGAGGCCTGGAAAACTTAAACTGTTGGTAGATCTCGAGGACCGGTTTGGCCAGCCCTGCACTAGGACGTTAGAGAAAATAAGATTTTACTCACCGGTAAATCTATTTCTCGTAGTCCGTAGTGGATGCTGGGCACCCGTCCCAAGTGCGGACTTTCGGCAATACGTGTATATAGTTATTGCTTAATAAAGGGTTATGTTGGCATCCATTGTTGATGCTCTGTTGTTGTTCATACTGTTGACTGGATAAGTGTATCACAAGTTATACGGTGTGATTGGTGTGGCTGGTATGAGTCTTACCCGGGATTCCAAAATCCTTTCCTTATAATGTCAGCTCTTCCGAGCACAGTTTCCTTAACTGAGGTCTGGAGGAGGGGCATAGAGGGAGGAGCCAGTGCACACCAGATAGTACTAGATCTTTCTTTAGAGTGCCCAGTCTCCTGCGGAGCCCGTCTTTTCCCCATGGTCCTTACGGAGTCCCCAGCATCCACTACGGACTACGAGAAATAGATTTACCGGTGAGTAAAATCTTATTATATACAGCACCAGTCAAAAGTTTGGACACACCTTCTCATTCAATGGTTTTTATTTATTTTAACTATTTTCTGCATTGTAAATTAATACTGAAGACATCAAAACTATGAAAGAACACATGGAATTATGTTGTAAACAAGAAAGTGTTAAACAAATCAAAATATGTTTTATATTTTAGATTCCTCAAAGTAGCCCTCTTTTGCTTTGATGACATCTTTGCAAACTCTTGGCATTCTCTCAATTAGCTTCATCAGGTAGTCTCCTGGAATGGTTTTCCATCAGTCTTGAAGGAGTTCCCAGAGGTAGGGTTAGTACACAGTGGACAGCCCTATTTGACTACTGTTGTAATCCATATTATGGCACGAACCACTCAACTCGGCAAAGAGAAACGATAGTCCATCAATACTTGAAGATATGAAGGTCAGTCGATACGGAAAATTTCAAGAACTTTGAATGTATCCTCAAGTGCAGTTGCAAAAACCATCAAACGCTATGATGAAACTGGCTCTCATGAGGACCTCCCCAGGAAAGGAAGACCAACAGTAACCTCTGTTGCAGAGGATAAATTCGAGTTACCAGCCTCAGAAACTGCTACCTAACAGGACCTCAGATTAGAGCCCACATAAATTCTTCACAGAGTTCAAGTAGCAGACAAATCTCAACATCAAGCCTCTAACCCCAAGCAAATTTTTAATACATTTAAATCACTTCTTGTCCCTCCCTCTCCCAACCCACCAGCCACTGTCAGTGCGCAAGATCTTGCTTTCTATTTCAAGGATAAGATTGTTAAGATCCACAGCCTGTGACCTGCTCAATTCCCTTCCTGAACCCTCTAACACCTTCTCTTCATTTGATCCTACAAATGAAGATGAAGTGTCTGCACTCTTTTCATCTGCCTACTCTACTACCTCTCCCCTTGACTCTGTACCCTCACAAATTAGTAAAGCTCTGTCTGCTGTGCTCATCCCAACCTTAACTGTAATCTCTCTCTACTAGTATCTTTCCTTCTCTGTACAAGCATGCAGTGATTATTCCCATTCAGAAAAAACAAAACTCTGACCCTAAGTTTCTCTCAAACTACCGTGCCATCTCTCAGCTCCCATGCCCCTCCAAGCTACTTGAGAGACTTGCCTACACTCTCCTCACACACTTTCTTAACTCACACAGCCTACTGAACCCACTTCAGTCAGGGTTTCGTGCCCAACACTCCACAGAGACAGCACTGACTAAGGTGGTGATCAATTTAGTCACTGCTAAATCTAAAGGCCATTACTCACTACTTATTCTCCTTGATCTCTCTGCTGCTTTTGACACTGTTGACCACTCTCTTCTCATACAAACACTGCAATCCCTAGGTCTTCAGGACACAACCCTTTCTTGGTTCTCATGCTACTTATCTAATCGCTCCTTCAGTGTTCGTTTCTATGATTCCACCTCCTCTTCGCTACCTCTCTCAGTTGGAGTACCGCAAGGCTCAGTCTTAGGTCCTCTGATTTTCTTTATCTATACCACATCTCTTGACAAACTAATCAACTCTTTTGAATTTCAGTACCATCTGTATGTGGATGATACTCAAATCTACCTATCCTCCCCAGATTTGTCACCATCTGTATTGGGCCGTGTCACTGGCCGTGTCACTGAATGCCTTTCTGCCATTTCATCTTGGATGAAATCTCGCCAGCTCAAACTTAACATTTCCAAAACAGAATTAATTATATTTCAATAGTAGTTACCAATCTGATATCTCTATCACTGTTGATAACTCAGAAATCATCCCTACCCCACAAGCTCGCTGCCTAGGTGTCATCCTTGACTCTGAACTGTCCTTTGTTCCCCACATTCAATCTTTCTAAAGTTCATGTTACATACATCTAAAAAACATCCAAAATAAGACCATATCTTACACAAAACACAGCAAAAACTCTAATCCATGCTCTCATTATCTCCTGCATTGATTATTGTAATAGTCTACTGACTGGTCTTCCCAAACATAGGCTCTCAGCACTACAATCCATTCTGAATGCAGCTGCGAGACTAATCTTCCTCGCTAGACGTTCATCGTCTGCAGATCCACTGTGTCAGTCCCTCCGTTGGTTACCAGTATTCTACCATATTAAATATAAAATACTTTTACTTACATACAAGGTTATTAACCAAACTGCACCAACATACATCTCTTCACTAATCTCAAAATAGCTCCCTACCTGACCTCTCTGCTCTGCACAAGATCTGCGTCTCTCATCCACACACATTACTTGTTCACACTCAAAGTTACAGGACTTTATCCGGGCTTCACCCACTCTGTGGAATGCCCTCCCACGCACAATAAGACTCTCCTCTAGTCTCCAAAACTTTAAATGTTCCCTGAAAACTCACCTCTTCAGTATTAATCTACAATGTAGAAAAAAATTCAAAACCACTGAATGAGAAGGTATGTCCAAACTTTTGACTGGTAGTGTATACATATAACTACCAGTGTTAGGGACACTAATACAGATTACCAGAATATCCAGTGTATGGACACTGATGCAGGTTAGCGGAATGTCCAGTGAAGGGACTCTGATGGTTATCGGAATGTCCCGTATATGGCACTGATGCAGGTTACCAGAATGTCCAGTATGGGAACACTGATGCAGGTTAGAGGAATGTCCAGTGTAGGGACACTGATGCAGGTTACTGACATATCTAGCGTAGGGACTCAGCAGGTTAGTGGAATATCAAGTCTAGGTACACTGATGCAGAGTAGAGGAATACATTGAGTAGGGACTCTGATGCAGCTTAGCGGAATATCCAATGTTAGAGGCACTGATTCAGGTAAGCGGAATATCCAGTGTTATGGACATCGATGCAGGTTAGCAGAATGTCCAGCGTAGGGACACTGATGTGGGTTAGTGAAATATCCAGTGTGCGGACACTGGTGCGGATTAGCGGAATGTCCATTTTAGCGACACTGATGCGGGTTACCAAAATGTCCAGTGTAGTGACACTGATGCGGGTTAGCGGAATGTCCAGTATAGGGATCCTGGTGCAGGTTAGTGGAGTGTCCATTGTAGTGATACTGATGCGGGTTAGCGGAATGTCCAGTGTAGGGACATTGATGCGGGTTAGCGGAATGTCCAGTGTAGGGATCCTGATGCAAGTAAGAGGAATGTCCAATGTACAGACACTGCTGCAGGTTAGCGGAATGTCCAGTGTAGGGATTTTGATGCAGTTTAGTGGAGTGTCCAGTGTAATGATACTGATGCAGGTTAGCAGAATGTCCAGTGTAGGGACACTGAAGCAGGAGCTGAGGTGCAGAACACAAGCAGGAACCTGGAGACGAGCCATTAAGCCTCAGAGATTAGATGTACTGGCAATTTACTGCCAGTTCTTCCTGCTGTAAATACGGCACCTCTGGCTGCACTTCAGTGCAGGGACTTTGAGTTGTGGCTTCCCCATCCACAGTGTGGAGCATCTGCCCCTTCCTCAGATGACTGAGTCGGTCAACACTGACACCTCCCCCTGTATCTCACTGGTGATCCACAATGACCTGAGGTCACAGCTGTGCCTGCTCTCTGCAATCTACCGTTCTCCATTTTGCTTCTGTGAGGCTGTTACTTCCTCTGTAGTATGCCAAACCCAGTCTTCATCTACTACAAGCTGAGTCACATTGCTGTTCCTTGATGGCTAACTGATCAGACAACAGTTATTATTTTAATGATTTCCTAACCTACATTTTTGACTATTATTAAGACTGTGCTATATCCACGTCTAACACTGACTCTGTTTTAGGTAATACTTTAAGACCTTCCCCCCCAATCCTCTGTTTCTAAAAAAAACCTCCCACCTAATCCGTCTGCGGGTACTGGTTTGGATGGAGATTTGGAGGATGAAGACCACTTTCCACGCTCTACTGAAGCAGATTTTCCTGCTGTACTGGTGGAAATGAGAAGCAATACATGAGGATGTCCGAGAGGGGCTCTCTGGCAGTAAAACTGAGTACCAGTATTGGTTAACATCTTGTGTTATTGATAGTTAACTACATGGAAAATACAGTGGGCTTATGTGGCAGTCTTTGTAAGATGTGCTTTGGATGGAGACTGCTTGCTTAGCAGCTTCATCAGCCAGTCTGTTACTATGGCCAATACATTTTTTCTACTTTTGTGTGCCTGACATTTATTGAGATGTGTGCTGGGAGCAGCATGGCTTGTAGTAAGGTTAGAACTTGCTGATGGTGTGTTATAGTCATCTCAAAAGCAGTGAGAAAATGTCCAGACAGCCAGTGTGCGTTCTCATTTGGTCAGTCTATTGGCTGTCCCATATTTTGTCTGGCACAGGCTGTTTGCTGGACAGCATGTGGGACATGCACATGGACAGAATGTCATAGTACTATGTCACTGGTTTTATCTTCCAAGGGTACAGCAATGGCTACCCCTCTCTTACATGGTTTCATGTCTCAGGCTATAGGGTCTGTCATGACAGGCCGGCTTTTTTCCCAGATACATTAATATGAAAATCATCACCAGTGACTTGTGGTTAACTCAGTAAGTTTGGTTAATGAAAACCCGGTTACTGCCACCAGCAGAAGAATCCAAAAACATCAATGTATGGACACCAGACAGTCCCCTGCAGCTATCTGCATCCAGATTTATTAATTGCACACTCACTCACACTTCACTAGTAGCTTTGGCCGCACAGGTTTGTAGATTCACCAAGAGGCACGGAGAATACGCTAGAATTAATGATCTTTTAATTTGAACAAAATCATCCAAGGTATGGTTATAAAAATTACAAATACTGACAGACATAAAGTACATAAATCCCAGAAAAAATCATAGGAGATAATAATTCAGAAGCCTAACACACACTCATTTATGATCCTGCTGTAGGTGATTGCACAGTTTGAGCTCATCGATTCACCTCCAGCCGCAGCTGCACCCCATGAGAATGAACACTGACTCTTAAGGGAGGCTGGTACTTATTCCAGCTTCAAACCCTGCCACCTTCCCGATTTTTAAGTAGCTCAATGCTGGACACTGGATATGAAGATATCATATGCTTTCTCTACATAGCTGTCTGCAAATAGATTGGGGAGGGGGATGTGACATTCCATTCTCTTTAAAAGTTGAAATTCTACTTTCACTTTATGGCCTAGCAAGACTAGCTAGGTCTGACTTGTTTGAGGATGAAGGATGCAATTTCCTACCCCCAAACATGTATGACTGGTACACGATTAGAGATCCTTATCTAACATCTTGGCTTCATGAGCATCAATTCTTCACCCAGGTTTGTGCATACATGCGGTCATATATAGGACACATGCTATTGATCCATCTAGGTGAAATAAAACCATTTCTATACATTCTAATACAAGAACAATTCTGATATTGCTGTTCTGCATGTAAGTGTAAGCTCCGTCACAGGGTCCAATGTGAAGCTGAAGTAGCCTAGAGGATGGTGCTTGTCCCCATGTAACTGGGTAAGATGCATTACTCTGGGTCTAATACAAGCTGTCATATTGTAAATGTTACATAAACATATAAACATGGTAAATCCTCTGCATTGCAGCATTTATAGGTCTCCTGGACATAGCACAAGCCTGGGGGAAGCAGGAATGTGTCACATGTTTCAGCTTTCATTTTATACAATAATGTAATATTGGACAGCACATATTATAACTTTATTCTCACCACACATGGCTTTGATATTGCAAAGTGAATTCCAGCAGAAATAATTACAATAAAGATGTAAATCCTGCTGTAAGCATAATAGAGCATAAAACTGTATCCAGAAGATAGACAGTGTCTAGTTAGACAGTCAATAGATAGATGCCATATGTTAGACAGACATTAGGCCGACAAGGTCAAAAGGTCAACATGAAAAAGGTAGACAGTACAAAAGGTTGACAGGGTCAAAAGTTGACATAAAAAAGGTAGACACAGGTTTTTAAACTTTTTACATGTTTTTGGGCTTTTTCATACCTTCTCTGTCCATGTTGGCATAGAGTTGGTTTAAAACTTTTGGCGACCCCCGCGAGGAGATGCCTTTTAACAATTGGGGGTCCCAGATGACAACTATCCACACAAACCCCAAAAATGCAAAAAAAAATATAAAATGGTGTCTACCTTTTTTATGTCGAGCATTTTCATGTCAACCTTTTGACTGTCTAACTAGACACACTCTATTATACCACACCTGCATAAAATGCCAGGTGATGGGTTTTACATTGTACCTTGAATTTATCCATTTAATGATAATTTAAGGGTGTTTGACAAGAGTCTTTCTTGGAAAATGAAATTTATGGGGCATCATTTATATAATAATTTTATTCCCAGCAGATGGACGTAACAGCAGGAATATCTCAAAGGAAAATCTAATCTTATCTCCAGTTTGTGAAATAGAAGATGATGACATCAAACAAGATTCTCTGGAAAAACTCCTCAATACCCCAATTATACATCGAGTACCCCATAGTGCAGATGTATTATCTGATCCTACTTCTAATGAGGAACGTTCTCCTGGTACATTAAGTACAGCTCTTAGAGTAGATAAAATGTTTCCCTCTTTTATAGATGCCAAATGCTCTACAGAGAACACAAAGCTTATTACCCATCAGCCAGCTAAGGCATGTGAGAGTTCATTTCCATGCACTGAGTGTGGGAAATGTTTTTCAAAGAAATCATCTCTTATTAGACATAAGAGAGTTCAAATAGGCGAGAAGCCATTTGCATGTTTTGACTGTGGGAAATGTTTTACATGGAAATCCTCTCTTGTTGAACATCAGAAACATCACACAGGAGAGAAGCTATTTCCATGCTCTGAGTGTGAGAAATGTTTTACAAGAAAAGAACAGCTTGTTATACATCAGAGAAGTCACACAGGTGAAATGCCATTTCCATGCTCTGAGTGTGGAAAATGTTTTGCACGGAAATCGCATCTTGTTATACATCAGAGAAGTCACACAGGTGAGAGGCCATTTCCATGCTCTGAGTGTGGGAAATGTTTTACACGAAAAATACATCTTGTTACACATCAGAGAAGTCACACAGGTGAGCGGCCATTTCCATGCTCTGAGTGTGGGAAATGTTTTGCACAGAAAACTGATCTTGTTGTACATCAGAGAAGTCACACAGATGAGAGGCCATTTCCATGCTCTGAGTGTGGGAAATGTTTTGCACACAAATCACATCTTGTTACACATCAAAGAAGTCACACAGGCGAGAGACCATTTCCATGTTTTGACTGTGGGAAAAGTTTTACACAAAAAAGACGTCTTGCTATACATCAGAGAAGTCACACAGGTGAGAAGCCATTTCCATGCTCTGAGTGTAAGAAATGTTTTAAACAGAAATCAAATCTTGTTGCCCATCAGAAAGGTCACACAGGTGAGAAGCCATTTCTATGCTCTGAGTGTGGGAAATGTTTTGCACACAAAGCACATCTTGTTAGCCATCAGAGAAGTCACACAGGTGAGAAGCCATTTCCATGCTCTGAGTGTGGAAAATGTTTTGCACGGAAATCGCATCTTGTTCTACATCAGAGAAGTCACACAGGTGAGAGGCCATTTCCATGCTCTGAGTGTGGGAAATGTTTTACACGAAAAATACATCTTGTTACACATCAGAGAAGTCACACAGGTGAGAGGCCATTTCCATGCTCTGAGTGTGGGAAATGTTTTACACAGAAAACTGATCTTGTTGTACATCAGAGAAGTCACACAGATGAGAGGCCATTTCCATGCTCTGAGTGTGGGAAATGTTTTGCACACAAATCACATCTTGTTACACATCAAAGAAGTCACACAGGCGAGAGACCATTTCCATGTTTTGACTGTGGGAAAAGTTTTAAACTAAAAAGACATCTTGCTATACATCAGAGAATTCACACAGGTGAGAAGCCATTTCCATGCTCTGAGTGTAAGAAATGTTTTAAACAGAAATCAAATCTTGTTGCCCATCAGAAAGGTCACACAGGTGAGAAGCCATTTCTATGCTCTGAGTGTGGGAAATGTTTTACAGCTAAATCATCTCTTGTTAGACATCAGAGAAGTCACACAGATTAGCTATTGTCAAGCTCTGATTGTTGGAAATGTCAGACATTAGATGGTTCACAAATGCTTCCTTTATTTACACTGGAGAAATGTGTTTACAAGTGGAATTTATTTCAAGAAAAAACTAATTAGGAATAGTATTTCTCCTGACCTGGGTGTTTCATGGCCTCTGTTTCTGTTTTATGACCCAGAAGGTGAATGGTCCTAGTTTGTATTACTGTCCTCACTGTAATTGGGTTATATTTGTTTTGCCTTTATTTCTCATACGTCCTAGAGGATGCTGGGGATGCTTCAAAAACCATGGGGTATAGACGGGATCCGCAGGAGACATGAGCACGCTATAAGACTTTGAATGGGTGTGAACTGGCTCCTCCCTCTATGCCCCTCCTCCAGACCCCAGTTAGATTCTGTGCCCAGCGACACTGGAGGCATACTGAGGAGCTCTACTGAGTTTCTCAGAAAAATACTTTATTTAGGTTTTTATTTTCAGGGAGACCTGCTGGCTACAGGCTCCCTGCAGCGTGGGAGTGAGGACGGAGAAGCAGACCTACTTCTATGAGTTCAAGGGCTCTGCTTCTTAGGCTACTGGACACCATTAGCTCCAGAGGGTTCAATCACTATGGTACGCCTAGCTGCTTGTTCCCGGAGCCGCGCCGTCACCCCCCTCACAAAGCCTGAAGATAGAAGCCGGGTGAGTATGAGAAGATCAGAAGACTTCAGTGACGGCAGAAGATGGCTTGAGGTACCGTGTAGCGGCCGCGCTGCGTGCCATGCTCCCACACAGATCGCGGCACTACAGGGCGCAGGGGGGGCACCCTGGGCAGCCTCAAATACACTGGCAAGCAATATAACAGTGCCGCAGGCACTTGTTAGGGACCCCCGCCAGTATAAAGATTTTTGAGCGGGACCTAAGCGCCCCATGTCTCACCAGCGCCATTTTTTCTCTTCACAGAAGGCTGCAGAGACGCTGGCCCTGATCCTCCACACTGCTGTGCAAGCAACGGTGCAAAATGGGGGGGTGCACTCATAATTGGTGAATTATAGTATATATAAAAGTGCTAGCAGGTCTGGGCAGTATTATTGCTAACTTCAGAACCAGGATAGGCGCTGGGAGTGAGCTGGCAGAACTCTCTCTGTGTCTCTCTAACAGCCTCTGCTGTGGGTCTGTCCCCTATAGCCCAGTGTGCTTGTGGCTGTCAGTACATGTGTGTGTCGACATGTCTGAGGCTGAATGCTCTTCCCAGGAGGAGGCTGGCATGGGGACTGACAGTTCTGTGAGAGTGACAGTGTCGGCACCGACGACGGATGATTGGGTCAATATGCTGAGTGTTTTAAATACAACTGTGACTAAGTTGGCTAAGAGGTTTGATAAATCTGAGTCTAAGAACCAGTCACGGTGAAATCCATCGAGGATGCTTTGTCACAGGTCCAGACCCCTTTGGGGTCGCAGAAACGTGCATTTGCCCAAATAGCAGATACGGATATCGACACGGATTCTGATTCCAGTGTCGACTATAGTGATGCCAGATTACATCCAAAACTGGCTAAGAGTATTCAGTACATGATTGTGGTGATAAAAGACGTTTTACATATCACTGAGGACCCTGCTGTTCCTGATACGAGGGTCTGTATGTTTAAAGGCAAGAAACCTACGGTAAAGTTTCCTCCCTCTCATGAACTGAATGCACTTTTTGAAAAAGTTTGGGAAAATCCAGACAAAAAGGTACATGTTCCCAAAAGAATTCCAATGGCATATCCGTTTCCCTCTTGGGAGAGGGACAGCTGGGAGTCAATCCCCACGGTAGACAAAGCTTTGTCGCGTTTATCCAAAGGTAGCGCTTCTGTCCCGACGCTGCAGCCCTGAAGGATCCTGCGGATCGTAAGCAGGAAAATACCTTGAAGTCCATTTATGTCACTACAGGGTCGCTACTCAGACCCGCTGTTGCTGCGGCATGGGTGAGTAGCGCTATTGAGGACTGGGCGGATAACTTGTCATCTGAGGTAGATTCCCTAGACAGGGATAGTGTGCTTTTGACCTTGGGTCATATCAAGGACGCTGCAGCATATTTAAAAGAAGCAGTAAGGGATATTGGCCTTTCAAGATCAAGGGCCAATGCCATGGCAGTCTCTGCTAAGAGAGCATTGTGGATTCAGCAATGGAATGCTGATGCTGATTCTAAGAAGGTGATGGAGTCTTTACCGTAGGTAGGTCTTGTTTGGTGACGGCCTCACTGACCTGGTGTCTATGGCTACAGCGGGTAAGTCATCTTTTTTACCTTATTTTCCTGCACAGCAGAAGAAATCGCCTCACTATCAGATGCAGTCCTTTCGGGCCAACAAATTAAAAAAACGATGTGGGTCCTCCTTCCTTGGGGGTCACAGGCTGTGGCAAGTTCCCAGGAGCAGAAGTCCTTTCCGGCTTCTACCAAATCCACTGCATGACACTGGGGCTCCGTTGCAGAAGTCTGCACCAGTTGGGGCACGTATCAAACTCTTCAATCAGGTCTGGGTGCACTCGGACCTGAATCCTTGGATAGTAGACATAGTAACCCAGGGGTACAAGTTAAGAGTTTCAAGACGTGCCCCCTCACCGATTTTTTCAAATCGGCCTTACCAGTATCTCTTCTGGAAAGGGAGATAGTAAGCGCTGCGATACTAAAGTTGTGTCAAAATCAAGTAATTGTCACGATACCCCCGTCTCAACAGGGGGAAGGGTTTTATTCGAGCCTATTCGCGGTCCCGAAGCCGAATGGCCCAGACTGATTCTGAACTTAAAATCCCTCAATTTCTTTCTGAAAAAATTCAAGTTCAAGATGGAGTCCCTACGAGCAGTGATCTCCAGTCTGGCGGAGGGGGATTTTATGGTGTCGGTCGACATAAAAGATGCCTACTTACATGTCCCCATATATCCTCCGCATCAGGCTTACCTGAGATTTGCTGTGCAGGATTGTCATTACCAATTTCAGACGTTGCCGTTTGGTCTGTCCACGGCTCCGAGGATTTTCACGATAGTATTGGCGGAAATTATGGTTCTCCTGCGCAAGCAGGGAATCACAATTATCCCGTACTTGGACGATCTCCTCATAAAGGCGAGGTCAAAGGAGCATTTGTTGAAGAATGTTGCCCTTTCACTGACAGTTCTGCAACAACACGGTTGGCTCCTAAATTTGCCAAAATCACAGTTGGATCCAACAACACGGCTGTCGTTCCTGGGTATGATTCTGGATACAGAATTGCAAAGAGTGGTTCTTCCAGTAGAAAAAGCTCTGGAAATACGGAACATGGTAAAACAGATTCTGAAACCGGCAAAGGTGTCGGTTCTTCGCTGCACTCGGTTGCTGGGGAAGATGGTGGCGGCCTACGAGGCCATTCCGTATGGCAGCTTCCATGCCAGGGTGTTTCAGTGGAACCTGCTGGACCAGTGGTCCGGGTCTCACCTGGACATGCACCGGAAAATAATTATATCTCCAAGGACAAGAATTTCCCTGCTGTGGTGGCTGCACAGTTCTCACCTTCTGGAGGGACGCAGGTTCGGGATTCATGGTGTATATTTACTAAGGTAGGAGATTTTTAGTACTGGTGATGTTGCCCATGGCACCCAATCAGATTCCACTTAACATTTAGCTAGCTGCTTCTTGCAGATAATAGAGATAATCTGATTGGTTGCTATGGGCAACATCACCAGTTCTAAAAATCTCCAACCTTAGTAAATTTACCCCCATGATTGGATCCTGGTGATCACGGATGCAAGCCTCCGCGGCTGGGGAGCAGTCACGCAGGGAAGAAACTTTCAGGGAAAGTGGTCAAGTCAGGAAGCTTGTCTACACATAAACATTCTGGAATTAGTAGCCATCCACAACGGCATACTGCAAGCAGAACATCTTCGAGGTCTGCCGGTCTTGATTCAGTCAGACAACGTGACAGCAGTGGCGTACATAAACCGCCAAGGCGGAACAAAGTGCAGAGCGGCGATGGCCGAGGCCACGAAGATTCTTTAATGGGCGGAAAGACATGCCAGCGCTCTGGCAGCGGTCTTCATTCCAGGGGTGGACAACTGGGAAGCGGACTTCCTCAGCAGACACGATCTCCTTCCGGGAGAGTGGGTCTTCATCAAGAGGTCTTTGCAGAAGTGACAAGTCGTTGGAGAGTTCCTCAGGTGGACATGATGACGTCCCGCCTCAACAAGAAACTTCAGAGATATTGTTCCAGGTCAAGGGACCCTCAAGCGATAGCGGTGGACGCCCTAGTGACACCGTGGGTGTTTCAGTCGGTCTATGTGTTCCCTCCCCTTCCACTCATTCCAAAGGTGATAAAAATTATAAGAAGAACAAGGGTTCAGGCGATCCTCATTGTTCCGGATTGGCCAAAAAGGTCCTGGTATCCAGATCTCAGGAGTTGCTCATAGAAGATCCCTGGCCTCTTCCTCTTTGGGAGGACCTGTTACAACAGGGGCCGTGCGTGTATCAGGACTTACCATGGCTGCGTTTGATGGCATGGCGGTTGAATGCAAAATCCTAGCCCGAAAGGGTATTCCCAGTGAAGTCATTCCCACACTTCTTCAGGCTAGAAGAGAAGTAACGGCTAAGCATTACCACCATATTTGGAAAAAATATGTGTCTTGGTGTGAAGCCAAGAAAGCTTCTACGGAAGAATTTAACCTGGGGCATTTGCTCCATTTCCTACAAGCAGGTGTGGATGCTGGCCTAAAGTTAGGCTCTATTAAAGAACAGATTTCGGCCATGTCGATCTTTTTTCAAAAAGAATTGGCCTCCCTTCCAGAAGTTCAGACCTTCGTAAAAGGCGTGCTGCACATCCAACCTCCCTTTGTGCCCACAGTGGCACCATGGGACCTTAATGTGGTGTTGCAATTCTTGCAATCGCATTGGTTTGAACGTTTGTGCAAGGTTGAGTTAAAATTCCTTACTTGGAAAGTGGTTATGTTGTTGGCCTTGGCGTCTGCAAGGCGAGTGTCTGAGTTGGCGGCTTTGTCTCACAAAAGCCCCTATTTGATTTTCCATGAGAACTCGTCAACAATTTCAGCCAAAAGTGGTTTCATCATTTCATGTTAACCAGCCAATTGTGGTGCCAGTGGCTACTGACTCCTTGGCGGAGTCAAAGTCTCTCGATGTGGTCAGAGCTTATTAGATCTATGTTGCCAGAACGGCGCAGATTAGGAAAACGGAGGCTCTGTTTGTCCTGTGGGCTACCAAGAAGATTGGGGCTCCTGCTTCTAAGCAGACTATTGCGCGCTGGATTTGTAATACGATTCAGCAGGCTCATTCTACGGCAGGATTGCCGTTACCGAAGTCGGTGAAAGCCCATTCTACCAGAAAGGTGGGCTCATCCTGGGCGACTGCCCCGGGGAGTCTCGGCGTTACAACTTTGCCGAGCTGCTACTTGGTCGGGTTCAAACACCTTTGCGAAGTTTTACAAGTTTGATACCCTGGCTGAGGAGGACCTCTTGTTTGGTCAATCGGTGCTGCAGAGTCATCCGCACTCTCCCGCCCGTTATAGAGCTTTGGTATAAATCTTATGGTTCTTGAAGCATCCCCAGCATCCTCTAGGACTTATGAGAAAATAGGATTTTAATACCTACCGGTAAATCCTTTTCTTTTAGTTCGTAGAGGATGCTGGGCGCCCGTCCCGGTGCGGGCTGTATCTGCAGTTTGGTCATAGTTACGCTCATGTTGCGTTGAGTTCAGTCAGTCTGTGACTGTTCTTGGTCATGCCGTTGCATTCGTTGTTTGTTGAATGCCATGTTGTACGGCGTGTTACTAGGGTGAGCTGGTCTGTATCTCACCTCAGTTAAAATAATTAAATAAATCCTTTTCCTCTAAATGTCCATCTCCCTGGGCACAGTTCCTATAACGGGTCTGGAGGAGGGGCATAGAGGGAGGAGCCAGTTCACACCCATTCAAAGTCTTATAGTGTGCTCATGTCTCCTGCGGATCCCGTCTATACCCCATGGTTCTTGAAGCATCCCCAGCATCCTCTACAGACTAAGAGAAAAGGATTTACCGGTAGGTATTAAAATCCTATTTTTTTTATTCTGCAGTGTGTAGACACTAGGTACAGGGGTCAAGGCAGTAACAGAGTGCTCTCATCTAATAATAGACCATAATATCAGACCTGACACAAGTTCCTGCCACCATCCTCCTCCCCTCTATGTAATACCTATTATATGCTGCAGGGGGCAGGTGCCCAGAGCAATGGGAGGATATAACAGGTATATCAGAGAGGTATGTGCTAGAGAGAGATAAAAGCTCAGTCACACACCATCAGGACACATCACCAGTGAGGGGTAAGGACTGTCCTATATGTGGTGTCCCTGGTGCTCCTGATGGTGTCCCCAGTATGTGTATATATCTGTGTATGTAATGCCTATTATATACTGCAGGGGGCAGGTACCCAGAGCAATGGGAGTATATAACAGGTATATCAGAGAGGTATGTGCTAGAGAGAGAGAGATAAAAGCTCAGTCACACACCATCAGGACACATCACCAGTGAGGGGTAAGGACTGTCCTATATGTGGTGTCCCTGGTGCTCCGGATGGTGTCCCCAGTATGTGTATATATCTGTGTATGTAATACCTATTATATGCTGCAGGGGGCAGGTGCCCAGAGCAATGGGAGGATATAACAGGTATATCAGAGAGGTATGTGCTAGAGAGAGATAAAAGCTCAGTTACACACCATCAGGACACATCACCAGTGAGGGGTAAGGACTGTCCTATATGTGGTGTCCCTGGTGCTCCTGATGGTGTCCCCAGTATGTGTATATATCTGTATATGTAATACCTATTATATACTGCAGGGAGCAGGTGACCAGAGCAATGGGAGGATATAACAGGTATATCAGAGAGGTATGTGCTAGAGAGAGAGATAAAAGCTCAGTCACACACCATCAGGACACATCACCAGTGAGGGGTAAGGACTGTCCTATATGTGGTGTCCCTGGTGCTCCTGATGGTGTCCCCAGTATGTGTATATATCTGTGTATGTAATACCTATTATATGCTGCAGGGGGCAGGTGCCCAGAGCAATGGGAGGATATAACAGGTATATCAGAGAGGTATGTGCTAGAGAGAGATAAAAGCTCAGTCACACACCATCAGGACACATTACCAGTGAGGGATAAGGACTGTCCTATATGTGGTGTCCCTGGTGCTCCTGATGGTGTCCCCAGTATGTGTATATATCTGTGTGTGTAATACCTATTATATACTGCAGGGGGCAGGTGCCCAGAGCAATGGGAGGATATAACAGGTATATCAGAGAGGTATGTGCTAGAGAGAGATAAAAGCTCAGTCACACACCATCAGGACACATCACCAGTGAGGGGTAAGGACTGTCCTATATGTGGTGTCCCTGGTGCTCCTGATGGTGTCCCCAGTATGTGTATATATCTGTGTATGCAATACCTATTATATGCTGCAGGGGGCAGGTGACCAGAGCAATAGGAGGATATAACAGGTATATCAGAGAGGTATGTGCTAGAGAGAGATAAAAGCTCAGTCACACACCATCAGGACACATCACCAGTGAGGGGTAAGGACTGTCCTATATGTAGTGTCCCTGGTGCTCCTGATGGTGTCCCCAGTATGTGTATATATCTGTGTATGTAATACCTATTATATACTGCAGGGGGCAGGTGCCCAGAGCAATGGGAGTATATAACAGGTATATCAGAGAGGTATGTGCTAGAGAGAGATAAAAGCTCAGTCACACACCATCAGGACACATCACCAGTGAGGGGTAAGGACTGTCCTATATGTGGTGTCCCTGGTGCTCCTGATGGTGTCCCCAGTATGTGTATATATCTGTGTATGTAATACCTATTATATGCTGCAGGGGGCAGGTGCCCAGAGCAATGGGAGGATATAACTGGTATATCAGAGAGGTATGTGCTAGAGAGAGATAAAAGCTCAGTCACACACCAACAGAACACATCACCAGTGAGGGGTAAGGACTGTCCTATATGTGGTGTCCCTGGTGCTCCTGATGGTGTCCCCAGTATGTGTATATATCTGTGTATGTAATACCTATTATATACTGCAGGGGGCAGGTGCCCAGAGCAATGGGAGGATATAACAGGTATATCAGAGAGGTATATGCTAGAGAGAGATAAAAGCTCAGTCACACACCATCAGGACACATCACCAGTGAGGGGTAAGGACTGTCCTATATGTGGTGTCCCTGGTGCTCCTGATGGTGTCCCCAGTATGTGTATATATCTGTGTATGTAATACCTATTATATGCTGCAGGGGGCAGGTGACCAGAGCAATGGGAGGATATAACCGGTATATCAGAGAGGTATGTGCTAGAGAGAGAGATAAAAGCTCAGTCACACACCATCAGGACACATCACCAGTGAGGGGTAAGGACTGTCCTATATGTGGTGTCCCTGGTGCTCCTGATGGTGTCCCCAGTATGTGTATATATCTGTATGTAATACCTATTATATGCTGCAGGGGGCAGGTGCCCAGAGCAATGGGAGGATATAACAGGTATATCAGAGAGGTATGTGCTAGAGAGAGATAAAAGCTCAGTCACACACCATCAGGACACATCACCAGTGAGGGGTAAGGACTGTCCTATATGTGGTGTCCCTGGTGCACCTGATGGTGTCCCCAGTATGTGTATATATCTGTGTATGTAATACCTATTATATACTGCAGGGGGCAGGTGACCAGAGCAATGGGAGGATATAACAGGTATATCAGAGAGGTATGTGCAAGAGAGAGAGATAAAAGCTCAGTCACACACCATCAGGACACATCACCAGTGAGGGGTAAGGACTGTCCTATATGTGGTGTCCCTGGTGCTCCTGATGGTGTCCCCAGTATGTGTATATATCTGTGTATGTAATACCTATTATATACTGCAGGGGGCAGGTGCCCAGAGCAATGGGAGTATATAACAGGTATATCAGAGAGGTATGTGCTAGAGAGAGATAAAAGCTCAGTCACACACCATCAGGACACATCACCAGTGAGGGGTAAGGACTGTCCTATATGTGGTGTCCCAGTATGTGTATATATCTGTGTATGTAATGCCTATTATATACTGCAGGGGGCAGGTGACCAGAGCAATGGGAGTATATAACAGGTATATCAGAGAGGTATGTGCTAGAGAGAGATAAAAGCTCAGTCACACACCATCAGGACACATCACCAGTGAGGGGTAAGGACTGTCCTTTATGTGGTGTCCCTGGTGCTCCTGATGGTGTCCCCAGGATGTGTATATATCTGTGTATGTAATACCTATTATATACTGCAGGGGGCAGGTGACCAGAGCAATGGGAGGATATAACAGGTATATCAGAGAGGTATGTGCTAGAGAGAGATAAAAGCTCAGTCACACACCATCAGGACACATCACCAGTGAGAGGTAAGGACTGCCCTATATGTGGTGTCCCTGGTGCTCCTGATGGTGTCCCCAGGATGTGTATATATCTGTGTATGTAATACCTATTATATACTGCAGGGGGCAGGTGACCAGAGCAATGGGAGGATATAACAGGTATATCAGAGAGGTATGTGCTAGAGAGAGATAAAAGCTCAGTCACACACCATCAGGACACATCACCAGTGAGGGGTAAGGACTGTCCTATATGGGGTGTCTCCAGTATGTGTATATATCTGTGTATGTAATACCTATTATATGCTGCAGGGGGCAGGTGACCAGAGCAATGGGAGGATATAACAGGTATATCAGAGTGGTATGTGCTAGAGAGAGATAAAAGCTCAGTCACACACCATCAGGACACATCACCAGTGAGGGGTAAGGACTGTCCTATATGTGGTGTCCCTGGTGCTCCAGGTGGTGTCCCCAGTATGTGTATATATCTGTGTATGTAATACCTATTATATGCTGCAGGGGGCAGGTGCCCAGAGCAATGGGAGGATATAACAGGTATATCAGAGAGGTATGTGCTAGAGAGAGAGATAAAAGCTCAGTCACACACCATCAGGACACATCACCAGTGAGGGGTAAGGACTGTCCTATATGTGGTGTCCCTGGTGCTCCGGGTGGTGTCCCCAGTATGTGTATATATCTGTGTATGTAATACCTATTATATGCTGCAGGGGGCAGGTGCCCAGAGCAATGGGAGGATATAACAGGTATATCAGAGAGGTATGTGCTAGAGAGAGATAAAAGCTCAGTCACACACCATCAGGACACATCACCAGTGAGGGGTAAGGACTGTCCTATATGTGGTGTCCCTGGTGCTCCTGATGGTGTCCCCAGTATGTGTATATATCTGTGTATGTAATACCTATTATATGCTGCAGGGGGCAGGTGCCCAGAGCAATGGGAGGATATAACAGGTATATCAGAGAGGTATGTGCTAGAGAGAGATAAAAGCTCAGTCACACACCATCAGGACACATCACCAGTGAGGGGTAAGGACTGTCCTATATGTGGTGTCCCCAGTATGTGTATATATATGTGTATGTAATACCTATTATATACTGCAGGGGGCAGGTGCCCAGAGCAATGGGAGGATATAACAGGTATATCAGAGAGGTATGTGCTAGAGAGAGATAAAAGCTCAGTCACACACCATCAGGACACATCACCAGTGAGGGGTAAGGACTGTCCTATATGTGGTGTCCCTGGTGCTCCAGGTGGTGTATATGTCTGTGCAGGTTGTGAAAAAATAATGATTTTTCAACAAATAAAATAAATAAGATTTTTGCTTTATTGAAAACAGATATTTTTTTATTGAAATCACATTTTTTTTGGATTTAATTTGGATTTCTATAAAAATGATAAAGTAAACAGATAGCCAAGTAAAACAATAATACACAGTTCTTTTAAAATACTGTAACTTTAATATATTTAATTGAAATGACTTGGTAGTGACACGTGGGGCACCGTGCGGCACTGTTAAACGCTGCCTTTCTCAAGGCGGAGATGAGCGATAGGCGAGAATAATGCACACATGAACCCGGGGTCCTCACAGGAAATAAAAGGAGGGTCTGGGGACTGTTCTGAGCAGACACATAAACAGCCAATCAGCACCTTTTTCTGATACCCGGGTTGAATACCCCAGGTCAGAGGCTTTCACACTGCACAACGACCCGGGTCCGAGCCTCTTCCAAAACTCCTCACAAGGCAGGTGCTTCACTCAACTGACTCCCAAAACCCTGGCATGTCACATTATAAAACCTCTGCTGCTTGTCTGAGATAGGGGACACCTCTACTGCATACCTCCCAACATGACCCTCTCCAGGAGGGACACAATGCTCTGCTTCTGGACTTTCCTCTTAATTTATGATTGCCATCACCTGTTTTGAACAGGTTAATGGATAAGAAAGGTGTTTCCGCACAGGTGATGGCAATCATAAATGAAGAGAAAAGTCCAGAAGCAGAGCATTCTGTCCCTCCTGGAGAGGGTCATGTTGGGAGGTATGCTACTGGGATTGGTGGGATTTTCAATCCTAATATTTTAAAGTGTCCAGGGATACCAGTGGACCCCCTGTGGGGATGGTGCCTGGGTGTCTGCTGAAAGTCCATCCAGAACAATAGGCACTAATTATGGAGATAGGAAGGTTGGCTGCCCTGAGGTTATAACCTTCGTCCATTTAACCCTTTGTAGTAATTTGTAATGTTAGAAACCCTTCAGCCGACTGCTGTTTCCTGTGAAGGGGGATTGCGAAAGAGAGGGGTCAGCCCTGCACTTCCTGTTTATCACACAGCCAGATGTCCAGCTTACCTGGCTGGGCACACACCTGACAACAAGCACAATACAATACAATCGCACATATACATTTCATAGGCATTCTGTAGGGAGCAAATCAGGGCTAGAAAGATATTCCATGAAAGGAACAACCATATAAAAAGAGGGACAATTAACTAAATACATATAGTAGATGACAAGTTCAGCATTTAACCATATATTGTCCTGTTAATGTCCACAATAGTAGGGGATACACCACTCCATTGAGCATGCAGGCAGTGGGCCGTAGAGGGTCACACTCGGTTATATCCTGCATCTTGGACTTTCATATTGAATGCAGGAACAGGCTGGCCAAAAAATACGCAACGTGACACTGGCATGGCTGCATCCGTCACAAGCCCATTTTACATCACATCACAGTGTTTGGTGACCCGGGTTGAGTGTGAAAGGCACCAACTTTGGTCGAAACTGCTATGTGAAAGGGTCTGAAGCTGCTGGGACCTGGGTCCGACATCTGAAAGCGCTATTAGTAGAGCAGTTGATCAAAGGTGAAAGGACTATGGTCCATATTGCATAGTATGCCAATTACCAGTAAAAGCTTGGATATAGACTCTAATACCCCTTTCACATCGCACAAATAACCCGGTACCGACACGGCATATTGCCGTGTCGAACCGGGTCAGTGTGCGATGTGAAAGCACACTGGGCGATTTAGCGGGTCGCCTGACCCGGTAAATCAACCCGGTAAAAAAGAAGGGTTTTACCCGGGTTGATTACCGGGTCAGGTGCGGTGTGAATGGGAGCCGTGTCGATGCGACACGGTTCCCATTCACAAGATAGGGAGAGGCGGCGCTGGAGATGAGCTCATCTCCCGACGCCGCCTCCACCCCCGCCCCTGCTGCTGCTGCGGCCTCCGTTGTCATGGCAACCGACCCGGTATATTGCCGGGTCGGGAAGCCTGCAACGGAGCGCAAATGCCGGATCCCACCCGGTAAGTACACGTTTGTCTTACCGGGTAGGACCCGGCATTTGCGGTGTGAATGCAGCATAACTCTACATCCCTGGTAAAACAAATATATATTGAATTCTTAAAACACGACTGGCAAAAATGTCAATTATCAAAGTTATTTACCAATGCATTAAACACCTTGATGTTTTTGAAACAAAAAATCATGTGATGTAAAATCGGCGCACCCTGTATCTGTGTATATAAATAATGTATTCTCCCTGTACTTTTGTATCCTGAGTTTAGAGGATGACGCTATAAAGATCTCTCTTTTTGAGACTCAGTATTCTGCTGTATGTACCAATGCTACAGTGTAATATTGTGTAGTTTTATTGCTCTGATTTTCAATGTACAAGATGTCAGATAATCATCTACTTTCCAGTATAGGGATTTGAGGGACTGAATGGTTGTGATAATTAAGTGAATATTAATTAAAACCTACTATTGTTTATTCTATATATCGGTGTTTGAGTTTCAATGTGTTACGGCAGGAAAGAAAACACGGTGACGTCTCCTTGAAGATTTATTATGTACGTCCATACAGACCAAGCAAAATCAGAATTGCAAGCTAATGACACATTGATTATACAATTCTTATATACCAAATATGTTTCTTACAAGCAAATCAAACATTAAAGGTGGAAACACACTAGGCGACGGGGGAAATACAGGTGATGAACGATATACTGTAGGGGATAATTCAGAGTTGATCGCAGCAGCAAATCTGTTAGCAGTTGGGCAAAACCATGTGCACTGCAGGGGGGGGCAGATATAACATGTGCAGAGAGAGTTAGATTTGGGTGGGTTATTTTGTTTCTGTGCAGGGTAAATACTGGCTGCTTTATTTTTACACTGCAATTTAGATTTCAGTTTGAACACACCCCACCCAAATATAACTCTCTCTGCACATGTTCTGTCTGCTCCCCCTGCAGTGCACATGGTTTTGCATAACTACTAACAAAATTGCTCCTGTGATCAACTGAATTCCCCCATAGTGCGTACACACTGATTGTTATCGTTCAACGATAACGATCAGTGACATCGCCGCCGGCATTCCTGAACATGCAGCTCAGCCCGACATTGACGGGTTAAGCTGCATGTCAGCTCAATATTGGTGATCACTGAATGGCGTGCGGGAGCGCGCATCATTCATCAGTCATGAATATTGCCCCCATACACACTGGATGATTACAGTCTAAAAATAAACGATAACGACATGTCATTAACGTTTGTATTTCTGCTGCGGGGTACACTGGGCTCCACAAGGATTGGACAATGGGGTGTAGAGTAGGATCTTGATCCGAGGCACCAACAGGCCCAAAGCTCTGACTGTTCCCAGAATACATAGCGCCGCCTCCTATATCACCCCGCATCCCAGCACAGGAGCTCAGTTTTGTAAGTTGGTGCTGCAGTAAGAAGGCACTTAACAGAGGGGCTGCTCCAAGCAGCCCTAAGAAAAGCTTTTTAATGAGGTAAAAAGTGAAGACTTCAAGGGCAGCAGCGGTGGTAAATGTCTTGTGACATTCACTGCTGCAGCTCCAGCTCTCCCCAGCGGCGCTGTACACTACCGAGCCCTGGTTGCTGGGTACCTACAGCGGAGGCTCCGGTTTTCTTCACTTTAGACACACATGGCTGGGGCTCTCCAGGATCGCGTGGCCGCACTTCGGGAGGTGGTAAGTGAGTCCCGCTTGCGGGACCCGGTCTTTATCGCGATCCGGCGCGGTCAGTGGGAGGCGGGCCGCGCGCGCTGGTGGTGGATACTGGCGATCCCACTAGATCACCAGGGCATGGGCGCAGGTCAGGTTTTCTCTCTAAACCAATTCTTATATCACCCACAGTACCCGGTGGTTTTGCCAGCAGAGGGGATAAGGCTTAGACCTGAAGCCCCTCCCCCAGCCTCAGGGCGCCATTTCTAGCAAGTGTTCCCGCCCTGGAGCTGCATATCTGTCTCTCCCTCACTCCCTGTCAGTGTCTGCGGCGCCATTATCCCTCAGCTCACTGTTCCTGGGACTGCTTGGGCAAATCCTCCTGTGTAAAGCCGCCTGGTTGTCAGCGCTGTGCCTTTACATGACACTTAAGTATTCTACCTGCCTTTTTTAGTCAGTGTTAGTTAAGAAAGAGTGCACTTAGTCAGGGTTTTCTAGTACAATTACCCTGTGATATACATCCAGTTCTTACTGTGTACTGTTATATCTATTGTTATATAGCTGTGTAAGATAGTCCAGTGCAGTATTATTGCCAGTAATAACCTCTGCATTGTACAAACTGTGACTATCTGTGTGTGCATTTGATAACTGAGTGGTGTCCATTTCGTGTCTTTCACTCAACCTGCTATCCCTATATTCTATAACCTGAGGGGGCTTGGTGCGTCAGGTTTTATCTAATATAGGATTTTCACAAAGATATACTGTATTATGTATTTTTCTCTGTGATTTAGTCACCATATCCCTCCTTTATCTCTGCTAGTGCTGACTACACTGCGCAGGGGTTTGGGTTTAGAGATACAGTGCTGCTGATAATTGTACTGTGTTACCTCATACTGCAAGTTATATCATGTCTGCTTCTGAGGGTAACGGTTCTGGGGCTGAACACACTGCCGGTGTTGCTGAAGCCACATACCCATATGAGGAGAATATAGCAGCTGTGGGCTCTGGTTCTGGGGGCTCCTTGCCCCCCCAGTGGGACTGTGGCAACGGAGGCACATACTGACCCACCGTGGGCCGCTTTTTCCACGCTTCTGCATACGCTAGTTCATAAACTAACACCCCCTATGGGACCCCCAATGCCGGTACAACCGTATGTGGTCCCTGCAGCTAACCCGCCATGGGCGGACAATTTATCTACTCAGTTAAAGAAGTTGAACCAGTCCCTGACTACTAAAAAGTCTGACCATCGCTCGCCTAAGTCCAAGGGGTCCTCTAAGCGAGCGCTTGTCTCCTCACAATCCACTGCTGTCACTGACACCTTGTCTGATGAAGACGGCACGTATACTGACCCCACAGATTCTGACTCAGATATGGATGATGGGGAGGGTAGTTCACATGTGGATGTTCCTGATCTTTTGGAGGCTATTAAGTTAATTCTACAGATTACGGATGATCCCGAGCCATCCGTCCCTCCTAAGAAACCAGATAGGTTCAAGCGTCAGAAGGTGGTTAAACAAGTTATACCTCACTCTGACCACCTAGTGGATATACGTCAGGAACCCTGAGAAAACCCGGGTACGAAGTTTGTGCCTCACAAGAAGATGCTGGCTCGCTATCCCCTCGTGCCAGAGCTGTCTAAGAATTGGGAAACGCCTCCAGTGGACTCACATGTGGCCAGGATGGTGGTTTCCTCAGCTCTGCCTGTCACTACCGTCACATCTCTAAAAAAGCCTACAGATAAGCGTGTGGAAGGTTGTCTGAAAGCGATTTACATCCTCACGGGTGCTGCGCAAAGGCCCACTATTGCAGGTACATGGGCTGCAGAGGCTATTGTAGCATGGGCCTTGGAGTTAGATACTGAAATCTCTTCTGACCATGCTAGACAATGCTTGTCATATATTGTCACAGCTTCTCGCTATATTAAAGAGGCGGCTTCGGATGCCGGTATCCTAGCAGCCAAGGCCTCTACTACGTCAGTCCTGGCTCGCCGGATATTGTGGCTGAGATCCTGGTCTGTGGATCTGGACTCTAGAAAAACTCTGGAGGTACTCCCTTTCAAGGGAGATATTCTGTTTGGGGAGAACTTAAATAAGATAGTGGCTGACTTGGCTACTGCCAAAACTGCCTGTCTACCAAATACCGCTCCTTCTGTGTCGAAGGCTAAAGGTACGTCCTTTCGTCCTTCAGGTAAAGCAAAAGGTCAGGTGTACCACAAGCAGGCCCGCACTTCCAAACCTGGAAAGCCGTAGCCCAAAAGAGCCTGGGCTGCCCGTCAGCCATCTTCCAAGACCGATAAGCCTGCCACATGACGGGGCAGGCCTCCCCCTGGGGGATTCCAGGGTGGGGGGCCGGCTTCTAGGGTATACCCAGAAATGGTTGAAGACCACTTCAGATGCCTGGGTATGGGAAGTCGTCACTCGAGGTTACGCCATAGCCTTCAAAAACCGACTCCTTCATCGATTTTGATCAGACATCCCGTTGGACCAGACAAAGGCAAACACTCTGCATTCGGTGGTACAGACCCTTCTGGATACAGAAGTTGTAGTACAGGTGCCTCTTGCTCGGAGGGGCCGGGGGTACTATTCTCCGCTGTTTCTAGTCCCGAAACCGAATGGGTCCTCCCGGCCCATTCTCAATCTCAAGGCATTGAACAAGTTTGTGAAGGTTTCCAAGTTCCGTATGGAAACCCTTCGCTCTATAGTTCAGGCCTTGGAACCTGGGGACTACATGGTCTCCCTGGATATACAGGATGTTTACCTGCATATTCCTATAGCAGCGTCACATCAGCGATACCTGAGGTTCGCTATTGGCAACCTTCATTACCAGTTTTGGACGTTACATTTTGGTTTAACAATGGCGCCGTGCGTTTTCACCAAAGTAATGGCGGTGATGACGGTGGTACTCCACCGTCAAGGGGTCAGGATACTGACGTACCTGGATGACTTGTTAATCCTGGCAAATTCCCCAGAATTTCTCCTGTGTCATCTGGATATGACGGTCTGGTTTCTACAAGCCCACGGGTGGCTCATCAACTGGAAGAAATCCTCCCTGGTCCCTGCTCAGAGCATGGTGCACCTGTGAGCGCTATTGGACACTCACAACCAGTGGTTGTTCTTGTCTCAGGAGAAAGTCCTGAAGCTTCAGGACAGGATTCGTTGCTTCCTTTATCGTCCACAAGTGTCGATACATTCGGTGATGCAGGTGCTGGGCCTCATGGTCTCAGCATTCGACATGGTGGAGTATGCTCAATTCCATTCTCGCCCCATCCAGAGGCCGATTCTAGCCAAGTGGGACAGCCTGCCTCACCGAATCAGGTCTCACATGATCTCATTGACTCCGGAGGTCCATCTGTCGCTACTTTGGTGGCTCCGTGACCAACAGTTGTGCAGGGGTCGTCCCTTCTGGATATCCAACTGGGTCCTGTTGACAACAGATGCCAGTCTAAGAGGTTTGGGTGTGGTGCTGGAGCAACACTCCCTTCAGGGTCGGTGGACCAAGGCGGAATCTCTCCTCTCGATCAACATTCTGGAATTGCGGGCGGTCTTCAATGCGTTGAACCTGGTCCAGCATTTAATTCAGAACCGTCCTGTTCAAATACAGTCGGACAACGCCACCACAGTGGCTTACATAAATCATCAAGGCGGCACTCGAAGCCGTTTGGCAATGAAGGAAGTCTCACGGATTCTACGTTGGGCGGAACGCCATCTACCGGCCATATCGGCAATATTCATTCCGGGAGTCCTGAATTGGGAAGCGGACTTTCTCAGTCGTCAGGACGTGCATGCCGGAGAGTGGAGCCTCCATCCAGAAGTGTTTCAACTCCTAGTGGAAAAGTGGGGTCTACCAGATTTAGATCTGATGGCGTCTCGACACAATCACAAGGTTGCGGTCTTCGAGCAAGGACAAGGGATCCTCAAGCAGCATTCCTGGATGCGCTGGTGGTGCCGTGGAGGTTTTGGCTGCCGTACGTGCTCCTCCGGTGTCACTCCTGCCCAGGGTAATTCGGAAGTTCAAGCAAGAAAAAGGAAATCTGCTTCTCATAGCTCCGGCGTGGCCCAGACGGCCCTGGTTCTCAGACCTGCAAGGCCTATCGTCAGAGCGTCCACTTCTGCTTCCACAACGCCCAGACCTCCTCGTTCAGGGCCCCTGTGTCTACCAGGACCTAGCCAGGCTGTCTTTGACGGCGTGGCTCTTGAATCTTCCGTCTTGAGGGCTAAGGGTTTTTCTTGAGGGCTAAGGGTTTTTCTGAAGAGGTCGTTAAAACTATGTTGCGGGCCGGGAAACTGGTTTCTGCTCGGATTTACTATAGGGTCTAGCATTCCTACTTTGGTGCGCATCTAATAATTATGACGCTTCCAAGTTTAGTACAGCCAAACTTTTGGCTTTTCTGCAGCAGGGCCGAGATTTAGGCCTGCGTCTGGCCTCCCTCAAGGTTCATATTTCGGCCTTGTCGGTGTGGTTTCAGAGAAAAATTGTGACTTTACCTGATGTTCATACTTTCACTCAGGGTGTGTTGCATATCCAACCTCCCTATGTCCCTCCTGTGTCTCCTTGGGACTTGTCGGTGGTTTTGGAGGCATTGCAGGAGCCTCCATTTGAACCCCTTGGTTCAGCTGACCTTAAGTGGCTTTCCCTTAAGGTGGTGTTCTTGCTGGCTATTGCCTCTGCTAGAAGAGTGTCGGATCTGGGTGCTTTGTCTTGTAGTTCCCCATATCTGATTTATCACCGTGACCGGGCGGTTCTTAGGACTCATCCCGGATATTTACCTAAGGTGGTTTCTTCGTTCCACCTTAATCAGGAGATTGTGGTTCCGGCCTTTGTCTCTCCTGATTTGTCTCCCAAAGAGCGGTCTTTGGATGTGGTACGGGCTCTCCGTATCTACGTGAAGAGAACTGCTTCTATTCGAAAATCTGATTCTCTCTTTGTTTTGTTTGGATTTCACAAACGTGGCTGGCCTGCTCACAAGCAGACCCTGGCCAGATGGATCAGAATGGTGATTGCACATGCTTATGTGAGGGCTGGTCTGTCAGCTCCTGCTCACATTACGGCCCATTCTACTCGGTCTGTTGGACCTTCTTGGGTGGCCCAACGTGGTGTGACCCTTGAACAATTTTGCAAGGCGGCTACGTGGTCCTCCGGTAACGCGTTCATAAGGTTCTATGCCTTCGATACTGCCGCTTCCCAGGATGCTTCCTTTGGATGCCGGGTTCTTGTGCCCGCTACAGTGCGTCCCCTCCCATAAGGAACTGCTTTAGCACATCCCCATTGTCCAATCCTTGTGGAGCCCAGTGTACCCCGCAGCATAAAACGAGATTTATGGTAAGAACTTACCTTTGTTATATCTCTTTCTGCGAGGTACACTGGGCTCCACAAGGAGCCCACCCTGACGCACTTAGCTTCTTTGGGTTGGTATGGCATTAGCCGCTGACACTTCTCTTGTCGTGAGTGTGTGGTGTATGTGGCTACGTTGTCAAGATCCTACTCTACACCCCATTTGTCCAATCCTTGTGGAGCCCAGTGTACCTCGCAGAAAGAGATTTAACAAAGGTAAGTTCTTACCATAAATCTTGTTTTTTTTCATCCACTAGAGCAGGCATTCCCAACCACGGTCGTCAAGGCACACCAACAGTGCAGGTTTTAGTGATATCCAGGCTGCAGCACAGATGGTTAAATCAAAATAACTGAGCTACTAATTAAGTCACCTGTGCTGAAGCCTGGATATCACTAAAACCTGCACTGTTAGTGTGCCATGAGGACCGTGGTTGGGAATGCCTGCACTAGAGGGTCACTGTAGTACTCTTGGGATATGGACGGTGTGATAGCAGGGATAGGCAAATTTCAATATTTAAATGTGTAACCCTCCTTCCCCTCCATACTCCCAAGATGCCTCAGTGTTTTTTGTGCCTTCACCAGGGAAGGTCGAATCCTGGAGTCATTCCAGGTTTTACTTTTTATTTTTCTAAATATTTTTTCTTTTTTTCAATCACACTCCCTTCCGAGCTTATTAGGAAGTGTGGGTCTGGGAGTGTGCTGCTGTTGTGCAGCGAAGGCTTGTCGGTGCTTAGACAGAGAAGCCCCACCATAGACCTTCATCACCGTTAGCTGACTCAGCCATGGCTGCAGGAGCTGGACGGAGCTTGAAGAGAAGCCCCATCGGAGCCTCCACATTACACTGAGGTAACGAGCGGGTGGGCAGCTCATCCTGCCGCCGCTCCGTTGCGCCAATTTGTGGCTGTGGATAGTGGAGCTGCTGCCCCACCATGTGCGTGGAACATTTTTTGCACGGGGAGAGCTGCTTACTGATGTATAATGCAGCAACTCAAACTCCCCCGCTTTCCAGCTCTTAGCAGCAGTCAGACACACACTGCCACTGGGCGCTCCACCGGTTCCCGGCAGCGCGGCTCCACACAACGCTGCCACTGGGCGCCTTTCAGTCTACACTTTGCCTACTCTAGACAACTGGGAAGCGGCTTACTGCAGCGCAGCTTCCAGCAGCGGTCAGATAATGCTGCCACTGGGCACCTGCCACAATCCACCGGCAGCGCGGATCCAAACAGCGCTGCCGCTGGGCGCCTGTCAGTATACATCTCGGCTGCTCCAGAGAAGCCCCATCACAGCACACATCTCCCCTGCTCTCCAGCTTCCATCAGCGCACTAGATCACAGGGAGTAGCTACTGCTGCAGGGCACCATCACTCAGAGGGGGGGTTGTGGGTGGAAGCTAGCTGTGGCTCACTAGCACTGCTTTATGCAGTGGGGGAGGTCATAGCGGTCCCTAATCCAGTGGTTCCCCTAATCTTAAGGGATGGTGGTCAGGGCTATAAGGGACATAACAGGCTATGAAGCCTAGGTTATGAGTGCTTTTGGAGTTACATAGGTTTTACATTTATGTTATAGTCTTATGTCTATGTTTAAAAAAAACACATGCTGGGATGCCTTTTTCATACAAAGGTTACACACCTACAAAATATGTCAGTCCTACAACACACGGCCACTGGAGGGGGCAGGGGTGTTTAGTAGGTGGCGCAGTGAACATCATAGATTTACTCTATAATGCAGTGCACGCGGTATTACAGACACTACAGTTATTTTCACTGAGTTGTGCAGACGTTGTCTCACTGTATTATTGTCTGTGTGCATGACAAAATCAGAAATAGCAGCTTGTCTGTGATAACTGTGAGAATCCCTGATTTGCAGTCACAGTTGTCCGCTGCACAAAAAGACCGTGAGGCAGCTAAGTCTGTTCACAGTTAATGCCGTCTGAGCAGCCAATGTGGGCACAGGATTTTTCGAGAACTTTGCTGGGTTTACGAAGTCCATGTATAGTTCAATTTCTAAGAATAATCATTTGTCTCATAATTACATTCTCACGATTCAGTGCCACATCTCAGAATTGGGCCAGGAGTCAGATAGTGAGGTCACTTATAGCCCTAGCTATGGTGATCTCATTAGAGCGGTACGCCAGCTGATAGGTTGCACTGAATCATATGACGTTTTATTGCTAGCAGACTAAGGGAGACTGTGTGTTTTTCTTATTCATATCTCTTAAGCAGTTAATAGAAGCATGGCTAAATCCAGCTAAACGCGTTTCTGTGACACCGCGATTTCTGTCTAAATATCCTTTCCTATAGGCTACAGGGATGTTGCTTACACCTGTTTTGAGTTGGAGTTTGGGTTAACAAGGCTGTAGTTGCATGGGCAAAACAGCTCAGGTAAGGCCTACAACAGGGGTTTTCCTCAGACCACCTTATATTTCTTACCGATCACATTTGTGAATTGGTTGAGTATTTATGTGTGGCTTCGATGAAACATAGAAACAAGAAGAAAAACAGACCAACCTGGGGGTCCCGCAATAACAACTTCATAGGAAGATAAGAGAGGTATTGACTATGGTGGTCATTCCGAGTTGTTCGCTCGTTATTTTTTTGTCGCAACGGAGCGATTAGTCGCTAATGCGCATGCGCAATGTCCACAGTGCGACTGCGCCTAGTAAATTTGCTATGCAGTTAGGTATTTTACTCACGGCATTACAAGGTTTTTTTCTTCGTTCTGGTGATCGTAATGTGATTGACAGGAAGTGGGTGTTTCTGGGCGGAAACTGGCCGTTTTATGGGTGTGTGCGAAAAAACGCTACCGTTTATGGGAAAAACGCGGGAGTGGCTGGAGAAACGGAGGAGTGTCTGGCCGAACGCTGGGTGTGTTTGTGACGTCAAACCAGGAACGAAACTGACTGAACTGATCGCAGTTGCCGAGTAAGTGTGGAGCTACTCAGAAACTGCTAAGAAGTGTCTATTCGCAATTTTGCTAATCTTTCGTTCGCAATTTTGATAAGCTAAAATTCACTCCCAGTAGGCGGCGGCTTAGTGTGTGCAAACCTGCTAAAAGCAGCTTGCGAGCGAACAACTCGGAATGAGGGCCTATATACGGTGAGGAGTACACTGCCCCTAGCCAGCAACCACTATATCGAACAATATAGGGAAAGGGGGGGGGGGGGATTCGGAAGTATAGGTGAGCGGCCAGAACAATGATATCGGCCGTCCAGACTGAAAAAGTATGCAAAACGGTTGAAATTTAAAGAGAGCCAGCACTAAACAGATCATGTGGGAACATACAGCAGAGAGATAACGTATAAAGCATTATAAATATACATCACCCAGAGGACCAATAGGAATGTAAAGAAATAGTCCATACAGTCCAACATAGGAACCCAAAGTTCACGAGCTGATGGAGGGAAAAAGCGGTATCATAAACGGCAACGTGTGCGGAGCAACAATGGATCAGGAGAGTTCCAAGATGAAGTTCATATAGCAGATTCATTCCGACACCGGGTCAGGGGCTGCGGTCTCCGAGAGAAAAGCAGCAGCATCTTCAGGGGTGGTAAAATCTTTAAAGGATGTGCCGTTGAAGATTCTCAGGTGTGCGGGATAGAGCAATGCAAACTTACGGCCTTCGTGAATCAAGTTAGAGCAGATAGGAGAGAACACCTTGCGGAGGAGCCTGGTAAGCTCCGGGGAGAAATCCTGAAAAAGCAATAGCTTGGCGTCTTCCCAAACAAGATCACGTACATGGCAGGAAGCGGACCATGGTGCTTCTTTATGGAGGAAATTAAGACAGCGAAACAGCATAGCAGGTGGATGAGGCGATATGGAAGAGGGACGGGAAGGACCCGTTCTGTGGGCACGTTCCACCGCAAGGTCCGAGCAAACATCTTGTACTCCAAGGAGATCAGGTAGTGTATGGCAGAAAAAGTGATAAAGAGCCAGCCTTTTAATTGATTCTGGCAGCCCAATGAGCCTGAGGTTGTTTAGACGCAACCTATTACCAAGGTCGTCAAGCTTCGACCACACCGTGGCCCTCATTCCGAGTTGATCGGTCGCTAGCTGCTTTTAGCAGCAGTGCAAACGCTAAGCCGCCGCTCTCTGGGAGTGTATCTCAGCTTAGTAGAAGTGCTCAAAAAAATGTTAACGCAGTTTCAGAGTAGCTCCAAACCTACTCCTACCTTGCGATCACTGCAGACAGTTTAGTTCCTGCTTTGACGTCACAAACACGCCCTGCGTTCGGCCAGCCACTCCCCCGTTTCCCCAGGCATGCCTGCGTTTTTACCGGACACGCCTGCGTTTTTTTTAGCACACTTCCGGAAAACGCTCAGTTACCACCCAGAAACACCCACTTCCTGTCAATCACTCACCGATCAGCAGAGCGACTGAAAAGCGTCGCTCACCCTTGTGTAAAACTGCATAGTTTTGTGTGAAAGTACTTTGCACGTGCGTACTGCGGCCCTTACGCATGCGCAGAAATGCCAATTTTTAGCCTGATAGCCGCGCTGCGGCCGAAAGCAGCTAGTGATCAACTCAGAATGAGGGCCATGTTTTAAGATTTCTGCAGTTTAGCAGAGATGTCAGAAAGTTCAGCAGTTTTTTTAAAAGTCTCACCAGCGGTATGCTCCACATGCAGAACACGTTTAGCCAATTGCTTATATTGACTCTTGCTATCCAGGACAGCCTGTTGTAGAGCAGCAGCATGTGACTATGCTTGTTCTTGAAACAGAGGCTGCAAAGTTTCCTTTACAGCCCTATATCTTTATAGGACAAAGAATGTGCAGGAGGTTGAGAGGGCAGTGGGCCCCCAGCAGCAGACCCAGCAGAGGCAGGAGGCACGGAAGGCAGAGGAGCCTGGCTGCCAGCAGGAGCAGCCACTGCTTGAGCTCCAGAGTCCAGGGAAGCTGCGGTGGCCATCTTGGAAATGGAGCCGCAGGCTTCAGGGTTGGCGCGGGGTGCTTTACCCTGCATCGTGGGATTCAAAATCCTGTCCATACAGGGGGGCTAGTAGTGCACAGGGTGGGTGGGGGGAGCGGACCGCTCAGTGGATGCCCGGAACGGGCGATATGCAGGGTTTAGTGGCGGGAGGCATCGGAGCTACAGAAGAGCTGTGTCACTCCATGCAGCGCCGGAACCAGAAGTCTCAATCACTGCTGTTCCTGTTCAAGTTTGGTTAGCATGGCTTTCCTCTTGTTTGTGTGTGCTGGTTCGAATCTCACCACTGTTCAGTTAAATCCTTCTCTCGAAGTATGTCCGTCTCCTCGGGCACAGTTTCTAGACTGAGTCTGGTAGGAGGGGCATAGAGGGAGGAGCCAGCCCACACTATTGATTTTTTTAAAGTGCCCATAGCTCCTAGTGGACCCGTCTATACCCCATGGTACTAATGTGGACCCCAGTATCCTCTACGGACTACAAGAAATGGATTTACTGGTAGGTAATTAAAATCCTATTTTTTCTGTTGTCTATTGCCATCACTATTACAAATCCATACAACCAGTGTTTATTATCATTCATTACACCCGGCACCCACTATAGTCAATCCCTCAGTGCAAGTCTTTCCTCCGCTCCATTTTACTCCATACACAGCCGCAGTACATCACTCAGGACTTTCTCCCATTCCCTACTCTTCCTTCTACTTCTGTCCTTCCACCGACAGATAACTCTGGTCATCTTGGTAGTAATCCCATACTGTTGCCAGTGGCATAAGTCCTGGTGGGCACCCTAGTACCGGTAGGCGCATCTAGTCTTAAGGGAAAAGTGGCTCTTATATGCATAAAGACCTGCTGGTGTACTCTATGGGTCTTACTGTGGGGTGACTAGGGTTATTGTCCAGAATATAGACCACGTGTCAAGCCACTGAACCTACCCCATATCCTTACAGTTATACCATGTGTCAAGCCATTCCACCATACCCGTCTCAAACCCAGATTTCTGCACCACTCAGTCCAGGTATATACTCTTGATCATAACAGCATAACCAGCTCTAAAATGGTAGTAGCCTCATGATTCGCTCATTTGTGGATGGATCCAGCGCAACAAAACACTGCCCAGATCCTGATTAGCCAGATCCAGGGTTTGACCTAGCAGCTACGGGATCTTTCTGTTTGAGGGGAAACTCAGGAGGAGAGCCATAGGTCTGAGTCCGTCTCGTCACCAACCCCAAGGGAACCAAAAGTCAATCTCCCAGATAGGTTTACCAGGGACCTTAAACACTTCATTAATTTCTGGGAGAGAGGCAAGTTTTATTTTAGGCTCAGGTCCCACTCTTCTGGTTCAGAGACCCAGCAGGTGGAGATCATAATGTCCCTCTTGCAAGGTGACACGCAATCTTAGGCATTTGCCCTTCCAGCAAATCACTCCAGTCTGTGTTCTGTGGATGCCTTCTGTAAAGCCCTGGGGCCTTAAAGACCCAGATCAGGCAACATCCACAGATGCTCACCATCGCTCCTTAAAATAATGAGGGAACACAGCCGAGGTTTATTGCACCGAATTTTGCCGTTGGGCCAATGATTGCGGTTGAAACGTCCCGGCCCTTCTAAGTTCCATTTAGGGCTTATGGAACAAATAAAAAATTTCCTTGTTCAATATCTTACTCTGGCTACCCTGGATGTTATAATGGAGTTAGCCATCAAGGTGGATAGGCGGTTTCGGGAACAGAAGATGGAAAAACAAGTTCCCTCACCATCATCTTGATGGACGGTGTCAGAGGTTGCTGTGGATACCGAGGAACCCATGCAGATCGGGGCATTCCGCTTGACCCCCCCAGGAAAATGCTAGGTGACGCAATCTTGGATTGTGTCTTTATTGCGGGGGCAAGGGGCATCTGGCAAATACTTGCCCGCAAAAGGCGGAAAACAAGTAGACCTGATGGGGGGAGTTTTCTCAGGTCTCTGTTCCATCTCCCTGAATAATTTGTTGTTGCTTCCTACTAAGATTGTCTCCTCTACCAGTCAGATTGAAGTGCCAACTTTTGTAGATTTCGGAGCCACTGGAAATTTTATGGATTTGGAATTTGCCCATGCCCGAGGAGTTCATGGAGAATTTAGATTCACCTATTTCCATCTGCGGTCTAGATGGCCATCCCCTCCTTAACGGTCGGGTGAACGCCTGGACATCAGTCCTTCATTTTTCTGTGGGAGCTTTACATTCTGAGGAGCTATCCTTCCTCCTAGTTCATTGCCCTCTTACTCCAATTGTTTTGGGCCTGCCTTGGCTAAAGTTATACAACCCGATGTTCCACTGGGGTACTGGATATCTTGTTTCTTGGGGTTCAGGATGTGCCGCTAAATGTTTGACCATACCGGTCCAATCAGTTCATCCAGTTCCTGAATGGTTGCCAACTCAGTATCTGGTATACGCGGACGTCTTCTCTAAACAACAAGCCTCCTCACTGATCTTATGATTGTGCAATTAATCTTATGCCTGGAGCCAAGCTTCCAAATGGTGCCCATACACTTGTGAGATAATCGGTGCTAACCTTCGATTTCGACTGGATCTGTGTGAGAACTCGGAGGATTGTATGCACACTTAAGGTACCTTTCGACGCGATGCGCGGGCATGCCGGTCGAATCTCGCGTCTCAAGATAGTATGTGCTGCCTTTAATTGTTATCGAATTGCTGCGTGAGCTCATGCTGTTTTTTACTACTTTCGATTTATCACACTGCGATGTGCGATATGTGAAGACAGGAGCTGACTTTCTGGACACTCCTCTTCCCCTCACTGCGCACATGACTGGAGAGGAGGCTGGAAGCGCGCTGCTGAGCTCCCAAACAAACCGCACAGGGTAGGCAGGCTATACCACTGGCCACCAATGACTATTATTCTTTTTTACCAACACTGCCCACCATTATGCTGCTGCACCCAGAATTATACTGGCCCACTGCCCAAAATGCTGCACCACTGCAAGCCCCAGGCAGCCGCGCCATAAACGCCATTAGTCTGTCTCTACTACTGGAGGCCCGTTCACAGCTGCTCCGAAAACCAGATGAATTTGATGACTTTGCATCATATGTGAGTAAAACTATGCGTAAGGTTTCTGCGCAGCAGCAAGTAGAGTGCCAGCGCCTGATGTCACAGGTTTTGTACCAAACACTCTCAGGACAACGGACACCAGAGTGGAAAGTTCATGGGCCAGAGCCTCAAGCACCTGCTCATCTCCCATTGACCTTCAGTTCACCACCCACCTACCCTTCCTCCAGTACCCATCCTTCTCCGCATCACAGCTACCATTCCGGTTATCCGCAACCGCAGACCCCATACAACTACCCTTCCTCCACTCTCCATCCTCCTCAAATCCCTCCTCATCAAACCAGCCACCCTTTCCATGATCGTCAACACCCACCCCCATCCACCCACCCTTTCCCCACTATCCAATCTCCTCAAACCAGCTACCCTTCCCAAGGCAGCCACACATCCACCGTCCCCTCCGCAATTTTGACCTCCTTGATGTCACAGGGGGGACAAGAGGAGCAGGAGACAAGTGTCTTTCAAATATAGGGTGATTCTCATTTACTGCTGCCCTTGTTATACATACCAAGAGATGTGGTGCATTCTGATACTACGGTGAGTGTCAAAGCTTTCAGGCGGACAATGCACAAATACTGCTAGGGACAGATTGATGGTACCAGGGTCCCATCTTCCTGCCCCTAGCTGCACATGTGCATTGCGCCCCTGGCATCGGTGGCACTCAACACCGCAGTATCAAAATGCACCACATCTATTGGTATATATAGCATTTTTTTTATCATTTCATAAATGTAATGATGCGCATGTGCTGCATCATGAAAACCATGGTTAAGAGTGGCACCGCTTTCAGGCGCACAATACACACATGTTGCTAGGGGAAGGTTGTTGGTTCCCGGGGAACCACAATCTGCACCTACCTTCATGTGTGTATTGACAGTCCGTAAATTTGCAATATTTGTCCAGACCCAGGCCACAGAATCCGCTTTGAAGGTTGGCTTTGACTACTCCACCAGGCGGTTATAGGCAGTCTCTCTCTTCTGTTTGTTCAGTCACCCACAGGCACTCTTCCTCACGGTACACTCTGATATCATGTGCCACTACCACCATTTATCATACTGCACCAGATGCTACCATAAAGATACTGTTCGAAAAAGTTCAGCCATGTTGGTTGCATATTTATAAAAAGTTATATGTTGATATATATATGGAATTTGTTTTACGTTTCTCAAATGTAAATGCTGCCCTTGCTATATATAGCAACAGATGTGCTGCATTGTGATACTACGGCATTGAGTGGCACCCCTACCAGGGGCACAATGCACACATGCAACTTGGTGCAGGTTGATGGTACCGGGGACTCATCTTCCTACCCTAAGTTGCATGTGTGCATTGTGCCCCTGGCTGCGGTGCCACTCAACGCCGTAGTATCAAAATGCACCACATTTGTTGCCATATACAGCATTTTCTTTATCATCTCATAAATGTAATGATGCACATGTGCTGCATCATGAAAACTTTATACTGTTTGTTGACGTTCAGCCATGTTGGCCGCATATACAATTATGTCTTGAAATAAAAAGCACATATCTTTTCTACGCAATTTCAGTTTGAAAAATAAAACATTTTGTTACACGACAAGCAATGTGTGGTGTAATTTTCTTACCTTGCAGTACTTATACTGAAGCACTTTGATAATAGCCTTGCAGGTTTCAGGTATGATGTGTCCCAAAGCCTGCGCAGAGATACGTGTCCCATATTTCAGGTCCTCAAACAACTGTCCAGTAGCAAGGAACCGCAGGGTAGCCACGAGCCTCTCCTCAGCAGGGATAGGAATCCGCCATTTGGTATACCGCTTCTGTATGAGGGGGGTCACCAGATGCAGCAACTCCTGGAAGGTGTCGTCATCCATGTGCAGGAAGTTGCGGTAGTCATCCGGGTTGTTGTCCCTGATCTCATCCAGGAGGGGCATGTAGGAGCGAGTAGGCCGCTTAAGCAGCCACTCCTTGGTCCAGCAAGATCTCTCCCTCCGCCTTTCCTGGGCCCTCACTCTGTCTGCCCTCATCTTCAGCACAGAGTAGCACATGAGAGCCTGATAGCGAGTAGAATCCATCTCTACACACACACACAGCAATATAGAAACACTTTGTAATGCAAGCAGAACAAAGCAGTGGGGGTCATTCTGAGTTGTTCGCTCGCTAGCAGATTTTAGCAGCATTGTACATGCTAGGCCGCCGCCCTCTGGGAGTGTATGTTAGCTTAGCAGAATAGCGAACGAAAGATTAGCAGAACTGCTACTAAATAATTTGTTGCAGTTTCTGAGTAGCTCCAGACTTACTCCTACACTGCGATCCGCTCAGTCCGTTTCGTTCCTGGATTGACGTCACAAACACGCCCTGCGTTCGGCCAGCCACTCCCCCTTTTCTCCAGACACTCCCACGTTTTTTCCTGGCACGCCTGCGTTTTTCCGCACACTCCCAGAAAACGGCCAGTTTCCGCCCAGAAACACCCACTTCCTGTCAATCACACTCCGAGCACTTCAACGATGAAAATTCTTCGTTCGGACGTGAGTAAATTTACTAAGTTTTGTGTTAAAATATTTAGCGCATGCGTACCATGCGCAAGCGCATTTTAGCCTTAATCGCTCCGTTGTGAAAATCGGCAACGAGCAATCAACTCGGAATGACCCCCAGTGCACGGTAGCTAGCAATGTGGAACGAGCAGCAGGTATAAACCAAACTTCTCTAGTCACAGAGCAAACAGAAGAGCACAGACTATAAAATGGCTGCTTGTTTATATATCGCCAGCTATCCACTATTAGTATTTGAAACCAATTACAATAAAGGTTATGTTTTATAGGAAGTTGTCCTATACCTAGATTCAGATTTTTCATTACAGTAAGTTACAGATGAGTGCCCCAATGTAGAATACTTTTTCTTTTTGCGTTTTAATATGTTTATATATCCCCCAGATAGGCCAGCCCTCTATTTACATTTTTAGAAATCTCGCAGATAAATCTGGTGTGCTTTTGGTCAGCATGCCATGCGCTCGCATTCGTGCTTCCGATACCACCCGATTTCCGGTCGTAAGGGGCATGAGATAAATCGCAAGATTGTATGCGCATCGAATGCACAAAAAAATGCACTTTCGATGCGATTTGTCTAAAGGTGTGCTTGAAAGGAAATCGGGCCCGATATCGCGTTGAAGGCAATCGGACAAGTGTATGGGCACCAAAGGATCGGCTTTATGCATGATCTTTGCCCGAGACTAAATCCACGGAGGAGTACATCCGGGAGAGTTTGGAGAAGGGTTTTATTTGCCCATCCAAATCACCGGTAGGAGCAGGTTTTTTCTTTGTGGGCAAAAAGACGGTTTATTGCAGCCATGCATAGACTATAGTGGTCTGAATAAGGTGACAATAAAAAATTCTTACCCCTTACCTTTAATTTCTATTTTGTGTGATCAGTTGAGGGAAGCTACAATTTTTTTTAAAATTGATTTATGTGGAACATATAACCCAGACTTGCCTACTCTCCCGGAATGTCCGGGAGGCTCCCGAAAATCGGGTGACCCTCCCGGCCCCCCGGAAGAGCAGGCAAGTCTCCCAATTACAGGGCCCCCCCCCTGCCCGGCCGCCCACTTAGCGAGTAAAGTGGGCGGTCCAGACAGGCGATGACGCGATTCTTGTTAAATCGCGTCATCATAGCCACGCCCCCTGCTGTATAATGCTGGTAATAGCGGCATTACACAGCGAAGGGCGGGGCTTACACGGGACAATCCCGTAGTCACCCCCAGCCCGCCTCCGACACGCCCCCGGTCCGCCTACGCCACGCCTCCGGTCCGCCCCCCTCTGCACTCACATCGCAGCCCGCCCCCCTGCCGAACCGACCTGGCTGCTCTCTCCCGGAGAGAGCAGCCAAAAAGTCGGTAAATATGATATAACCTCATACGGATCCAGCAGGGGGATAAATGGAAGACCGCCTTTATTACACATACAGGTCATTATGAGTATTTAGTTATGCCGTATGGACTTTCTAAAGCTCCTGCTGTCTTTCAGGATCTCATTAATGATGTCTTCCGAGAAATTCTGGGAAAGTTTGTGGTCGTCTATTTAGATGATATCTTGATTTATTCACGTACCATCCAGGAACATCGCATTCAGGTTAAGGCGGTTCTCTCGAAACTAAAAACAAAAAAATCATCTTTATTCTAAATTGGAGAAGTGTGAATTGAAGGTGGAGAAGACCAAAACAAAAAACTGCAACAGACGAGCGCCTAATCATCAAATAAAAAATGAAAACCAATACATGTTTCATAGAATTAAATAATCACAATTTTATGTTCCTGATAGTCTGCGCTTGCCGGAATACTATGTGTAGTATTGTAGTGATAGCATAGAACAAGAACAAACGAGCGTCCTCGGCTTCAATGTCTCGAAGGAGAAAGACACGTGAACGTGACGAAACGCGTCAGGACCCGCCCCTATCCACACTCAGCTCAGGTGAAATCTTCCAGGTGCTCCTTGGTCCCCGCTGCACCCTCCGTCTACAGCATCCGACATCAGCGGCTTCAGCGCACACGCCGCCACGACCGGGTTGTGAGAGAGACGGTCTCTTCCTTTCCGCTGCACAGCGTATATGGGCATTGCAGGACATTGAAGCCGAGGACGCTCGGCTCTTACCAGCCCATTTTGGAAAGGTATTGAATATCAATTTTAACCGAGGGACTTTTAATCCATTAGGATCCCACCAGCACACCTGGTACTTATCAATTATCTAACAAGTGGAACACGGAACTTTTCACCCCAAAAAAGCTGAGTTATCACAATATACCACTAGTTCACGTCTAGTGATTGTTCTTACATATATATATATATAATTCACCGGTTATTGGATAATTAATCTTTTTATATGTTTTATCAATAAACATTGTTATTTTTTTACGTTGGCTCTCTGTACATTATGTTTTGTTCCTGATATGCTTGTTCTCTTTTTGAAGGTGGAGAAGGTAGCCTTTCTGGGGCACATAATCACATCCAAAGGATCCGAAGAAACTCCAGGCGATTCTAGATTGGGTCCATACCCAGACTTCTGTGCCACTCAGTCCAGGTATATAGTCCGGATCATAACACTAACACTCAAAGCTCCATTCCAGCACCCAGAACGGCTGGATAACACGCTCAGAGCTCCATTCCAGCACCCAAAACGGCTGGATAACACGCTCAGAGCTCCATTCCAGCACCCAGAACGGCTGGATAACACGCTCAGAGCTCCATTCCAGCACCCAAAACGGCTGGATAACACGCTCAGAGCTCCATTCCAGCACCCAGAACGGCTGGATAACATACTCAGAGCTCCATTCCTGCACCCAGAACGGCTGGATAACACACTCAGAGCTCCATTCCAGCACACAGAACGGCTGGATAACACACTCAGAGCTCCATTCCAGCACCCAGAACGGCTGGATAACACACTCAGAGCTCCATTCCAGCACACAGAACGGCTGTATAACATACTCAGAGCTCCATTCCTGCACCCAGAACGGCTGTATAACATACTCAGAGCTCCATTCCAGCACCCAGAACGGCTGTATAACACACTCAGAGCTCCATTCCTGCACCCAGAACAGCTGGATAACACACTCAGAGTTCCATTCCTGCACCCAGAACGGCTGGATAACACACTCAGAGCTCCATTCCAGCACACAGAACGGCTGGATAACATACTCAGAGCTCCATTCCAGCACACAGAACGGCTGGATAACACACTCAGAGCTCCATTCCAGCACACAGAACGGCTGGATAACACACTCAGAGCTCCATTCCAGCACCAGGAACGGCTGTATAACACACTCAGAGCTCCATTCCAGCACCCAGAACGGCTGTATAACACACTCAGAGCTCCATTCCAGCACATAGAACGGCTGGCTAACATACTCAGAGCTCCATTCCTGCACCCAGAACAGCTGTATAACATACTCAGAGCTCCATTCCTGCACCCAGAACAGCTGTATAACATACTCAGAGCTCCATTCCAGCACCCAGAATGGCTGTATAACACACTCAAATCTCCATTCCAGCACCCAGAATGGCTGGATAACATACTCAGAGCTCCATTCCAGCACCCAGAACGGCTGGATAACATACTCAGAGCTCCATTCCAGCACCCAGAACAGCTGGATAACATACTCAGAGCTCCATTCCAGCACCCAGAACGGCTGGATAACACACTCAGAGCTCCATTCCAGCACCCAGAACAGCTGGATAACACACTCAGAGCTCCATTCCAGCACACAGAACGGCTGGATAACACACTCAGAGCTCCATTCCAGCACACAGAACGGCTGGATAACACACTCAGAGCTCCATTGCAGCACCCAGAACGGCTGTATAACACACTCAGAGCTCCATTCCAGCACATAGAACGGCTGGCTAACATACTCAGAGCTCCATTCCTGCACCCAGAACAGCTGTATAACATACTCAGAGCTCCATTCCAGCACCCAGAACGGCTGTATAACACACTCAGAGCTCCATTCCAGCACCCAGAACAGCTGTATAACACACTCAGAGCTCCATTCCAGCACCCAGAACGGCTGGATAACACACTCAGACCTCCATTCCTGCACCCAGAACAGCTGTATAACACACTCAGAGCTCCATTCCAGCACCCAGAACGGCTGGATAACACACTCAGAGCTCCATTCCAGCACACAGAACGGCTGGATAACATACTCAGAGCTCCATTCCAGCACCCAGAACAGCTGGATAACACACACAGAGCTCCATTCCAGCACCCAGAACGGCTGGATAACACACTCAGAGCTCCATTCCAGCACCCAGAACGGCTGGATAACACACTCAGAGCTCCATTCCTGCACCCAGAACGGCTGGATAACACACTCAGAGCTCCATTCCAGCACCCAGAACGGCTGGATAACACACTCAGAGCTCCATTCCTGCACCCAGAACGGCTGGATAACACACTCAGAGCTCCATTCCAGCACCCAGAACGGCTGGATAACACACTCAGAGCTCCATTCCTGCACCCAGAACGGCTGGATAACACACTCAGAGCTCCATTCCAGCACCCAGAACGGCTGGATAACACACTCAGAGCTCCATTCCAGCACCCAGAACGGCTGGATAACACACTCAGAGCTCCATTCCTGCACCCAGAATGGCTGTATAACATACTCAGAGCTCCATTCCAGCACACAGAATGGCTGAATAACACACTCGGAGCTCCATTTCTTTCTATTCAGTATTGGATGCACAGTACTATGCACCATTTGTATTACGGTACCGGTGGGATCTGCGCCACCAGTATTACGTTAACGGCGGGGTCTGCGCCACGTTATTACGGTAACGGCGTGGTCTACGCCACCAGTATTACGGTAACGGTGGGGTTTGCGCCACGTTATTACGGTAACGGCGGGGTCTGCGCCACCTGTATTACGGTAACGACGAGGTCTGCTCCACCTGTATTACGGTAATGGCGGGGTCTGCGCCACCTGTTATTACGGTAATGGCGGGGTCTGCGCCACCTGTTATTACGGTAACGGTGGGGGCTGCATCACCTGTATTTCAGTAATGGCGGGGTCTGCGCCACCTGTATAATGGTAATGACGGGGTCTGCTCCACCTGTATTATGGTAAAGGCGGGGTCTGCGCCACCTGTATTACGGTAACGGCAGGGTCTGCGCCACTTGTATTATGGTAACGGCAGGGACTGCGCCACCAATACTACGGTTACAGCGGGGTCTGCTCCACCTGTATTACGGTAACGGCAGGGTCTGCGTAACCTGTATTACGGTAATGACGGGGTCTGCTCCATCAGTAATACGGTAACGGCGGGGTCTGCGTCACCTGTATTACGGTAATGGCGGGGTCTGCGCCACCTGTAATACCGTAACGGCGGGTCTGCTTCACCTGTATTACGGTAACGGCGAGGTCTGCGTCATCTGTATTACAGTAACGGCAGGGTCTGCTCCACCTGTATTACGTTAACGGCAGGATCTGCGCCACCAGTATTACGGTAATGGTGGGGTCTGCGCCACGTTATTACGGTAACGACGGGGTCTGTGCCACCTGTATTACGGTAACGACGGGGTCTGCTCCACCTGTATTACGGTAACGACGGGGTCTGCTCCACCTGTATTACGGTAACGTCGGGGTCTGCACCACCTGTTATTACGGTAATGGCGGGGTCTGCGCCACCTGTTATTACGGTAACGGTGGGGGCTGCATCACCTGTATTTCAGTAATGGCGGGGTCTGCGCCACCTGTATTATGGTAAAGGTGGGGTCTGCACATCCTGTATTACGGTAACGGCAGGGTCTGCGCCACTTGTATTACGGTAACGGCGGGGTCTGCGCCACCAATACTACGGTTACGCGGGGTCTGCTCCACCTGTATTACGGTAACGGCAGGGTCTGCGTAACCTGTATTACGGTAATGACGGGGTCTGCTCCATCAGTAATACGGTAACGGCGGGGTCTGCATCGCCTGTATTACGGTAACAGCGGGGTCTGCGCCACCTGTATTACAGTAACGGCAGGGTCTGCTCCACCTGTATTACGTTAACGGCGGGGTCTGCGTCATCTGTATTACAGTAACGGCAGGATCTGCACCACCAGTATTACGGTAACGGTGGGGTCTGCGCCACCTGTATTACGGTAACGGCAGGGTCTGCGCCACTTGTATTACGGTAACGTCAGGGTCTGCTTCACCTGTATTACGGTAACGGCGAGGTCTGCGTCATCTGTATTACAGTAACGGCAGGATCTGCACCACCAGTATTACGGTAACGGTGGGGTCTGCGCCACCTGTATTACGGTAACGGCAGGGTCTGCGCCACTTGTATTACGGTAACGTCAGGGTCTGCGCCACCTGTATTACGGTAACGGCAGGGTCTGCGTAACCTGTATTACGGTAATGACGGGGTCTGCTCCATCAGTAATACGATAACGGCGGGGTCTGCGTCATCTGTATTACGGTAACGGCGGGTCTGCTTCACCTGTATTACGGTAACGCATACTTGCCTACCTGACCCTCTCCATGAGGGAGAAAATGCTCTGTTCCTGGACTCTCCTGGTAATGTATGATTGCCATCACCTGTGGTGAAACACCTTTCTTATCAATTAACTAGGTCACCACAGGTGATGGCAATCATACATTACCAGGAGAGTCCAGGAACAGAGCATTTTCTCCCTCATGGAGAGGGTCAGGTAGGCAAGTATGCTGTACAGGGATAATGCAGCACCAGAGGCTGCTCCAGCTGCACTATAACGAGGCACCAGAGGCTGCTCCCCCTGTAGTACAGCAACCTGACACCAGAGCTGCTCAGCCTATAGAATAATAAATATATAATTTCCTGCTGCCAGACACAGCAATGGCTGCTCTCTGCTCCTGCTGCCTTGTGGGAAAGATAGAAGGAAGGCGGAGCTCAGACCAGGGGAAAATGGCCGCCGCTACTGACGTCACTACTCGGCCAGTAAACCTATGGTTGTGAACCTATTGCGGCTGCTGCTGCCGGACTGATCTACAAGAAAATGGCCGCCGGCCTCCTGCACTGAGGACACGTATGATACAGTCATTTCAGAGGGCGGTGCTGTGGCCAGGGTGTAGGAGGGGAGGGGCCAGTCACCAGGAAGCAGCTTGTGCCAATCACACACTACTTTCGGGCTATGCTTTCCACCTTACTTCCGGCTTGTGCGTTCCACATTACTTCCGGCCTGTGCGTTCCATACACAGGAAGAGAGTTTCTATCGTTCGCTGCAGCTTCCCAGTGACCGTCGAGATCAGGTAATGGCGTCTTACTATACAGGGGGAGCAGCCTGTGGTGTCCTGTTATTATTATAAAAGGGGAGCAGCCTGTGGTGTCCAATTACTATTGTCCTGTTATTCTTACAGGGGGAGCGGCCTGCGGTGTCCCGTTGTTATTATTATTATACAGGGGGAGCGGCCTGTGGTGTCCCGTTATTATTATTATTATTATTATTATTATTATTATACATGGGGAGCAGCCTGTGGTGTTTTGTTAATATTGTCCTGTTATTCTTATACAGGGGTGCAGCCTCTGGTGTCCTGTTGTTGTTTTTATTATACAGGAGGAGCAGCCTGTATTGTCCTGTTATTATTATACAGGGGAGCAGCCTGTGGTGTCCTGTTATTCTTATACAGTGGGAGCAGCCTGTGGTGTCCTGTTATTCTTATACAGGGGGAGCAGCCTGTGGTGTTCTGTTATTCTTATACAGGGGGAGCAGCCTGTGGTGTTCTGTAATTATTATTATACATGGGGAGCGGCCTGTGGTGTCCTGTTATTATTATTATTATACAGGGGGAGCGGCCTGCGGTGTCCCGTTATTATACATGGGAAGCGGCCTGTGGTGTCCCGTTATTATTATTATTATTATTATTATTATTATTATTATTATACAGGGGGAGCGGCCTGTGGTGTTTTGTTAATATTCTTATACAGGAGTAGCAGCCTGTGGTGTCCAATTATTATTATACAGGGGTGGTGTCCTGTTATTATACGGGCAGTCTGGTGTTATGGCTCTATGTTTTGCCTTTGCGAGTGACACACTGGTGGTCCCAGTCCCAGCTATAACAGGGAATTCTAGACTTTGTGTCTGTAAGAAAACAAAAGTTGGACACATGCAGTGTCTGTATGATGTTTGGTCCCCTCACAATAGGAGCACATGAGATGCAGTGACCCTGCAGTGTCTGTATGATGTACGGTCCCCTCACAATAGGAGCACATGAGATGTAGTGACCCTGCAGTGTCTGTATGATGTGCGGTCCCCTCACAATAGGAGCACATGAGATGCAGTGACCCTGCAGTGTCTGTATGATGTACGGTCCCCTCACAATAGGAGCACATGAGATGCAGTGACCCTGCAGTGTCTGTATGATGTACGGTCCCCTCACAATAGGAGCACATGAGATGTAGTGACCCTGCAGTGTCTGTATGATGTACGGTCCCCTCACAATAGGAGCACATGAGATGCAGTGACCCTGCAGTGTCTGTATGATGTACGGTCCCCTCACAATAGGAGCACATGAGATGCAGTGACCCTGCAGTGTCTGTATGATGTACGGTCCCCTCACAATAGGAGCACATGAGATGCAGTGACCCTGCAGTGTCTGTATGATGTACGGTCCCCTCACAATAGGAGCACATGAGATGCAGTGACCCTGCAGTGTCTGTATGATGTACGGTCCCCTCACAATAGGAGCACATGAGATGTAGTGACCCTGCAGTGTCTGTATGATGTACGGTCCCCTCACAATAGGAGCACATGAGATGCAGTGACCCTGCAGTGTCTGTATGATGTACGGTCCCCTCACAATAGGAGCACATGAGATGTAGTGACCCTGCAGTGTCTGTATGATGTACGGTCCCCTCACAATAGGAGCACATGAGATGTAGTGACCCTTCAGTGTCTGTATGATGTACGGTCCCCTCACAATAGGAGCACATGAGATGCAGTGACCCTGCAGTGTCTGTATGATGTACGGTCCCCTCACAATAGGAGCACATGAGATGTAGTGACCCTGCAGTGTCTGTATGATGTACGGTCCCCTCACAATAGGAGCACATGAGATGTAGTGACCCTGCAGTGTCTGTCTGTTTGATTAACAGGACCCAGAGCCCCATCACGGTGCTTCCACCTCACTCATTCACTGATACATGAGAGACACAATGACCAGGAGATCCTGGAACTCGCCAACAAGATCATTCAGCTGCTGACTGGAGAGGTGACTGCTGGGAATGGGACATTATACAGTAACACCAGGGGATGTGTCTGGGGGATGACTGGAGAGGTGACTGCTGGGAATGGGACATTATACAGTAACACCAGAGGATGTGTCTGGGTGATGACTGGAGAGGTGACTGCTGGGAATGGGACATTATACAGTAACACCAGGGGATGTGTCTGGGTGATGACTGGAGAGGTGACTGCTGGGAATGGGACATTATACAGTAACACCAGGGGATGTGTCTGGGTGATGACTGGAGAGGTGACTGCTGGGAATGGGACATTATACAGTAACACCAGGGGATGTGTCTGGGTGATGACTGGAGAGGTGACTGCTGGGAATGGAGCATTATACAGTAACACCAGGGGATGTGTCTGGGTGATGACTGGAGAGGTGACTGCTGGGAATGGGGCATTATACAGTAACACCAGGGGATGTGTCTGGTTGATGACTGGAGAGGTGAGTTCTGGGAATGGGACGTTATACAGTAACACCAGGGGACGTGTCTGGGTGATGACTGGAGAGGTGACTGCTGGGAATGGGACATTATACAGTAACACCAGGGGATGTGTCTGGTTGATGACTGGAGAGGTGACTGCTGGGAATGGGACATTATACAGTAACACCAGGGGATGTGTCTGGGTGATGACTGGAGAGGTGAGTTCTGGGAATGGGACGTTATACAGTAACACCAGGGGACGTGTCTGGGTGATGACTGGAGAGGTGACTGCTGGGAATGGGACATTATACAGTAACACCAGGGGATGTGTCTGGGTGATGACTGGAGAGGTGACTGCTGGGAATGGGACATTATACAGTAACACCAGGGGATGTGTCTGGGTGATGACTGGAGAGGTGACTGCTGGGAATGGGACATTATACAGTAACACCAGGGGATGTGTCTGGGTGATGACTGGAGAGGTGACTGCTGGGAATGGGACATTATACAGTAACACCAGGGGATGTGTCTGGGTGATGACTGGAGAGGTGACTGCTGGGAATGGGACATTATACAGTAACACCAGGGGATGTGTCTGGGTGATGACTGGAGAGGTGACTGCTGGGAATGGGACATTATACAGTAACACCAGGGGATGTGTCTGGTTGATGACTGGAGAGGTGAGTTCTGGGAATGGGACGTTATACAGTAACACCAGGGGACGTGTCTGGGTGATGACTGGAGAGGTGACTGCTGGGAATGGGGCATTATACAGTAACACCAGGGGATGTGTCTGGTTGATGACTGGAGAGGTGACTGCTGGGAATGGGACATTATACAGTAACACCAGGGGATGTGTCTGGGTGATGACTGGAGAGGTGACTGCTGGGAATGGGACATTATACAGTAACACCAGGGGATGTGTCTGGGTGATGACTGGAGAGGTGACTGCTGGGAATGGGACATTATACAGTAACACCAGGGGATGTGTCTGGGTGATGACTGGAGAGGTGACTGCTGGGAATGGGACATTATACAGTAACACCAGGGGATGTGTCTGGGTGATGACTGGAGAGGTGACTGCTGGGAATGGGACATTATACAGTAACACCAGGGGATGTGTCTGGGTGATGACTGGAGAGGTGACTGCTGGGAATGGGACATTATACAGTAACACCAGGGGATGTGTCTGGTTGATGACTGGAGAGGTGAGTTCTGGGAATGGGACGTTATACAGTAACACCAGGGGACGTGTCTGGGTGATGACTGGAGAGGTGACTGCTGGGAATGGGGCATTATACAGTAACACCAGGGGATGTGTCTGGTTGATGACTGGAGAGGTGACTGCTGGGAATGGGACATTATACAGTAACACCAGGGGATGTGTGTGGGTAATGACTGGAGATGTGACTGCTGGAAATGGGATGTTATACAGTAACACCAGGGGATGTGTCTGGGTGATGACTGGAGAGGTGACTGCTGGGAATGAGGCATTATACAGTAACACCAGGGGATGTGTCTGGGTGATGACTGGAGAGGTGACTGCTGGGAATGAGGCATTATACAGTAACACCAGGGGATGTGTCTGGGTGATGACTGGAGAGGTGACTGCTGGGAATGGGGCGTTATTCAGTAACACCAGGGGACGTGTCTGGGTGATGACTGGAGAGGTGACTGCTGGGAATGGGGCATTATACAGTAACACCAGGGGATGTGTCTGGGTGATGACTGGAGATGTGACTGCTGGGAATGGGACATTATACAGTAACACCAGGGGACGTGTCTGGGTGATGACTGGAGAGGTGACTGCTGAGAATGGGACATTATACAGTAACACCAGGGGATGTGTCTGGGTAATGACTGTATCTCTGTGTATGTCAGGTTCCTATAAGGTGTCAGGATGTCACTGTCTATGTCTCCATGCAGGAGGGGGAGTATATAGAGGAACACAGGGGTCTGCACAAGGACGTGATGATGGAGAATCACCGGCCCCTCACATCACTGGGTAAGAGGAGACTGTCATGTATTGTACAGGGGAGAGCAGGTATGGGGCCCCCTACATACACACATCATCTGATAATCACAGTTTGAGATTGGATACTAGGATTATTGAATGGATAAGATCTTGGTTGCAGGATAGAAAACAGAGAGTAGTGGTAAATGGAGTGCATTCACAGGAGGGAAATGTTACCAGTGGAGTACCCCAGGGATCTGTTATTGGATCAGTGCTTTTTAATATCTTTATTGGTGACATTGTAAATGGCATTAAAAGGAAAGTATGCCTTTTTGCAGATGACACAAAGGTATGCAACAGTGTAGACACACCAGGTGGGGTAAAACAAATGACTGAGGATCTAGGTAGACTAGAGGAATGGTCAAGAGTGTGGCAATTACAGTTTAATGCCCAAAAATGCAAAATCATGCACTTGGTTCTCATAAATCCAAAGGCTAAATATAGTATTAATGACACTATACTGGAATCTACTGAGGAGGAAAGGGATCTAGGAGTCACTATTTCAGGTGACATAAAGGCAGATAAGCAATGTAACAAGGCAATGAGGAAGGCTAATCAGATGCTTGGCTGCATTGGGAGAGGAATCAGCAGCAGAAAGAAGTCATAATGCCACTGTGTAGGTCATTGGTACGGACTCATCTAGAATACTGTGTTCAATTCTGGAGGCCATATCTTCAAAAGGATATTAATACATTGGAGACTGTACAAAGAAGGGCAACTAAAATGGTGCATGGCCTACATCACAAAACATACCCAGAAAGACTAAGAAATCTCAATATGTATAGTTTGGAGCAGAGAAGGGAAAGGGGGGACATGATAGAAACGTTAAAATATATCAAGGGTTTTAACAAAGTCCAGGAGGGAAACATTCTCCAAATGAAGAGAAGCAATAGGACACGAGGACATGCACTGAGACTGGAGGGGGGGAGGTTCAAGAGAAATATGAGGAAAAATGACTTCACAGAAAAGGTAGTGGACAAGTGGAATAGCCCCCCATCAGATGTGGTAGAGGCATAGACAGTAGAGCAAATTAAACATGCATGGGATAGACACAAGGATTATCCTTACACAGAAATAAGGATCAAATAAGGTTTGAGCTAAAAATATGGTAAAAAAAAAAAGGGTGCAGACTAGATGGGCCAAGTGGTTCTTATCTGCCGTCACATTCTATGGGGGAAATTACTAAGCTCCCGATTTTGACCGAGATGCCGTTTTTTCATCAAAGTGTCATCTCGGTAATTTACTAAGCACTAATCACGGCAGTGATGAGGGCATTCGTAATTTTTTGCAAGTTCAGGTAAAAAATTACGAATGAATACACCATCGGTCAAAACGCGGCTGTTTAAGTATGAATCTCGGTCATTTACTAAGAAGTGCAAAGCAAAAAACAAACAAACACTGCCGTGAAAAATTACAACTCGTAAAAAAGTGCTAAAAAAAAACGGACCTTTTTTTTTTATTCGTGATTGGATAGGCATGCACGGATCCATGAGATCCGTGCATGTATATCAGTGGGAAGGGGTGGGAAAGTGCTTATTTGATCAAAAAAAATTGCGTGGGGTCCCCCCTCCTAAGCATAACCAGCCTCGGGCTCTTTGAGCCGATCCTGGTTGCAGAAATATGGGAAAAAAAATGACAGGGGTTCCCCCATATTTAAGCAACCAGCATCGGGCTCTGCGCCTGGTCCTGGTCCCAAAAATACGGGGGACAAAAAGAGTAGGGGTCCCCCGTATTTTTAAAACCAGCACCGGGCTCCACTAGCTGGACAGATAATGCCACAGCCGGGGGTCACTTTTATATAGTGCCCTGCGGCCGTGGCATCAAAAATCCAACTAGTCACCCCTGGCCGGGGTACCCTGGGGGAGTGGGGACCCCTTCAATCAAGGGGTCCCCCCCCCCCCGGCCACCCAAGGGCCAGGGGTGAAGCCCGAGGCTGTCCCCCCCATCCAATGGGCTGCGGATGGGGAGGCTGATAGCCTTTGTTGTAAAAGAAAAGATATTGTTTTTAGTAGCAGTACTACAAGGCCCAGCAAGCCTCCCCCGCATGCTGGTACTTGGAGAACCACAAGTACCAGCATGCGACGGAAAAACGGGCCCGCTGGTACCTGTAGTACTACTACTAAAAAAATACCCAAAAAAAGACAAGACACACACACCGTGAAAGTATAATTTTATTACATACATACACACATACATACATACTTACCTTAAGTTCCCACGCAGGTCGGTCCTCTTCTCCAGTAGAATCCAAGGGGTACCTGTTGAAGAAATTATACTCACGAGATCCAGGGGTCCAGGCTCCTCGGGAAATCCAGGGGTAATCCACGTACTTGCATAAAATAAGAAAACGGAAAGCCGAGCCACGAACTGAAAGGGGCCCCATGTTTTCACATGGGACTCCTTTCCACGAATGCCAGAAACCCACTCTGACTGATGTCTAAGTGGGTTTCTTCAGCCAATCAGGGAGCGCCACGTTGTAGCACTCTCCTGATCAGCTGTGTGGTCCTGTCCTCACTGACAGGCAGCACACGGCAGTGTTACAATGTAGCGCCTATGCGCTACATTGTAACCAATGGTGGGAACTTTCTGCTCAGCGGTGACGTCACTTTAGGTCAACCGCAGGGCAGAAAGTTCCCATCATTGGTTACAATGTAGCGCATAGGCGCTACATTGTAACACTGCCGTGTGCTGCCTGTCAGTGAGGACAGGACCACACAGCTGATCAGGAGAGTGCTACAACGTGGCGCTCCCTGATTGGCTGAAGAAACCCACTTAGACATCAGTCAGAGTGGGTTTCTGGCATTCGTGGAAAGGAGTCCCATGTCAAAACATGGGGCCCCTTTCAGTTCGTGGCTCGGCTTTCCGTTTTCTTATTTTATGCAAGTACGTGGATTACCCCTGGATTTCCCGAGGAGCCTGGACCCCTGGATCTCGTGAGTATAATTTCTTCAACAGGTACCCCTTGGATTCTACTGGAGAAGAGGACCGACCTGCGTGGGAACTTAAGGTAAGTATGTATGTATGTATGTGTGTATGTATGTAATAAAATTATACTTTCACGGTGTGTGCGTCTTGTCTTTTTTTGGGTATTTTTTTAGTAGTAGTACTACAGGTACCAGCGGGCCCGTTTTTCCGTCGCATGCTGGTACTTGTGGTTCTCCAAGTACCAGCATGCGGGGGAGGCTTGCTGGGCCTTGTAGTACTGCTACTAAAAACAATATCTTTTCTTTTACAACAAAGGCTATCAGCCTCCCCATCCGCAGCCCATTGGATGGGGGGGGACAGCCTCGGGCTTCACCCCTGGCCCTTGGGTGGCTGGGGGGGGGGGACCCCTTGATTGAAGGGGTCCCCACTCCCCCAGGGTACCCCGGCCAGGGGTGACTAGTTGGATTTTTGATGCCACGGCCGCAGGGCACTATATAAAAGTGGCCCCCGGCTGTGGCATTATCTGTCCAGCTAGTGGAGCCCGGTGCTGGTTTTAAAAATACGGGGGACCCCTACTCTTTTTGTCCCCCGTATTTTTGGGACCAGGACCAGGCGCAGAGCCCGATGCTGGTTGCTTAAATATGGGGGAACCCCTGTCATTTTTTCCCCCATATTTTTGCAACCAGGATCGGCTCAAAGAGCCCGAGGCTGGTTATGCTTAGGAGGGGGGACCCCACGCATTTTTTTTTAATTATTTTACAGTGTTTAATTAAAAAAATAAAAAAAATAAACCCCAGCACGGATCACACAGATCCGGCCGAGATTGATTGTAAAAAAAGTCGGCAGTGTTTTGCTAATCACTGCCGTAAAAATAGGTAAAAAACCACGAATGACATCGACATCGGAACAAAAGAAAAACCCGAATACGAGAGCTTAGTAAATCCATCGTAATCAATTCAAAAAGTTGCAATTTTACACTGTCGATGTCATTCGTGATTGAACTTGGACATGAATTTGGAAAATACGAATCTTAGTAAATGTACCCCTATGTTTCTATATACACTGTACTCAGTCACTGTGTGTCTCCTACAGATGGGCCCAGTAACAGAGATACCCCAGAGAGATGTCCCTGTCCTCTGTATTCCCAGGACTGTACAGAGGAGAATCACAGGATCCCACAGGAGCATCAGGTAGGTGGGATTTAGGATTTCTTCAAATATCAAAAATAACAATGCAAATTTTTCTTACGTCCTAGAGGATGCTGGGGACTCCGTAAGGACCATGGGGTATAGACGGGCTCCGCAGGAAACATGGGCACTCTAAAGACTTTAGAATAGAATGGGTGTGCACTGGCTCCTCCCTCTATGCCCCTCCTCCAGACTCAATTAGATTCTGTGCCCAGAGGAGACTGGATGCATTGCAGGGGAGCTCTCCTGAGTTTCTCTGAAAAATACTTTTGTTAGGTTTTTTATTTTCAGGGAGCACTGCTGGCAACAGGCTCCCTGCATCGTGGGACTGAGGGGAGAGAAGCAGACCTACTTAAATGGTAGGCTCTGCTTCTTAGGTTACTAGACACTATTAGCTCCAGAGGGTCGGAACGCAGATCTCACCCTCGCCGTTCGTCTCAGAGCCGCGCCGCCGTCCTCCTCACAGAGCCGGAAGATAGAAGCCGGGTGAGTATAAAAAGAAAGAAGACTTCAAAGGCGGTAGAAGACTTCAGATCTTCACTGTGTGTGTACCTGTGGGAGCAACGGCGCGCAGCGTTACCGCTGCGCGCCGTTGCTCCCACAGGTACACACACAGCGGGAACTGTAAGGGTGCAGGGCGCAGGGGAATTAGATACTGCAGAGACGGTATATTAAAAAAAAAAACCAGTATAAATAATTGAGCGGGACCGAAGCCTGCCAGTGAGGGGGCGGAGCTTGATCCTTCCAGCACAGACCAGCGCCATTTTCTCCACAGCACACTGCAGAGAAGCTGGCTCCCCGGACTCTCCCCTGCTGAACACGATTACAGAGGGCAAAAAAAGGGGGGGGAGGGCACATTTAATTGGCGCAGTGAGTGTATTTATATATTTTTATAAAAGCGCTGTACTAACTGGGATTTTATTCCAGGGTCCGGTGGCGCTGGGTGTGTGCTGGCATACTCTCTGTCTCTCCAATGGGCCTTATTGGGGGACTGTCTCCATATAGATATATCCCTGAGTGTGTGGGGGTGTCGGTACGTGTGTCGGCATGTCTGAAGCAGAAGGCTCATCTAAGGAGGAGGTGGAGCAGATGATTGTGGTGTCTCTGTTGGCAACGCCGACACCTGATTGGTTAGATATGTGGAGTGTTTTAAATGCAAATGTGTCTTTATTACATAAGAGATTGGACAAAGCAGAGTCCAGGGAAAAAGCAGGGAGTCAATCCATGGCTTTGGCTGTGTCACAGGGGCCTGCAGGGTCTCAAAAACGTCTCCTGTCCCAAATAGCAGACACGGATTCTGACTCCAGTGTCGACTACGATGATGCGAGGTTACACCCAAGGGTGGCCAAAAGTATTCATTATATGATTATTGCTATAAAATATGTTTTGCATATCACAGATGACCCCGCTGTCCCTGACACGAGGGTGCGCATGTATAAGGAAAAGAAACCGGAGGTAACCTTTCCCCCATCTCATGAGCTGAACGCCTTATACCCCTTTTACACTCGCACTCCCGGGATGCATCCCGGGATGCATTCCCGGGACTGACCCCTTTCACACTGCACTAAGACCTGGGATCGACCCGGGACAGCCCCATTTACACTGATCCCGGGATATCCCTGCAAATGCATTAGTATGTCATTAGAAATGGCCTTGGGCTCAGAAAAGATGACATCAGCTTTTCTAAGCCCAAGAAAGCTCCAATCCGAGTCCTTTTAACAGTCCCGGGATAGTGAATCCCGGGACGGACCCTTTCACACTACCCAGCTTCCCGGGACGGTCCCGGGTTCAACCCTGCTTTTGACCTGGGATGAAATCCCGGGATGCTCGTCCCGTGAAATTGTCCCTGTACCCATTTACACTGAGAAGAATCCCGGGATGATGCGCGTTCACGTGCAATATCCCGGGATTTTTCTGCGAGTGTAAAAGGGGTATTATTTGAAAAGGCTTGGGAAACTCCAGACAAAAAACTGCAGATTCCCAAGAGGATTTTTTGGCGTATCCTTTCCCTGCACAGGACAGGGTACGGTGGGAATCCTCGCCCATGGTGGACAAGGCTTTAACGCGCTTGTCCAACAAGGTGGCGCTACCGTCTCCAGACACGGCAGCCCTCAAGGATGCTGCTGATCGCAGGCAGGAAACAACCTTAAAGTCAATTTATACACATACCGGTGCTTAGCTCAGACCTGCAATAGCATCGGCTTGGGTTTGTAGCGCAGTAGCAGCTTGGACAGATACCTTGTCAGCTGACATTGATACCCTAGATAGGGATACCATTTTATTGACCTTAGGTCACATTAAAGACGCGGTCTTATATATGAGAGACGCTCAGAGAGAAATTGGGCTGGTAGGTTCGAGAGCCAACGCCATGGCGATTTCTGCTAGGCGAGCACTGTGGACCCGCCAATGGACGAGTGATGCCAACTCAAAGAGGCATATGGAAGTTTTGCCTTACAAGGGTGAGGTTTTATTTGGGGAAGGTCTCGCGGACCTGGTTTCCACAGCTACCGCGGGTAAATCTACTTTTTTGCCTTATGTCCCCCCACAGCAAAAGAAAACTCCACAATATCAGATGCAGTCCTTTCGGTCGCATAAGGCCAAAAGAGGTCGGGGCTCTTCCTTCCTCGCCAGAGGTAAGGGTAGAGGGAAAAGAATGCCTGCTACGGCTAGTTCCCAGGAGCAGAAGTCCTCCCCGGCTTCTACTAAATCCACCGCATGATGCTGGGGCTCCTCTGAGGGAGTCCGCACCCGTGGGGGCACGTCTTCGACTCTTCAGCCACGTCTGGGTTCAGTCAGACGTGGATCCTTGGGCGATGGAAATTGTATCCCAAGGCTACAAGCTGGAATTCGAAGACGTGCCTCCTCGCCGATTTTTCAAATCGGCTTTACCAGCTTCTTCCCCAGAAAGGGAGATAGTTTTAGCTGCAATTCAAAAACTGTGCCAACAACAAGTGGTTGTCGAGGTTCCACTAGTTCAACAGGGAATGGGGTACTATTCAACCCTGTTTGTGGTCCCGAAACCAGATGGCTCGGTCAAACCCATTCTGAATCTCAAATCTCTATACATGTACTTGAAAGAGTTAAAATTCAAGATGGAATCGCTCCGGGCAGTTATTTCCAGTTTGGAAGGGGGGGATTTTATGGTGTCACTAGACGTAATGGATGCATACCTTCATGTCCCATATATCCTCCTCATCAGGCGTACCTGAGATTCGCTGTACAGGACTGTCATTACCAGTTTCAGGCGTTGCCGTTTGGGCTTTCCACGGCCCCGAGGATTTTTACCAAGGTAATGGCGGAAATGATGGTGCTGCTGCGCAGGCAGGGAGTCACAATTATCCCGTACTTGGACAATCTCCTGATAAAAGCGAGATCGAGAGATCAATTGCAGAAAAGCGTGTTGCTCTCCCTGAGAGTGCTACAGCAGCATGGCTGGATTCTAAATCTACCAAAGTCGCAATTGGTTCCAACGACTCGGCTATCTTTCTTAGGCATGATTCTGGACACGGAATGAAAGAGGGTTTTTCTCCCGATGGAAAAAGCCCAGGAACTCCAGAACATGGTCAGAGACCTGTTAAAACCGAAAAGAGTGTCAGTCCATCAATGCACTCGAGTACTGGGAAAAATGGAGGCGACCTACGAGGCCATGCCCTTCGGCAGGTTTCATGCGAGGACATTTCAGTGGGACCTTCTGGGCAAGTGTTCCGAGTCCCATCTTCAAATTTATCAGAAAATAAGCCTGTCCCCCAGGGCCAGGGTGTCTCTCCTGTGGTGGCTGCAGAGTGCTCACCTTCTAGAGGGTCGCAGGTTCGGCATACAAGACTGGGTTCTGGTGACCACGGACGCGAGCCTCCGAGGATGGGGAGCAGTCACACAAGGAAGAAATTTTCAGGGACTATGGTCAAACCAGGAGGCTTGTCTACACATCAACATACTGGAATTAGGGGCCATATACAATGGCCTACAAGCGTAGAATCTTCTTCGCGACCTACCAGTTCTGATTCAGTCAGACAACGTCACAGCCGTGGCTCATGTAAACCGCCAAGGCGGGACAAGGAGCAGAGTGGCAATGGCGGAAGCCACCAGGATTCTTCGCTGGGCGGAAAATCATGTGAGCGCTCTGTCAGCAGTCTTCATTCCGGGAGTGGACAACTGGGAAGCAGACTTCCTCAGCAGACACAATCTCCATCCAGAAGAGTGGGGACTTCAAGAAGTTTTTGCAGAGATAACAAGTCTTTGGGGACTTCCTCAAATAGACATGATGGCGTCACGCCTCAACAAGAGGCTTCGGAGGTATTGTGCCAGGTCAAGGGACCCTCAGGCAGTAGCGGTAGACTCCCTGGTGACACCATGGGTGCTTCAGTCGGTCTATGTGTTCCCTCCTCTTCCTCTCATCTCAAAAATATTGAGAATCATAAGACGAAAGAGAGTACAGACAATACTCATTGTTCCAGATTGGCCTCGAAGGGCCTGGTATTCAGATCTTCAGGAGATGCTCACAGAAGAGCCATGGCCTCTTCCTCTCAGGGAGGACCTGTTGCAGCAGGGGCCCTGCGTGTTCCAAGACTTACCGCGGTTACGTTTGATGGCATGGCGGTTGAACACCGAATCCTAGCTGGGAAAGGTATTCCGGAGGAAGTCATCCCTACTCTGATAAAGGGTAGGAAGAAGGTGACGGCGAAACATTATCACTGTATCTGGAGAAAGTATGTATCTTGGTGTGAAGCCAAGAATGTTCCTACGGAAGATTTCCACCTGGGCAGGTTTTTCCACTTTCTACAGACAGGAGTGGATATGGGCCTTAAGTTAGGCTCCATTAATGTACAGATTTTGGCCCTATCTATATTCTTTCAGACGGAATTGGCTTCTCTCCCAGAAGTCCAGACTTTTGTAAAGGGAGTGCTACACATACAGCCTCCTTTTGTGCCCCCAGTGGCATCATGGGACCTTAACGTGGTGTTACAGTTCCTAAAATCTCACTGGTTTGAGCCTCTTCAAACAGTTGAATTAAAATTTCTCACTTGGAATGTGGTCATGTTGTTGGCCTTGGCATCTGCAAGGCGGGTGTCCGAATTGGCGGCTTTGTCTCACAAAAGCCCCTATCTGATTTTCCATGTGGATAGAGCAGAGTTGAGGACTCGTCCTCAATTTTTGCCTAAGGTGGTTTCATATGAAGCAACCTATACTGGTGCCTGTGGCTACGGGTGACTTGGAGGATTCCAAGTCCCTTGATGTAGTCAGGGCCTTTAAAATTTAAGTAGCCAGGACGGCTCGGGTTGGGAAAACAGAGGCACTGTTTGTCCTTTATGCAGCCAACAAGATTGGCGCACCTGCTTCTAAGCAGACTATTGCTCGCTGGATCTGTAACACGATTCAGCAGGCTCATTCTACGGCTGGATTGGCGTTACCAAATTCGGTAAAGGCTCATTCCACTACGAAGTTGGGCTCTTCTTGGGCGGCTGCCCGAGGCGTCTCGGCTTTACAGCTTTGCCGAGCAGCTACTTGGTCGGGTTCAAATACCTTTGCAAAATTCTACAAGTTTGATACCCTGGCTGATGAGGACCTAATGTTTGCTCAATCGGTGCTGCAGAGTCATCCGCACTCTCCCGCCCGGTTTGGAGCTTTGGTATAATCCCCATGGTCCTTAAGGAGTCCCCAGCATCCTCTAGGACGTAAGAGAAAATAAGATTTTAAACCTACCGGTAAATCTTTTTCTCCTGGTCCGTAGAGGATTCTGGGTGCCCATCCCAGTGTGGACATATTTCTGCAAGACTTGTATATAGTTGTTGCTTACATAAGGGTTATGTTACAGTTAAGATCAGTCTTTGGCTGATGCTGTTTTGTTCATACTGTTAACTGGTTGCGTATATTCCATGTTGTACGGTGTGGATGGTGTGGGCTGGTATGAATCTTGCCTTTAGATTAACAAAAATCCTTTCCTCGTACTGTCCGTCTCCTCTGGGCATAGTTCTGGAGGAGGGGCATAGAGGGAGGATCCAGTGCACACCCATTCTATTCTAAAGTCTTTAGAGTGCCCATGTCTACTGCAGGGCCCGTCTATACCCCATGGTCCTTACGGAGTCCCCAGCATCCTCTACGGACTAGGAGAAAAAGATTTACCGGTAGGTTTAAAATCTTATTTTTGTCTGGACCGACTGATTTTGTGAATCCGTTAAACTTGGAAAAACCGAAGGTGTAGGTGCTGCAGCATGAAGGAAACTGGGAGAATGGAGATAATTCCGTTTCATTTATTTATTATAAGACAACAGTTCCAAAAGTAGTTATGATAATTACTGGTCATTAAATAAATAACTGAAGAACTGCAAAGAATGACATATTGATTAACAGAATTTGCGATGATGGATACTTTGAATAAATGTATATTGAATGATGACAAACGTGGCTGATGATTCGTGAAGAATTATGCGGTGGGAGAAAGAAAGACGTGGCTGGTGCCAAACTGTAAGGAATTGTTTCCTGGATGATACAAAAATGTAGAAGGAGAACTGTGAAGATTGAAGAAGCAGGAATGTAGAACTGTGAAGAACTGTTACTGGGTGATGAAAAATGAGGATTCAATACTGAGAAGAATGATTGCAGGATATTTGAAGAAATGAACTCGAGGCACTGTGGAAAAACTTTGGCTGATGATGCGAAGACGAGGATGCACAACTGTGAAGAATTGTTTGAATGATGATAAGAAGACGAGGACAAGGGCTGTGAAGAATCGTCCACTGGCTGTGAGAACGTGGCCGACAGTCACTAGAGGAGACCGGGAAACGTCTCACAGGACTCCGGGAATCCGACGATGCCGCTTGGAGAGCGGTTAACTGAGACAGCACACCGAGGAACTGGCGGGTCACTTGCGACGAAGACAACAGGCAAACCTCTGACAGTGGAGATGAAATCAGGACCATCTGAGAGAGCACAGAGCTAGGGTACAGAGTAACTACAACAAAGCACTGCCCCGGAGTGTAAAACTCCCAGCCTTCTTATAGGCAGCACTAAAACAGGATTGGCTGACACTCACCCCAATATGATCATTGGTGCTGCACTTGGTCTCCAACATGGCCGCCTCCTACACTGCAGGCACACAGGAGCGCCGCTGGCCACTAGGTCTCCATACTCCCGGCTCTCAGAACCTTCGTCACCTCTGCCACTGACCACACCACGTCCCCACATGGCCGCACAGCACTGCGAGCGCCGGCAAACGGCCGGACCCCGGGACCCGTGGCAGTGAGTGATCAATTTGTGACAAATTTTCACTACATAATCTATAGAACATTAGAGTGTGTTTTCTGCAGCGTGGTACACTGATTTCCACAGGGAATAACATTGGGGTGTAGAGTTGGATCTTGATCCGAGGCTAATGCTTTGACTGTTCCCAAGATGCACTGCACCGCCTCCTCTATATCCCCGACTCCAGGCACTGTGGCTCAGTTTGTAAGTTGGTGCCTGCAGTGGAGGCAGCTAACAGGGAGGGCTGCGCTAGGCAGCCCTGAAAAGAGCTTTTCTGACAAGAAAGAAGACTTCAAGGGCCGCAGCACCGACACTTGATGCTATATGTCATTCTGATATATCGTGCTGCGGCTCCATCACCTCCCCCAGTGGCGCTGTAAACTCCCGTGCCCTGGTTGCCGGGTACTTACAGCGGAGGCTCCGGTCTCATCAGGCACACATACCGCCGCTGCTCTCCTGGATCGCGTGGCCGCACATACAGGGAGGAGGTAAGCGGGTCCTACAGGTGGGACCTGACGAAATCGCGATCCGGACCTGGTCCCTGGCGATGGACCGTGCCGCTGGCATGGACACTGTGGCCATGCAGGGACCCGACAATATCCACCAGGGCAAGGGGCACAGGTCGGATTTACTAAAATCCGTTTATTACTGGCCCCATAGTACCCGGTGGTGAAGTCCAGCAGAGGGGATAAGGCGCTGACCTGTAGCCCCTCCCCCAGCCCCAGCCGCCATCTACAGCAGATTTTCCCGCCCTGGAGCTGCATCTCACTCTCACTCACTCCCTGTCAGCGTTTGGGCGCCATTACACAGCTGCGCTGATTCTGGGACTGCAGGGCATTGTCTCCTCTGTAAAGCCGCCTGTCTCATCAGCACTGTGCATTTACAGGAGACTTAAGTATTCTACATGTTGTTTAGAAAGTGTTAGTTAAGAACAAGTGCATAACTACAGGGATATTTAGTACAAGTATCCTGAGATATACATCCAGTGTTTACTGTGCATTGTTATATCTGTATACATACATAGTTTTATTTAGTAATACTAGTCCAGTGCAGTCTTATTGTTGTGTGTAATAATTTCTGCATTGTACCTGTGACTGTGTGTGCCTATAGCTGCTGTGTGGATTCCATTCCGTGTATCATGGCTTGCTATCGCTATATTCTGTACCCTGAGGGGGCTAAGTGCATCAGGGTCATATACAGTGTGTGTGTGTGTATATGTGTATATATATATATATATATATATAAAATATACACTGCTCAAAAAAAAAAAGGGAACACTAAAATAACACATCCTAGATCTGAATGAATGAAATATTCTTATTAAATACTTTGTTCTTTACATAGTTGAATGTGCTGACAACAAAATCACACAAAAATTGTCAATGGAAATCAAATTTATTAACCAATGGAGGTCTGGATTTGGAGTCACCCTCAAAATTAAAGTGGAAAAACACACTACAGGCTGATCCAACTTTGATGTAATGTCCTTAAAACAAGTCAAAATGAGGCTCAGTAGTGTGTGTGTGGCCTATACTAACATATATATATATATATATATATATATAGTTTTCACAGGATTTACTGTTCTTGGTATTTTTCTCTGTGTATTTCAGTCACCATATACCACTTTAGTCCTCTGTGTTCTGCATTGGCAGTCACACTCCACAGGGGTTTTTGTCAGGTACTGTGTCTGGCTATATTGTACTGTTACGCCCTAAGGCTACGTTTTCATATAATGTCTGCTACACAGGGCGGGAGATCCGTGGCTGATCCGGCGTCATGCAGTGCTGATGCCGCAGATTTATCTGAGGAAAATATTCCAGCTGAGGGTCTAGGTAACGGGAGTTCTGTACCCCTCAGTCAGCCTGCGGCAACGGTAACACACCAAGACCCACCTTGTGTTGCTTTGTATAATTTACGGTCTATGCTAGTAACGAGACTTACGCCCCCTGTGGGACCTCCTGTGCCATTACAGCCACATATTTCCCTGTAGTTAATCCGCCATGGGCGGATACTCTGTCTGCTCAGTTACAGCAATTAAATCAGTCTTTGGTTAAACAAAAGCCTAAAGGGCCCTACACACTGGCCGATAGAACTAAACAATATGAACGTTCTCGTTCATTAATGAATGAGAACTCGTTCATATCGTTCAGTGTGGAGGCAGCAACGATGAACGATGCGTGGCCGCACGCTCGTTCATCGTTGGTGCCTCTCCCCCCGTCGCCGGATCGCCTGTCTGCCGTATCGGCGGTCGGGCAGCTCGACGGCGGGTCGCACAGTCTGTAGGGTCCATAACCCTCGCCCTCCTAGGACCAAGGTGTCCATTGAAGTGGGCCAGTTCTTCCTCACAATCCACTTATGTTTCGGATACTTCATCTGATGAAGATGGGGTATATACTGACCCATCAGACACTGATGCAGATACTTCTGATGAGGAATCTACAATGCAGGTTGATGTTCCTGACCTATTGGAGGCTATCAAACTGATTCTTCAGATTGAGGATAAAACTGATCCTCCAGATACATCTAAGAAACCTGATACGTTTAAACGTCAGAAGGTCACTAAATTAGTTTTGCCACATACTGACCACTTGGTTGACATACGTTGGGAATCTCCAGGAAAGTAATTCTCCCTGTCTAAAAAGAAACTAGCTCGTTATCCCCTCTCTGCAGAGTAAAGCAAGAATTGGGAAACCCCACCACCGGTGGACTCGCATGTAGCTCGTCTTGTGGTGTCTTCTACTTTGCCTGTCACTACCGTCACCTCTTTGAAGGAACCGACGGATAAGCGTGTGGAGGGTTGCTTAAAGTCTATTTACATTCTTGCGGGTGCCGTACATAGACCCACTATAGCTGCTTTTTGGGCTGCAAAAGGTATTGAAGCCTGGGTTCAAACTGTTGAGGCAGAGCTACCTCTCAATTTTTCTGATAATGCCAGACAGTGTTTTTCATATTACCACAGCCTCTCATTACATTCAGGAGGAGGCGGATCTGATGCCGGTGTTCTGGCGGCCAAAGCATCTACTACGTCCATTCTGGCTCGCCGGATTCTGTGGTTGCGGTCCTGGTCGGTAGACCTGGACTCTAAAAAGACCTTGGAGGTGATCCCTTTTAAGGGAGACATCCTATTCGGGGAAGATTTGAACAAGATTGTTGCTGATTTAGTGTCTGCTAGAACTGCATGTCTGCCAAGTACTAATCCTTCAGCTCCAAAGGCTAAAAGTACCACCTTTCGTTCCTTTCGACCTCCAAGTAAAGCAAAGGGTCAGGCGTACCCGAAACAGGTTCGCACTTCCAAAACCTCTAAGCCCAAGCCTAAACGTTCTTGGGCTGCCCGTCAGCCTGCTTCCAAACCAGACAAGCCTGCTGCATGACGTGGCGGGGATCCCAGGGTGGGAGGCCGACTTCTGCGGTTCACCCAGGTATGGTTACAGACCACTTCAGACGACTGGGTGAGGGAAGTCGTCGCTCGAGGATACGCCATCTCTTTCAGGACACGTCCCCCTCACAGGTTTTGCTCGACGGTTATCCCTTTGTATCCGTTAAAAGCAAAAACTTTCCGTTTGGTGGTACAATCCCTCCAAGGGCAGGGGTTACTATTCAGTGCTGTTCCTAGTTCCGAAGCCGAATGGATTCTCCCGACCATTCTCAACCTCAAATTTTTGAACAAATTTGTGAAGGTATCCAAATTCCGTACGGAAACTCTTCGTTCTATTGTTCTGGCTTTGGAGCCCGGGGACTATATGGTATCCCTGGACATACAGGATGCTTACCTACACATACCTATTGCTGTGTAGTATCAGCAGTATCTGCGGTTTGCTTTTGGCAACCTACATTATCAATTCCAAATGACGTTTATCAAGGTTTCACAACTGCGCCTGTGTGGAAATGTTGTGGATGTTACGTTGAAAGAATGGAAGGAGAAAGAAAACAATATGAATAATAATATTTAATCTATTAACATAAGTATTGTAAAGCCATAACTTGCATAATGCAAATCAGTGGAGCCAAAAGAAAAAATAGTAATAAGTAAGTATCATAAAAATAAAAAATGAAAAATCCGTATGTTATAGGTATATGTAAATGAGAAATAAAAATTATGAGTCCCAAAAATGTGGTGTGAATAGAGTGTGGCGTCCCACCTCTTATACACCTTGATGTAGTTCTGTATTAAATAAAGTAACACAGTGGAAATGGAAGTTCTGAAATGAAGTGGAATTACGGATTGGAGAGTCCGTCACAGATATTGTAAAGTTCTCCTTTTCTCAGAGGCAGGTTCTGGTCCGGATATGGTGACGTTATTAAGGGGTACCCCAAATGGATAGCGGCGGGATAAGGTGACCAGGGGATAAGGTAACTAAAGCTCCGGACTCCCCGCTTGTCACCTCTGCCACGAACGGCGGGAGGCGTCCGTATCCACAGACGTCCACCGCCTATCGAGTCCGAGGGATGCGGTCACGTCTCTGGGGGGAAGGTATCACTGGCTTCGGGACCCACAAGGGGACTGTCCGCCGTGAACCCTCCCTCCTACGGAGTCTGTTACCTTATCTTCTGTGCTTGATCCCGGCAAACGCTTCCACGGCTGTTATCGATCTTCTCTGCGCCTGATGATCGGTGCTCTGCTCACTGGTCTTTCCCCTCTCGGCCGCGCGGCTCACTCTTCCTCCGCAATGCCTCCTGTGTCCCTGGTGTGTTCCGTCGGGATGTATTTCAGGATTCCACTGTGTTCTGTATTGATATTAAAGACTGAAAGTGCGGTGCTTTTTTTTTCCTCCAACGCGTATCGACCCGTTTGGGTCTTCCTCAGGGAGTCCTTAATCGCCATTTATGTTGAGGGCTTTTTATACCCATAATTGATTGCGTCATACAAGTGGGTGTGTTCATTTTGGTTCTCCACATGAACTACACAGACAGCTACATTATATTAATGAAGATAAGTGATACAAGGTGTTTGAACAGAAGTACATAGTAGACACTGAGCAATGTGTGTAAAGATATGAAAATATGAGAAAATAAAACATAATTGTATGATAAAAATAACTGTATAAAATATTAAAGTGTTATTTCAAATAAATTGGCCTGACAGTGTATCACTAATTGAATAGAATAAATGCATAGATTGATGTTTTTCTGAGAGACCCTAAATTAATTATTGGAGTGTGAAGTTTTGGGTCCTAATATTCAGTTAATTATAACTATTGGATAATGGTTATAAATTGTGGATTGAATAGAATAAATGCGTAAATCGATGTTGTACTGAAAAACTTAAATTTAATAGGGGAGTGTGGGGTTTTGGGTCCTAATATACAATTGTTTGTACACTGGATAGTGGTTATAAATCTATTGAAAGCATGATAATAAGGTTGGTATTATACTGAGCGATGTCAAAAGAAGGGGAGGATGATCTTACTATTCCATCCGTTAGTCACAGTAATCCTTATTTCTTAATGTACTTATCAAATGAATGGGATACATGGTTTATAAGGTATGTGGCTCTATTAACCGTCAATTCATCACTATTGACCTCACTTTATTATCTAAAGTGAGGCCTTGTGGTCTCAATGTTTTTAGGGTGTACATCCACCTCAATTCCTCTTTATTGATTTTCTTCAAGAAATCTCCTCCTCTCCAGAAACGGATGGATTAGTAAGATCATCCTCCCCTTCTTTTGACATCGCTCAGTATAATACCCACCTTATTATCATGCTTTCAATAGATTTATAACCACTATCCAGTGTACAAACAATTGTATTTCTCTAACGTCCTAGTGGATGCTGGGGACTCCGAAAGGACCATGGGGAATAGCGGCTCCGCAGGAGACTGGGCACAAAAGTAAAAGCTTTAGGACTACCTGGTGTGCACTGGCTCCTCCCCCTATGACCCTCCTCCAAACCTCAGTTAGATTTTTGTGCCCGAACGAGAAGGGTGCATACTAGGTGGCTCTCCTGAGCTGCTTAGAGTAAAAGTTTAAAGTAGGTTTTTTATTTTCAATGAGACCTGCTGGCAACAGGCTCACTGCACCAAGGGACTAAGGGGAGAAGAAGCGAACTCGCCTGCGTGCAGAGTGGATTGGGTTTCTTAGGCTACTGGACATTAGCTCCAGAGGGACGATCACAGGCCCAGCCATGGATGGGTCCCAGAGCCGCGCCGCCGGCCCCCTTATAGAGCCAGAAGACTGAAGAGGTCCGGAAAATCGGCGGCAGAAGACGTCCTGTCTTCAATAAGGTAGCGCACAGCACCGCAGCTGTGCGCCATTGCTCTCAGCACACTTCACACTCCGGTCACTGAGGGTGCAGGGCGCTGGGGGGGGGCGCCCTGAGACGCAATAAAAACACCTTTTTTGGCAAAAAATACATCACATATAGCTCCTGGGCTATATGGATGCATTTAACCCCTGCCAATTTTTCCATAAAAAAGCGGGAGAAAGGCCGCCGAGAAGGGGGCGGAGCCTATCTCCTCAGCACACTGGCGCCATTTTTTCCTCACAGCTCCGTTGGAGGAAGGCTCCCTGACTCTCCCCTGCAGTCCTGAACTACAGAAACAGGGTAAAACAAGAGAGGGGGGGCACAAATTTGGCAGATAAATATATACAGCAGCTATATCAGGGAAAAATACTTATATAAGGTTATCCCTATATATATATATATATATATATATATAGCGCTCTGGTGTGTGCTGGCAAACTCTCCCTCTGTCTCCCCAAAGGGCTAGTGGGGTCCTGTCCTCTATCAGAGCATTCCCTGTGTGTGTGCTGTGTGTCGGTACGTTGTGTCGACATGTATGAGGAGGAAAATGGTGTGGAGGCGGAGCAATTGCCTGTGTTAGTGATGTCACCCACTAGGGAGTCGACACCTGACTGGATGGTCTTATGGAAAGAATTACGTGATAGTGTCAGCACTTTACAAAAGACTGTTGACGACATGAGACAGCCGGCAAATCAGTTAATACCTGTACAGGCGTCTCAAACACCGTCAGGGGCTCTAAAACGCCCGTTACCTCAGGTCGATACAGACACTGACACGGACACTGACTCCAGTGTCGACGGTGAGGAAACAAACGTATTTTCCAGTAGGGCCACACGTTACATGATCACGGCAATGAAGGAGGTTTTGAACATTTCTGATACTACAAGTACCACAAAAAAGGGTATTATGTGGGGTGTGAAAAAACTACCCGTAGTTTTTCCTGAATCAGATGAATTAAATGAGGTGTGTGATGAAGCGTGGGTTTCCCCCGATAAAAAACTGCTAATTTCTAAAAAATTATTGGCATTATACCCTTTCCCGCCAGAGGTTAGGGCACGTTGGGAAACACCCCCTAGGGTAGATAAGGCGCTCACACGCTTATCAAAACAAGTGGCGTTACCGTCTCCTGATACGGCCGCCCTCAAGGAACCAGCTGATAGGAAGCTGGAAAATATCCTAAAAAGTAAATACACACATACTGGTATTATACTGCGACCAGCAATCGCCTCAGCCTGGATGTGCAGTGCTGGGGTGGCTTGGTCGGATTCCCTGACTGAAAATATTGATACCCTGGACAGGGACAATATATTATTGACTATAGAGCATTTAAAGCAGGAGTGGCCAACCAGTCAGTGAAAAAGAGCCAAAAAACCTTGTTACGTACGTCAAAGAGCCGACATTGAGCCGAAGGTGCACATGCAAAAATGGAATGTGGCCTTATGCCTGCTAGACCATGCCCCTGGTATAAAATACATTGAAAAAGCCAGAAAGACATAAAAAAAATTTTTTTTAATGCCAGATCCATTGAAAAAGCAACTTTCACACAAAATAACTGAAAAAGCCAGATTCACATAATAAACTTCAACTCCCCCATGTGTCACTCCAGCCAACACCTTCCTGTCACTCCCAAGCTTCCCCATGTGTCACTCCTGCTAGCACCCCCTGCGTCACTCCAGTCAGCTCCCCCATGTGTCACTCCTGCCAGGACCCTCCTGTGTCACACCAGTCAGCTCTGCCTTGTATCACTCTAGCCCACCCTCATGTATCACTACAGCCCCCCCACCAACTCGTGCCATTGCAGCAGCCCCTTATGTGTCCTCTGTTTTCCAGTGGGTGTCTCACCGCTAGCATCTGGCTCCTTCAGTTTTCAGTCCCTGTAGTGATGCTGCGTGTCTGGCTGGAGTGCAGTGGTTTCTTTATCTGTTGTGGTCACATGATTTAGAGTGTTGGGAGCCACGTTTGACTAAAGAAAGAGCCACATGTGGCTCAAGAGCCACTGGTTGGCCACCGCTGATTTAAAGGATGCATTTCTATATATGCGAGATGCACATAGGGATATTTGCACTCTGGCATCAAGAGTAAGTGCGATGTCCATTTCTGCCAGAAGAGGGTTATGGACGCGACAGTGGTCAGGTGATGCGGATTCCAAACGGCATATGGAAGTATTGCCGTATAAAGGGGAGGAGTTATTTGGGGTCGGTCTATCGGACCTGGTGGCCACGGCAACGGCTGGGAAATCCACCTTTTTACCCCAGGTCACCTCTCAGCAGAAAAAGATACCGTCTTTTCAGGCTCAGTCCTGTCGTCCCCATAAGGGCAAGCGGGCAAAAGGCCACTCATATCTGCCCCGGGGCAGAGGAAGGGGAAAAAGACTGCAGCAGACAGCCTCTTCCCACGAACAGAAGCCCTCCCCCGCTTCTGCCAAGTCCTCAGCATGACGCTGGGGCCTTACAAGCGGGCTCAGGCACGGTGGGGGCCCGTCTCAAGAATTTCAGCGCGCAGTGGGCTCACTCGCAAGTGGACCCCTGGATCCTGCAGGTAGTATCTCAGGGGTACAAATTGGAATTCGAGACGTCTCCCCCTCGCCGGTTCCTGAAGTCTGCTTTACCAACGTCTCCCCCCGACAGGGAGGCGGTATTGGAAGCCATTCACAAGCTGTATTCCCAGCAGGTGATAATCAAGGTACCCCTCCTACAACAGGGAAAGGGGTATTATTCCACGCTGTTTGTGGTACCCAAGCCGGACGGCTCGGTGAGACCCATTTTAAATCTGAAATCCTTGAACACTTACATAAAAAGGTTCAAGTTCAAGATGGAGTCACTCAGAGCAGTGATAGCGAACCTGGAAGAAGGGGACTATATGGTGTCTCTGGACATCAAGGATGCTTACCTCCATGTCCCAATTTGCCCTTCTCACCAAGGGTACCTCAGGTTTGTGGTACAGAACTGTCACTATCAGTTTCAGACGCTGCCGTTTGGATTGTCCACGGCACCCCGGGTCTTTACCAAGGTAATGGCCGAAATGATGATTCTTCTTCGAAGAAAAGGCGTCTTAATTATCCCTTACTTGGACGATCTCCTGATAAGGGCAAGGTCCAGAGAACAGTTAGAGGTCGGAGTAGCACTATCTCAAGTAGTACTACGACAGCACGGATGGATTCTAAATATTCCAAAATCGCAGCTGATTCCGACGGCACGTCTGATGTTCCTAGGGATGATTCTGGACACAGTACAGAAAAAGGTGTTTCTCCCGGAGGAGAAAGCCAGGGAGTTATCCGACCTAGTCAGGAACCTCCTAAAACCAGGCCAAGTGTCAGTGCATCAATGCACAAGGGTCCTGGGAAAAATGGTGGCTTCTTACGAAGCGATTCCATTCGGCAGATTCCACGCAAGAACTTTTCAGTGGGATCTGCTGGACAAATGGTCCGGATCGCATCTTCAAATGCATCAGCGGATAACCCTGTCTCCAAGGACAAGGGTGTCTCTCCTGTGGTGGTTACAGAGTGCTCATCTTCTAGAGGGCCGCAGATTCGGCATTCAGGACTGGGTCCTGGTGACCACGGATGCCAGCCTGAGAGGCTGGGGAGCAGTCACACAGGGAAGAAATTTCCAGGGCTTGTGGTCAAGCATGGAAACGTCACTTCACATAAATATCCTGGAACTAAGGGCCATTTACAATGCCCTAAGTCAGGCAAGGCCTCTGCTTCAGGGTCAGCCGGTGCTGATCCAGTCGGACAACATCACGGCAGTCGCCCACGTAAACAGACAGGGCGGCACAAGAAGCAGGAGGGCAATGACGGAAGTTGCAAGGATTCTTCGCTGGGCGGAAAATCATGTGATAGCACTGTCAGCAGTGTTCATTCCGGGAGTGGACAACTGGGAAGCAGACTTCCTCAGCAGACACGATCTTCACCCGGGGGAGTGGGGACTTCACCCAGAAGTCTTCCACATGATTGTGAACCGTTGGGAAAAACCAAAGGTGGACATGATGGCGTCCCGCGTCAACAAAAAACTGGACAGATATTGCGCCAGGTCAAGGGACCCTCAGGCAATAGCTGTGGACGCTCTGGTAACACCGTGGGTGTACCAGTCAGTATATGTGTTCCCTCCTCTGCCTCTCATACCCAAGGTACTGAGAATCATAAGAAGGAGAGGTGTAAAGACTATACTCGTGGCTCCGGATTGGCCAAGAAGGACTTGGTACCCGGAAATTCAAGAGATGCTCACGGAAGACCCGTGGCCTCTACCTCTAAGAAAGGACCTGCTCCAGCAGGGACCATGTCTGTTCTGATAAAGCTAAATATTTATCTTATATAACACCCTTTATGAGGTCTAAGAACACTGTACGCTATTCACGTATGGAGTACCGTAAGGGTACGCACGTTGCGTAACAATCGCTTAGCCGTAGTCGAGACGCTCAAGCGTCACGTTCGCTCACGGCCAAGAGATCACAGGCAGGCACGCTATTGGCTGCCGACTAACGTAATGATTCGCTATAGCGTAGCGGACGCTCGGGACCACGAGGAGATCACCAGCGGCGCAGACGCTCACAATGTTAAACCTTTATATCTAAACCATAAACAATATAATATGCAGTAAAACCTTAGTGTAGAGATAGGGTGTAGATGCAACACAGTGTAACCTTATTAACTTAAAAGCTGTTCGAGCGTCACCGACGCTCTGAGAATACTTAACACTATAAGAAATACACAGATACCGTGCTTAGGGTCTAACGCCTTATATGAATGTTATTACTTGCAAAAAGAATAATACAATACAAGTCACACACTACAATATAACATAGACTAACTAACCAGATAACTACACAGGAAATACAATATAATACAATTACGTTTGCAGGAAAATTAAGAGAGAAAGGGGAGAAGAGAGAGAGAGAGAAATGGCCCACAATAACAAGAAATACAATATGATTGCGGAGAAAAACTTACGCACAAAGGGGAACGATCGCATGCGCCTCTGGACATCCAGCTCCCGATTATCAGCAATGAGAACCGTTGAAGAGTGAGCTGGATGTGATCGGCTTGTCTATTTATGCCCCACACACAATACAATTCAATGGTCCCTACAATCTCATTGTTCATTGGACACAGGAATTTCTCCTCGCATTATAACAAAAGGTCATAGGTTGATTCATACAGGTGGGCTGTGACAATTTCCAACTGCTCAGGTGGGTGGGAAACTAGGTTTCCCGTCGCATGGATAAGTAAGTGCAAATAATAGTAAATGGACATAAACTTCTTATGTCCATAACTATTCGCACGAGCGATTTATACGCTTCAAACCAAAACCGGAATATTGCTAATTAAATACTCTTCCGATGGATACTAAACACCACTGTATTACTCCTGTCTGACCCTTCGTATCAAACAAAGAGGGATTTCTCCGTCCATGAACATTCTACATTAACCAAACTTTCAGATTCTATCAAAGGGACCATAATCTACAAAATACATTATATGGTGAAAATATGTAACGAAAGAGTCGCCCGCTAGACGCACACAATCTCTACCGTAAATGCGCATACCGTGCGCCTGCGGGTGCCCGCAACAGCGAGTATGTGCACGCACGGGAGAGTGCACGCATGCGCAGCAGGGACACATATGAGGTGCAAATATGGCAGTGTGCATCGTGGTATTTTTCTGACTTTGACAGTCCACCCTTTGGCAGTCAACAATAACTGCCACTTCCTAAAACATTTCAAAAAGAGAAAAATATATGTCAGGGGTTAATACATTTTCATGGTTGGGTAAGGGAGGAGAGAGGAGAAGGTGTGAAGAGGGTATGACCTAGTGAGATAGCAGAAGCATGTGTGTATGAATCCGTGTTTGGGGGTCATGTATCATCGTGCCGTACGTGTTTTAAATCAAGCTTCGAGGTATTGCGAAGTATACATTTGAATTCCTTCTTATCCCGTGGTACGGGTCTGTGGATGGGCTGTCAAACTTTACCGAGCTCTTTTCGGATTTTGGTTGCAACAAAATGGGGAGCACATTTTAGTTGATACATGAATGGGGGAATATGTGATTGCTGATATCTGTGCCTGTATTCCCTATCGACTATGTGTGTAATTACCTGAAGGTTGTAGAGATGAAGAAAAGACATAATTACGGTAAATGCAGTGGTATTCTATGTCAGGTTAATGAACATTTGTCGGTTGAAGTCTTGTTCGGTGTCTGTTGAATGCTGTCTTCTTTGTGCTTTTGCCAAAAGGCGTGTGGGCAAAAAGCTTGGTCAATGTCCATAGGCTTACAAAAGTGTTGGGCTAGCGTAATTTAAAAATTTCTAGGGAAACTGGGGGTCTATGGCATTGTTCATCAAAATCTGTGTATAAGGTTGTCAAAACTTCTTCTTTAATCCATCAGTAGTCTGTATACCGGATCATCAAATTCCTCGTCAAAAGTGGGTCTTTTTACCTTTACTTGTTGATTAGGTTGCTCTTGGAAAACTACGCCTCCATCTTTGTCATCAGAACCCATTCCAGAACCTTTCTCGACCTCCATGGTACTCTCGCCGGAACAGACTGCTCTGGTCAACATCATGGTCAACAGGAAAATCCGGATCACAGTCTCTTGGGGCAAGTCCATCTTATAGGAGGAAACGGAGAAGAATGAGAAGGGGGAAAAAATAATTGAGGGAGAGGGGATGGGAAGTGGAGAAAAACAATAAAAGGGAACAGGGAATCGACAACTGCTTTTGATCTTGTGATTTTCAATGCTCAGGTGCCGCCTCAGTCCTCCTGGAACAGACACTCCAGTGATACAACTTCCTCTACCGTCTGTTCCTTATCCCGGGACCTCTCTGGATCAGCAACCTTCTTACAATGGGACAATGAACCCAAGTCTCTCTCTCGGCAACTTTCAATGCTGTAGTGCTAGTCAATAAGACTTGGTATGGTCCTTCCCATCTGTCAATAAGGCAACCTGAGCGTAGAAAATTCCGTATCATTACATAATCCCCAGGTTCAATGTCATGACAATTACTATCTGGTAAATCAGGAATCACCAACTTCAAATTATCATTTTGATTCCTTAACTGTTTACTCATATTAATCAAGTATTTTACAGTCACTTCATTGTTACACTTCAAATCATCCTGAGGGTTAATCATAACATGCGGTTGTCGACCAAACAAGATTTCAAAGGGAGACAGATTAAGAGGGGACCTGGGAGTGGTTCTGATGCTGTACAGTACAATGGGTAAAGCTTCTGGCCATGTCAATCCTGTTTCTGCCATAACTTTGCTCAGTTTATTTTTAATAGTGCTGTTCACTCTTTCCACCTTCGCACTCGCCTGTGGACGGTATGGAGTGTGCAGCTTGCTATCAATTCCCATCAACTTACACATTCCTTGAAAGACATCACCTGTAAAATGGGTACCCCTATCACTTTCGATAATTCTAGGGATACCATATCTACATACAAATTCCTGCACAATTTTCTTAGCAGTAAACATAGCGGTATTTGTGGCCGCAGGAAATGCTTCGACCCAATTTGAGAATACATCTATACAAACAAGTACATATTTCAAATTTCGACAAGGGGGTAATTGAATGAAGTCAATCTGTATTACCTGGAAAGGGCCGCCTGCAGGTGGGATATGAGATGGTTCTGTTGGTATTGCCTTTCCGATATTCTTTCTCAAGCATGTAAGGCATGACATTGCTCTCTTACCTGCATGAGATGAGAATCCTGGGGCGCACCAATATGCTCTTACCAACTTGCACATTCCTTCCTTGCCCAGATGAGTCAGCCCGTGAGCTGCCTCAGCTAAACATGGAAGATATGCTCTGGGGGCCACCGGTTTACCATGTCCATCCGTCCAGAGTCCTGAGGACTCCTGGCCATATCCCTTTGCCTTCCAGACTGCCCTTTCCTGTGTGGAACACAAATTTTGCATTTCACACAACTTCTGTGTGTTGATGGTATTAAATACCATCAATTGTGTGGTGTCTGTCTGTCTGGGGGTACCAGCTGCTAACTTAGCTGCTTCGTCTGCTCGGCTGTTACCAAGTGATACTGGGTCTTGGCTATATGTGTGTGCTTTACACTTGATAACAGCCACTCTGTCGGGTTCCTGTATCGCTGTTAGAAGCCTTTTGATGTGAGCTGCATGCGCTACCGGTGTACCAGCTGCCGTCATGAAATTTCTGAGGCGCCATAGGGCTCCGAAATCATGGACTACCCCGAATGCGTATCTAGAGTCGGTGTAGATATTGGCTGATTTGCCCTTAGCCAATTCACATGCTCTGGTTAGGGTGACCAGTTCAGCAACCTGGGCTGAGTGAGGTGGGCCTAGCGGTTCTGCTTCTATGGTGCCTTGGTCATCTACGACTGCGTATCCAGTACACAAGTCTCCCGAGTCTGACTGCCTGTGACAACTACCGTCTGTGTAGAAAGTTAGATCTACATCTTCCAGTGGGTTGTCACTGATGTCAGGCCTTGCGGTAAAATTTTGGGTCAAGTATTCCCTACAATCATGTGTGTCCTCCTTTGTATTAAATTCTCCTTCCCCACCACTCTCATCCTCCACCCTTTGTGCCTGTCCAGGCACATCTGGGAGATATGTTGCAGGATTTAATGCGCTGCATCTCCTTATGGTGATGTTTACGGGGGCCATTAGTGCCAATTCCCATCTTGTAAACCGCGCTGATGAGACGTGCCTGGTTTGGGCAGAATTTAGCAAGGCTGACACTGCATGTGGTGTATGAATTGTGAGGTTGTGACCTAGCACTACATCTTCGCTTTTCGTTACTAGCAATGCTATCGCAGCAACGCTTCGCAAGCATGTGGGGAGGGATCGCGCTACCGTATCTAGCTGAGCGCTATAGTATGCTACTGGCCTGCTGGCATCACCGTGCTTTTGGGTTAGGACGCCTGCCGCGCAACCAGCACTTTCTGTTCCGTACAGCTCAAAGGGTTTCCCATAGTCTGGCATACCTAATGCTGGTGCCTGCGTTAGGCACTGTTTAAGTCTCTCAAATGCCATCTCGGACTCGTCTGTATGCGAAATCCGATCAGGTTTGTTTGAGGAGACCATCTCCTGCAAAGGTAACGCCAGAATGGAAAACCCTGGGATCCAGTTACGGCAATACCCACACATTCCTAAAAATGTTCTGATCTGTTGCTGGGTTTGTGGCAGGGTCATGTCTCTAATTGCTTGAATTCTATCAGCGGTCAGGTGTCTCAGTCCTTGTGTTAGACAGTGTCCCAAATATTTTACCTTAGTTTGGCATAATTGCAACTTGTCTTTGGAAACCTTGTGTCCTGTATCTGAAAGATGAAACAGGAGCTGTTTCATATCCTTCAGGGATGCTTCCAATGAATCAGAACACAGTAGTAGATCATCCACGTACTGTATTAATACTGATCCACTCTCTGGTTGGAAAGACTGTAAACAATCATGCAAAGCCTGGGAAAATATACTTGGACTGTCTATGAAACCTTGTGGTAATCGAGTCCATGTGTATTGGACTCCTCTGTATGTGAATGCAAACAAGTATTGGCTGTCAGGGTGCAGAGGTACCGAAAAGAAGGCGGAGCAGAGGTCAATAACAGTGAAAAATTTTGCAGTGGGAGGGATTTGCATAAGGATGACAGCTGGATTTGGCACTACGGGGAACTGACTCTCAACTATTTTGTTAATCCCCCTTAGATCCTGCACTAGCCGGTAACCCCTCCCCCCACTCTTTTTCACAGGGAAGATGGGACTATTGGCAGTGCTGGACGTTCTTACCAGAATGCCCTGTTGTAGCAAGCGCTCTATTACGGGATACACTCCTAACTCCACCTCTGGCTTCAGAGGGTATTGTGGGATTTTTGGAGCTATCCTACCATCTTTTACTTGTACAACTACTGGAGCTACGTTTGCCATTAATCCAGTGTCCTGTCCATCTTTAGTCCAAAGTGACTCTGGTATCTGGGATGTCATTTCTTCTACTTGGGATGGAGTCCTACTTGTCATAATGGTATGTGACATTAATTTTGATGGGGAGTCTAACATGTCTCGCACTTCCTGAGCGTGATTCTCAGGTATGTCCAAGAATACACCTTCAGGAGTACAATAAATGACGCACCCCATTTTACACAATAAGTCTCTTCCCAGGAGATTAGTCGGTGCCGATGCAGCCAGCAAAAAGGAATGCTTGGTATGTAAAGGCCCTATTGTAATCTCGGCTGGTTTGCTAACAGGGTAGTGCTGGACTACTCCCGTTACTCCTATGGCTGGAATTGTCTTACCAGTGGTTCTCATGCCCACTGTCGAATTTATCACTGATTTGGCCGCCCCGTATCTACAAGAAAGTTTAATGTTTTACCAGCTACATCTATTGCAATCTCGGGTTCACTTCCAAGATTTGCAATCAATTTTACTGGCTGGAGATTACAGGTATGGCCACACCCCTATTGGGTATGGTGACCTCCCTGAATCCCGCTGGCAGCAACTACTTGTGAGGGAGTTAGCTGGGAACTACCAGAGGCGTGCCAGTCTCTGTTCGGGGGGTATCTTTTTGTTTCCCCTGTATGTGGCTCATAACTCCGTCTCTGCGGACCTTGCTCCCAATGTCGTGTGTCGTGTCGTTGTCTAGGGGGTTGGTATGATCTTTGCGAATTTTTCGCTCTACAGTCTCGTGCTATGTGTCCCTGTTTATGACAAAAATAACATGTTACCACATTTGACTTACCCACAGGGTTTGGTGATATAAACACAGACTGTTTTGTGGTCAGGGCCTGTATACTTACTGACATTAACTTATCACCTTGTGACTCCCTGTGTCTGGTGATATTCCGGTCGTGATCAATAGCAGCCTCTCTCAAAGTAGCCACTGATAGACCTCGCCAACATGGTTGTGTGGTCTGTACCCTGGTCTTTAATGCCTCTTTTAAACCATCCATTAGCACAGATACTGCTACTTCTTGATGGTTTGCATTGGTCCTAATGTCCTCTATGCCAGTGTACTTTGCCATTTCTAATAATGCCCGGTGAAAATAATCAGCAGCTGTTTCTGTCTCCTTTTTGTTTAATGGAAAAAATTCTATTCCATTTGGCTACAGCTGGGAAATACTCCTTTAACTGTAAATTTATTCTTTTTACGTTATCTTTGTTGTACACATCTGTAAGAGGTACATCCTGATCCAATCCACAGTCAGCTAAAAATTGAGCTGCGTCGACATTGGAGGGTAAACAAGCCCTCAGCAATATCTGCCAATCTTTGTTATTGGGCTCTAAAGTGTTTCCTAGGTCTCTGATGTATTTTTGGCTAGCAACTAAATCTTTTCTAGGATCAGGGAATTCAGACACTATGGTTCTTAATTCCATTCGGGAAAACGGGCTGTACGTGGCAATGTTCCTAACAGGAGTGACTCCTGAAGTGTCCGTTTTCCCATTTGGCACTACTATTACCTTAACAGGGTTAATTCTAACAACATCATTCTGTGTAGATTCTACAGCCTGTGGTGAAATAGTTTCAGCATAGTGTATGGTGCCGTACTTACCCGTTGATACGACCTCACCTGTCCCTCCGCTAGGGGGCTTTGTTACTAATCTTATGGGTTGGGCCGTGCCTACTGTTGTTTCTGATATGGTGGCTGCTAGAGAGAGCGCCGATATTGTTGCCGATTCGTCCTCTTGATCACACTCCTGGGGAAAGTTCAAAACAGGGTACAACTTGCACGGGTTAATACTTGCATGGGTTAACTTATTAACATTATCCTTAACATTTATACAGTTGCTAAGTGCCTGTTTGTTACCCCCTGATGCGTCATTCTCCGCAACCAATTTCTCTCCTGATATGTATGGTGGCGGTGGGGCCGTGGCTATCAGTTTCCTGATAGGGCCAGATCCCGCCGCCTGAGCCAATCCTCTCTGTATTTCACCCTCCTGTTGCCATAGCTGCAAATAATCATAATGTTTAATTCGTCTCTTTGCTGATTTAATGAGACATATCCTTCTCCTTAAATTTTGCAACACTTCTGGGCTGAAGCTGCCTACTCTTGGGAATTTCTCCCCGTCATGTACAGTCATTTTCTCCCATTCATCACATAAAATTTCTGTGTGTCTTCCTTATTTTTCACACATTACATACCTTGCCGACCCGACTGGTCGGTTTACAGAATCAACCCGAACCGAGGTTGATCGCCCCCTTCCTGAACAACTGGCCCCCATAATTTGCAGGTGTTGCTTGCTCTACCTCTGACCTTTATATCAGGGTCTTCAGCGAACCCTTACAAAAAACCAAAGTATTCAAGGATAGGTTGACGGTGAAGTTTACCGAGCACCTCACTCACTCGCCCACGCCGACCAATATGCCCACACACTGATATAGTGCTGGCGTACTCGACCCAGGGCCCCTATTAACCTTAGTTTACTGGAACATGTAGGTATGATCCGAAGAGCATTAACCCTTTCCAGTAAAGGTGGGGTTGTCGGATAGTTCTAGAGTGACCAGCGAACTTCCCTTTTTGAAAAAATAAAAAATTACACAAATCACGTCAGAATGTACAAATAGCGTTTGTGACCGGTTTTGTACACAAATGGTACTGGTCAGGTTACTAACTAATGCACACAATTACGTGCGGTACAATCGTTCAGCACATAAGCAACTAATCTTATGTACGGAGCGACCAGTGGAATCGACATTCGGCAGCTGCAAATTCCTTCAGCCTGAGCTTTATTGTCCTATATGGGTGTTGCACCAACCCTTCTTGGTGTTGTGCCTTGTCTCTATAGCGGACTTCTTTGTACCTAGACCTCCTGGTCTGTTATCCTGGTCTGACCTCCTGGTCTGCTATACCTCCTGGTCCGCTACACTCTAATGCTCAAATTTTATGTTTTAACCAGGGATGCCTCCCTAGCCACCGTGCATGTCACTTACACGTATGTACCTTCACGAGAACTCGATGATTTCTGTGGTTCAATCCCCAAAATTGTAAAAACAAACACTCACTCACCACATATACACTTTTGTTTCTATTTCTATTTCTGCGCAGAAATTTTCTTTAGACCAGATGTGTTGTAAATTTGGAGAAGGATCTGTTAATTTAAATTTCGAATACTAAAATAAACTTGCGCTACTTATCGCCTGTTGCGCTATTTATCACCTGTTGCGCTATTTATCGCGTTGCCACCTTTTCGCTTTTTAAAAAATCAACACTATCGTGTGACTTGAGTTACGTGGGCGTACCCAGACGCTCCGTTGCGTAATTTACGCTGCGTGCGTCGGCCTTTGCGTACGCGAGTCTCAGCCCTTTGTTAGAGACACGTGTACACAAAGCCAATGTCCACCGTAACACAATGTACACATACGTTTATCAATGTAGATGATCCTCGATCCTCTACTGAACCCCACACCAATCTCTCCTTGTACCTTTAGGTAGAGCTGCGTGTGTGCTTTACACTTTATCCCTTAATATTACTTTTACACTTTAACTATGAAATAGCGACAAATCTCTCTTAGCACGTTTTATCAATTATAAAATGGCAAACAGGAGAGTGATATATGAAAATACACGAAAAAGAAATGCAGATATGCGTGTGTGCGTACGCAAGATAGAAATAAACAGTTTTAAAAGACACTAGCGTGTTGTTCTTACCTCCGGTTCCGGATTCCCTCAGCACCCTTTACTAAGCGAAGCAGACGCTTATCCCGTCAGCACTGCGAAGAATATGATCTCCCGCCCTTTGCTGATGGATAATGTCTGCGGAAATTACCTAGCAGAGATATGTGAAGGACAGGACGAGCCGCCAATTGATAAAGCTAAATATTTATCTTATATAACACCCTTTATGAGGTCTAAGAACACTGTACGCTATTCACGTATGGAGTACCGTAAGGGTACGCACGTTGCGTAACAATTGCTTAGCCGTAGTCGAGACGCTCAAGCGTCACGTTCGCTCACGGCCAAGAGATCACAGGCAGGCACGCTATTGGCTGCCGACTAACGTAATGATTCGCTATAGCGTAGCGGACGCTCGGGACCACGAGGAGATCACCAGCGGCGCAGACGCTCACAATGTTAAACCTTTATATCTAAACCATAAACAATATAATATGCAGTAAAACCTTAGTGTAGAGATAGGGTGTAGATGCAACACAGTGTAACCTTATTAACTTAAAAGCTGTTCGAGCGTCACCGACGCTCTGAGAATACTTAACACTATAAGAAATACACAGATACCGTGCTTAGGGTCTAACGCCTTATATGAATGTTATTACTTGCAAAAAGAATAATACAATACAAGTCACACACTACAATATAACATAGACTAACTAACCAGATAACTACACAGGAAATACAATATAATACAATTACGTTTGCAGGAAAATTAAGAGAGAAAGGGGAGAAGAGAGAGAGAGAGAAATGGCCCACAATAACAAGAAATACAATATGATTGCGGAGAAAAACTTACGCACAAAGGGGAACGATCGCATGCGCCTCTGGACATCCAGCTCCCGATTATCAGCAATGAGAACCGTTGAAGAGTGAGCTGGATGTGATCGGCTTGTCTATTTATGCCCCACACACAATACAATTCAATGGTCCCTACAATCTCATTGTTCATTGGACACAGGAATTTCTCCTCGCATTATAACAAAAGGTCATAGGTTGATTCATACAGGTGGGCTGTGACAATTTCCAACTGCTCAGGTGGGTGGGAAACTAGGTTTCCCGTCGCATGGATAAGTAAGTGCAAATAATAGTAAATGGACATAAACTTCTTATGTCCATAACTATTCGCACGAGCGATTTATACGCTTCAAACCAACACCGGAATATTGCTAATTAAATACTCTTCCGATGGATACTAAACACCACTGTATTACTCCTGTCTGACCCTTCGTATCAAACAAAGAGGGATTTCTCCGTCCATGAACATTCTACATTAACCAAACTTTCAGATTCTATCAAAGGGACCATAATCTACAAAATACATTATATGGTGAAAATATGTAACGAAAGAGTCGCCCGCTAGACGCACACAATCTCTACCGTAAATGCGCATACCGTGCGCCTGCGGGTGCCCGCAACAGCGAGTATGTGCACGCACGGGAGAGCGCACGCATGCGCAGCAGGGACACATATGAGGTGCAAATATGGCAGTGTGCATCGTGGTATTTTTCTGACTTTGACAGTTCCAAGACTTACCGCGGCTGCGTTTGATGGCATGGCCGTTGAACGCCGGATCCTGAAGGAAAAAGGCATTCCGGATGAAGTTATCCCTACCCTGATCAAAGCCAGGAAGGATGTAACTGTGCAACATTATCACCGTATTTGGCGTAAATATGTTGCGTGGTGTGAGGCCAGGAAGGCCCCTACAGAGGAATTTCAACTGGGTCGATTCCTGCATTTCCTGCAAACAGGACTGTCTATGGGCCTCAAATTAGGGTCCATTAAGGTTCAAATTTCGGCCCTGTCAATATTCTTCCAAAAAGAACTAGCTTCAGTTCCTGAAGTTCAGACGTTTGTCAAGGGGGTACTGCATATACAGCCTCCTTTTGTGCCTCCAGTGGCACCTTGGGATCTCAATGTAGTTTTGGGATTCCTAAAATCACATTGGTTTGAACCACTCACCACTGTGGACTTAAAATATCTCACATGGAAAGTGGTAATGCTGTTAGCCCTGGCTTCACCCAGGCGTGTATCAGAATTGGCGGCTTTATCCTATAAAAGCCCTTACCTAATTTTTCATACGGACAGGGCAGAATTGAGGACTCGTCCTTAATTTCTCCCTAAGGTGGTTTCAGCATTTCACTTAAACCAGCCTATTGTGGTGCCTGCGGCTACTAGGGACTTGGAGGATTCCAAGTTGCTGGACGTAGTCAGGGCCCTGAAAATATATGTTTCCAGGACGGCTGGAGTCAGAAAATCTGACTCGCTGTTTATCCTGTATGCACCCAACAAGCTGGGTGCCCCTGCTTCTAAGCAGACGATTGCTCGTTGGATTTGTAGTACAATTCAGCTTGCACATTCTGTGGCAGGCCTGCCACAGCCAAAATCTGTAAAAGCCCATTCCACACGGAAAGTGGGCTCATCTTGGGCGGCTGCCCGAGGGGTCTCGGCTTTACAACTTTGCCGAGCAGCTACTTGGTCAGGGGCAAATACGTTTGCAAAATTCTACAAATTTGATACCCTGGCTGAGGAGGACCTGGAGTTCTCTCATTCGGTGCTGCAGAGTCATCCGCACTCTCCCGCCCGTTTGGGAGCTTTGGTATAATCCCCATGGTCCTTTCGGAGTCCCCAGCATCCACTAGGACGTTAGAGAAAATAAGAATTGACTTACCGATAATTCTATTTCTCATAGTCCGTAGTGGATGCTGGGCGCCCATCCCAAGTGCGGATTGTCTGCAATACTTGTACATAGTTATTGTTACAAAAATCGGGTTATTATTGTTGTGAGCCATCTTTTCAGAGGCTCCTCTGTTATCATGCTGTTAACTGGGTTCAAATCACAAGTTGTACGGTGTGATTGGTGTGACTGGTATGAGTCTTACCCGGGATTCAAAATCCTTCCTTATTGTGTACGCTCGTCCGGGCACAGTATCCTAACTGAGGCTTGGAGGAGGGTCATAGGGGGAGGAGCCAGTGCACACCAGGTAGTCCTAAAGCTTTTACTTTTGTGCCCAGTCTCCTGCGGAGCCGCTATTCCCCATGGTCCTTTCGGAGTCCCCAGCATCCACTACGGACTATGAGAAATAGAATTATCGGTAAGTAAATTCTTATTATTAGGACCCAAAACCCCACACTCCCCTATTTAATTTAAGTTTTTCAGTACAACATCGATTTACGCATTTATTCTATTCAATCCACAATTTATAACCATTATCCAATAGTTATAATTAACTGAATATTAGGACCCAAAACTTCACACTCCCCTAATTAATTTAGGGTCTCTCAGAAAAACATCAATCTATGCATTTATTCTATTCAATTAGTGATACACCATCAGGCTAATTTATTTGAAATAACACTTTAATATTTTATACAGTTATTTTTATCATACAATTATGTTTTATTTTCTCATATTTTCATATCTTTACACACATTGCTCAGTGTCTACTATGTACTTCTGTTCAAACACCTTGTATCACTTATCTTCATTAATACAATGTAGCTGTCTGTGGAGTTCATGTGGAGAACCAAAATGAACACACCCACTTGTATGACGCAATCAATTATGGGTATAAAAAGCCCTCAACATAAATGGCGATTAAGGACTCCCTGAGGAAGACCCAAACGGGTCGATACGCGTTGGTGGGAAAAAAAGCACCGCACTTTCAGTCTTTAATATCAATACAGAACACAGTGGTATCCTGAAATACATCCCGACGGAACACACCAGGGACACAGGAGGCATTGTGGAGGAAGAGTGAGCCGCGCGGCCGAGAGGGGAAAGACCAGTGAGCAGAGCACCGATCATCAGGCGCAGAGAAGACCGATAACAGCCGTGGAAGCGTTTGCCGGAATCAAGCACAGAAGATAAGGTAACAGACTCCGTAGGAGGGAGGGTTCACGGCGGACAGTCCCCTTGTGGGTCCCGAAGCAAGTGATACCTTCCCCCCAGAGACGTGACCGCATCCCTCAGACTCGATAGGCGGTGGACGTCTGTGGATACGGACGCCTCCCGCCGTTCGTGGCAGAGGTGACAAGCGGGGAGTCCGGAGCTTTAGTTACCTTATCCCCTGGTCACCTTATCCCGCCGCTATCCATTTGGGGTACCCCTTAATAACGTCACCATATCCGGACCAGAACCTGCCTCTGAGAAAAGGAGAACTTTACAATATCTGTGACGGACTCTCCAATCCGTAATTCCACTTCATTTCAGAACTTCCATTTCCACTGTGTTACTTTATTTAATACAGAACTACATCAAGGTGTATAAGAGGTGGGACGACACACTCTATTCACACCACATTTTTGGGACTCATAATTTTTATTTCTCATTTACATATACCTATAACATACGGATTTTTCATTTTTTATTTTTATTTTTATGATACTTACTTATTACTATTTTTTCTTTTGGCTCCACTGATTTGCATTATGCAAGTTATGGCTTTACAATACTTATGTTAATAGATTAAATATTATTATTCATATTGTTTTCTTTCTCCTTCCATTCTTTCAACGTAACATCCACAACATTTCCACACAGGCGCAGTTGTGAAACCTTGATAAACGTCATTTATTAACCTTCTGGAGGCTTTGGGTTTAGCCTCAATCACGTATTGCTGCCACCCCCATAATTATCTATATAAGTAGAGCGTTGGTTACATTTGCATTTATTATCAATTCCAAGCCTTGCCGTTTGGACTGATTACAGCTCCTCGGACCTTCACCAAGGTCATGGCAGTCATGACGGCCATTCTCCATCGGCATCTGGATTCTGCCATATCTGGACGACAAGCTGATCCTGGAAAACTCCCCAGAGGTTCTCACCCGTCATCTGGAACTGACAGTCCAATACCTACAAGCACACGGGTGGCTCATCAATTGGAATAATTCCATACTGGTCCCTGCTCGGAGCATGGTGTAATTGGGGTCATTACTGGACACACACAACCAACATTTGTTCTTGTCTCCAGAAAAGGTCCTGAAGCTTCAGGACAGGATAAGCTGCTTCCTTTCTCGCCCACGAGTGTCAATACACTCGGCATTGCACGTATTAGGCCTCATGGTGTCGGCTTTTGACATGGTAGAGTACGCTCAATTTCACTCTCGCCCTCTGCAGAGGCTGGTCCTTGCCAGGCGGGATGGCCTGCCTCAACAGATCAGATCTCACATGATCTCCTTGACTCCGGAGGTTCGTCTGTCACTGAGCTGGTGGCTACAGAACCAACAATTGAGCAGGGGTCGTCCCTTCTGGATCTCCAACTGGGTCCTCCTAACAACGGATGCCAGTCTGCGGGAGTTGGTGCGCAGTGTTGGAGCAACACTCTCTTCAGGGTCGGTTGACCAGGGAGTAATCTCTCCTCCCGATAAATATTCTGGAGTTGCGGGCAGTGTTCAGTGCTCAATGCTTTGAAGCTTGCCCTGCCTTTGAAATAGTACAGGCCTGTTCGAGTACAGTAGGACAATGCCACCACGGTGGCAGTACATAAATCATCAAGGCAGCACTCGAAGCCGCATGGCAATGATGGAAGTGTCAAAGATTCTTCAATGGGCGGAACGCCATCTGCCAGCCATATCAGCAGTATTCATTCCGGGGGTCTTCAACTGTGAAGTGGACTTCCTCAGTCGTCAGGACGTACACGCCGGAGAGTGGAGTCTTCATCCGGAAGTCTTTCAACTCCTAGTGGACAAGTGGGGCCTACCAGATGTAGACCTGATGGTGTCTTGACACAATCACAAGGTTTCGGTCTTCGGAGCAAGGACAAGGGATCCTCAAGCAGCGTTCATGGTCGCACTGGCATTTCCATGGAACTTTTGGCTGCCGTACGTATTGCGGTGTCACTCCTGCCCAGGGTTATAAGGAAGTTCAAACAAGAAGGAGGAATACTACTTCTAATCGCTCCAGCGTGGCCCAGACGGCATTGATTCTCAAACCTGCAGGGTCTCTCGATAGAGCATCCTCTTCTGCTTCCGCAACGCCCAGACCTCCTCGTTCAGGACCCTTGTGTCTACAAGGATCTGGCTTGACTGGTTTTGACGGCATGGCTCTTGAAGCTTCGCTCCTAAGGGCCAAAGGATTTTCTGAGGTGGTCATTCAAACTATGTTGAAAGCCCGTAAACCAGCTTCGGCTCGAATTTATTATAGGGTCTGGAATTCTTAATTCACCTGGTGTGCAGCTAAGAATTACAATGTATACATGTTCAGTACTGCCAAACTTTTGGCTTTTCTGCAACAGGGCCTGGACTTAGGCCTTCGTCTGTCCTCCCTCAAAGCTCATATATCTGCCTTGTCGGTGTGGTTTCAGAGAAAGATTGCGTCTCTTCCTGACATTCACACTTATACTCAGGGTGTTTTACGGATTCAACCTCCCTATGTCCCTCCTGTGGCTCCATGGGATTTGTCTGTTGTTCTGAATGCCCTGCAAGAGTCTCTATTTGAACCCCTTGAGTCTGTGGACCTTAAATGACTTATACTTAAGGTCTCATTTTGCGGGCTGTAGCCTCTGCTAGACGGGTTTCAGACATGGGTGCCTTATCATGACGGTCACCCTTTCTGATTTTTCACCGTGACTGTGCGGTTCTTAGAACTCGCCATGGTTATCTACCTAAGGTGGTGTCATCTTTCCACCGTAACTAAGAGATTGTGGTTCCGGCCTTTATCTCTCCTGGTTTGTCCTCCAAAGAGCGGTCTTCGGATGTGGTACGGGCTCTCCGTATATATATGTGAAGAGAACCGCCTCCCTTATGAGATCTGTTTCTCTCTTTGTCCTTTTTGGTTTTCACAAACGTGGCTGGCCTGCGAATAAGCAGACCTTAGCCAGATGGATTAGAATGGTGATTGCACAAGCTTATGCGCAGGCTGGACTTCCAGCTACTGCTGCTATCAAGGCTCATTCTACTCGGTCTGTTGGACCTTCTTGGGCGGCCCACCGTGTCGCGTCCCTAGAACAATTTTGCAATGCGGCTACGGGGTCCTCAGTGAACACGTTCATTAGGTTCTATGCCTTTGATCCCTCCGCCTCCTAGGATGCCTCCTTTGGACGCCGGTTTCTTGTGCCGCTATAGTACGTCCCCTTCCCATGAGGAACTGCTTTAGGACATCCCCGATGTTATTCCCTGTGCAATCCCAGTGTACCCCGCTACAGAAAAGGAGATTTATGGTTTGACTTACCATGGTTAAATATCTTTCTGCGAGGTACACTGGATTCCACAGGGTGCCCACCCTGACGCACTTAGCTTCTTTGGGTTTGTATGGCATTTGCCGCTGGTCCCTTCTCCTGTCATGAGAATGTGGTTCTCTGTGGCTAACATCTTCCATCTCTTTTACCTGCTACTGCATTGGACTGGTTAACAAAACTGAGCTCCAGTGCCTGGAGGCGGGAATATAGAGGAGGTGGTGCAGTGCATCTTGGGAACAGTCAAAGCTTTAGCCTGTTGGTGCCTCGGATCAAGATCCAACTGTACACCCCGATGTTATTCCCCGTGGAAACCAGTGTACCTCGTAGAAAGAGATTTAACCATGGTAAGTCTTACCATAAATCTCCTTTTATATACTAATATTCTACTGTTTAATCTCCATTTATGAAATTATGAAAGTGTAATTTTATTGTTTCCTGGGTTATTTAGGTTGAAGGTCTGACTGATATCAAGGAAGAAGATACAGAGGGAGAAGAAGAGACGTATGTGACTGATATCAAGGCAGAAGATATAGATGGAGAAGAGATGTATGTGACTGATAATAAGGCAGAAGATATAGAAGAAGAAGAGACGTATGTGACTGTTATGAAGGTAGAAGATATAGAACGAGAAGAAGAGACATTTGTGACTGATATGAAGGTAGAAGATATAGAGGGAGAAGAAGAGACGTATGTGACTGATATGAAGGCAGAAGATATAAAGGGAGAAGAAGAGATGTATGTGACTGATATAAAGGCAGAAGATATTGATGGAGAAGAAGAGATGTATGTGAGGGGTGATCAGCAGTGTAAGGAGGAGGAGATCCCTACAGATATCAGCACAGGTGAGTAATAAGCACCTATTTCAATAAAGAGTCACATATTCTCCTTGCTCAGACACTACAGCAATCTCTCACCCTGCACCCTCCTCTGTTGCTGAGCAGTTTGTAGATTTGTAAATATAATTAGAGGTGGACACTGTAGATCCATCCTTATGACCTCATTCAGTAAGGATTGCAAATTCTGCTAATTAGCAGAATTTGCAATCCTTCTGATCGCATGTTGGGGCCGCTCATTCCAGGGCAAGGCCGCCCAGCATGCGACCAGCCGCCTCCCACCCTTCATCGCAATTTCTTTTCCATCCACTATGTGTTTATGGAGTACTCTTGGGATATGAAAGGGGTGTTAGCAGGTATAGGCACATTTAAATATTTAAATTAGTAACCCTCCTCCCCCTCCATACTCCCAAGATGCCTGTGTTTTTTGTGCTTCCACAGGGAAGGCACGTTCTGGACTCAGCTCCAGACTTTAATTTTACACTTTTTATTATTTCAAGACACAGCCCCTTCCCAGCTTTCTGAGAAGCGTGGATCCGGGACTGTGTTTGTGCTTGTCGCACTTAGTGAGAAGCACCCCTCATAGACCTTATATACAGCCTTGGCTGCAAGGAGCAGGATGGTGCTTGCAGAGAAGCCCCATCAGCCTCCAGACCTCGATAGCCGTGCAGGAGGTAAGGAGTGGGCGGTCAACTCATGCTGCCGCCGCTCCATCTGTGGGGTGTATGTAACCGCGAGGGGGAATTTAATGCACTATGTAAGGGATGCTGCCGCCCAGCACCCAGCTTCCTTCTCCCCAGCTCACTTGCCAGGGTGTCCTGCACTATGTGAACCACTGCCACCGCTTAGTGTTATATGCCACCTGTGACCGGCTTTCTTCTCATTAGCTAGGGTGTTCTGTGCTCAGCAGGACATCGGCGGCTCACTGTACCAGTGCAATAAGCGGTGGAGGGAGGTACAATGGTGGCCCCAGTCTGGAGGTTTCCCTCACCATAACGGGGAGAGCCATGGACTATGTGCTTACCATTTAGACCTGTTTGCATTATCTAAGAGGCAGAACAGGCTATTAAGACAATGTATATGGATGTAGTGGTGTATTTAAAAAAAAAAAAGCACACGGTGTGGACGCCATTTTATAATGACTTCCTGCTTCTTCCTGGTTTTGGTCCTACTACACACGGCCACTGGAGGGGGCAGGGGTGTTAGTAGGTTTTCAGTGAAGCACAAACTTAACAGAATGCAGTGCACTCGGTCTTATACACACTTCAGTTATTTGTACTGAGTCATGCGGACGTTTGTTTCACTGTGTTACTGTCTGTATGCATGATGACTGGGAAAGCTAATGCAAAATCAAAGAAGCAGCTTGCCTGCGATAACTGTGATTAATGTGTTACGTGATGGAGCTTCCACTTGCACAATGTGTCTTGCTGATATGGGTCCAAATAAGGACCTCTGCTCTGATCCTCCTTGACCGATGATGGCAGGTGTGATGGCTGATTTGGCGTCAGAGTTGTACGCTGCACGGAAGGACAATGAGTCTGCTAAGTCTGATCCACAGTCAATGCTGTCTGAGCAGCCAGAGTGGGCTCAGGATATTTCAGAAACTTTGCAGGGTTTACAAAAGTCCATAAATAGTTCAAATCCTAAGAGTAGTCATCGTTTGTCTCATAATTTACCAGTTTCCATGACTTTACACTCTGACTATTCACTGCCAGACCTTGTACCTCAGGAAGAACAGGAGGAAGGTGAATTGGGCCAGGAGTCAGATAGTGAGGTCACTGATACCCAGGCATTGATGATCTCATCAGGGCGGTACTCAAGGTGTTAGATTTCACTGAGACAGAAAAGCCTCTGTCAAAAGATGAGGTTTTATTTGCTAAGAGACAAAGGGCGATTGTGTGTTTTCCTTTTTCAGATTCACTTAATAAACAGTTGATGGAAGCATGGCAAAATCCAGATAAACGCTTTTCTATGCCAAAGCGGTTTCTGTTTAACTACCCTTTCCACCACCAGTGGATTTTTCAGTTTCAAAACTTTCAAAAAAGTTAACCATTCCAGTCCCAGCTGCAACGACACTTAAAGACCCATCGGAGCGTAAGCTTAGAGGCCATGCTAAAGTCCATTTATACAGTAGCAGGAGTGTTGCTTAGACCTGCTTTAGTTGGAGTTTGGGTTAACAATGCTGTAATTGCATGGGCAAAATAGCTCAGGTTAGGCCTACAACAGGGTCTTTCCTCAGACCAGCTTATATTTCTAACCGATCACATTTTTGAATCGGCTGAGTATTTATTTGGGTACGGCATCTATGGATGTCGGACAAGTTAATTCTCAAATTTCAACTTCTATAATTGCGGCCCGGTGCTTTGGTTGCTCTCTTGGCAGGCCATGGCTGAGTCAAAACTAATAATTGAGGCGTTGCCTTATACTGGCAATATGTTATTTGGTACTGAATTGGACAAATGGATTTCTCAGGCTACTGGGGGAAAATCTGTGTTCCTACCGCTGCCCGCACCACTTCCTAAAAGGATCTTTTAGACCTCAGTTCTTTTGAGGAACAACCATACAGAGTAGATGTGGTAGAGGACGTGGTTCAACAAACCACTGCCCGTCGTCAAAAAATAAAGCCAGCTGACAAACCAGTGGCATGACGGGCTTCCTGCCCATCTCGGATCTTCAGTTGTGGGAGCATGCCTTCAAACATTTCACTTGGCACTTGGCGTGGTTTCAGACATCCACAGATGGGTGGATATGCAATTTAGTGTGCAAGGGTTACAAAATAGTTCAATTGTCTATCAACAATGCGTTTTTTCAAGACAGGTCTGCCTGTGTCAGGAGACAAGAAGGCTATTCTGCAGACCGCGCTTCAGTCTCTCGTAGATTCAGCAGTTTTGATTCAGGTACCAGTACACCAGCATGGTCAAGGATTTTATTCCAGTCTTTTTGTAGTACCAAAGCCAGACGGCTCGGTCAGACCGATATTGCACCTAAAGGGGGTTAATCAGTCCGTCACTTAACTACAGATTCAAGATGGAATCGCTGCGGTCAGTGATTGCAGGTTTAGAATCAAAGGAATTAATGATTTCGCTGGATCTCAAGGATGCCGACTTACACATTCCAATTTGCACCACTGCATCAGACATACTTAAAGTTTGCAGTACAGCAAAGCCATTATCAATTTCAGGCACTAATACTTGGCCTCTCATTAGCGCCTCGGGTATTCACAATAGCTCATCTCAGATCCCTGAGAGTGATAATAGTTCCGTACTTAGACGGACTACTCATAGTAACATACATAGTAACATAGTTAATGAGGTTGAAAAGAGGCAAAATGCCCATCGGGTTCAACCTGTATTCTGTGTTAAGCTATGTTAAATGCTATAGCCCTGGATTCTTTTTCCAGTTAGAAATTTGACCAATCCATTTTTAAATGCATTTACAGAGTCCACCATTATTATCTTCTCCGGCAGGGAGTTCCAAATCTTTATTGCCCTTACTGTGAAGAACCCTTTCCTACGTTGTGTACAGAATTTTCTCTCCTCTAGCCTCAGCGAGCGCCCACGTGTATTATACAGAGTTTTATTAATAAACAAATCCCCTGCTAACTCTTCGAAATGACCCTTTACATATATGAAGATATTAATAATGTCTCCTCTTAGTCTCCTCTTTTCTAGTGTATACATATTTAACCTGGTAAGCATTTCCTCTTACTCCAGTGTCTCCAACCCTTTAATCAATTTAGAAGGTCGCCTTTGAACTCTTTCGAGTTCCCCGATATCTTTTTTTTATAATATGGTGCCCAAAATTGAACACAATATTCCAGGTGCGGACGTACCAATTATTTGTACAGCGGCAGGATTACATCCTCGTCCCTTGTCTCAATGCCCCGTTTTATGCACGCAAGCACTTGATTTGCCTTCTTTGCTGCGTTTTGACACTGTGTACTGTTGTTAAGCCTATTATCTATGAGCACCCCCAAATCCTCTTCCACTACTGTTACCCCTATATGTTCCCCATTAATTGTGTAGGATGCAAGTTTGTTTTTTATTTCAAAATGCATAACTTTGCATTTTTCAATATTGAACCTCATTCTCCATTTAGACACCCAGGTTTCAAGTTTAAATAAGTCATTCTGTAGAGATTAAACATCGCTTTCTGAATTAATTACCTTACACAGTTTAGTATCATCTGCAGAGATTGACACTGTGCTAACCAGGCCTCTTCCTAGATCATTAATAAATATATTGAACAGTAGCAGGCCAAGTACGGACCCCTGTGGTATTCTGCTGACTACTGGTGCCCAGCTGGAGAACATCCCGTTGACCACTACTCGTTGTACCCTGTTATCCAGCCAATTACCTATCCATGTACAAATAGTATTTCCTAGGCCAAGTTCCCTTAATTTGATGATCAGTCTCCTGTAAGGCACTGTATCAAAGGCTTTTGCAATATCTAAATAGACCACATACACTGCTTTTCCCTGCTCAAGATTAACGCTCACTTCCTCGTAGAAGCTAATTAAGTTGGTTTGACATCTGTCCCTCACAAACCCATGCTGACTTGCTAATAAACTTAGTATTCCGCAGATAATCCTCTGCTATCCCTCAAAATTCCTTCCAATATTTTACCCACTATAGAGGTTAAACTAACTGGTCTATAGTTCCCAGAATGGTGTTTAGATCCCTTTCTAAATTATGGCACTACCTCAGCTATGCGCCAATCCTTTGGTACCATACCTGATCTAATTGAACTATAGAAAATCAAGTATACTGTAAGGGTCTTGCTAGCTGTGCCCTAAGCTCCATAATAACTCTCAGGTGAAAACCATCTGGGCCTGGTGATTTATTAATCTTTATGTTGCTTAGTCTTTCCAGGTCTGCTTCCTCACTTAAACAAGTATCTAGCCCAGAGTCATTACCATCACTGTCTTTATGCACTACTATCACCGTCTGATCCTCCCTGGTGAATGCTATTGAAAACAAATTATTCAGTATTTCCGCTTTTATTTTGTCATAGTTTGTCATGGCTCCCAGTTCATCTTTTAATGGGCCTATGTTCTCCTTCTTTGACCTTTTACTGTTTATGTATTTATAATACTTTTTAGGATTGGCTTTACTCTCTATAGCGATTTGCGTTTCAATTACAATTTTTTTTGCATCTTTTATTGCATTCCTTGTAATACTGTAATGACTCCTCCCCACAAATAGATTTAAATGCTTTGAAAGCACGCCTCTTTTTAGCCATTTCTTTTTTTACTTCCTTAAGCCACATTGGTTTGAGTTTAGTACTCCTGTGTTTACTGCCAATGGGAAGGAATTTGTGAATATTGCTATCAATCAACCCTTTTAAAGCATCCCACATTTCCGATGTGTCCTTACCATGAAACAAAACTTCCCAGTCAATGTCGTTTAGTGCCCGTCTCAGCATATTCAAGTTAGCTTTTCTAAAGTTGAATGTTTTGGTTGATCCCTTATAGCTATGTTTCTTGATACTGATGTCGAATGTGATCATATAGTGATAACTGTTTCCCAAGGTCTCCCCAACTGTCCACATTATTGGTAATAACTAGGTCCAGAATATTTTTACCTCTAGTTGGGTCCTCGACTAATTGAGACAAGTATTGATCCTTTATCGTATTAAGGAACCTGTTGCTCCTAGCTTTTACAAATGAATCGTTACTCCAATTTATATCCGTATAATTGAAATCCCCTATCACTAGGATGTCCCACATTCCCACAACTTTTTCAAGTTGCTGCCAGAGTTGTTCCTCGTCATGTACGCTAATATCTGGTTGTTTGTAGCACGTGCCAATTACTAGTTTTTCTCTAACGTCCTAGTGGATGCTGGGGACTCCGTAAGGACCATGGGGAATAGACGGGCTCCGCAAGAGACAGGGCACTTTAAGAAAGAATTTGGATACTGGTGTGCACTGGCTCCTTCCTCTATGCCCCTCCTCCAGACCTCAGTTAGAATCTGTGCCCGGACGAGCTGGGTGCACCTTAGTGAGCTCTCCTGAGCTTGCTAAAAAAGAAAGTATTTTGTTAGTTTTTTTTATTTTCAGAGAGATCTGCTGGCAACAGACTCTCTGCTACGTGGGACTGAGGGGAGAGAAGCAGCCCTACTCACTGAAGATATGTCCTGCTTCTTAAGCTACTGGACACCATTAGCTCCAGAGGGATCGTACACAGGATCGCACCCTTTGTCGTCCGATCCCGGAGCCGCGCCGCCGTCCCCCTCGCAGAGCCGGAAGACAGAAGCCGGTGACAGAAGCAAGAAGACTTCGAAATCGGCGGCAGAAGACTCCAGTCTTCATATGAGGTAGCGCACAGCACTGCAGCTGTGCGCCATTGCTGCCACACTAAACCCACATACTCCAATCACTGTAGGGTACAGGGCGCAGGGGGGGGGGGCGCCCTGGGCAGCAATTAGAGACCTCTTGGCAAAAGTGGGCATATATACAGTTGGGCACTGTATATATGCATGGGCCCCCGCCATATTTTTACACAGAAACGCGGGACAGAAGCCCGCCGCTGAGGGGGCGGGGCTTCTTCCTCAGCACTCACCAGCGCCATTTTCTCTCCACAGCTCCTCTGAGAGGAAGCTCCCCAGGCTCTCCCCTGCAGAATCACGGTAGAAGAGGGTAAAAAGAGAGGGGGGCACATAAATTAGGCGCAAAAACATTATATACAGCAGCTACTGGGTTAACACTAAGTTACTGTGTGATTCCTGGGACATATAGCGCTGGGGTGTGTGCAGGCATACTCTCTCTCTGTCTCTCCAAAAGGCCTTGTGGGGGAACTGTCTTCAAATAGAGCATCCCCTGTGTGTGTGGTGTGTCGGTACGCTTGTGTAGGCAAGTTTGACGAGGAAGGCTATGTGGAAATAGAGCGGGAACAAATGAATGTGGGGTCGCCGCCGACACCCGATTGGATGGATATGTGGAAGGTTTTAAATGATAATGTTACTTCCTTGCATAAAAGGTTGGATAAAGCTGAAGCCTTGGGACAGCCGGGGTCTCAGCCCATGCCTGATCCTATGTCGCAGAGGCCGTCAGGGTCTCAGAAGCGCACACTATCCCAAATTGTTGACACAGATACCGACATGGATTCTGACTCCAGTGTCGATGGCGATGATGCAAAGTTACAGCCTAAAATGGCTAAAGCCATCCGTTACATGATTATAGCAATGAAAGATGTGTTGCACATCACAGAGGAAACCCCAGTCCCTGACAAGAGGGTTTATATGTATGGGGAAAAAAGGCAAGAGGTGACCTTTCCCCCTTCACATGAGTTAAATGAGTTATGTGAAAAGGCTTGGGAATCTCCAGATAGAAAACTGCAGATTTCCAAACGGATGCTTATGGCGTATCCTTTCCCGCCAACGGACAGGTTACGCTGGGAATCCTCCCCTAGGGTAGACAAAGCTTTAACACGCTTATCCAAGAGAGAAGCCCTGCCATCACAGGATACGGCCACCCTAAAAGATGCTGCGGATAGAAAGCAGGAGGATATCCTGAAGTCCATTTATACACATTCAGGTACCTTACTAAGGCCGGCGATTGCGTCGGCCTGGATGTGTAGTGCTGTAGCAGCATGGACGGATACCTTATCTGAGGAACTTGATACCTTGGACAAGGATACTATATTACTGACCCTGGGGCATATAAAAGACGCTGTCCTATATATGAGAGATGCTCAAAGAGACATTAGCCTACTGGGCTCTAGAATAAATGCAATGTCGATTTCTGCCAGAAGGGTCCTGTGGACTTGGCAATGGACAGGAGATGCCGACTCAAAAAGGCACATGGAGGTTTTACCTTACAAGGGTGAGGAGTTGTTTGGGGAGGGTCTCTCGGACCTGGTCTCCACAGCTACGGCTGGAAAGTCAAATCTTTTGCAATATATTCCCTCACAACCTAAGAAAGCACCGTATTACCAAATGCAGTCCTTTCGATCATAAAAAGGCAAGAAAGTCCGAGGTGCGTCCTTTCTTGCCAGAGGCAGGGGTAGAGGAAAGAAGCTGCACAATACAGCTAGTTCCCAGGAACAGAAGTCCTCCCCGGCTTCCACTAAATCCACCGCATGACGCTGGGGCTCCACAGGCGGAGCTAGGCCCGTGGGGGCGCGTATCTGATATTTCAGCCACAAGTGGGTTCACTCCCAGGTGGATCCCTGGGCTATAGAGATTGTGTCTCAGGGATACAAGCTGGAATTCGAAGAGATGCCCCCTCACCGTTACCTCAAATCGGCCCTGCCAGCTTCCCCCTTGGAGAGGGAAATAGTGTTAGCTGCAATTCACAAATTGTATCTTCAGCAGGTGGTGGTCAAGGTTCCCCTCCTTAAACAAGGAAGGGGTTACTATTCAACCATGTTTGTGGTACCGAAACCGGACGGTTCGGTCAGACCCATATTGAATTTAAAATCCCTGAACATATACCTGAAAAGGTTCAAGTTCAAGATGGAATCGCTCAGAGCGGTCATCGCAAGCCTGGAGGGGGGGATTTTATGGTGTCTCTGGACATAAAGGATGCTTACCTTCATGTCCCCATTTATCCACATCAGGAGTACCTCAGATTTGTGGTACAGGATTGTCATTACCAATTCCAGACGTTGCCGTTTCGTCTCTCCACGGCACCGAGATTATTTACCAAGGTAATGGCAGAAATGATGGTGCTCCTGCGACGGCAAGGAGTCACAATTATCCCATACTTGGACGATCTCCTCATAAAGGCGAGGTCCAGAGAGCAGTTGCTGATCAGCGTAGCACGCTCTCGGGAAGTGTTACAACAGCACGGTTGGATTCGAAATATTCCAAAATCGCAGTTTATTCCTACGACTTGTCTGCCTTTCCTGGGCATGATTCTGGACACAGGCCAGAAGAGGGTTTATCTCCCGATGGAGAAGGCTCAGGAGCTCATGACGCTCGTCAGAGACCTATTAAAACCAAAACAGGTGTCGGTGCATCACTGCACGCGAGTCCTGGGAAAGATGGTGGCATCATACGAGGCCATTCCCTTCGGCAGGTTCCATGCAAGGACCTTTCAATGGGATCTGTTGGACAAGTGGTCCAGATCACATCTACAAATGCATCGGCTGATCACCCTATCCCCCAGGGCCAGGGTGTCTCTCCTGTGGTGGCTGCAGAGTGCTCACCTTCTCGAGGGCCGCAGATTCGGCATTCAGGACTGGGTCCTGGTGACCACGGACGCAAGCCTCCGAGGGTGGGGAGCAGTCACACAGGGAAGAAATTTCCAAGGTCTGTGGTCAAGTCAGGAGACTTGCCTTCACATCAACACCCTGGAACTAAGGGCCATATACAACGCCCTACGTCAAGCGGAGACCCTGCTACGCGACCGATCGGTGCTGATTCAGTCGGACAACATCACCGCAGTGGCTCATGTAAACCACCAAGGCGGCACAAGGAGCAGGGTGGCGATGGCGGAAGCCACCAGAATTCTTCGCTGGGCGGAGAATCACGTAAGAGCACTGTCAGCAGTGTTCATTCCGGGAGTGGACAACTGGGAAGCAGACTTCCTCAGCAGGCACGACCTCCACCTGGGAGAGTGGGGACTTCATCAAGAAGTCTTCACACAGATTGCAAGTCGGTGGGAACTGCCACAAGTAGACATGATGGCATCCCGCCTCAAGAAAAAGCTACAGAGGAATTGCGCCAGGTCAAGAGACCCTCAGGCGATAGCTGTAGACGCACTAGTGACACCGTGGGTGTTCCAGTCGGTCTATGTATTTCCTCCTCTTCCTCTCATACCCAAGGTGCTGAGAATCATAAGAAGAAGAAGAGTGAGAACAATACTCATTGTTCCGGATTGGACAAGAAGGACTTGGTATCCAGAGCTGCAAGAAATGCTCACAGAGGACCCATGGCCTCTGCCTCTAAGACAGGACTTGTTGCAACAGGGGCCCTGTCTGTTTCAAGACTTACCGCGGCTGTGTTTGACGGCATGGCGGTTGAACGCCGGATCCTAGCAGAAAAAGGCATTCAGAGTGAGGTTATTCCTATGCTGATTAAGGCTAGGAAGGACGTGACGGCTAAACATTATCACCGTATATGGCGAAAATATGTTGCTTGGTGTGAGGCCAGGAATGCCCCTACGGAGGAATTCCAGCTGGGCCATTTCCTTCACTTCCTACAGTCGGGAGTGACTTTGGGCCTAAAATTGGGTTCCATTAAGGTCCAGATTTCGGCCCTATCCATTTTCTTTCAAAAAGAACTGGCTTCTCTTCCTGAAGTTCAGACGTTTGTAAAGGGAGTGCTGCATATTCAACCCCCTTTTGTGCCTCCAGTGGCACCTTGGGATCTTAACGTGGTGTTGAGTTTCCTGAAGCCACTTAAAATCGTGGAGTTAAAATTTCTCACGTGGAAGGTGGTCATGTTATTAGCCTTGGCTTCAGCTAGGCGTGTGTCAGAATTAGCGGCTTTGTCACATAAAAGCCCCTATCTGGTTTTCCATATGGACAGGGCAGAATTGCAGACCCGTCTGCAATTTCTGCCAAAAGTGGTGTCATCTATTCATATGAACCAACCTATTGTGGTGCCTGTGGCTACTCGTGACTTGGAGGATTCCGAGTTACTAGATGTGGTCAGGGCTTTGAAGGTTTACGTAGCCAGAACGGCTAGAGTCAGGAAAACTGAGTCGCTGTTTATCCTGTATGCACACAACAAGCTGGGTGCTCCTGCTTCAAAGCAAACTATTGCTCGCTGGATCTGTAACACGATTCAGCAGGCTCATTCTGCGGCTGGATTGCCGCTGCCAAAATCGGTAAAGGCCCATTCCACAAGGAAGGTGGGCTCTTCTTGGGCGGCTGCCCGAGGGGTCTCGGCATTACAGCTTTGCCGAGCAGCTACTTGGTCGGGTTCAAACACTTTGGCAAAGTTCTACAAGTTTGATACCCTGGCTGAGGAGGACCTTGTGTTGCTCATTCGGTGCTGCAGAGTCATCCACACTCTCCCGCCCGTTTGGGAGCTTTGGTATAATCCCCATGGTCGTTACGGAGTCCCCAGCATCCACTAGGACGTCAGAGAAAATAAGATTTTACTTACCGGTAAATCTATTTCTCGTAGTCCGTAGTGGATGCTGGGCGCCCGTCCCAAGTGCGGACTTCTTCTGCAATGCTTGTATATAGTTATTGCTTACATAAGGGTTATGTTATAGTTGCATCAGGGTTGATCTGATGCTCTATTGTTGTTCATACTGTTAACTGGGTAAGTTTATCACAAGTTATACGGTGTGATTGGTGTGACTGGTATGAGTCTTGCCCTGGATTCCAAAATCCTTTCCTTGTACTGTCAGCTCTTCCGGGCACAGTTTCTTTAACTGAGGTCTGGAGGAGGGACATAGAGGGAGGAGCCAGAGCACACCAGTATCCAAATTCTTTCTTAAAGTGCCCTGTCTCCTGCGGAGCCCGTCTATTCCCCATGGTCCTTACGGAGTCCCCATCATCCACTACGGACTACGAGAAATAGATTTACCGGTAAGTAAAATCTTATTTTTTGCTTCAATGCCCCCACTTGTGATCTCAACCCATAGTGACTCCACGTTATCTCCAGTCCCCTTCTAAATAACATCTATTAAGTTTGGTTTTAGAGATGGTTTTACATAGAGACATACCCCTCCTCCCCTTTTGGTAGCCCTGTCCCTCCTGAAAAGTGAATATCCATCCAAATTTGCAACCCAGTTGTGAGATTCGTCCCACCATGTTTCCGTAATACCTATAATATCTAGAATTCTCCTCCCTCCCTTTCCACCCCCATCATACTTAATACAGCCTTCCTCACAACTATCGCTATTTGACCTATTAATTCTTTCTAAACCACCTCCAACCTTTTAACCATCCTCCCCCCCCCCCAGCACTGCAGCCCCCTCCTCATTCAGGTGCAATCCATTCTGACAAAAAAGATAGCGCCTGACTGAGAAGTCCGCCCAGTGTTCCAAGAACACAAACCCCTTCTTCCTACACCAGTCTCTAAGCCACACATTTACCTCCCTAATCTCCCTGGGCTAGTGCGTGGCAGAGGTAATATCTCAGAGAATATTACCCTAGATGCCCTTGCCTTAAGTTTCTTGCCTAATTCCCTTTAGTCTTTCTTAAGGACATCCCACCTTCCACTAACTTTGTCATTGGTGCTGACATGCACCAAGACCGCCGGGTCTTTCCCAGCCCCTCCAAATAATCTACCCAGTCCGCGATGTGAAGTACCCGGGCACCCGGGAGACAACAGACTGTACGGCGATCACGGTCCCGGTAGCAGATTTCCCTGTCTGTCTTCCTGATAATAGAATCTCCTACCACCACAATCTCATCTGCTCCCTGCACCTCCATCCCACTTGCTGGAGAGCATATCTGCCAGTCTCACTTCTCCTCCTGCACCTCCTCCGTTGCAGACAGCCCCCATTTCCACTTGCTCAGACCTTGCTCCACTTGCTTAGGCAAATTGCTCAGGCAACTCCGTCCCGACTTCCTTGCTTCGTCTCAACAAATACTCCTTCAAAATGCCTTACTAACATACAATGTCCTAGTTCAGCACGGTTGGATTGTCAACTTAAAAAAATCAAGCCTTGTCCCGTCTCAACAAATTCAATTTCTGGGAATGATTCTGGATATGGAAGAGCAACGAATTTACCTTCCAGAAGTGAAAGCACAAAGTATTCGTCATCTGGTACAGTTAGTGCTCAAACCACGGACAGTCTCGGTGCACTTGTGCATTCGAATGTTAGGAAAGATGGTGGCGTCTTTCCAAGCACTCCAGTTCGGGAGATTTCACTCACGTCCTTTTCAGCTAGATCTCGCACAGTGGTCAGGCTCTCCTCTCCAAATTCATCAAATGGTGCGGTTGTCTCCAAAAGCCAGAGTATCGCTACTCTGGTGGCTCCAAATAAGAAATCTCACAGCGGGTAAAAGGTTCAGAGTCTGGAATTGGATCATTCTGATGACAGATGCAAGTCTCAGAGGTTGGGGAGCAGTGGTCCTACATTGTCAGTTTCAGGGTCTATGATTAGACCGAGAAAGATTACTGTCAATAAATGTCCTGGAACTCTGAGCAATTTTCAATGCTCTGCAACAGGCAGTTCACATACTCCAGTCTCAGACTGTTCAAGTTCAGTCAGACAACATTACGGCAGTCGCATACATCAACAGACAAGGAGGTACTCGAAGTCGCATGGCCATGCGAGAAGTTGCTCGAATCCTAAATTGGGCCGAGCATCACCAAGTGATATTATCAGCAGTGTTCATTCCGGGAGTGGACAACTGGGAAGCAGATTATCTCAGTCGTCAGGATTATCATACAGAAGAATGGGCTTTACATCCAGAAGTGTTCCAGATGTTAGTCCAGTGGTGGGGTTACCCAGAGGTGGATCTAATGGCATCTCGCCAAAATCATCAGACACCCCAGTATGTGTCCAGAACAAGAGATCCAAGGGCAGTGGCAATCGATGCTCTCACAATAGCGTGGCTGTACAGCCTCGTTTATCTATTTCCACCGTTTCCGCTGCTTCCTCAGTTGCTAATATGGATCAAAAGAGAGTCCACAACACTCATACTAGAGGCGCCTCATTGGCCTCGGAGAGCTTGGTTCTCGGATCTCTGCGGTCTACTCGCAGACGATCTGTGGCCGCTTTCATTACGTCCAGACCTTCTGCAACAGGGTCCATTTCTTTACCCCGATTTAGCGTGGCTGCATTTGACGGGGTGGCTGTTGAAACCACTCTCTTAAGACGAGAGGGCATTCCAGAGTCGGTTATACCAACCATGTTATGGGCTAGGAAACCAGTTACAGCAGCTCATTATCACAGGATTTGGCGAGCTTATATTGCTTGGTATGAATCTCGGATGTTTCCGACATCTGCTTTCAAGTTTTCCTGTCTTTTGCTATTTTTACAGACGGGATTAGATGGAGGACTACGATTAGCGACACTAAAGGTGCAGGTATCTGCTTTGTCAATTTTCTTTTAGCAGCGTTTGGCTCTTCTGCCAACAGTTCAAACTTTCCTGCAAGGTGTCCTTAGAGTTCAATCTCCATTTATACCACCTACAGCATCATGGGACTTGAATCTCGTTTTAGACTTTTTGCAGTCCTCCATTTTTTAACCCTTACAACTGGTGGATGTTAAGTTTATAACTTGAAAAGAAGAGTTATGGTAGACTTACCATTGTTAACTCTCTTTCTGCGAGGTACATTGGGTTCCACAGGGAAACATCAGGTGTAGAGTGGATCTTGATCAAGAGGCACCAACAGGCTAAAGCTTTAGGCTGTCCCAGGATGCATTGGGGACTCCTCTATAACCCCACCTCCAGGCACTGAGCTCAGCTTCATAACCAGTCCAACGCAGAAGCAGGTAAGAGAGAAGGCAGATGTTAGTCACACAGAACCACGTTCTCACGACAGAGAAGGGACCAGCGGCTAATGCCATACAAACCCATAGAAGCTAGGTGCGTCAGGGTGGGTGTCCCGTGGAACCCAATGTACCTCACAGAAAGAGATTTAACCATGGTAAGTCTACCATAACTCTCCTTTTCTGCAGAAGGTTACATTGGTTTCCACAGGGAAACATCGGGTGATGTCCTAAAGCAGTTCCTCAAGGAGGGGACGCGACTTAGTGGGTATGAGAACCCGGCGTCCAAAGGAAAGCGGAAGTATCAAAGGCATAGAACCTAATGAATGTGTTCCCAGAGGACCATGTAGCTGCCTTGCACAATTGTTCTGCGGACGCACCACGGCGGGCCTCCCAAGAAGGTCCAACAGACAGAGTAGAATTGACGTTAATAGCATCAGGAGCTGGGAGTCCAACCTGCGCATAAGCTTGTGCAATCACCATTCTTATCCATCTGGCCAAGGTTTGCTTATTCGCAGGCCAGCCACGTTTGTGAAAACCAAACAAGACAAAAAGGGAGTCTGATCTCCTGATAGAAGCAGTCCTCTCCACATATATACAGAGAGCCCTTACCGCATCCAAAGACCACTCTTTGGAGGATAAATCATAAGAGATAAAGGCCGGGACCACAATCTCTTAGTTAAGGTGAAAAGATGACACCACCGTAGGTAAATAACCTGGGTAAGTTCTAAGAACTGCCCGGTCTCGAAATATTAGAAAGGGTGGACATCAGGACAATGCGCCTAAGTCCGACACCCTTCTAGCAGAGGCAATAGCCAGTAAAAACAAGACCTTGGCCGTGAGCCATTTAAGGTCCACCGTCTCAAGAGATTCAAATGGAGACTCTTGCAGGGCATTCAGGACAACAGCCAGATCCCATGGAGCCACAGGAGGGACATAGGGAGGCTGAATCCGTAATGCACCATGAGTGAATGTATGAACGTCCGGTATAGATGCAATTTTTCTCTGAAACCACACGGCAGATATGTGAACCTTGAGGGAGGCCAGATGAAGGCCTAAATCCAGGCCTCTTTGCAGAAAAGCCAGAATTCTGGAAGTTCTGAATCTGTATGCATCATAAGTCTTATCAGCACACCAGGTGAAGTAAGAATTCCAGACCCTGTAATAAATCTGTGCTGAAGCCGGTTTATGGGCTTTTAACATAGTTTGTATTACCGCCTCAGAGAATCATTTGGCTCTCAGGAGTGATGCTTCAAGAGCCACACCGTCAAAGCCAACCTGACCAGGTCCGGATAAAGATAAGGGCCCTGTACGAGCAGGTCTGGGCACTGAGGAAGTAGAAGAGGACGCTCTGTCGATAGACCCTGCAGGTCTGAGAACCAATGCCATCTGGGCCACGCTGGAGCGACTAGAAGTAGAAATTCTCCTTCTTGTTTGAACTTCCGTAGGACCCTGGGCAGGAGGGAACAAGTAGGGCAGCCGAAAGTTCCATGGAATTGCCAGTGCGTCCACGAACTCTGCTTGAGGATCCCTGGTCCTTGATCTGAAGACCGGAACCTTGCGATTGTGTCGAGAAGCCATCAAGTCTACGTCTGGTAGGCCCCACTTGTCCACTAGGAGTTGAAAGACTTCTGTATGAAGACTCCACTCTCCGGCGTGCATGTCCTGGTGACTGAGGAAGTCCGCTTCCCAGTTGAGGATGCCCGGAATGAACACTGCCGATTTTGCTGGCAGATGGCGCTCCGCCCAACGAAGGATTTTTGACACTTCCATCATAGCCATGCAGCTTCGAGTGCCGCCTTGATGGTTTATGTATGCCACCGTAGTGGCATTGTCTGACCGTACTTGAACCGGCCTGTTCTGTACCAGAGGGAAGGTGAGAGCCAATTCAGTGAACACAGCCCACAACTCCAGAATGTTTATTGGGAGGAGTGACTCCTCCTTGGTCTATCGACCCTGAAAAGAGTGTTGCTCCAACACCGCACCCCATCCCCTCAGAGTGGCACCCGTTGTTAGCAGGACCCAGTCAGGGATCCAGACGGGACGGCCCCTGCTCCATTGCTGGTCCTGTAGCCACCAGGTCATCGACAGACGAACCTCCGGAGTTCAGGTGATCATGTGAGATCTGATTCGATGAGGTAGGCCGTCCCACTTGGAAAGGATTAACCTCTGCAGAGGGAGAGACTCTACCATGTCGAATGCCGATACACACACAGGCCAAGTACTTGCATTGCCAAGTGTATCGACACACTGGGGCGACAAAGGAAGCATCTTATCCTGTCTTGGAAGTCTCAGGACTTTTTCTGGAGACAGAAACAGTCGTTGACTGTGTCCAGGAGTGCCCCCAGGTGCACCATGCTCTGAGCTGTTTTTTCCAATTGATGAGCCGTGGGCTTGTAGGAAGCTTACCATCAGTTGCAAACGACTGAGGAGGACATCGTGGGAGTTTTCCAGAATCAGCAAGTCGTCCAGATACGGCAGGACCCTGACTGCCTGGCGACGGAGATGGGCCTTCATTATGGCCATGACCTTGGTGAAGATCCGAGGAGCCGTAGCCAGTCCAATTGGTTGAGCCTGGAACTGATAGTGGAGTTTGCCAATAGCAAACCACAGTTACTGCTGATGCGACATGGCAATAGGTATATGCAAGTATGTATCCTGTATATCCAGGGATACCATATAGTCTCCGGGTTCCATAGCCAGCACAAGTGAGCATAGTGTTTCCATACGGATCTTGGACACTCTCACAAACTTGATCAGTGATTTGAGGTTGAGTATAGGCCGGAAAGACCCATTGGGTTTCGGAACTAGAAACAGGGACGAGTAGTAACCTCTGCCTCTCTGGGCCAGAGGAACCGGCACTACCACTCCTGTTTTCAGGAGGGATCCCACAACCTTTTGTAGAGCGTGCGCCTTTAACGGATTCAAAGGGATAACCGTGGACGTCTCTAGAAGGAGACTGCGTACCCGTGAGAGACAACTTCCCGCACCATGCGTCTGAAGTGGTCTTTAACCAGACCTGGGTGAACTGCAGAAGTCGGCATCCCACTCTCAGGTTCCCCAGGGGGAGGCCCGCCCCATCATGTGGCAGGCTTGTCTTGTTTAGAAGCAAGCTGACGGGTCACCCAGGACTGTTTTGCCTAGGGCTTAGTGATTTTGGAAGCACGAGATTGTCTTGGGTATGCCTGAACTTTGCTTTCCCTTGAGGCCGAAAGGAGCATAAAGTGGTACCTTTTGCCTTCTGTGCACATACACAATTTTATTTAGGTCTTCCCCAAACAAAATGTCCCCCTTAAAGGGGAGACCCTCCAAGGTCTTTTTGGAGTCTAGGTCCACCTTCCATGACCTCAACCACAGAATACAGCGAGCCAGGACAGACGTAGTCGACTCCTTGGCTGCCAACACACCCACCTCAAAGGATGCCTCCTGAATGTAATAGGCGGTGGTGGTAATATGAGACAGGTATTGTCTGACATTGTCAGATATATCCATGGGCAGCTCTTCCACTAATGCCTGAACCCATGCTATGTACAGCCCCTGTAAGAGAGTAAATAGACTTCAGGCATCTCTCCACAGTGAAGTGACAGGCAGTGTAGATGACACCACTAGGTGGGTGACCACTGGCGGTGAATTTTCCCACTTGTTACATAACTGTGCCGGGAGAGGATAGCGAGCAAAGGCTCGTTTAGACAGAGGGAATTTCTTCCCTGGATTAGACCAGGGCTCCTGCCTGATGTCCATCAAATGGTCAGAATGGGGTAATAGATTTTTAACCACCTTCTGCCGTTTAAACATATCAGTTTTCTTAGCCACAGTAGTGGAATCCTCATCATCAGTGATTTGTAGGATTTGCTTAATAGCAACCACAAGGGCAGGGACATTAATTTGCAATGGAGAATTCTCGTCAAACAACTGATTCAGTGTCTGGCAGGATAGTATGCTCCCCCTCCTCTTCAGATGAAACATCTGAGAGATTAGTGGATTGTCAGGAGGAAGCAGCCCGCTTAGATGACCCAGAGACACGAGAGTGACCTGGAGTAGATTTTTGCCTGACCAAGGAATGATTTAATTGCTGCAACTGGTTAGACAAAATTTTCCGCCCAAGGCGGATTAACCATATGGACAATTTGTTGCTGTAATGGCACAAGTGGTCCCATAGGGGGCATAAGGTGTTCCACCAGAGTACCCAGTAGGTTTGTGAATGCAGCCCATGGTGGCTCCTGATTGGTTACAGGAACTGCGGACTGACTGGGAGATGTATGACACATAGTGCACAGACCATCATACACAACTTCCCCCTCTGGTAAATCTTTGGCGCATACTCTGCATGATGCAGGAGCATCCACAGACTATACGATAAAGCCAGACAGAGTACAATACCTGCGATTAAATCTGGTATTATGTGACTGAGTACACAGTAGAATACACGTAATGGGTAAATACTGTGACGCACTATATATATGACCCTAACGCACCTAGTCCCTTAGGGTACAGAATATAGTGATAGATATATCTGGGAAACACTCAAAGACAAACCACACAGCAGATACAGGCACACACAGTCACATTGGCAATGCAGATAATTATTATTATTATTATTATGACAATAAAACTGCGCTGGACTAGTATATGTACATATACAGTGTATATATAGATATAACACAGCGCGGTCCTAGACCGGAGGTATATATCAGAATACTCGTACAATATATCCTGTAATAGGTACACTTTTTCTTAACTAACGCTGTCTGTATTAAGACATGTAGAATACTCGAGTGTTTATAAAGTCACCGCTGTATACAGGTGGCTTTACAAGGGAGACCTTGCCCTGCAGTCCCGGAGACCACCCGCAAGTATGCTTATAAAATGGCGCCCAGCGTCTCAGTCAGGGAGTGAGGCAGAGTGTGAGGCAGCTCCAGGGCGGAAAATCTGCAGTAGATGTCGCCCTGGGCCGGGGAGGGGCTACAGGTCAAGCGCCGGCTCCCCTATGCTGGACTTCCACCCCAGGTATCAGCGAGCCTTATTAAATGGGGCGTTAGTGCACCTGACCTGTTCTCTATTTCCCTGGTGGTCTAGTGGGGTCGCTGCTCGGTGACAGTGTCCACGCCAGCGCCGACTGAGCGCGATTTAATGCGGGTCCCGTCTGGGGGACCCTCTTACCTCCTCCCCGTAGCAGCCACGCAAACCAGGAGAGTGACTGCAACCGTGTGCCTAAAGTTGGAGCGTCTCTGCCGCAAGTACCCGGGAACAGGCCGTGGGAGTATGCGACGCAGCTTGCAAGGTGATGGAGACGCAGCGCTGAATGTCACTCTGACATGTAACAGCACTGTGGCCCTTGAAGTCTTCTTAAAAGCTGCTGCAGACACCAACTGAAACTGAGCTCACAGTGCCTGGAGGCGGGGTTATAGAGGAGGTCCCAATGCATCCTGGGACAGCCTAAAGCTTTAGTATGTTGGTGCCTCTGGATCAATATCCACTCTACACCCGATGTTCTCTGTGGAACCCAATGTATCATGCTGCAGAAAAACATTTCTCTAACGTCCTAAGTGGATGCTGGGGACTCCGTAAGGACCATGGGGAATAGCGGCTCCGCAGGAGACTGGGCACAAAAGTAAAGCTTTAGAACTACCTGGTGTGCACTGGCTCCTCCCCCTATGACCCTCCTCCAAGCCTCAGTTAGATTTTTGTGCCCGAACGAGACGGGTGCAGGCTAAGGGGCTCTCCTGAGCTGCTTAGTGAAAAGTTTAGTTTTAGGTTTTTTATTTTCAGTGAGACCTGCTGGCAACAGGCTCACTGCATCGAGGGACTAAGGGGAGAAGAAGCGAACTCACCTGCGTGCAGAGTGGATTGGGCTTCTTAGGCTACTGGACATTAGCTCCAGAGGGACGATCACAGGCCCAGCCATGGATGGGTCCCAGAGCCGCGCCGCCGGCCCCCTTACAGAGCCAGAAGACAGAAGAGGTCCGGAAAATCGGCGGCAGAAGACGTCCTGTCTTCACCTAGGTAGCGCACAGCACTGCAGCTGTGCGCCATTGCTCCTCAGCACACTTCACACTTCGGTCACTGAGGGTGCAGGGCGCTAGGGGGGGGCGCCCTGAGCAGCAATAAAAACACCTTGGCTGGCGAAAATACATCACATATAGCCCCCAGGGCTATATAGATGAATTTTAACCCCTGCCAGAATCCATAAAAAAGCAGGAGAAAAGTCTGCGAAAAAGGGGCGGAGCCTATCTCCTCAGCACACTGGCGCCATTTTCCCTCACAGCTCAGTTGGAGGGAAGCTCCCCTGGCTCTCCCCTGCAGTCACTACACTACAGAAAGGGTTAAAAAAGAGAGGGGGGCACTAATTAGGCGCAGTATTAACAATACAGCAGCTATAAGGGGAAAAACACTTATATAAGGTTATCCCTGTATATATATAGCGCTCTGGTGTGTGCTGGCAAACTCTCCCTCTGTCTCCCCAAAGGGCTAGTGGGGTCCTGTCCTCTATCAGAGCATTCCCTGTGTGTGTGCTGTGTGTCGGTACATTTGTGTCGACATGTATGAGGAGAAAAATGATGTGGAGACGGAGCAGATTGCCTGTAATAGTGATGTCACCCCCTAGGGGGTCGACACCTGAGTGGATGAACTGTTGGAAGGAATTACGTGACGGTGTCAGCTCTGTATAAAAGACAGTGGTTGACATGAGACAGCCGGCTACTCAGCTTGTGCCTGTCCAGACGTCTCATAGGCCGTCAGGGGCTCTAAAGCGCCCGTTACCTCAGATGGCAGATATAGACGCCGACACGGATACTGACTCCAGTGTCGACGGTGAAGAGACAAATGTGACTTCCAGTAGGGCCACACGTTACATGATTGAGGCAATGAAAAATGTTTTACACATTTCTGATAATACGAGTACCACCAAAAAGGGGTATTATGTTCGGTGAGGAAAAACTACCTGTAGTTTTCCTGAATCTGAGAAATTAAATGAGGTGTGTGATGATGCGTGGGTTTCCCCCGATAACAACTGATAATTTCTAAAATGTTATTGGCATTATATCCTTTCCCGCCAGATGTTAGGGTGCGTTGGGAAACACCCCCTAGGGTGGATAAAGCGCTCACACGCTTGTAAGAACAAGGGCTCTACCCTCTCCTGAGATGGCCGCCCTTAAGGATCCTGCTGATAGAAAGCAGGAGGGTATCCTAAAATGTATTTACACACATACTGGTGTTATACTGCGACCAGCAATCGCCTCAGCCTGGATGTGCAGTGCTGGGTTGGCGTGGTTGGATTCCCTGACTGAAAATATTGATACCCTAGATAGGGACAGTATATTATTGCCTATAGAGCATTTGAAAGATGCATTTCTATATATGCGTGATGCACAGCGGAATATTTGCCGACTGGCATCAAGTCTAAGTGCGTTGTCCATTTCTACCAGTAGAGGGTTATGGACACGACAGTGGTCAGGTGATGCGGATTCCAAACGGCATTTGGAAGTATTGCCTTATTAAGGGGAGGAGTTATTTGGGGTCGGTCTTTCAGACCTGGTGGCCACGGCAACAGCTGGGAAATCCACGTTTATACCCCAGGTCGCCTCTCAACATGAGAAGACGCCGTATTATCAGGCACAGTCTTTTCGTGGACAAGCGGGCAAAAGGTTCCTCATTTCTGCCCCGTGACAGAGGGAGAGGAAAAAGGCTGCAGAAATCAGCCAGTTCCCAGGAACAGAAACCCTCTCCCGCCTCTGCCAAGCCCTCAGTATGACGCTGGGGCTTTACAAGCAGAATCAGGCATGGTGGGGGGCCCGTCTCAATGAATTTCAGCGCGCAGTGGGCTCACTCGCAAGTAGACCCCTGGATCCTTCAGGTGATATCTCAGGGGTACAAATTGGAATTCGAGATGTCTCCCCCTCGCCGTTTCCTAAAGTCTGCTTTACCGATGTCTCCTTCTGACAGGGAGACAGTTTTGGAAGCCATTCACAAGCTGTATTCCCAGCAGGTGATAATCAAGGTACCCCTCCTGCAACAGGGAACGGGGTATTATTCCACACTGTTGTGGTACCGAAGCCGGACGGCTCGGTGAGACCGATTCTAAATCTAAAATCTTTGAACACTTACATACAGAGGTTCAAATTCAAGATTGAGTCACTCAGAGCAGTGATTGCGAACCTGGAAGAAGGGGACTACATGATATCTCGGGACATCAAGGATGCTTACCTTCATGTCCCAATTTACCCTTCTCACCAAGGGTACCTCAGGTTTATGGTACAGAACTGTCACTATCAGTTCAGACGCTGCCGTATGGATGGTCCACGGCACCCCGGGTCTTTACCAAGGTAATGGCCGAAATGATGATATTCCTTCGAAGGAAGGGAATTTTAGTTATCCCTTACTTGGACGATTCCCTGATAAGGGTAAGATCCAGGGAACAGTTGGAGGTCGGTGTAGCACTATCTCAGGTAGTGTTGCGGCAGCACGATTGGATTCTCAATATTCCAAAATCGCAGCTGGTTCCGACGACTCGTCTTCTGTTCCTAGGGATGATCCTGGACACAGTCCAGAAAAAGGTGTTTCTCCCGGAGGAGAAAGCCAGGGAGTTATCCGAGCTAGTCAGGAACCTCCTAAAACCGAGCCAACTCTCAGTGCATCAATGCACAAGGGTTCTGGGTAAAATGGTGGCTTCCTACGAAGCAATCCCATTCGGCAGATTCCACGCAAGAACTTTCCAGTGGGACCTGCTGGACAAATGGTCCGGGTCGCATCTTCAGATGCATCAGCGGATAACCCTGTCACCAAGGACAAGGGTATCCCTCCTGTGGTGGTTGCAGAGTGCTCATCTTCTAGAGGGCCGCAGATTCGGCATTCAGGACTGGGTCCTGGTAACCACGGATGCCAGCCTGCGAGGCTGGGGAGCAGTCACACAGGGAAGGAATTTCCAGGGCTTATGGTCAAGCCTGGAGACATCACTTCACATAAATATCCTGAAGCTAAGGGCCATTTACAATGCTCTAAGCTTAGCAAGACCTCTGCTTCAAGGTCAGCCGGTGTTGATCCAGTCGGACAACATCACGGCAGTCACCCACGTAAACAGACAGGGTGGCACAAGAAGCAGGAGGGCAATGGCAGAAGCTGCAAGGATTCTTCGCTGGGCGGAAAATCATGTGATAGCACTGTCAGCAGTATTCATTCCGGGAGTGGACAACTGGGAAGCAGACTTCCTCAGCAGACACGACCTCCACCCGGGAGAGTGGAGACTTCACCCAGAAGTCTTCCACATGATTATAAACCGTTGGAAAAAACTCGACAGGTATTGCGCCAGGTCAAGGGACCCTCAGGCAATAGCTGTAGACGCTCTGGTAACACCGTGGGTGTACCAGTCAGTGTATGTGTTCCCTCCTCTGCCTCTCATACCCAAGGTACTGAGATTGATAAGATGGAGAGGAGTAAGCACTATATTCGTGGCTCCGGATTGGCCAAGAAGGACTTGGTAACCGGAACTTCAAGAGATGCTCACGGAGGATCCGTGGCCTCTCCCTCTAAGAAGGGACCTGCTCCAGCAAGGACCCTGTCTGTTCCAAGACTTACCGCGGCTGCGTTTGACGGCATGGCGGTTGAACGCCGGATCCTGAAGGAAAAAAGGCATTCCGGATGAAGTCATCCCTATCCTGATCAAAGCCAGGAAGGATGTAACCGCAAAACATTATCACCGCATTTGGCGAAAATATGTTGCGTGGTGCGAGGCCAGTAAGGCCCGACGGAGGAAATTCAACTGGGTCGATTCCTACATTTCCTGCAAACAGGAGTGTCTATGGGCCTGAAATTGGGGTCCATTAAGGTTCAAATTTCGGCCCTGTCAATTTTCTTCCAAAAAGAACTAGCTTCAGTCCCTGAAGTTCAGACGTTTGTAAAAGGGGTACTGCATATACAGCCTCCTTTTGTGCCTCCAGTGGCACTTTGGGATCTCAATGTAGTTTTTGGGTTCCAAAAGTCACATTGGTTTGAACCACTTAAATCAGTGGAGTTAAAATATCTCACATGGAAAGTGGTCATGCTGTTGGCCCTGGCCTGGGCCAGGCGCGTGTCAGAATTGGCGGCTTTATCCTGTAAAAGCCCTTATCTGATTTTCCATTCGGACAGGGCGGAATTGAGGACTCGTCCTCAGTTTCTCCCTAAGGTGGTTTCAGCGTTTCACCTGAACCAACCTATTGTGATGCCTGCGGCTACTAGGGACTTGGAGGACTCCAAGTTGCTAGACGTTGTCAGGGCCCTGAAAATATATGTTTCCAGGACGGCTGGAGTCAGAAAATCTGACTCGCTGTTTATCCTGTTTGCACCCAACAAGCTGGGTGCTCCTGCTTCTAAGCAGACTATTGCTCGTTGGATTTGTAGTACAATTCAGCTTGCACATTCTGTGGCAGGCCTGCCACAGCCAAAAATCTGTAAATGCCCACTCCACAAGGAAGGTGGGCTCATCTTGGGCGGCTGCCCGAGGGGTCTCGGCTTTACAACTTTGCCGAGCAGCTACTTGGTCAGGAGCAAATACGTTTGTAAAATTCTACAAAATTGATACCCTGGCTGAGGAGGACCTGGAGTTCTCTCATTTGGTGCTGCAGAGTCATCCGCACTCTCCCGCCCGTTTGGGAGCTTTGGTATAATCCCCATGGTCCTTACGGAGTCCCCAGCATCCACTTAGGACGTTAGAGAAAATAAGAATTTACTTACCGATAATTCTATTTCTCGTAGTCCGTAGTGGATGCTGGGCGCCCATCCCAAGTGCGGATTGTCTGCAATACTGGTACATAGTTATTGTTACCAAAAAATCGGGTTATTGCTGTAGTGAGCCATCTTTTCTAGAGGCTCCTCTGTTATCATGCTGTTAACTGGGTTTAGATCACGAGTTATACGGTGTGATTGGTGTGGCTGGTATGAGTCTTACCCGGGATTCAAATTCAATAAGTGTACGCTCGTCCGGGCACAGTATCCTAACTGAGGCTTGGAGGAGGGTCATAGGGGGAGGAGCCAGTGCACACCAGGTAGTTCTAAAGCTTTACTTTTGTGCCCAGTCTCCTGCGGAGCCGCTATTCCCCATGGTCCTTACGGAGTCCCCAGCATCCACTACGGACTACGAGAAATAGAATTATCGGTAAGTAAATTCTTATTTTTATCTCCTAGCCTTAGCTTTGGCAAGGCATGTTTCTGAATTAGGGGCCTAATTCAGACCTGATCGCTCGCTAGCAGTTTTTTCCAGTCCTGCGATCAGATAGTCACCGCCCACCAGGGAGTGTATTTTAGCTGTGCAAGTGTGCGTTCGCATGTGCAGCCGAGCAGTACAAAAAAACTTTGTGTAGTTTCTGAGTAGTCCAGGTCTTACTCAGCCGCTGCGATCACTTCAGCCTGTCCGGGGACCGGAATTGACGTCAGACACCCGCCCTGCAAACGCTTGGACTCGCCTGCGTTTTTCCAAACACTCCCTGAATACGGCCAGTTGCCACCCACAAACACCCTCTTCCTGTCAATCTCCTTGCGGACGCCCCTGTGAATGGATTCTTCGTACAAACCCATCGCTGAGCGGCGATTCGCTTTATACCCGTGCAACTTGCCTGCTCATTCCGGTGCATACGCATTGCGGTGCATATGCATGCGCAGTTTAGACCTGATCGCCCGCTGTGCGGAAAAAACGCAGCTTAGCGATCAGGTCTAAATTACCCCCTTGGTGCCTTGTCATGCAAACCACCGTATTTGGTGTTTCATGATGACAGAGCGGAACTTTGAACCAAAGGTAGTATCCTCTTTTCACATAAATCAACCAATCGTAGTTCCTGTTTTTTCAGAAGGTTCAGGAACTCCAGCTTCTTTGAATGTCGTTCGCGCCTCACATTTATGTAGCCCGAACATCAACAGTACGTAAAACAGATACATTGTTTGTTCTCTATGATGCAGTCAAGATAGGTTGGTCAGCATCCAAACAGACCTTGGCTAGATGGATTAACCTGACCATTCATGAGGCTTATTTTCATGCTTGTCTACAACCGCCTGCATCTATTTCCGCACATTCCACGCGTTCTGTGGGAACGTCATGGACAGCAGGTCGTGGGGCTTCCACAACACAACTTTGCCGTGCAGCTACATGGTCGTCAGTGCAAACGTTTGTGCGCTTTTACAAGTTTGATATGTTTGCGGCATCAGCATCTAGCTTTGGCCGTCTAGTGTTACAGGTGCCAACCAGCTCTCCCGCCCAAGGGGGAAGCTTTGGTACATCCCAAGAGTACTCCAGTGACCCCTAGTGGATGGAAAAGAAAATAGGATTTTAGTACTTACCAGATAAAATCTTTTCTTTGAATCCATAGGGACGCCCGCCCAGAGCAGTTTCACCTGTCTTGTGGTAGGTTCAGTGTATCTTATAGTACATATCACCTGGTTGTTTAAGGCTTAAGGCAGGGGCGGATTGGGAACAAAAAGCGGCCCTGGAAAAATTTGTACTAGTGGCCCCACATGGGCAGCACCAGAGGTGTAAGGTCTAGCCATGGGCTATGGCAGCAGCACCCCCCGACCCCCCCCCCCCCCCCTCCCCGCAAGACTTTCCAGATAGTGGGCATGTCCAGCATCAAGGGGGAAGTTAAAAAGAAATAAAATTAAATATTATGAGCACATTATATCATACACCTTCAGAATTTTAATTTAGGAAACGATATAATTCTTTAGAAAGATATATTTTCTTGCTCATTACACCAACCGTATCCCAGTCACTATTCACTCAATCTTATATGTCAGCCAAGCAGGCAGACAGAGCATACACTAGATCATCTGCAATCACAGGCCAAGTCATTTTCATATATGCAAATTATTTTGCATCTTATTCATTATGTCTATAAAAAGGACCACATGTCCTCAAACAAAACAGGCCCCACGGGTGTGCCGGCCCACCGGGGATCTTCCCTGTAAACCCTATGGCCAATCCGCCTCTGGCTTAAGGCGATTGTTATCTGTTGTCGTTTCAACTTTCTAGTTGTTCGTTACCTTCTAATGTTCTATGTAATTCTCCATTGTTCATCTTCTCTTTCGCTCCTGTTCGGCTCAGCAAAAAACACTGAGGCATCTTGGGAGTATGGAGGGGGAGGAGGATTACTAATTTAAATGTGCCTATCCCTGCTAACGCCCCATCCATATCCCAAGAGTACTCCAGTGCCCCCTGTGGATTCAAAGAAAAGGATTTATCTGGTAAGTCCCAAAATCCTATTTTCTGCTTGTTAGCAGAAATTAAGGATGCCTCCTGCCGCTGCCGCAGGAGGACCGCCGCCATCGTTTTTTTTTTGCGGCTGCTGCATGTGACGTCGCGCAGCCGCGGCGATCACGCCACCGCGATGCCTTCGTTTTTAGTCCTGGAAACGGAGCGTTTCTGACCCCCCTACCCCGCGAACGCCTCTACCTTATTATGTCAGTAGATGACTGCATTAACTTAGTTTCTGCAGCGGAGTACACTGTGTTCCACAGGGAATACATCGGGGTGTAGAGTTGGATCTTGATCCAGAGCCACCAACAGGCTAAAGCTTTAACTGTTCCCAGGATGCATTGCGTGGCCTCCTCCATAGCCCCGCCTCCGGACACTGGAGCTCAGTTTTATAAGTTGGTGCCTCCAGAGCAGGTTACTTAACAGGGGGGGGCTGCGCTAGGCAGCCCTGAAAAGAGCTTTTATTAGAAGATTCTTCAAGGGCTGCAACACTTGTATGTCCTAGTGACATACTGTGCTGCGGCTCCATCACCTCCCCAGCAGCGCCGCATACTCTCGCTGGCCGGGTTCCCGGGTACTGTCGGCGGAGGCGGTCGTTTTCTAGGCACATGCTGTTGGCACTCTCCAGGATCATGTGGCTGCTCATTTGGGAGGAGGTAAGAGGGTCCCCCAGGTGGGACCCACTGAAATCGCGTTCCGGTCGCAGTCTTAGGAGATGGACCGTGGCGCTGGCATGGACACTGTGGCTGTGCAGGGACCCCACTATGTCCACCAGTGCAGGGAGCACAGGTCAGATTTCACAAAAATCCTTTTTATCAAGGCTCCACAGTACCCGGTGGTGAGGACCAGCAGTGGGGATAAGGCGCTTGACCTGTAGCCCCTCCCCCAGCTCCGAGTGCCATCTACTGCTGGTGTTCCCGCCCTGGAGCTGCATCTCTCTCTCTCTCTCCCTCACTCCCTGTCAGCGTTTGGGCACCATTACACACAGCTGCGCATATCCTGGGACGGCTGGGCAATGCCTCCTCTGTAAAAGCCGCCTGTCTCATCAGCGCTGTGCATTTACAGGCACTTAAGTATTCTACATGTCATTTTTGACAGTGTTAGTTAAGAACAATTGTACTGCTATAGGAATATTTAGTACAAATATTCTGTGATATACAGTGGTTACTGTGCATTGTTTTATATATATATATATATATATATATATATATATATATATATATATATGTTTGTGTGTGTGTGTGTGTGTGTGTGTGTAGTTTTACTGGTCCAGTGCAGTTTTATTGTTTATCTGAATTGACTTCTGCATTGTACCTGTGACTGAGTGTGCCTGGAGCTGCTGTGTGGATTTACTTCTCGTGTATCACACTTATTGCTATCACTATATTCAGTACACTGGGGGGCTAGGTGCGTCAGGGTCTCACAGTATATACTGTTTTGTGTTTCTTACTGTGTATTTCAGTCACCTCATACTGCGTTAATTCTCTGTTTGTGTCCTGTATTTACTGTCACATAAATCAGGGGGTTATTTGCAGATATTGTGTTTGTCTGGCTATATTGTACTGTTACGCTCTATGGCTACATTCTCTATAATGTCTGCCACACAGGGCAGGAAATCCGTGGACGCTTCTGCATAATGCAGTGCTTGCACCAAGGATTTACCTGAGGAGGAAGTTTTAGCTGATGGTTCAGGTACTTGGTGCCATACATCTCCCAGTCAGTCCGCAGCACCTGTGGCCAATCAGGACCCACCTTGGGCAGCGTTCTCAAGTATGCTGAATATGCTTGTGACACGCCTTATGCCCCATGTGGGGCCTCCTGTGCCATTGCAGCCTCATATTGTCCCTGTAGTTAATTCACCATGGGCGGACACTCTGTCTACCCAGATACAACATTTAAATCAATCTTTGGTTAGACAAAAGTCCACCACACGCCCTCTGGGGTCAAGGGGTCATCTAAGCGGGCCTCTTCCTCCTCACAATGCACTAATATTTCAGATAATTCTTCTGATGCGAATGAGGAATATACTGATCTGTCAGACACTGATACAGTTGCTTCTGATGAGGAACCTACAGCTCAGGTTGAAGTTCCTGACCTAGTGGAGGCTATTAAGCTGTTTCTACAAATTGTTGATGAGGTAGATCCCACCACTGTGACTAAGAAACTGGATAAATTCAAACGTCAGAAGGTTATTAAAGTAGTCTTAGCACATTCTGACCGTTTAATTGATGTACGTCAGGAATCCTGGTCACCAGGATATAAATTCTCCCTGTCTAAAAGATGCTAGCTTGTTATCCTATCCCTGCGGAGTTGAGTAACAAGTGAGAAATTCCACCGCCAGTGGACTCTCATGTCATCCGTCTTGTGGTGTCATCTACTCTGCCTGTCACCTCACTAAAGGAACCGATGGATAAGCGTGTGGAGGGATGCCTGAAGTCTATTCACTCCCTTACTGCTGTACATAGACCCACTACGGCAGCCTCCTGGGCCGCAAGGGGAATTGAAGCATGGGTTCAGGCATTAGAGGATGAGCTGCTTCAGGATATTTCTGACACTGCCAGACAATATCTGTCTCATATTATCACTGTCTCCCACTATATTCAGCAGGTGTCCTCTGAGGCAGATGTAATGGCAGCCAAGGCATCTACTACGTCTATACTGGCTCGCCTAATTCTGTGGATGAGGTCCTGGAAGGTAGACCTAGACTCCAAAAAGACCTTGGAGGTGCTCCCTTTTAAGGGAGACATCCTATTTGGGGAGGATCTGAATAATATTGTGACTGACTTGGCGACTGCTAAGACTGCATTTCTCCCAAGTACTAATCCTTCTGCACTGAAGGCAAAGAGTACTACTTTTCATTCCTTTCGACCTCCAGGGAAAGCAAAGGGTCAGGCTCGTACTTCCAAAACCACTAAGCACAAACCTAAACAATCTTGGGCCACCTGTCAGCCTGCTTCCAAACAAGACAAGCCTGCTGCATGACGGGGCGGGCCTCCCGTTGGGGGATCCCAGGGTGGGAGACTGACTTCTGCAGTTTGCCCAGACATGGTTAAAGACCACTTCAGATGCCTGGGTGTGGCAAGTTGTCTCTCACGGGTATGCAATCTCTTTCAAGAAACGTCCCCCTTGCCAATTCTGCTCGACGGTTATCCCTTTGGATCCGTTAAAAGTGCAAGCTCTACAGTTGGTTGTGTGATCCCTCTTGGACACAGGAGTGGTAGCGCCGGTACCCCTCTCCCAGAGAGGCAGGGGATACTATTCAACCCTGTTTCTAGTTCCGAAACCCAATGGGTCCTTCCGGCCTATACTCAACCTCAAATCATTGAACAAATTTGTGAGTGTGTCCAAATTCCTTATGGAAACTCTGCGCTCTATTGTACTGGCCATGGAACCAAAAAAACTATATGGTATCCCTGGACATACAGGATGCTTACCTGCATATACCTATTGCCATATCGCATCAACAAAATCTGCGGTTTGCTATTGGCAACCTACATTATCAATTCCAGGCTCTGACATTTGGACTGGACACGGCCCCTCGGATCTTCACCAAGGTCATGGCCGTAATGACGGCCCTTCTCTGCAGTCAGGGAATCGGGATCCTGCTGTATCTGGACGACTTGCTGATCCTGGCGAACGCCCAAGATGTTCTCAGTCATCTGGAGCTGACGGTCCAATTCCTACAAGCCCACGGGTGGCTCATCAACTGAAAAAGTCCTCGCTGGTCCCTGCTCGGAGCATGGTGCACCTGGGGGCACTGCTAGACACACACAGCCAAAGACTGTTTCTGTCTCCGGAGAAAGACCTGAAACTTCAGGACAGGATCAGATGCTTCCTTTCTCATGTCGATACACTCGGCAATGCCAGTACTAGGCCTCATGGTGTCGGCTTTCGACATGGTGGAGTACGCTCAATTTCATTCCCGCCCTCTGCAGAGGTTAATCCTTTCCAAGTGCGACAGCCTGCCTCACCGGATCAGGTCTCAATTGATCTCCTTGACTCCGGACGTTCGTCTGTCACTGAGCTGGTGGCTACAGGACCAACAGTTGAGCAGGGGCCGTCCCTTCTGGATCCCCAACTGGGTCCTACTGACTACGGACGCCAGTCTGCGGGGTTGGGGCGCGGTGCTAGAGCAACACTCGAGGGTCAGTTGACCAATGAGGATTCTCTCCTCCTGATAAACATTCTGGAATTGCAGGCAGTATTTAATGCTTTGACTCTTGCCCTGCCTCTGATACTGAACAGGCCTGTTCAAGTACAATCAGACAATGCCACCACGGTGGCATACATAAATCATCAAGGCGGCACTCGAAGCCACATGACAATGATGAAAGTGTCAAAAAAATTTCATTGGGCGGAACACCATCTGCCAGCAGTATCAGCAGAGGGAGTCCTCAACTGGGAAGCGGATTTCCTCAGTCGCCAGGACGTGCATGCCGGAGAGTGGAGTCTTTATCCGGAAGTCTTTCAACACCTAGTGGACAAGTGGGGCCTACCAGATGTAGACCTGATGGGGTCTTGACACAATCGCAAGGTTCTGTTCTTCAGATCAAGAACAAGGGATCCTCAAGCAGCATTTGTGGACGCACTGACAACTCCATAGAACTAGCCAGACTGGCTTTGACGGCGTAGCTCTTGAAGCTTCACTCTTGAGGGCAAAGGATTCTCCGAGGCGGCTATCCAAACTATGCTTAAGGCCCACAAACCGGCTTCTGCACGGATTCATACTTTCACTCAAGGCGTTTTACAGATTCAGCCTCCCTATGTCCCTCCTGTGGCTTCATGGGATCTGTCTGTTCTTGAATGCCCTACAAGAGTCTCCATTTGAACCTCTCGAGTCTGTGGACCTTAAATTTCTTATGCTTAAGGTCATTTTTCTGCTTGCTATTGCCTCTGCTAGGAGGGTGTCAGACTTAGGCGCTTTGTCCTGTCGTCCACCCTTTCTGATTTTTCACCGTGACCAGGCAGTACTCAGAACTCGTCCCAGTTAACTACCTAAGGTGGTGTCATCTTTCCATCTTAACCCAGAGATTGTGGTTCCGGCTTTTATCTCTTCTGGTTTGTCCTCCAAAGAGCGGTCTTTGGATGTGGTACGGGCTCTCCGTATTTATGTGGAGAGGACTGCCTCTCTCAGAAGGTCCGATACCCTTTCTGTACTTTTTGGGTTTCACAAACGTGGCTGGCCTGCAAATAAGTAGACCTTGGCCAGATGGATTAGAATGGTGATTGCACAAGCATATGCACAGGCTGGTCTTCCAGCTCCTGCTGCTATCAAAGCCCATTCTACTCGGTCTGTTGGACCATCTTGAGTGGTCCAACAGCCCGAGTGCGTTCTCATTTGGTCAGTCTATTGGCTATCACATGTTTTGTCTGTGCACAGGCTGTTTGCTGGACAGCATGTGGGACATGCACATGGACAGAATGTCATAGTACTATGTCACTGGTTTTATCTTCCAAACATACAGCAATATAACAAAAGTGAATTCCAAGGACTTATATCTAAGCATAAACAAATTATCAGCGTGGTGCAAAGTTCATGTGTTCAAAATAAGGCAATTAGATACACCTTTTTCTGTAAGGTTATCTGAGAGTTTTGGATCCTTTTTCACTCTGTGTATTCCATCCAAAGAAATTCTTATCTCGGGGCAAGAGAAAGGATCTATGGGGGTCGTTCCGAGTTGATCGCTTGCTAGCAGTTTTTAGCAGCCGTGCAAACGCATTGTCGTCGCCCACTGGGGAGTGTATTTTCGCTTTGCAGGAGTGCGAACGCCTGTGCAGCAGAGCGCCTGCAAAATCTTTTTGTGCAAAACAAGACCAGCCCTGTAGTTACTCTTCGTGAGCATTGATTCTAACGACGTAGGGATGGCTTTTGACATCACACACCCGCCCAGCCAAGCCTGTGGTTTCCCCGATACGCCTGCATTTTTCTAAGCACTCCCTAAAAACAGTCGGTTGCCACCTACAAACGCCCACTTCATGTCAATCTTCCTGCGTTGTCCCATGCGACCGAAAGCTTCGCTAGAACCTGTGCAAAACCACAAAGGATTTTGTACGTCACGCGTGCGCATTGCAGTACATACGCATGCGCAGAAATGCCGATTTTTAGCCTGATCGCTGCACTGCGAACAACGGCAGCTAGCGATCAACTCTGAATGACCCCCATTGTGCAGACTTTTTACACAAAAACAAGAAGGATTTATTCTCACAATAAAACAAGAAATAATGACAAAAAAGATGTAAATCCTGCTCTATGCATATTGGAGTGTAAAACAGTATCAGGATGACAGACTGTGTCTAGTTAGACAGTCAATAGATAGACGCCATATGTTAGACAGATATTAGGCCGACAGGGTCAAAAGGTCAACATGAAAAAGGTCGACATAAAAAAGTAGTTTTTTTATTGTACATGTTTTTGGACTTTTTCATATTTTCTCCATGTCGGCATAGAGTTGGTTATAAACCTTGTGGCCAGCGCAGCGACCCACCAAGCCCGAAGCGTGGCGAGCGAAGCCTTTCTACACTTGGGGGTCAAACATGACAAAACTATCAACACAGATCCCAAAAATGCAAAAAAAATATGTTTGACCCTGTTGACCTTATGACTGTCTAACATGTGATGTCGATCTATTGACTGTCTAACTAGACACAGTCTATTATACCACAGCCGCATAAAACGCCAGGTGATGGGTTTTACATTGTACCTTAAATAACCTTGAATTTATTACTTTAATGATAATTTAAGGGTGTTTGACAAGAGTCTCTTTTGGAAAATGAAATTTATGGGGTATTTATATAATAATTTTATTCCCAGCAGATGGATGTAACAGCAGGAATATATCAAAGGAAAATCTAATCTTATCTTCAGTTTGTAAAATAGAAGATGATGACATCAAACAAGATTCTCTGGAAAAAATCCTCAATATCCCAATTATACATCCAGTACCCCACAGTGCAGATGTATCATCTGATCCTACTTCTAATGAGGAACGTTCTCCTGGTACATCAAGTACAGCTCTTAGAGTAGATAACATATTTCCCTCTTTTATAGATGCCAAATGCTCTACAGAGAACACAAACCTTATTACCCAGCAGCCAGCTAAGGCATGTGAGACTTCATTTCCATGCATGTGTGGAAAATGTTTTTCAAAGAAATCATCTCTTATTAGACATAAGAGAGTTCATACAGGTGAGAAGCCATTTACATGTTTTGACTGTGGGAAATGTTTTACATGGAAATCATCTCTTTTTGAACATCAGAAACATCACACAGGTGAGATGCTATTTCCATGCTCTGAGTGTCAGAAAGGTTTTACACGGAAATCACATCTTGTTATACACCGGAGAAGTCACACAGGGGAGAGGCCATTTCCATGCTCTGATTGTGGAAAATGTTTTGCACGGAAATCGCATCTTGTTATACATCAGAGAAGTCACACTGGTGAGAGGCCATTTCCATGCTCTGAGTGTGGGAAATGTTTTGCACACAAATCACTACTTATCACACATCAAAGAAGTCACACAGGTGAGAAGCCATTTCCATGTTCTGAGTGTGGGAAATGTTTTACACAGAAAAATGATCTTGTTGTACATCAGAGAAATCACACAGGTGAGATGCCATATCCATGCTCTGAGTGTGGCAAGTGTTTTAAAAAGAAATCAAATCTTGTTACACATCAGAGGAGTCACACAGATGAGAGGCCATTTCTATGCTCTGAGTGTGGGAAATGTTTTGCACACAAATCCCAACTTTTTACACATCAAAGAAGTCACACAGGCGAGAGACCATTTCCATGTTTTGACTGTGGGAAAAGTTTTATACAGAGAAGTCATCTTGCTATACATCAGAGAAGTCACACTGATGAGAAGCCATTTCCATGCTCTGAGTGTGGGAAATGTTTTAAAATCAAATCAAATCTTGCTATACATCAGAGAAGTCACACAGGTGAGAGGCCATTTCCATGCTCTGAGTGTAAGAAATGTTTTACAATGAAATCAAATCTTGTTATACATAAGAGAAGTCACACAGGTGAAAAACCATTTCCATGCTCTGAGTGTGGGAAATGTTTTTCATGTAATTCAGATCTTGTTAAACATAAGAGAAGTCACACAGATGAGAAGCCATTTCCATGCTCTGAGTGTGGGAAATGTTTTAAAATGAAATCAAATCTCGCTATACATCAGAGAAGTCACACAGGTGAGAGGCCATTTCTATGCTCTGAGTGTGGGAAATGTTTTGCACACAAATCAAATCTTGTTACACATCAAAGAAGTCACACAGGCGAGAGACCATTTCCATGTTTTGACTGTGGGAAAAGTTTTACACAGAAAGGACATCTTTCTATACATCAGAGAAGTCACACAGGTGAGAAGCCATTTCCATGCTCTGAGTGTGGGAAATGTTTTACAGCTGAATCATCTCTTGTTATACATCAGAGAAGTCACACAGATTAGCTATTGCCAAGCTCTGATTGTTGAAAATGTCAGAAATTAGATGGTTCACAAATACTTTCTTTATTTACACTGGAGAAATGTGTTTACAAGTGCAATTTATTTCTAGAAAAACCTAATTGAGAATAGTATTTCTCCTGACCTGGGTGCTTCATTGACCTCTCTTTCATGACCCAGAAGGTGAATGGACACAGCTTGTATTACTGTCCTCACTGTAATTGTTTTATTTATATATATATATATATATATATATATATATTTATTATTCTGCAGTGTGTAGACACTAGGTTCAGGGGTCAAGGCAGTAACAGTGCTTTCATCTAATAATAGACCATAATATCAGACCTGACACGAGTTCCTGCCACCAACCTCCTCCCTTCTATGAAATGCCTATTGCAGTGATGGCTAACCTTGACACTCCAGCTGTTGTTGAATTACACATCCCAGCATGCCCTGCATCAGTTTTTAGCAAGGCCAAATAGCAAAACTGTAGCACGGCATGCTGGGATGTGTAGTTCAACAACAGCTGGAGTGTCAAGGTTAGCCATCACTGGCCTATTATATGCTGCAGGGGACAAGTGACCAGAGCCATAGGAGGATATAACAGGTATATCAGAGAGGTATGTGCTAGAGAGAGATAAAAGCTCAGTCACACACCATCAGGACACATCACCAGTGAGGGGTAAGGACTGTCCTATATGTGGTGTCCCTGGTGCTCCGGATGGTGTCCCCAGTATGTGTATATATCTGTATATGTAATACCTATTATATACTGCAGGGGGCAGGTGACCAGAGCAATGGGAGGCTATAACAGGTATATCAGAGAGGTATGTGCTAGAGAGAGATAAAAGCTCAGTCACACACCATCAGGACACATCACCAGTGAGGGGTAAGGACTGTCCTATATGTGGTGTCCCTGGTGCTCCGGGTGGTGTCCCCAGTATGTGTATATATCTGTGTATGTAATACCTATTATATACTGCAGGGGGCAGGTGACCAGAGCAATGGGAGGATATAACAGGTATATCAGAGAGGTATGTGCTAGAGAGAGATAAAAGCTCAGTCACACACCATCAGGACACATCACCAGTGAGGGGTAAGGACTGTCCTATATGTGGTGTCCCTGGTGCTCCGGATGGTGTCCCCAGTATGTGTATATATCTGTATGTAATACCTATTATATACTGCAGGGAGCAGGTGACCAGAGCAATGGGAGGATATAACAGGTATATCAGAGAGGTATGTGCTAGAGAGAGATAAAAGCTCAGTCACACACCATCAGGACACATCACCAGTGAGGGGTAAGGACTGTCCTATATGTGGTGTCCCTGGTGCTCCTGATGCTGTCCCCAGTATGTGTATATATCGGTGTATGTAATACCTATTATATGCTGCAGGGGGCAGGTGCCCAGAGCAATGGGAGGATATAACAGGTATATCAGAGAGGTATGTGCTAGAGAGAGATAAAAGCTCAGTCACACACCATCAGGACACATCACCAGTGAGGGGTAAGGACTGTCCTATATGTGGTGTCCCTGGTGCTCCTGATGGTGTCCCCAGTATGTGTATATATCTGTGTATGTAATACCTATTATATGCTGCAGGGGGCAGGTGACCAGAGCAATGGGAGGATATAACAGGTATATCAGAGAGGTATGTGCTAGAGAGAGATAAAAGCTCAGTCACACACCATCAGGACACATCACCAGTGAGGGGTAAGGACTGTCCTATATGTGGTGTCCCTGGTGCTCCGGATGGTGTCCCCAGTATGTGTATATATCTGTGTATGTAATACCTAAGATATGCTGCAGGGGGCAGGTGACCAGAGCAATGGGAGGATATAACAGGTATATCAGAGAGATATGTGCTAGAGAGAGAGAGATAAAAGCTCAGTCACACCATCAGGACACATCACCAGTGAGGGGTAAGGACTGTCCTATATGTGGTGTCCCTGGTGCTCCGGATGGTGTCCCCAGTATGTGTATATATCTGTGTATGTAATACCTATTATATACTGCAGGGAGCAGGTGACCAGAGCAATGGGAGGATATAACAGGTATATCAGAGAGGTATGTGCTAGAGAGAGATAAAAGCTCAGTCACACACCATCAGGACACATTACCAGTGAGGGGTAAGGACTGTCCTATATGTGGTGTCCCTGATTCTCCGGGTGGTGTATATGTCTGTGCAGGGTGTGAAATAAAATCACTTTTTAAAAATAAATAAAAATCTGATTTTTTAAAATTTAAAACAGATTTTTTATTTTTATTTAAATCTTTATTTGGATTTAAATTGGATTTCTATAAAATGATGACGTAAACAAATAACCAAGTAAAACAATAATACACAGTTCTTTTAAAACACTGTAACTTTAATCTATTTAATTGCAATGACTTGAGAGTGTCACCAGGAATCATGGCACGGTGCAGGAAACCACACACACATCACACACTGCAAAAGGAAAGAACCAGCGATGATGTTATAAGTTACAATAGTCGGCAATTGCCTGTATATCTGAATAAACCGACACATTAGGTTTACTGAACGCCATAAAAGGAAACACCAGTTGTGGAGCTTTGTCAGTACCCAGCGGATTCTCGGTTCTGACCGCACCAGACCAAATGTGGAAACTCTTCCTACTGAAGCGGATGACGCTGCGGCTGTTGGCAATTGTTCTACTGCTACCATGATACTGTCACCACCAGCTGCGGTTTCTGATCCAATGTGTATTTTCCACCAATCTATTGCTGCCACTGGTGACACAACATTGTGGTCAAACAAGGGGTCATTAAACGGGGGTGGCTTTTGCTTGTAACTTGATTCTGTTTCCTGCCTGAACTTGTCTGTTTCCTGGGCCTCTTTGTATCATATGAGTCATAAGTAAATTAGGTCAGCGAGCAGTAGCCATAGATACAGACCTTTTATATCCTCCTTTCACATCGCAAAAATATCCTAGGTTATGGCTGTTGCTGAGTCGCGGTGCAGTGTGAAAGCGCCAAAGTGAATTACCCGGGTTGAGCAACCTGGCATTTCAACCCTGGTTAAAAGAAGGGTTAAACACGGGTCGGACCCGGGTCGTTGTGCAGTGTGAAAGCCTCTGACCTGGGATATTCAACCTGTGTCTCAGAAAAAGGTGCTGATTGGCTGTTTATGTGTCTGCTCAGAGCAGTCCCCAGCCCCTCCTTTTATTTCCTTTGACACCTCATCAATGTGAGCCAGAAAAGTCAATTTTACATCACATCACAGTGTTTAACATGGGTGATCCGGGGTCAGTGTGAAAGGCACGAACTTGGGTCGAAACTGCAATGTGAAAGGGTCTGAGGCTGCTGGGACCTGGGTCCGACGGAGTTTGCAATCTGAAAGCGCTATTAGTAGAGCAGTTAATCAAAGGTGAAAGGACTATGGTCCATATTGCACAGTATGCCAATTACCAGTAAAACATGGATGTAGTCTCTACAGGGCCCTACACACTTGACGATAATGAATATATATATATATATATATATATATATATAAACAATATCGTTAAAAAATGAATGATAAATCGTTCATATCATTCAGTGTATATCCAAGAACGATGTGCGGCCCCGCAGTCATTCATCGATGATCTATCTTCGTTTATACATGCAAGTCAGTTTGGACGATATAGATGTATGTACTGACATATCGGCCATCGATATCTTCCAGTTTGTAGGCAAAAATCGTTGAAGAAAAAAATCGGGAGATAATATTGTTGGTCGATAAAATTGCCGAAATCGCTAAGTCCGTAGGGCCCTTAACTCTACATCCATGGTAAAACAAATAATAGGAATTTGATACCTACCGGTAATTTTTCTCCTAGTCCGTAGTGGATACTGGAGTCTTGTACTTTAGAACCATGGGGTATAAATATGGTCCTTTGGAGCCTGGAACTTTAAAACTTTTAGTATGTGTGTGCTGGCTCCACCCCTCTATGCCCCTCCTACAAGACTCAGTCTAAGAAAAATGTGCCAGAGGAGACAGACATACCATGAGAAGAACAATACAACTGCGATGAGGCAACAAGCCAACACACAACCATGAACGGCTATCCCAACAACATAATGAGACTGCAACGCTGTTCCAACCCAATACTTACACAGGTAAGCAGGAACGAAGCACTGAGGCGGGCACCCAGTATCCACTATGGACTAGGAGAAAAGGAATTACCGGTAGGTATTAAATTCCCATTTCCTCTTACATCCTAGTGGATACTGGGGTCTTGTACTTTAGTATCATGGGGAAGTCCCACAGCTCCCAAACTTGTGGGAGAGTGCTGAGACCCCTGTAAAGCGACCTGGCCAAACTGAAGGTCATCCTTGGCCAAGGTATCGAACTGATAGAACTTAACAAACATGTTTGAACCAGACCAAGTTGCAGCTCGGCACAACTGTAGGGCCGATACACCCCTGGCAGCTGCCCAGGAAGAGCACACCGACCTCGTCGAGTGGGCTTGAACAGATGTTGGCAAAGGCAGAGTCACTGAGAAATAGGCCTATTGAATGGTCAATTGGAGCCAACGAGCAATTGATTGCTTAGATGCTGGCTGACCAATATTGGAGGCATCAAACAGCGAGTCAGATTTCCAATGATGGCCCATCCTTTTGGCATAAATCTTCAGAGCCCTGACCACATCCAAGGATTCAGGACCAACAGAAGCATCAGACAACACCAGAAACCACAATAGGGTGATTCACATGAAAGGCTGACACCACTTTCGGCAGAAACTGAGGACGGGTCCTAAGTTCTGCCCTGTCTGCATGAAAAAACAAATAAGGGTTCTTACAGGATAAGGCACGTAATTCAGAGACACGTCTGGCAGATGCAAAAGCCAATAACCACCATCTTCCAGGTGAGAAATTTTAACTCAACCCTATGTAAGGGTTCAAACCAATCCAATTGGAGAAAGGACAGCACCACATTGAGGTCCCATGGGGGCGTGGGAGGTACAAAGTTCGATTGCATATGCAGAACACCATTCAGAAAACTCTGTACTTCAGGCAACATGGCAAGTTGTCTCTAGCAGAAAATAGAGAGCACTGAAATCTGGACTTTGATGGAGCCTAACCGTAGGCCCATATCCACTCCCGCTTGCAGGAAAAGTAGAATACGACCAATTCTAAATTCCACTGGAGAAACCTTCCTACTTTGACACCAGGAAACATACTTTTTCCAGATACAATGATAATGTTTCGACGTAACTATCTTTCTGTCCTGGACCATGGTGGGAATAACCCGGGAGGGAAGACATTTTCTTGCTAGAATCTCCAACTCAACTTCCAAGCTGTCAAACGCTGCTGCTGTAAGTCTGAATAGACAAATTGACCTTGCTGAAGAAGATCGTCTTGGAGTGCAGAGGCCAGGGATCCTCCAGAGCCATGGCCAGGAGATCCGAGTACCACGTCCGTCGAGGCCAATCCGGGACAATTAGAATTGCCAGAACTCTTCTCGCTTCTTAACCTTTTTAGTACCCTTGGGATCAGTGGTAGAGGAGGGAACAGGTACACAAATTGGTATGTCCATGGGGTCGTCAGCGCGTCCACTGCTACAGCCTGCGGATCCTTAGTTCTGGAACCGTAATGGCATAGCTTCTTGTTGAAACGAGAAGTCATCAGATCTATCTGCAGATAGCCCCACCGGTGAATAAGCTGCTGAAACACCTGGGGATGAAGGCCCCATTCCCCCGGATTGAGGTCGTGCCTGCTGAGGAAGTCTGCTTTCCAGTTGTCCACTCCTGGAATGAATATGGCTGAGATGGCCCTTGCATTGGCCTCCACCCAGAGGAGGATGTTTGACACCTCTCACATCTCCGCTCTGCTTCTTGTTCCCCCTTGTCGTTTTTGTACTCCACTGCCGTGGCATTGACCGATTGAACCTGGATCGCCTGATCCTTCAGGAGATGGGAGGCTTGTAGAAGAGCATTGTAAACTTCCCTGAGTTCCAGGATGTTTATTGGTAAAGCCGATTCCTGAATTGACCATAACCCTTGGGTCACCGCTCCACAACGCCGGAGGCTGGCATCCATTGTCAGAATCCACAAGTGGATATTGAAACTTCTGCCCTTTACCAGGTGAGTAATTTGATGCCACCATAATAGAGAAATCCAGGCTTTCAGAGATAGGGTCACTTCCTGATGCATATGCAGGTGGATAGTCAAGGCCTTGTCCATCGGGAGAAACACCTTCTGAGATACCATATACAGTATCATTCCCAGGAACTGAAGATGTTGGGTTGGTTCCAGGTGAGATTTCTGAAAATGTAGGGTCCACCCATGATCAGTGAGTAGGCGAGTAGTCAGGTCGATGCTGTGCAGTAGACGCTCCCTGGACACAGGCTTTATTAGGAGATCATCCAAATAGGGGACTATGTTCACACCCATCATGCGCAGCTGCAGCATCATCCGCCGTGACCTTGGTGAATACCCACGGAGCTGTGGCTAATCCAAAGGGTAAAGCCTGAAACTGGAAATGGTCATCTAAGATGGCGAACCTGAGGTAAGCCTGATGAGGGGGCCACATGGGAATGTGTAGGTAAGCATCCTTGACATCCAGAGACACCAGGAACTCCCCCTCCTACAGAGTGGATACCACCGCCCTCAGAGACCCCATCTTGAATTTTAATACCCGCAGATACGGGTTGAGAGACTTCAGGTTTACGGGACTTACCATGAGATCCTCTGGGAGTGGTGTAGACGCCTCTGCCTCTGAACCTTGCCACACAAAAGGACTGCAAGGAGGGTCCGGTGTAAGAACGTCGAGCAGGTGGCGCAGCCGACGGCAGATAGGTGGACTTACATGCCGTTGCTTGGGAGATCCACTTATTTCATTCATATCCAAACAAGGCATCACCTGTAAAGGGAAGATTTTCTACATCCTTTTTGGAATCGGTGTCTGCCGCCCATTGACGTAACCACAGAGCTCTCCATGCTGAGACATCCATAGCAGTAGTGCAGCCATTTATCTTACATAACTCCTTAATAGCCTTGCTTATAAAATGTGCAGCATCCTGTATATGTTACAACAGAGAAACTACCTCATCCCGGGGTAGAGAGTCTAAACCATCAATAACATCAGACCACTTTAACACAGCCCTGGAGATCCACCCACAAATTATTGTGGGGCGCTGTGCTGCGCCTGCCACCATATAAATTACCTTGAGCATTGTCTCAATTTTACGGTCAGCTGGCTCCTTCAGTGATACAGCCCCGGGGACAGGTAGTACCAATTTCTTAAAACAGTCTGGATACAGATGTATCGACCGATGGGTTTTTTTTTCCGGGCCTCCCTGGCCAGGGAGTTTAACTCTTTAGACACCGGAAAGGTAGCTGAACTTCTGGGTCTAACATTAAAGTATAACTCCTCATCTAGTTCTGCGTCCTGATCCGGTATGTGGAGGACCTTCCTTACTGCAAAAATGAGAGCCTCCACCCCAGGGGACAGAGAGCTGTCCTCGTCCATATCATCATCATCCACATCAGGCTGATCAGAGTCAGACTGGAGAACCTGTGGCAGCGAGTGTTTATGGGAAGCCACTAGAGGGGGCTAAGAAGCTTTACTGGAATCTGCTGCCTTAGTCACACAATCAATGAATCAATTAAGTGTTTTAACACCTGTCTCTCTCTTTTAGCTGCAGCAAGTTCAGAATTTACATTTTGAATCATGCTCTTAAAGCTATCCAACCAGTCAGGTGCCTGTGAGCTAGGTCCTTGAGGGGATAAGGAACATTGCTCACACATGAGAGACCCCGCTGAAGATGGGATAGAATTACAAGCAGCACACATAACAATGTCCACAGACATTATGAAGGAAACCCACAGCGCAGCCCATTTGTCCAACACCCCACACAGACCTTAGAGAGCCCTTGGAGTGACACTGAGGAGCGGACACAGAACACAGCAGCACAATGTGTGAAAATAAGTATGTAATATCAGTGCACCGATGCTACCGCTGGTGTGCTCCCCCTGTCAATGACCCCCTGGTACCAGTTTAAACCTTCTGTAACAGCATGGATCCTGGAGGAGCATTGTGCATGCAGCCTTGATCTGCAGCATCAGGAAATGGCGCCTTCCCGTCGCTGGTCCCGCTCTAGGAAGCCCCGCCCCGTGCAATGGCACACGGTCCCTCACAAGATTTTACCGGCCACAAGTGTAAAATACATCAGAAATGTCTTCAACAGTCCACACAAAGCCTTAGATGACAGTGAGCACTGTGGAGCTAATAGCCCTGAGCCAGTTTCTACTGCGGCAGACACCGCAGCTCCAGTCCCGTGACATGCCGCCAAACTGCACTTGGGACCTGCTACTCCAGGGCCCTGTTGTAACACTCACCGCACGTTGTCTTTGGCATCTGTTAGAGGGTTGCGGCTAGCTGCTGGTGTGTGCACACATACTAACGATGTGTGAACAGGAGCTCAGTGTCCTGTCAGCTGGGATTACAAACCTTTAACCCTCAGGAGGTTGGTTCGGTCCCCCCTCTTAGTCCCACGAAGCAGGTAGTCTGCCAAGCAGAGCTACCGGAAAATAAAAACTAAATTAAATTGAAAGAAAAAAATCTCGAGCTCCAGAGAAGTGCACCCGGCTCCTGGGGCACATTTTTCTAAACTGTGCCTGGTAGGAGGGGCATAGGGCACACACACACATTAAAAGTTTTAAAGTGCCACGCTCCAGTGGACCCGATCTATACCCCATGGTACTAAAGTACAAGACCCCAGTATCCACTAGGACGTAAAATAAATAATATAGAATTCTTAAAACACGACTGTCAAAAATATAAATTATCAATGTTAATAAAACAATGCATTAAACACCTTGATGTTTTGTTTTAATCATGTGATGTAAAATCAGCACACCCTGTATCTGTGTATGTAAATAAAGTATTTTCCCTGTAATATTTTTTCCTGAGCTTAGAGCAGGCATTCCCAACCATGGTCGTCAAGGCACACCAACAGTGCAGGTTTTAGTGATATCCAGGCTTCAGCACAGATGGTTAAATCAAAATAACTGAGCTACTAATTAAGTCACCTGTGTTCAAGCCTGGATATAACTAAAACCAGGACTGTTAGTGTGCCTTGAGGACCGAGGTTGGGAAACACTGGCTTAGAGGATGACGCTATAAAGATCTCTCTTTTTGAAACTCAATATTCTGCTGTGTGTACTAATGCTACAGTGTAATATTATGTAGTTTTATTGCTCTGATTTTCAATGTATGAAATGCCAGATAATCCTCTACTTTCCAGTACAGGTTGAGTATCCCTTATCCAAAATGCTTGGGACCAGAGGTATTTTGGATATCGGATTTTTCCGTATTTTAGAATAATTAGATACTATAATGAGATATCATGGTGATGGGACCTAAATCTAAGCACAGGATGCATTTATGTTACATATAAACCTTGGGGGTAATTCCAAGTTGATCGCAGCAGGAATTCTGTTAGCAATTGGGCAAAACCATGTGCACTGCAGGGGAGGCAGATATCACATGTGCAGAGAGAGTTAGATTTGGGTGCGGTGTGTTCAATCTGCAATCTAATTTGCAGTGTGAAAATAAAATAGCCAGTATTTACCCTGCACAGAAATAAAATAACCCACCCAAATCTAACTCTCTCTTCAAATGTTATATCTGCCACACCTGCAGTGCACATGGTTTTGCCTAACTGCTGAAAAATTTCCTGCTGCGATCAACTTGGAATTACCCCCCTTATACATACAGCCTGAAAGTAATTTGAGCCAATATTTTTTATAACTTTGTGCATTAAACAAAGTGTGTCTACATTCACACAATTCATTTATGTTTCATATACACCTTATATACACACAGCCTGAAGGTCATTTAATACAATATTATTAATAACTTTGTGTATTAAACAAAGTTTGTGTACATTGAGCCATCAAAAAACAAAGGTTTCACTATCTCACTCTCACTCAAAAAAGTCCGTATTTCGGAATATTCCGTATTTTGGAATATTTGGATATGGGATACTCAACCTGTATAGGGATTTGATGGACTGAATGGTTGTGATAATTAAGTGAATTCTAATTAAAACCTGCTATTGTTTATTCTATATATCAGTGTATGAGTTTCAATGTGTTACAGCAATGAAAGAATACACAGTGATATTTTTATTTAAAGAATCACAGAATGAGAAACAGGAATTTAGAACAACAAATACATTTTAAAAACCTCGTATTCATACAAACGAACAACCAACTCGTAAAGAGGAAAAAAAAGGGGCAGTACAGACTGGTTCAAGGGTAACATGTTGTGGCAAGGACGGTATTATGAAACCATTGAGTAAAAAAGGAGCAGACTTATCCAATTCCTGTTTCACAAGTATACAATAGAAAATGTCTTTAAGCTAAATAAAAAATAAGTAGTGATGCTAGAAAATAAGAGAGTGAGAGAGGAAAGATGAAAGCAGAGAAGAGAGTTGGGAAATTTGGGATGGGTGTGGAACCATCTCATAAGTAGTGAATGTAGTCATAGCGGTTTCCTTACATACATGTAATGGAGCTCAGAATAAAATCTAAAGTGCACTGGCATTATGCTTATATTTATCTGTTTCACAAAATTCCAACCAAGGAAGCCAAATCAACGGATATGTATGGAATTTATCAGAGGAAGACAAAATTTCATCCATCATTCTATACCATTCTATCCTTTTAAACCATTCCGAAAGAGAGGGAGGGAGAGTGGACTTCCAATGAACCAGAATTACTGCTTTAGCCGCACTATTAAGATATTCCAAGATAGACTTTTTAAAATGTGAAGAATGTGTGAAGAATGTAAATTTAGCAGCCTGAATTTTTTCAGGACTGTCAGGAGTTTCTGGGCCTAGTATGTTTTTTGTGGTCAAAATCACAACGTTCCAAAAGAGCCGTAATTTCGAGCAGGTCCACCATATATGTAATGGCGAGCCATATTCTGAACCGCACCTTCAGCAAGTTGCGGAAACCTCAGGGAACATCTTAGAGATCGTGTAGGGACAGCGGTACCATCTGGAAATGACTTTAAAATGAGTTTCCAGGGTCAATATGTTAGAGGAGCTACTCCATGATTTGTCAAAAATAGATTTCCATTGTTCCTCATTAATCGGCATATTCAGATCTATCTCCCATTTTTTAGTTAATTTAGGTAGTGTGGAGAAATGATGTTCAATCAGATATTTATATATGTTCGATATCAAGTGTGAAGATAAACTCTGTGAAGACATTTCTAGGGCCTGCTAATCTCAGGGACGCAGACTGCAGGAAGTGTTTAATTTGTAAGTACCTCCAAGTTTCTGTGTTGGAGAGAGACTATTTAGATTGGACATCTGGGAACGTCATCACTCCAGAAGAGTTGTATAATTGTCCTACCCTCAAGATACCTGCATTATACCATGGTGTAAAGGCCAATTTAGATCCTCCCGGAATAAACTGGGTTATCTAGTAGTGGAGTCAGGGGGGAGTAGATTGAAGAAATGTATTTCTTAGTTCTGATGCGTTTCCAGGTCACAAGGGTAAGACCTATAGTCGGATGTGAAACAGTGGGGATTTTAGACAACTAGGGCAGAACTCTTAATGGGGCCTTGGTATAAGAATTTTCGATATGTACCCATTGTTTTAATGAGGATGGGTTAGCCCATTCATAGATTCTGCTTATCATAATGGCATCATAGTAAATTCCAAAATGAGGAAGTTGAAAACCGCCAAGGTGTTTTCTCCTAAACAGATATTCGTGTCTAAAGCGAGGAGAGCGCCCACCCCACACAAAATTTCTTACCATCCGGTGAAGTTCCACAAACCATAATTTGGGGATCAGGACTGGTAGTGCCTGTAATATATAATGGATACGGGGTAAAACATTCATTTTAATTACATTAATCTTTCCTAGCCAGGATATGCCCTTGGATGACCAGGAGGAAAGCTTCTGTCGGATAGTCGTAGAAACACTACCAAAATTTAGGGAGAAGACAGAAGAGAGATTTTTAGGAAGGATGACCCCAAGATATTTAATGTGTGCTGGGTGCCAATGAAATGGGAATGTCTGTTGCAAAGTAGAATGGGTATCTGGAGGGATAGTAAGATTAAGAGCTATAGATTTATTATAATTAATTTTGAAGTAAGATAAGTCCCCAAAGACTTGAAACTCTTCACCAAATTGGGAAGGGAGACTTGCGGGTTGGTAATGGTTGCAAAGAGATCGTCGGCAAACAGCGCTAACTTATGTTCCGTGGTCGCTACTTGAAGTCTCGTAATATTAGGGTTGGTTCGAATGGCTCTTGCTAGGGCCTCCATACATAAAACAAAAATCAGAGGGGACAACGTGCACCACTGGCACGTTTCATTAAAAATATTAACAGGTTTGAGAAATCTCCATTAACCTTAACCCTGGCAGAGGGGTCTCTGTATAGAGCCAGTATCCTTTGTAAGGAGATGGGCTTTAGACCAATATATTGAAGTAAACAAGTCAAAAATCCCCAGTTTACCCAGTCGACACTTGGATTAAATTAAGCATTTTAATGGTATTGTCACAAGATACTCGGCCCAAGACAAATCCTACCTGATCGCTGTGAATTAGGGTCGGAAGCAGTATCTTCAATCTGTTAGAAATCAATTTTGCGTATAATTTTAAATCTACATTTAAAAGGGTGATAGGCCTATAATTTGGGCAACGGGAGGAGTCTTTATTCTCTTTGGGGATTATTGTGATGTGTGCTTCCAAGGACTGAGACGAAAAAAAGGCTGCGTCAGTTATTGCGTTGAAAGCACGGAGCATAATTGGTAAAAGAGATTCATTAAAAGTTTTGTAGTATGAGATCTGTAATTCATCCGGACCCGGACTTTACCCTGATGGGGAGAGTTTAAGCACCTCATTAAAATCCTTTAGGGAAAAGGTTTATCTAATTCATCTGCTTCTGCCTCCGAAATCTTAGGATAGTTCAGTCTCTGGAAATAAGCAATGAAAGCATCAGAATTTACACGAGAAGGGGTTTCTGCAGAACCCTCTGCCAGGTTCTAGAGGCTAGAGTAGTCTGTCTGGAAGGCCTTTGCAATCTTAGAAATCAAGTGGGATTTCCACCCCTCTTCATTCACTATAACTTGAATATGCATGGAGGCCCTTTGCGCCCTCAGTGCCCTTGCTAACTGGGTTTATTGCCCTATTGGAAGAATCGACTTCTACATTTACAGTAGTCTAATTTAATCTTATCTGACGTGAGCTTGTTTTGGGCCTGTCTGGCCTCAGTAATAGGCCCTACACACTGGGCGACATGAGTGAAAGATATGAACGATCTCGTTCATTAATGAACGAGATACCGTTCATATCTTTCAGTGGAGGCATCAGCGATGAACAATGCACGGCCCCGCGCTCGTTCATCGCTGGTCCCCCGTCGCTTGCGCATGCAGGCCAATATGGACGATCTCGTCCACATTTGCCTGCACTGCTATGGAGCCAGGTGACGGGGGAGTGAAGAAACTTCACTCCCCGTCACTGCCCCCCCGCCGGCGGGTTGCCCATCGGCCGTATACGCCGTTGGGCAGCTCGGTGGCGCATCGTGCAGTGTGTAGGGCCCTTAAGCTCTTGAAGAACTACATGGGATAAGGACTTATGAGTAGTTTCTAAAATATGAATTTTTTGTAACAGACTTGATTTTTGTTCCTTTTTGTTTTTTAATATATGAACCAGCTTACCCCTGGTAACACATTTATGTGCCTCCCAGGAGTGTCATTAAAAGCAATATATTCATCAATGCATTGGTGTAATTGAGCCATACAGTATGAATCTTGGAGAACTTCATTGAGCCGCCATGTGCGAGTAGTGGACTGAGGCTGAGAAATCTTAAGCATAAGAGAAATGGGGGCGTGGTCTGACCAGGTAATATGCCCAATCTCCGCATCAACCAACGTGTAAATGTCTGTGTTCCAGCAGGAGGTGATCTATTCTAGAGTACATGTTATGGCAGTGAGAAAAAAAGTGTAGTCTCGATCTGTGGGATGCCGTAATCTCCATGTGTCTACGAGTTGGTGTTCATGCAAAGATTAACAGACTTTACGATGCCATTTATCTGGATGATTCGAGTGGGTAGATCAGGAGTCTAGCATAGGGTGTAGTGACCAATTTAAATCTCCACCGGTAATCAAAACACCAGCCTTTAAGGCATGAATTTGCTCGAGCACGCTATTTAGGAAAATATATTGATTTGAGTTTGGGGCATATATGTTTATGAATGTGAAAATTTGATGGTATATTTTGCACTTAACCAGCAGACCTATACCTTCTGCCAGAACATGAGATTCTACATGGGCTGGGGAGAGCCCATGGTGGAAAAGTATTGCAACTCCCAGGGTCTTACCTTGGCTATTGTTCCTGTAATAGTTGTGGCTACGTAGAGAAGGCACCTGACCCTCCCGAAAGTGGGTTTCCTGGATAAAGGCCACGTCTGCTCTATCCACCCTGAGCTCCTTCAAAAGTCTGGACCGCTTTACTGGAATGTTTGGTCCTTTCACGTTGATAGAAATAAGTTTGGGAATTGGAGCCATCAGGGGGGATAGACAGAAGGACGATCAACTTCGATCCAGAATTCTAAAGTGGCGACATGAAACGGCTTGATAAATATCAGTAATCGTACAACTAGTTCCCAAACTTATGGAAAGGGAATAGGGCAAAGGGGAGACCAGAAAGAAGAAAAAGAGAGAAACAGCAAAGCGTTAAGAAGGAATATCAGAAAACAAAACCGCATAATACATCTAGAAAAATACCACTCCCAATAAGCATGGGGAGTGGACAAGATCGTCTCACCATGATTAGGAAAAACATTTGTGGTATAGGGGCACTGGAGGATTAGTGCCAATGATCACACATAAGAAAAAAACATGTAAATAACACAACAATAGACACAATGTAGAAAATACAGCAGTACAGTAACATAGGTGAGAAAAAAAAAAGGAAAAATATAGAAAAAGTGGCAAAAATATCAGGCAAACAGACTGACCGGGTCAGCATATTAACATATTTCACTCCAATGTGGCTCAAAACCAACTGAGAGCGCACCAATAGTTCTGGAGTAGTGGAGGACCAACCTACTACTAAGATGGATGCATAGCAGTCCCAATAATTGGAGCATAGGCAGTTACAACCATGGTATTAGGGAACCACATGGATTCTGTGGCAAGGCGTGTGGTGTAAACTAACCTCTATCCAAAATAATGTAGCAATTAAGTATCGTTAAGGTCTAGTGATAGGGGATAGGTTATCAACAAAGTCAAAAATAACAGCACATGAACAAGTGAATTTTTTTTTAGCAAAGAACCTGTCCATGAAGTAAGTCAAGTAGCGTCAGGTGTCTCATCGCGGAATCTCCGTCCCCGTTGGCATCCCGGGCCACGAGCCAGTTGAAATCCTCCATCATTGGAAAGATCTCCTGGGGGTAGAGGCACCAAGTAGGTTTCTTCCCAGTTGGGTAAATCCGGAGCTGGGATTCCCAGCACAGCGCAGAAGTTAACCAGGTCAGGGCAATCTTGGAACGTTGCAGACTTGCCGTTGTGGGTTGATTGTAGACCAAAAGGGAAGAGCCATTTATATTTTCTGTCCTTGGAACGCAGTGCTTCAGTTAGAGGTGTGAGTAAGCGTCTTAGCTGTAAGGTGAGCCAGGATAAATACGGATATATTTGGATCTTAAGTCCACCGCATCCAAATTACGTAGTTAACGCAATATCTCATCTTTTTGGGTGTAGTAATGTAATCTACAAATCACATCTCTTGGGTTAGCTGAAGGGTCTCCACAAGGTTTTAAGGCCCTATGGGCTCTGTCAAATGTAATGCGAGTACTCGGATCATTTTTCCAGGATCTCGTTGAAGATCTTGGTCAAGACGTCGATTAGAGACTGTGCCATTATATCTTCAGGAATATCCCGGAGTCGTAAATTATTCCGACGCCCTCTGTTATCCATTTCATCCAATTGCTGCTGCAGGGTAAGAATGCCCGTGGCTTGAATGTGCACAGTGTCTCTCAAGACTTGTACTTCCTTCAACGCATCCTTGTTTTCTTCCAAGAGGACTAGCCTATTTGACAACTGAGACATGTCAGCTTTAATTGAGGCCATCTCTTTGCGGACTGTGTCCTGGAGGCGAGATTCAAGTAACTAAGTCTTTTTTAGAAGGGAGTTCCTGCTTAGTTGGTAACGACTTAAGGAGTTGCATTATTGCTGCAAGGTCAGGAGTTCCATCAGTAGCCATGTCGAGGGTGTCGTCTGGGTGAGATGAACACTGAGATGAGGAGATATTGGGAGAAGATGGATGAGAGGTGACCTCTGAGGAAGCTGTTTATTGACGATCTCAGAAACGGACATAAATCAGGCTGCAGCACGGAACCTGATTGTTTAGGAATTGTAGATTTTGAAGTACGCTTTCCGTGTTTACCCATGTGGGCCGCACTACTGTAAGGCAAGCATTAAAGTATAGGGTGTGGATAGACGAGAGTTAGGGCATACTGTAAATGCGTTTTGCAGATCATTTGTAATCACTAGTCAAATCCCCCAGAGAAAAAGAGGCCTAAGCAGCTATAGACAACAAAGAAATTGTGCTGCGCCTGTGTCTTGTTTTGCTCATCAAACTAACCTAATCAAAGACAAGATGATATTAAATGCACGTTCGCCTCTATAAGATGTGTGAACTCCTAATTTTATTGTAACAAGAAAAGAAGAAAATAGAAGGGCTCATGTCATTTATATTATCAATGCCTTGAATACAACCAAAGAGTCAATGAACATTAAAAATATATATATATTTATTGTTAAAATAAAAAATATATAAAAACACTTTCTTTAAGACAGACCATAAAGCATGCACAATGTGCTAACCCTGTTATCACTGAAAAAATATAGACATAGAAACTCACACAAATTAAATATAATAATCCAATAGTTAACTGAAACTGTGGAATGAAATGAATAGCTACTTATAGTTCAATTGTAACAAGTAGTTTTTCAATAAATGTGCAACACTGTAGCAAGTACTGTTGTAGAATGATTATTCTTGCTGATTTGGATACAGTGTCTTTTATATGCAATATTTACTGTTTGTAACTGGAGGCTCATAGAGGTATATTGAAGCCATTAGTGGAAATACCTCAAAGTTCAGAGAGCCAATATAAAGACAATAAGTATATCTGTTATTACCTCTCCAATGGGGCCCGTAAACCCGAGCGTCCTCGGGTATATGTAGCGTATGCCCAGCAGGATATAAAACTGGAGGGTAGATGGCTTGTTGTTATGCACACCAGTGCCTGCAGGAAAGTACTGGTGTCAGAACTGTTATGCACTCCAGTGCCTGCAGGAATGTACTGGTGTTTGAACTGTTATGCAAAACAAATGGACTCACAGACAGACTGGGGAATATGACATAACGTACACAGAAGGTGATAGGGTAACAAAATACACACAAAGTGAACAGAGAAGCCCAGAGGCTAAGGAACTGGGTATCTCCCTTGTATTAGAAATGCTCAGATGGGAAAAGCAAGATGTTGTGTTTTAATACGTAGAGAACCCGAAATGCTGTTGCTAAGGGCAACAGCAAAACCCTAAAGGGTTACCAACGGGTGTGGCAGTAAACTCCTTGGTCAGAGATGGAATGATAGACACAAGGAGAGTCTCCACAATCCTAATTCTCACTTGCAGTGCACAGGTTCAGCTTACTGCCACTAAACTGACCCCTGACACCTAGCACAGTGAGACAGGATTAGACAGGCAAGTCTTAGAATACAGCCGCAAACTTGCTAAGTTCACAGAGTAATAACAGAACCCCAGCAAGCTAAACGACTGACTCCAGTCTTACTGCTAGGTCTGGATTGGCAGAGTGTAATACCAAATCCCCAGGCCTATTTGCAGTAAGCAACAAACAAATACAAAGCTACACAGTACTGGTTAACTTTCAGGAACTGACTAACCAACAAAGATTCAGCAGCATCTGCTTACCCTGAGAAGAGGCCTTATAAAGCAGGTGCTGTCCACGCCCCACTCAGACCTCACAGACTGTGAGCACAAAAACCAGCACCGGATCCCCTGCCGTGCACAGAGCCTATAACCACTGCACAGCAAAAGACCCGAACCGGAGTATCAGCTGCGCTCAGGTTACTCCGCTAGCATTTGTCTCCCGGTTGCCATGACGACGTGGCTGCACAGGGCAGGAGACCCTAACACTTGTATAGCTGTGTGAACCACAATATCCCGCTGCCAACTGTGTCCACAATTTCTCCGGCGAGCACCGCTCGCTGCAGATTACCGGAAAGGAAGCAGGTGTACGGTCAGCCAGCTGTAATCAGCCGCGAGGCTCCCACTGCACGTGGGTCTCCTCCTGCACTCCCTGGACGTGTGTCGTCCACCAAGGTGAAAGGGAAGGCTGAAGTAGTTGACTTAAGGCTGCTGTACAAATTCCGTATGCCTGCTGTCTCTGGATGCATAAGACCCACTGCTGGAACCAATGATGCGGGGCAGTTGCAGATGTGTCCCTGATCATATAATCAGTTCAGTGACTACAAAGGAGGAGTTCTGACGCGTTTCGTCACATGACCCGTGACTTTTTCAACTACTTCAGCCTTGCACATTTATTGAAAAACTGCTTGTTACAATTGAACTATAAGTAGCTATTCATTTCATTCCACAGTTTCAGTTAACTATTGGATTATTATATTTAATTTGTGTGAGTTTCTATGTCTATATTTTTTCAGTGATAACAGGGTTAGCACATTGTGCATGCTTTATGGTCTGTCTTAAAGAAAGTGTTTTTATATATTTTTTATTTTAACAATAAATATATATATTTTTAATGTTCATTGACTCTTTGGTTGTATTCAAGGCATTGATAATATAAATGACATGAGCGCTTCAATTTTCTTCTTTTCTAAGCAGCTATAGGACTCAGCAGAGTCTGGGTATCATTATAAGAACCAGTACAGGACAGGAGGAGCTGCATCCCTTTGGGCCATAGCGTAAAAAGCCTATTGAGTGCTTTCAATTAATATAAAGAAGCACAGGGAGAATATAGGCTATAATTCTTAGGTGCGGCTACCAGGGGCCACAGTAAACATCCGGGAGCAGGAGCCCGTAGGTGGTACATATAGAGTATAGAATATAATATGCACAGGGGCTGATAATCCCTATGGGCCCCCAGTGGACAAACTCAGCGACCCCAGAGAGTATGGGTTGGTATTTATGGGGTTAATGACACACCCAGTAGGGAATGTAGCTATGTATGCTTGCCACTGGCTGCTGCTTCAAAAGTGTGCGTATGCTGTATCTAGTATGTGGTGTTAGCAGGGTGATCCCTGTATTAAAGATGTGGGACTAGGGGGATAAGGACGGACGTCATCTGCTGCCTCCAAACGTGGGAAACTATGGTACACTGGTCTGCCGCAAACAGCGGTGAGCTGTGAAGACTGGGCTCCCCAAGGTGGGAGGAGAGGGAGCAGCAGAAGGCAGTGCAGTAGAGATCCCTTCCCTCTCGTCCTAAGCTGCTGGGTACGAGAACGGCAGCCCAGTGTGAGAATCAGAGTCTCCGGGGGGAGCTGCAGGAGGCGCCGCGGCCTCTCGCCGTTCAGAGTGACGCAGCCGCCGCTGACAAGCTTCGGTTCCCCCCTGTCCAGATCCGCCTTTCCTGCACAGCGGGAGTGTAGAGGCACAGGCGTCTACGGCGCTGCTCCCCGGGCAGTCTCCCAGCACATCCGCTGCGTGCGCCGCAGCACCACACCCGTCCAACGTCCTCTCCAACGGCTCTTGCAAACCAGGTGTCCCGAACTCCAGGTCCCGGCTCCCCCCACGCCACCGGGCCGCAACCTTAAGAGGAATAGAAGATCCCTCCTGGCTCCGTGACTATTGCAGGCAAGTTGATTATACAATTCTTATATACCAAATATGTTTATAACAAGCAAATCAAACATTAAATGCGGGTACACACAGGGCTTCGGCGAAATGCCTGTGATGAACGATATAGTGTTCAACGATATAGTGCATACACACTGATCATTATCGTTCAACAATAACGATCAGTGACATCACCACCGGTATTGCTGAACATGCAGCTCAGACAGACACTGACAGGTTGAGCTGCATGTCAGCTCAATATTGGGGATCGCTGAACGGTATGCAGGAACGCGCATCGTTCATCGGTCACCAATATTGCCCCCATACACACTGGACAATTTCAGCCTAAAAATAAATGATAATGACATTTATGTCATTTACTTTTTAGGCTGAAATCGCATAGTGTGTAAGATATACTCCCCTATCGGAAGACTCCCAAACTCATGATTATGACTACAATATCATATAAAATGCTAATTTAGCTGTAAAATCCTCACTTTTGTATTTTAGTGAAACTAGCTAACCCCAAATTTATCATACGCTTATGGTCACAACAGGCCGACTGATTTCCCAGATACCTCAATCTGAAAATCGCCATCAGTGACTTATGGTTACCTCAACACGTGTGATTAATAAAAACCTGGTAACTGCTGCCTGTCAAAGTCAGAAAAATGTCTCTATGCACATTGCCATATTTGCACCGCACACTGGTCCGCGCTGCGCATGCGTACGCTCTCCCGTGAAGGCGCATACCCGCGATAGCGTGCACTCGCAGGCGCGGTATGCGTATTTACGGTAGAGTTTATGTAGTCGTAGCGTGCGACTCATTCGTTACAAATGTTCACAATTAATGTAGTTTGTAGATCATGGTCCCCTTGATAGATTCTGAAAGTTTGGTTAATATAGAATGTCCCAGAGCTGAGGAATCCCTCTTTATATCGTACGAAGGGTCTAACAGGAATCATACAGCAGTGTTTGGTACCCATCGGAAGAGTATTTAATTAGCAATATTCCGGTGTTGGTTTGGAGCGTATTAATCGCTCGTGCGAATAGTTATGGACATAAGAAGTTTATGTCCATTTCTATTATTTACACATACTCAGGTATGCGGCGGGAAACCCAGTTTCCCACCCACCTGAGCTGTTGGAAATCGTCACAGCCCACCTGTATGAATCACCCTATGACCTTTTGTTATGATGCAGGGCCGAATTCCTTCGGCCAATGGACAATGGGATTGTAGGACCAGGAGATTGCATTGTGTGTGGGGCATAAATAGGCAGGCCGACCACATCCAGCTCTCACTCTCTCATCAACGGTTATCTGCTGATAGCCGGGAGCTGGATATCGAGGCGCAGGCGATCATACCCTTTGTGCGTAAGTTTCTCTCCGTAATCATTGTCTTTCTGTGAGCCAATTTCTCTCATCTCTCATCTCTCTCTCTCTCTCTCCCTGTTCTGTTCTGTTCTCTCATATCTCCCCTAGACTAGGCTAGTATTGTATTGTATTAGATAGTATTGTATTGTATTGCATTTAGGTCAGTGTAGTATTGTCTTTTTGTATTTATTGTTTAGTTCTGTGGTTAGGAAGTCTCTGTTATATTGTAGTGTATCATTTGTACTGTTATCCCCTTTTACAAATATATTAGATATAATACAGTTAATAGGCTTTGGAACCTAAACCAGTATCTGTGTATTTTCTATAGTGTTGTGTTCACTTGAGCGTCGGTGACGCTCAAGCAGCTTTGTAGTTAGTCAGGTTACACAAGGTTGCACTTACACCCTGTATTCACATTAAGTTATTCTGTGTATTTCATTGGTATAAGGTTTAAACATTAAGGTATAGCGTTGTGAGCGTCTGCGCCGCTGGTGACCTCCTCGTGGTCTCGAGCGTATGCTACGCCATAGCGAATCATTACTCTAGTCATAGCCAATAACGTGTCCTGTGATCACTGGGCCGTGAGCGAACGTGACGCTTGAGCGTCTCGCCTACGGCTGAGCGATCGTTACGCAACTAGCGTACCATTACGGTACTTCTTAAGCAAACAGCGTACAGTGTTCTTAGACTTCATAAAGGGTTGTTTATACGACATAGGAATTTAGCATTGTCAATTGGGGACTCGTCCTATCCTTCTCATATCTGCACTAGGTAGATCAGCAGACATTATCCCCCAGCAAAGGGTGGGAGGTTGTCTCCCAGTGCTGACGGGATAAGCGTCTGCTTCGCTTAGATAAAGAGTGCTGAAGGAATCCGGGAACCGGAAGTAAGAACAAAACGCTTGTGTCTTTTAAAAACTGTTTTATTTCTCTTCTGTCTTGCGTATACACGCACGCATACATTTATCTGCATTTCTTCTTTTTCAATTTCGTATATCACTATTCCTGTTTGCCAATTTTTATAGTTGATAGAAAGTGCTAAAAAGAGATTTGCTGTTATTTCATAGTAAAGGTAATAGTTAAAGTATAGAACAACACACGATCTGCCTGGGAGATAAGGCAGTCAGTGTGGATTGCGGTAGATGATCAGGGATCATTTACATTGATAAAAGTATATATTGTGTTACGGTGGATCTTTGCATTGCGTACACGTGTCGCTAACAAAGACTAGCGTACGCAATCCAAAGGCAGACGCACGCAGCGTTCACTACGCAACGTAGCGTCCGGTTACGCCCACGTAGCTCGTCACGAAAAGTTGAATTAGCGCAAAGCGATAATTAGCGCAAAGGCGATAAGTAACGCACAGCGGTAGATAACGCGACGCGGTAAATAACGCAAATCTATTTTTGGAAAAAATCTGAAATTTAGTTTAACAGATCCTGCTCCTAATTGGTAACACTGTTGGACTGAAGACAATTTCTGCGCAGAAATAGATATAGAAACAAAGTGTACATGTGTTGAGTGAGTGTGGTTTTGTATACATAAGTTTATACAACTTTAAGGTGGAACCAAAAGGAAAGCCGGGTACTCGTCAAGGGACATACGTGTAAGTGACATATACGGTGGCTAGGGAGGCATCCCTGGTTAAATAATATTTGAGCATTAGAGTATAGCGGACCATAAGGTAACAAGACCAGGAGGTCATAAGGTAACAAGACCAGGAGGTCGTAAGGTAAAAGGTCCGCTATAAAAGTCCAGTGGCACAACGCCTGGGGTGTTGGTGCAGAACCCATATAGGCCATACAAGCTCTTGCTGAAGGAATCGCGGCCGGAAACATCGATTCCATTGATCTTTCAGTACATAACAAGTAGTGCTTGTGTACTGAACGATTGGACCGCACGTAATTGTGTGCAGTAGTTAGTAATCTGACCTAATACCATTAGAGTAAAGTGGTCACAAACGCTATTTGTACATTCTGACGTGATTTGTGTAATTTTTTATTTTTGGAAGGGAAGTTCGCTGGTCACTCAGGAACTATCTAACAACCCCACCTTTACTGGAAAGAGTAAGTGTCCTGCGGGTAACCCTCATATGTTCCAGTAAACTGAAGGTTCCATAGGGGCCCTGTATCGAGTACGCCAGCACCACGTCGGTGTGATCAGGTCGTATTGGTCGAGGTGGGCGAGTGAGTGGGGTACTCGGTAAACCGCCACCGCCGGCCTACTGTGGAGTAATTTGGTTGTCTGAAAAGGCTTGCTGAAAACCTTGATACAGAGATCCAAGGAGGACTAAGCAACACCTGCAGACTATGGGGGCCAGTTGCTCAGGTAGGGGGCGATCAACCCTGGTTCAGGTTGATTCTGTGAACCGACCAGTTGGGTCGGCACGATATGTAATGTGTGAAAAATATGGAAGTCACACCGAATCTTTATGTGATGAATGGGAGAGAATGACTGTACAAGACAGGGACAAATTCCCAAGAATAGGTAGCTTTAGTCCAGAAGTGTTACAAAATTTAAGGAGGAGGATATGTCTCGTAAAATCAGCAGAGACGAATTCAGCATCATGATTATTTACAGTTATGGCACCAGGAAGGTGAGATACAGAGAGGTTTGGCTCTGGCGGCAGGATCTGGGGCAGTCAGGAAGCTGATAGCCACAGCTCCTCCTCCACCATACATTGCAGGAGAGAAGTTGATTACGGAGAGAAACGCACTGGGTTATAAAACAAAAACTCTTAGTAACCTTGTAAATGTTAATGATGTTAACCAAATAACTCATGCAAGTATTAACCCGTGCAAGATGTACCCTGTTTTGAACCTTCCTCAGGAGTGTGATCAAGAAGACGATTCAGCAACAATTTCAGCTCTCTCTCTTGCAGCCACCATAGCAGAGACCACAGTAGGCACAGCGACACCCACGAGATTAGTGAAAGCCCCTAGCGGAGGGATAGGTGAGGTCGTGTCAACGGGTAAGTACGGCACCATGCACTACACTGAAACAATTGTACCACAACAAGCTGTAGAATCTACACAGGAAGAGGCTGTTAGAATTGCTCCTGTAAGGGTAATAGCAGTTCCCAATGGAAAAACAGATGTGTCTGGAGCCACTCCCATAAGGAACATTGCCATGTACACTCCATTTTCCAGAATGGAATTAAGAACAATAGTGTCCGAATTTCCTGACCCCAGGAAGGATTTAGTTGCTAGCCAAAAATACATCAGGGATCTAGGTAACACTGTAGAACCCAACAACAAGGATTGGCAGATACTGCTAAGAGCTTGTTTACCTTCCAATGTTGACGCAACTCAATTTTTAGCTGACTGTGCATTGGATAAAGATGTACCGCTTACAGACGTGTACAACAAGGATAATGTAAAAAGGATAAATTTACAGCTAAAGGAGTATTTCCCTGCCGTTGTTAAATGGAATAAAATATTTTCCATTAAGCAAAAGGAGTCCGAAACGGCAACAGAATATTTTCACCGGGCACTATTAGAAATGGCAAAGTACACTGGTATAGAAGACATTAAGACCAACCCAAACCATCGAGAAGTAGCAGTATCTGTACTGATGGATGGTTTGAAAGAAACATTGAAAGCTAGGGTACAGACCACGCAACCATGCAGGCGAGGTCTGTCAGTGTCCACATTGAGAGAGGCTGCTATTGATCACGACAGAAATATCACTAGGCACAGGGAGTCGCAAAGTGATAAGTTGATGTCCGTAAGTATACAGGCGCTGACCACAAGGCAGCCTGCGTATGTACCACCGAATCCTGTGGGTAAGGCAAGTGTAATAACATGTTTTTCTTGTAACAGACCGGGACACTTTGCACGAGAATGTAGAACAAAGAATGTACAAAGATCTTTTCAACCCCCTAGACAACAACACAACACACGACATTGGGAGCAGGGTCCACAGAGGCGGAGTTTTGAGCCACATACAGGGGAAACAAAAAGATACCCCCCGAACAGAGATTGGCATGCCTCTGGTAGTTCCCAGCTAACTCCCTCACAAGTAGTTGCTGCCAGCGGGATTCAGGGAGGTCAGCATACCCAATAGGGGTGTGGCCATACCTGTAATCTGCAGCCAGTTAAGTTGATTGCCAGCCTTGGAAGTGAACCAGAGATTGCAATCAATGTAGCTGGAAAAACTTTAAACTTTCTTGTAGACACAGGGGCGGCCAAGTCAGTGATAAATTCGACAGTGGGCATGAGAACCACTGGTAGGACAATTCCAGCCATGGGAGTAACAGGAGTAGTCCAGCACTACCCTGTTAGCAAACCAGCCGAGATTACAATAGGGCCTTTGCATACCAAGCATTCCTTTTTGCTGGCTGCATCGGCACCAACTAATCTCCTGGGAAGAGACTTACTATGTAAAATGGGTTGCGTCATTTATTGTACTCCTGAAGGTGTATTCTTGGACATCCCTGAGAATCACGCTCAGGAAGTACGAGACATGTTAGACTCCCCATCAAAATTAATGTCACATTCCATTATGACAAATAGGAACCCATCCCAAGTAGAAGAGATGACATCTCAGATACCAGAGTCACTTTGGACAAAAGATGGACAGGACACTGGATTAATGGCAAACGTAGCTCCAGTAGTTGTACAAGTAAAAGATGGTAGGATAGCTCCAAAAATCCCACAGTATCCTCTGAAGCCAGAGGTGGAGTTAGGAGTTTTCCCAGTAATAGAGCGCTTGCTACAACAGGGCATTCTAGTAAGAACGTCCAGCACAGCAAATAGTCCCATCTTCCCTGTTAAAAAGAGTGGGGGGAGGGGTTACAGGCTAGTGCAGGATCTAAGGGGGATTAACAAAATAGTTGAGAGTCAGTTCCCCGTAGTGCCTAATCCAGCTGTCATCCTAATGCAAATTCCTCCCACTGCCAAATTTTTCACTGTTATTGACCTCTGCTCCGCATTCTTTTCGGTACCTCTGCACCCTGACAGCCAATATTTGTTTGCATTCACATACAGAGGAGTCCAATACACGTGGACTCGGTTACCCCAAGGTTTCATAGATAGTCCAAGTATATTTTCTCAGGCTTTGCATGATTGTTTACAGTCTTTCCAACCGGAGAGTGGATCAGTGTTGATACAGTACGTGGATGATCTACTACTGTGTTCTGATTCATTGGAAGCTTCCCTGAAGGATACGAAACAGCTCCTGTTTCATCTTTCAGACACAGGTCACAAGGTTTCCAAAGACAAGTTACAATTATGCCAAACCAAGGTAAAATATTTGGGACACTGTCTAACACAAGGACTGAGACACCTGACCGCTGATAGAATTCAAGCCATTAGAGACATGACACTGCCACAAACCCAGCAACAGATCAGGACGTTTCTAGGAATGTGTGGGTATTGCCGTAATTGGATCCCAGGGTTTTCCATATTGGCGCTACCTCTGCAGGAAATGGTCTCTTCAAACAAACCTGATCGGATTTCGCATACAGACGAATCTGAAACAGCATTTGAGAGACTCAAGCAATGCCTAACGCAGGCACCAGCACTAGGTATGCCAGACTATGGGAAACCCTTTGAACTATACGGGACAGAAAGTGCTGGGTGCGCAGCAGGTGTACTAACACAAAAACACGGTGATGCCAGCAGGCCAGTTGCATATTACAGCGCTCAGCTAGACACGGTAGCGCGATCCCTCCCCACATGCTTGCGTAGCGTTGCGGCGATAGCATTGCTAGTGACAAAAAGCGAAGATGTCGTGCTAGGCCACAACCTCACAATCCATACACCGCATGCGGTATCTGCCTTATTGAATTCTGCCCAAACCAGACACGTCTCATCAGCAAGGTTTACAAGATGGGAATTGGCATTAATGGCCCCAGTAAACATCACCATAAGGAGATGCAGTGCATTAAGCCCTGCAACATTTCTCCCAGGTGTGCCTGGTCAGACACAAAGGGTGGAAGGTGAGAGTGATGGGGAAGGAGGATTTAATGCAAAGGAAGATGCACATGATTGTATGGAACATTTGACCCAAAATTTTACCGCAAGGCCTGACATCAGTGACAATCCACTGGAAGATGCAGAACTCACGTTCTACACGGACGGTAGTTGTCACAGACAGTCAGACTCGGGAGACTTGTGTACTGGATACGCAGTCGTAGATGACCAAGACACCATAGAAGCGGAACCGCTAGGCCCACCTCACTCAGCCCAGGTTGCTGAACTGGTCGCCCTAACCAGAGCATGTGAATTGGCTAAGGGTAAGTCAGCCAATATCTACACCGATTCTAGATACGCCTTCGGGGTAGTCCATGATTTCGGAGCCCTATGGCGGCTCAGAAATTTCATGACGGCGGCTGGTACACCGATAGCGCATGCAGCTCACATAAAAAGGCTTCTAACAGCGATACAGGAACCCGACAGAGTGGCTGTTATCAAATGTAAAGCACATACATATAGTCAAGACCCAGTGTCACTTGGTAACAGCCGAGCAGACGAAGCCGCAAAGCTTGCAGCTGCTACCCCCATACAGACAGACACCACACAACTGATGGTATTTAATACCATCAACACACAAAAGTTGTGTGAGATGCAGAATTTGTGTTCCACACAGGAAAGAGCAGTCTGGAAGGCAAAGGGATATGGCCAGGAGTCCTCAGGGCTCTGGACGGATGGACATGGTAAACCGGTGGCCCCCAGGGCATACCTTCCATGTCTGGCTGAAGCAGCTCACGGGCTGACTCATCTAGGCAAGGAGGGGATGTGCAAATTGGTAAGAGCATACTGGTGCGCCCCAGGATTCTCCTCTCATGCGGGTAAAAGAGCAATGTCATGCCTTACCTGTCTGAGAAAGAATATTGGAAAAGCAATACCTACAGAACCATCCCATATCCCACCTGCCGGCGGCCCTTTCCAGGTAATACAAATTGACTTCATTCAATTACCCCCATGTCGAAATTTGAAATATGTACTTGTCTGTATAGATGTTTTCTCGAATTGGGTCGAAGCATTTCCAGCAGCTACAAATACTGCCATGTTTACAGCTAAGAAAATTGTGCAGGAATTTGTATGTAGATATGGTATCCCTAGAATCATTGAAAGTGATAGGGGTACCCATTTTACAGGTGATGTCTTTCAAGGAATGTGTAAGTTGATGGGAATTGATAGTAAGCTGCACACTCCGTACCGTCCACAGGCGAGTGCGAAGGTCGAAAGAGTGAACAGCACTATTAAAAATAAATTGAGTAAAGTAATGACAGAGACAGGATTAACGTGGCCAGAAGCTTTACCCATTGTTTTGTATAGCATCAGAACCACTCCCAGGTCCCCTCTTAATCTGTCTCCTTTTGAAATCTTGTTTGGTCGACAACCGCATGTCATGATTAACCCTCAGGATGATTTGAAATGTAACAATGAAGTAACTGTAAAATACTTAATTAACATGAGTAAACAGTTGAGGAATCAAAATGATAATCTGAAGTTGGTGATTCCGGATTTACCAGATAGTAATTGTCATGACATTGAACCTGGGAATTATGTAATGATACGAAATTTTCTACGCTCAGGTTGTCTTATTGATAGATGGGAAGGACCATACCAGGTCTTATTGACTAGCACCACAGCATTGAAGGTTGCTGAGAGAGAGACTTGGGTCCATTCATCCCACTGCAAAAAGGTTGCTGATCCAGAGAAGTCCCGTGATAAGGAACAGACGGTAGAGGTTGTATCACTAGAGTGTCTGTTCCAGGAGGACTGAGGCGGCACCTGAGCCTTGAAGACCGGAAGCAGTTGTCGACTCCCCTCTCCCTTTTATTGTTTTTCTCCACTTCCCAGCCCCTCTCCCTTAAAAATTTCTTTTTCCCCCTTCTCATTCTTCTCTATTTCCTCCTCAAAGATGGACTTGCCCCAAGAGACTGTGATCCGGATTTTGATGTTAACCATGATGTTGACCAGAGCAGTCTGTTCCGGCGAGAGTACCATAGAGGTCGAGAGAGGTTCTGGAATGGGTTCCGATTATGATGATGGAGGCGTAGTTTTCCAAGATCAACCAAACCAACAAGCAAAGGCGAGTATCAGAAAACGATCCGATAGAAGAAATTGTGACGGATTGTTAGCTGAAGAAAATTGTATCTGTAGGCTCTGTGATAATCTGGTTGAAGATGGATGCATAAAGAAATGCCAATCTAGTTTTAATATCCATATGGACCGGCATCCATTGAGTGACTATCACTCCTTAGTGGGTAACGTGTTAAACCAAACAGATTGTTGGGTATGCTCTCAAGTACCTCAGGGTCACAGCAAATCAGGGCTAGTACCATTTCCTTTAACGTTAGGGGAGGTACTTGAGCTAAGTGGTGGGAGACCGGTGGATCGGAGGTTTAACATCTCCAGCCCTCCTAGTTTGAAGCTCCACCAATACCATGTGGATAGGTCCCTCTTATGTTTCAACATCTCCAATCCCAGAAAACCGGGAAATTGGGAAGTGTCATGGAGCAACCTTACCATGACCTTTTCACACAGAGCAGATAGAATGCCTACAGATACAGAGCTCGTACGCCACATAGCCAGTAGAGGAAAATCTTTCCGGTATCGATATACCTTAGGAAATAGGATTACTAGAGTTGGAGAGGTATCACCAGGATACTGTGCACATATCGTACAAACTGATACGTGCATTAAGCAGTTGGAAGAATTAGGGTCAGGAGATTTCACCTGGAAGGTTTGTAACATGGTCATGTCCTTCTCCGTCCCTTATGTTCTCCCCGATGACGCATATTTCATATGCGGGAGAAAGGCGTACAAGTGGCTTGCCCCAAACTCTGAAGGATTGTGTTATATTGGAAAAGTATTGCCTGAAGTGATGACTGTAACACATGACAAAATGAAGGACATACACCGTGGTGCCCAAGCTCCTTATACTCACACTCATTACGAGCACCGAGTTAAAAGACAACTGTCAGAAAGGTTAGAGCATCCGGCCTCTGATCTTATCCATGAATCCACCGGGATTCAGGTTCTGGTAGCGTTAGATTTCACTCGCACCGCTCGAGGTGTGATGAATTATAGATACATTTCCGCACTCGCCAATTTGTTAGATAATATCACTGAAATGTATGATGACACGTTTAGATACACTGGAAGAGAACTTCAAGCTTACAAAACAGAACTAGTTCAGCATAGGATGGTTCTTAATTATCTTACAGCAGTAACAGGCGGATATTGTGTTACATTGGCAACACAGTACGGCATAAAGTGTTGCACGTATATCACAAATAGCACCGAGGATCCGGTAGAGGTCATAGACCAAAAGATGGATGATATTCTGCAATTAAAGTGGGAATTTCGTCGAAAACACAATCTCACCCTTGCTGCTGTAGGTAATGAGCTGACTGGTTGGGTGTCATGGTTGAACCCGCGAAATTGGTTCTCCGGTTTGGGAGACTGGGCTCAAGGAGTCATAATGGATGTTGGAAAGTTTCTACTATGTATCTTGGGTGTCGTTATATCGATTGGATTGATATTTAGATGCGGGCAGGCTTTAATGAGGTGCAAACAAAGTACAAGAGTGATGAGCTTGAGGAGCGAGGAAACTGTAATTAACCTGGATTTGATTTATGACCCAATGATAGAAACCAGAATGTGATGAAAATGCGATTATACGGTCCGTTTCTTTCACCTGTTTTTCTGCTTTTCTCCAAGATACAAAGACCCCCTTGGACGAGGAAGTTGACGAGACGCTATACAGACAACAGACAAGCACCAAAGAAGAAGATTTGACAACTTTAAATATGGACACTTGATGAACTTTGTCATGGATCCCCAGTTTCCCTAGTATTTTTAAACTCACGCTAGCCCAACATTTTTGTAAATCTGATGGCACTGACAAAGCTTGTTGCTCATGCCTAAGGAGCAAAACAGCGCAAAGAAGACGACTCTCAACAGATACCGAACACAACTTCAACAACAGATGTACATTTCCCTGACATAGAATATCATTGCATTTTTCGTAAGTGTTCTTTATCTTCATCTCTACAACCCTCAGGTAACGACACACATAGACGATAGGGAATACAGGCACAGATATCAGCAACCACATACCTCCCCCATTCATGTATCATCAACTAAAGTGTGCATCCCCATTTTGTTACAACCACAGCCGAAATGAGCTCGGTAGAGTTTGACAGCCCATCCACAGACCTGTACCACAGGATAAGAAGGAATTCAAATGTATACTTCGCAATACCTCGAAGCTTGATTTACCACACGTACGGCACGATGATACATGACCCTCCAAACATGGACTCATACACACATGCTTCTGCTTTCTCACTAGGTCATACCCTCTTCACACCTACTCCACTCTTCTCCCCTACCCAACCATGGAAATCAATTAACCCCTGACTTACATTTTTCTCCTTAAATATTTTTGAAGGTGGCAGTTATTATTGACTGCCAAAGGGTGGACTGTCAAAGTCAGAAAAATGTCTCTATGCACATTGCCATATTTGCACCGCACACTGGTCCGCGCTGCGCATGCGTACGCTCTCCCGTGAAGGCGCATACCCGCGATAGCGTGCACTCGCAGGCGCGGTATGCGTATTTACGGTAGAGTTTATGTAGTCGTAGCGTGCGACTCATTCGTTACAAATGTTCACAATTAATGTAGTTTGTAGATCATGGTCCCCTTGATAGATTCTGAAAGTTTGGTTAATATAGAATGTCCCTGAGCTGAGGAATCCCTCTTTGCATCGTACGAAGGGTCTAACAGGAATCATACAGCAGTGTTTGGTACCCATCGGAAGAGTATTTAATTAGTAATATTCCGGTGTTGGTTTGGAGCGTATTAATCGCTCGTGCGAATAGTTATGGACATAAGAAGTTTATGTCCATTTCTATTATTTACACATACTCAGGTATGCGGCGGGAAACCCAGTTTCCCACCCACCTGAGCTGTTGGAAATCGTCACAGCCCACCTGTATGAATCACCGTATGACCTTTTGTTATGATGCAGGGCCGAATTCCTTCGGCCAATGGACAATGGGATTGTAGGACCAGGAGATTGCATTGTGTGTGGGGCATAAATAGGCAGGCCGACCACATCCAGCTCTCACTCTCTCATCAACGGTTATCTGCTGATAGCCGGGAGCTGGATATCGAGGCGCAGGCGATCATACCCTTTGTGCGTAAGTTTCTCTCCGTAATCATTGTCTTTCTGTGAGCCAATTTCTCTCATCTCTCATCTCTCTCTCTCTCTCTCCCTGTTCTGTTCTCTCATATCTCCCCTAGACTAGGCTAGTATTGTATTGTATTAGATAGTATTGTATTGTATTGCATTTAGGTCAGTGTAGTATTGTCTTTTTGTATTTATTGTTTAGTTCTGTGGTTAGGAAGTCTCTGTTATATTGTAGTGTATCATTTGTACTGTTATCCCCTTTTACAAATATATTAGATATAATACAGTTAATAGGCTTTGGAACCTAAACCAGTATCTGTGTATTTTCTATAGTGTTGTGTTCACTTGAGCGTCGGTGACGCTCAAGCAGCTTTGTAGTTAGTCAGGTTACACAAGGTTGCACTTACACCCTGTATTCACATTAAGTTATTCTGTGTATTTCATTGGTATAAGGTTTAAACATTAAGGTATAGCGTTGTGAGCGTCTGCGCCGCTGGTGACCTCCTCGTGGTCTCGAGCGTATGCTACGCCATAGCGAATCATTACTCTAGTCATAGCCAATAACGTGTCCTGTGATCACTGGGCCGTGAGCGAACGTGACGCTTGAGCGTCTCGCCTACGGCTGAGCGATCGTTACGCAACTAGCGTACCATTACGGTACTTCTTAAGCAAACAGCGTACAGTGTTCTTAGACTTCATAAAGGGTTGTTTATACGACATAGGAATTTAGCATTGTCATGCCAGCAAAGGAACACAGAACCTCAATATATGGACACCAGACAGTCCTCTGTAGCTATCTGCATCCAGAATTATTAATTGCACACTGACACTTTGTTAGTAGTTTTGGCCGCACAGGCTCATAGATTCACCAAGAGGCACGGAGAATATGCTAGAATTGATTATCTTTTAATTCAAACAAAATCATCCAAGATAAGAGTATACAAAAAATTATTATAAATGGACAGAAATACAGTACATATAAATCTCAGAAAAATAAACAGGGTATGATTATGCAGAAGCCTAACACTTACACATAGTACTTAGGATTCTTGATATGGGGATTGCACAGTTTAGCTTATCGATTCACCTCCAGCCACAGCTGAACCCCATGAGAATGAACACCCAGGTTTCATGGAGAGGGGGAATTATAACTCCAGCTCCACTCCTCCCTCCTACATTTGTTTTTTTTTTTTAACTAGCTTACTGCTGGACATGTCAGGGATTATGTGCTTTATTTATTATTCTTGCCACATGGCAACCAGGTGTGGTGCTTTGAGGATGAAGGATGCAGTCTGTGGGCCCCCCTCCCCAAAAAAAACAAAAACCATTTATGACTGGTACAAGATGAGAGATCACTATCCCCCTGAACATAAAATTCTCCCATTTTATTGCTGAGGACTGGATAAGGGACCCTTTATCTAATTTCCTGGCTCCAAGAGCCATCAATTCTTCACCCAGGTTTGTAAGGTCATATATAGGACACATGCTATTGATCCATCTAGGTGAAATAAAACCATTTCTTTACATTCTGATACAAGATACAATTCTGATATTGCTATTCTGCATCTCAAATTAAATATGCAATTACTGCAAAATACTAAATCTCTGCATTTTGAAAATACATTTAAAAGGCAAAGGTAACATCCTAAAACCTTTGTTATTCAGCTTCCATTTTGAGTACAGTTATCTATATTAAATGAACAGACCAATATACCCAACACAGCCAGTTTCACATGACCAGAAAAGCGACCACCAACAAATATAGCTAGGGATGCTTCTGTGTCCACCTCTGTATCCTGTAACTACTACTACCCATTTTATTTTTACAGTTTAGTTACCAGCCAGTATCACCCATTATATGGAACTTGGTAGCACATAATCACATTCTGTTACACTGTCATTTCTCAGTAACTAGCAGCTTTCTAAACTCCTCCCCTTCCTGCATAACAATGTGTGACAGAGCAATGTAGCAGTGTATTGTCCCTACTTACTCTCAGCAGCCTGGTCTATCCAGCTACAAGCCTTCCTGATGTTATCTGGCGTGGAATATAGTGCTTCCCCTGTTTCTGACTCAACATACTTTATTTCATGGAATTCAACTACCGTATATACTTGAGTATAAGCCGACTTTTTCAGCACTTTTTTTATGCTGAAAAAGCCCCTTCGGCTTATACTCGAGTCAGTATTTAGGAGGGACACAGAGGGCACAGCGCGCGGCTCTCCTGTGTCCCTCCTGCGTCTCTGGCGGCAGCGGCGTGTGTGTGTTAAAGGAAGTGCTCACGAACCAGCACTTCCTTTAACACACACGCCGCTGGAGACGCAGGAGGGACACAGGAGAGCCGCGCACTGTGCCCTCCATGTCCCTCCTTCAGAAGACAGCGCGGGAGTGACGGAGGGTAAGTATCTGGCACTGTGGGGCATTTCTGGCAGCATGAGGGCATATCTGGCACTGTGGGGCATATCTGGCAGCATGAGGGCATATCTGGCACTGTGGGGCATATCTGGCAGCATGAGGGCATATCTGGCACTGTGGGGCATATCTGGCAGCATGAGGGCATATCTGGCAGCATGAGGGCATATCTGGCACTGTGGGGCATATCTGGCAGCATGAGAGCATATCTGGCACTGTGGGGCATATCTGGCAGCATGAGGGCATATCTGGCACAGTGGGCATATCTGGCAGCATGAGGGCATATCTGGCACATCTGGCAGAATGAGGGCATATCTGGCACTATGAGGGCTGTGTACGGCTAGAGCTGCATTTCCCACCCTAGGCTTATACTCGAGTCAGTAAGTTTTCCCAGGTTTTTGTGGTAAAATTAGGTGCCTCGGCTTATATTCGGGTCGACTTTTACTCGAGTATATACGGTATATCCTTGGCCTCATCCCACATCAAAATATCACATATGATCTAATGGGTCTTTTTGCCCATAAATGAATAGTAGTCTCCCCTGCCTGTATTCAGTGGTTTGTTCTATGGGTTATGGAATATGGTGGCCTTGGAGCAGGAGGCCGTAATGACCCTTGAAATTTGGTCCACTCACTGACCACTCTTTTGCTTCAGGTCCCAATTTACTCCATCCCGTTACAGTATGCATAGGCATTTACTTCCTAATGTGTTCCTTCAGCTGTCCATTCATTCTCTCAGAGAGGCCTGTTGCCTGTGGGTGATAGGGAATGTGGTACACCCAATATACATGGTTGGTGGTTGCCTACTCCTGAGTCCTTACTCCTGTGATGTCCGTTTAGATCTCCAATGGAGTATCATAATGGGTGCAAATGTCATTCAGCATCTTAGTGTAGCTTCTTAATCTGCATGTGCTGTAGTATGCACCACCAGTACTCTTGTGTACGTGTCAACATCTTTACAACAGTTCTGTACTCTTCCTGTTCCTGTAGAGAGGAGTACAATGAAATCCATTTTCCAGACTTGTCTGGCTGATTTGCCTCTGTATATGGATCACAAGTGCTCTATCAGAGTGTTCTGGTGATATAACTGTGGACATGTATTGCACTTATCTTTAAAAAAGTGCTACACCTGGCGCTTCAGGAAGGCACAATCCACATGACAATAAAATATATGTTTTATTAATATAAAAATCAAATATAAAAATACAAATAGTAATCCCGGGAGCTACTTAGTCACTAGTGTACACAATAATAGCATGGAGCATTTCTTGTAACATTAATTGCAATGTATATCTAATGTTATTGTAGTATCATGCAGTCTCAATAACTATAAGTGTCCAATACAGGGCAATGGCAGATTATATAGTCCTCTTAATAATTCTTAATAGACTCACATGTACGGATCATTAGGATACTCAACTACTTATGGTAAATCCACAGTGATATCCTGTGTGTAAATAGAGACGCCGTACCTGTAACACTACAGTGGAGGTCTGGTAACTTGAGACTTAGCAGTGTCCCAACAGGGATGACCCCACATCACAATGTCCCTTGCGGGTGTGTGAGGATGGTCGCTGACACTAGATGTAGCGTACTGCGGACTTCAGATATACCTTGCTGTAAAGTCTGTGAGCGTGGTCCCTGTTGTCACAATATCGGCCAGCCACCGGGAAGCAGGCAGTGTGAAGCCGTTGATCTAGTTGCTGCAATGGGCGCCCCTCGACTCCGGTGGGTCACCGGAGGAAACAGTTGACTGATGAAGAATCCTGTGTGCTGGGTAAAGCTGCTGAGTCAGGTGCAGTCAGCACCACTCTATCACTGGGTAGTTAACGGCGGAGACAGTGTGCTGGATCTTAACTGGCGGATGCTCAGTGCCAAATGGTGATGTTAGCCGGTATGCTGATAGTAAGCCAATACGTGCAATGTGGCTTCCAATTCCTCCCAGGAGAGCAGGCCATCAGTTCAACATGTTTCACCACTCTATGGCTGGCTTTTTAAAGAAAGAATGCCTAAGTGGAATCCTGCAGTCCTTAAGTAGTGGATTCTCAGCTGTTACACATTTAGTAATTAGTTGCTGTGTTCTATTTGTAACACATTAAAACATCTAATAAAAGAGTTTTTCTTGTACATGTGTATACAAAGATAATTCTACTTATTTAATATTAGTCATGTGTTATACAAAGCTTACTCTAAATTTGACTTGCTGCAGAGATTAATATTTAAAGGTATCATAAGAACATTTCATTCAATGATAAAGAAAAAAATCTTATAGCGAATATTATATAAGTGTTTTCCATAACCAGGTGTTATTTCTGTATTTATACTTTTTAATTCCACACATTGTTTCATTTGTTGCATATGACAATTTTCTTAAGTCAAAGAATACAATACCCAGAGTGCTGATGTCAATAGCAACCAGAGATAAGCAGATTCTGATTTACTCAGTTCTTTACACCAGAATTATCGCCGTTTCTTATTTTCTGGATTTTTTTTATTGGCTATCCAAAACATGTGACGTCCGATAGCCAATAAGGAGATTCGGGTAAATCTGAGTAAAACTGAACCCGCTCATCTCTAATAGCAACCTATTTCTTTTGCATCTTATATTGTTTAGATTTTTTTGTTGTTATTATTACTTGACCATAGAGATGTGTGTGTATATATACACATAAATTGCTCACATATTCTAACTGCTAGTGTCAGAAAAAATGAATCATATATATAAAAAATGAATCAGCTTGTATATAAAATAACATGCTGGCTGATCTAAATGCACTAGAGACACACCATGTATCCTTCAAACAGGGGAATGGTGTCTTCCAAAACACTATTATATGTAAATAGGAAACCAAACACTCCCCTCTTTCTTTAGTAGTGATTACAGGCAGCTCAGGATGGAACAGTTGTTTGGCTGAGAGAAATAATAGGAGATTGCAAAAACGGAAAAAAGGGGAAATAAAAATGGGGGCTCAATTCTGAAGTGAGTAGCAAAAGGAGAAAAGCGTCAAAGACCAATTGGCCCATACTAAACCTGACTGTTAAGCAAGAACAACTGGCTGATGTCATGAAGCGCTGAAAAATCATGAAACCAGACTAATGAATTCCAAATCTATATTCTCATTTAACCCATGAGCCTGTTGCGTGCGTAATTTCTGAATCCATGTGACCTCTAGTCTACACAGACTCCTTGTCAGGAATTGGTGTTCAGAGGCATCTAACTTACCGGCGCGCAGGTGGCAGGCCTTCAGAGGTCGTGGCCCCAGTTTGCGGCTGCGTGAATACTCTGTCCGCGGGCACGGTGCCCATTGTCATTGTGTACCCCTGAAGTCCATCTAGTGTGCACCCACGATCTGTGCAGCATGGGCGCTGCCATGACACTTGCGGTCAGCTGACCTGTAACACCCAATCCTGTGCTGTTTCTGCACACGATTCAAGCCTCCAATGCCTGCTGACCAGTGGGTATAAATCCAGAACATCGGCTCAATCTCATTGCCTTGAACAACGTGTAACATCCAGTGTACAGCGTCTCTTGGCTCGTCTTCTGTCTCCAGTGATTTCCTTGCTCCAGTGTTTCCATGGAACTACAGGCTCCAGCCATCCAGCTCTGCTACAACTCCTTCCACAGTCAGCTTCCACCTCTGCATGCAGTAAGGGACTCTCTCCAGGTGCTACTTACCATTCTCACCTGTGTGTTGTTTATCTGCATTCAGCACTGTGCTATTCAATCTGGCACTTAAAACAACCAGCTTGCAATTTACAAACTGTCTCCTGCTTTGGCCTTGCTTGGCTTTGTGGTCTTGTGCTTATATACAGACTGTGTGAATTCATTGCTGTTGGTTTCCAGACCAATCACCAGAGTTACTATTGCCTGCGTTCACTATCATCAGTTGCATTACCGTCATCTGCATATTTGATCCAGTTACCATCGACTTCCAAGTCGACCAATTGATGTTTGCCATTGGCTTCCAGGCCGGTCATCACTGTTGTTTATCTCACTGCCTTGCTTAAACCATCAGTATTGTTATTGTGTTTCAGTGACTGTCATACATCTGTGTGCTAAATAAATATAATTGCGCACATGCGCAGGAATCTTCTACAGCAGGGGTGGGCAATTATTTCAGCTGAGGGGCCACTTGACATTTCCTGTCAGTATCCGAGGGCCACATACAAAATAGCAGCTCGCCCCGCTTTATTGTGGGGACTGGGGACCACCAGTATAATATTATATAGGAGGAGTACAGTGCAGAGTTTTGCTGACCAGTGACCACCAGTATATAATATATAGCATTACGGTACAGTAGGCCACTACTGTACCTACCGCTGTGTCGTCATTAAGTATACTAGTATCCATCTACATTCTATACCTGTGGTGCATTTTAGTTTTGCAGTTTGCTGACACAGTGACCACCAGTATACTATATATAGCAGTACGGTACGGAAGGCCACTGCTGTATCTACCTCTGTGTCGTCATTAAGTATACTATCCATCTACATTCTATACCTGTGGTGCATTTTAGTTTTGCAGTTTGCTGACACAGTGACCACCAGTATACTATATATAGCAGTACGGTACGGAAGGCCACTGCTGTACCTACCTCTGTCGTCATTAAGTATACTATCCATCTACATTCTATACCTGTGGTGCATTTTAGTTTTGCAGTTTGCTGACACAGTGACCACCAGTATACTATATATAGCAGTACGGTACGGAAGGCCACTGCTGTACCTACCTCTGTGTCATCATTAAGTATACTATCCATCTACACTCTATACCTGTGGTGCATTTTAGTTTTGCAGTTTGCTGACACAGTGACCACCAGTATACTATATATAGCAGTACGGTACGGAAGGCCACTGCTGTACCTACCTCTGTGTCGTCATTAAGTATACTATTCATCTACATTCTATACCTGTGGTGCATTTTAGTTTTGCAGTTTGCTGACACAGTGACCACCAGTATACTATATATAGCAGTACGGTACGGAAGGCCACTGCTGTACCTACCTCTGTGTCGTCATTAAGTATACGATCCATCTACATTCTATACCTGTGGTGCATTTTAGTTTTGCAGTTTGCTGACACAGTGACCACCAGTATACTATATATAGCAGTACGGTACGGAAGGCCACTGCTGTACCTACCTCTGTGTCGTCATTAAGTATACTATCCATCTACATTCTATACCTGTGGTGCATTTTAGTTTTGCAGTTTGCTGACACAGTGACCACCAGTATACTATATATAGCAGTACGGTACGGAAGGCCACTGCTGTACCTACCTCTATGTCGTCATTAAGTATACTATCCATCTACATTCTATACCTGTGGTGCATTTTAGTTTTGCAGTTTGCTGACACAGTGACCACCAGTATATATAGCAGTACGGTACGGAAGGGCAATAATGTTATAATTTAGTACTCTTAGGTTATCATATGGCTCATTAAGCTTGATAATAGACATTTATCTTAAATAATATGAATAAAAGTTATTTTAATACTTACAATCATTTCAAAAGAGTGCGCCACACACTAAGCCTTCTTTTAGTGATAAGCCCACTAGTGGCTTACACTAATAATTCCTAGAACAAACACTGCTGTACCCACCTCTGTGTCGTCAAGTATACTATCCATCCATACCTGTGGTGCATTTCAGTTTTGCACAGTTTGCTGACCACCAGTATATAATATATAGCATTACGGTACAGTAGGCCACTGCTCTACCTACCTCTGTGTCATCAAATATACTAGCTTAGTCACACAGCGACCTTGGTGCGCCTCTTTTTTTCTTTGCATCATGTGGTTTGAGGACAATTTTTTTGAAGTGCCATCCTGCCTGACACTGCAGTGCCACTCCTAGATGGGCCAGGTGTTTGTGTCGGCCACTTGTGTCGCTTATCTTAGTCACACAGCGACCTTGGTGCGCCTCTTTTTTTCTTTGCATCATGTGCTGTTTGGGGATTATTTTTTTGAAGTGCCATCCTGTCTGACACTGCAGTGGCACTCCTAGATGGGCCAGGTGTTTGTGTCGGCCACTTGTGTCGCTTATCTTAGTCACACAGCGACCTTGGTGCGCCTCTTTTTTTCTTTATATCATGTGCTGTTTGGGGACTATTTTTTGAAGTGCCATCCTGTCTGACACTGCAGTGGCACTCCTAGATGGGCCAGGTGTTTGTGTCGGCCACTTGTGTCGCTTATCTTAGTCACACAGCGACCTTGGTGCGCCTCTTTTTTTCTTTATATCATGTGCTGTTTGGGGACTATTTTTTGAAGTGCCATCCTGCCTGACACTGCAGTGCCACTCCTAGATGGGCCAGGTGTTTGTGTCGGCCACTTGTGTCGCTTAGCTTAGCCATCCAGCGACCTCGGTGCAAATTTTAGGACTAAAAATAATATTGTGAGGTGTTCAGAATAGACTGGAAATGAGTGGAAATTATGGTTATTGTGGTTAATAATACTATGGGATCAAAATGACCCCCAAATTCTATGATTTAAGCTGTTTTTTAGGGTTTTTTGAAAAAAACACCCGAATCCAAAACACACCCGAATCAGACAAAAAATTTTCGGTGAGGTTTTGCCAAAACGCGTCCGAATCCAAAACACGGCCGCGGAACCGAATCCAAAACCAAAACACAAAACCTGAAAAATGTCCGGTGCACATCACTAGTCTGAATCAGCCCCGTTGTGATCTGGGGTTATCTCTGCTGAGACCTTGCTAAGTCTCAAGTTACCAGACCCCCACCGTACAGTGTCACAGGTACGGAGTCTCTATTTAAACACAGGATATCACTGTGGATTTATCATAAGTAAGGAGCCGAGTATCCTAATGATCCGTATATGAAAATCTATTAAGAATTATTAAAAGGACTATATAATCTGACTTTGTCCTGTATTGGAGACTTATAATTATTGAGACTGCGTGATACTACAGAAACATTAGATATATATATTGCAATTAATGTTACAAGAAATGCTCCATGCTATTATTGTGTACACTCGTTGTGACTAATTAGCTCCCGGGAGTACTATTTGTATTTTTATACTTAATTTTTATATTCATAAAACATATATTTTAGTGCCATGTGGATTGTGCCTTCCTAAAGCACCAGGTGTAGCACTTTTTTAAAGATTACCAGCTGCAATCAGCACACAATTAGCTGGCATCATGACGTTTGAGGCCACAGACACTGTATTTATACAAGGGACTGACCATATGCAGACAAGATGGTTGGAAAGTCAAAAGCAAGCCTATCTGGGGAGGTCATGACCTTTGGGAATCCATCTGGTTTCATTGCCCCAATCAAGTTATCAGGAAGGTGTCACAGTCTGTGGTTTCCGATCTGAGGTAGGACCCTTTGGCTGGACTGATTAGAAGTAAAACCTGGGGGCTTAAAATTACTTCTATGCATTGACCAGAGAGGATCAAAAAGTGAAGACTCTGGACTATGATGCCTACTGAACCAGGGAACTGAAACCCACCATTTAGTCCCTGGAACCAGTGAGTGTAATTGAGTTTCAGGATGAAACCCCAGAACCATGAAGCTGAAACCTTCAGATAGGAATTCCATTAAATTAAAGGGAATTCAGCAAACTGTAACCAGACTAGAATCTGATAAATTGAGCACTTCCCAGGCTGGACAGCTGAAATATGTTCAATAATATAGGGACACAACCCAGGACCCACACTTCACCACCCAGGGCTGGCCCAACCACCAAAACTGAGCACAGGCCTCTGCAACCAGGAGTACAATCCACCATATATGGTACCACTGATGATCCAGTGGATAGTGTCTGTCTCAGAAGATGGTAATGATTCCCATGTATACTTGGAGAGGTAAGGCAGAAGCGTAGTACTGGTAGTGCGGATTGTAAGGCCACTTGTGGGAACCTGCAATGAGCAGGTGAGATGACAAAACTAGAAGCGTGGTGAGACACAAAGGAATTGTTGAGCACTTAGCAGGTAACTTTGTAGTTGAGAATACAGGATGGTGACAGATACTGGAATCTGACTGTTAATAAGAACACTGACACAGGGTAATACTAGGAGCACTGAATGCTGAAAAATAATAGAGGTACTGGATTCAGGCTGATGACATGAACGCTGGCACAGGCAGGTGACAGAAGTCCTGGAAACAGGCTGTTAACTGGAGCACAGGCTAAACATGAGTCACTAGATACAGGCAAGTTACCGAGATACTGGACTCAGGCTGACAACAGGCAGAGGTGCTGAGTACAGTTGATCCCAGAGGGTTCAGAGAGCACATGCATTTATGAAGTGAGCTGCTCTGACAATGGCTGAGCCACTGGTGCAGGTATAAATGGTATGCTCTGGGTTGCCATTGGAGGCAGGAATCATGAGAGCATAGCAACATCATCTGTTTGTAGAGTGTTCACTGGCAAGAGACATTGTACAGAAGTGCAATACATGTTCAATCTGGTTACTGGTATCATTCAGTGTGCTGGGGGACTCAAAATATCACCAGAACACTCTGATAGGGGACTTGGGATCCATATACAGAAGCAAATCGTCCAGACAAGTCTGGAAAATGGATTTCATTGTACACCTCTCTACAGGAGCAGGAAGAGTATGGAACTGTTGTAAAGATGTTGACACGTACACAAGAGTACTGGTGGTGCATACTACAGCACATGCAGGTGAGGAAGCTACAGTACACTAAAATGCTGAATGACGTTTGCACCCATTATTATACCCAATTGGAAATCTAAACGGACATCACAGGAATAAAGACACAGGAATGGGCAACCACCAACCATTTTGATTGGGTGTACCACATTCCCTAACATCCACAGGTAGCAGGCCTCATTGAATGGACGCTGAAGGAACACATTAGGAAGTAAACACCTATGCATTGTGTAATGGGATGGAATATATTGGGACCTGATGCAATGGGTCTTTTTGCCCATAAAGGAATAATTGGATTTTAATTACCTACCGGTAAATCCTTTTCTCGTAGTCCGTAGAGGATTCTAGGGATCATTTAGTACCATGGGGTATAGACTAGTCCACTAGGAGCCACTGGCACTTTAAGAATTTGATAGTGTGGGCTGGCTCCTCCCTCAATACACCTCCTACCAGACTCAGTCTAGGAAACTGTGCCCGAGGAGACGGACATACTTTGAGAGGATAGATAAGGATAGTGGTGAGATTCCGAACCAGCACACACAACAAGAGGAAAGCCAAGCTAACCAAACTTGAAACAGGAACTGCAATGGCTGAACCAACATTACTTAACCAAGTAACAGTGCAGTTAGAACAAAGCACTGGGAGGGCGCCCAGTATACTCTACGGACTACGAGAAAAGGATTTACCAGTAGGTAATTAAAATCCTATTTTTTCTTACATCCTAGAGGATACTGGGGTCCATTTAGTACCATGGGGATGTACCAAAGCTCCCAAACTGGGTGGGAGATTGCTGAGGTTCCTGCAGAACTGATTGATAAAACTGAAGGTGATCAGAGGCCAAAGTATCGAACTTGTAGAACTTAGCAAACGTGTTCGAATCTGACCAAGTAGCTGCTCAGCAGAGCTGTAAAGCTGAGACACCCTGGGCAGCCGCCCTGGAAAAACCCACCGACCTAGTAGAGTGGGCCTGTACAGATTTTGGACATGGCAAACTTGCTGTGGACTAAGCATGATGTAAGTAAGTGTAAGTTTGATCCAGTGTGCAATAGTCTGCTTTGAAGCAGGACACCCAATCTTATTGGGATCATACAGAACAAACAGTGAGTCCGTCTTTCTGTGACGAGCTGTTCTGTTCACATACACCTTCAAAGCCCTCACAACATCCAAAGACTTTGAAGTAGCAGAGGTGTCGGTGACAACCGGAACCACAATAGGTTGGTTGATGTAAAACGCAGACACCACCTTAGGAAGAAATTGCTGATGAGTTCTGAGTTGAGCTCTGTCTTCATGGAAAATTAAATAGGGACTTTTGTGAGACAAAGACCCCAGCTCCGACACACGTCTTGCGAAAGCCAAGGCCAACAGTGTGACGGTCTTCTACGTAAGATATTTTAAGTCCACCTCCTGTAACAGTTCAAAGCTGTCCGACTGGAGGAAATGCAGCACCACATCGAGATCCCAAGGTGCCGTGGAAGGCACAAAGGGAGAATGGATGTGCAGAACACCTTTCAAGAACGTCTGGACCTCCTGGAGAGAAGCCAACTGATTCTGAAAATGGACAAGGCCGAAATCTGGACTTTTTATGGAGCCCAGACGTAGGCCCACATCTACTCCTGCTTGTAGAAAAAGCAGGAAACGTCCTAGATGGATTTCCATTGCAGAAAATTTCCTGCTCTCACACCAAGACACGTATTTCTTCCAAATACGATGGTAATGTTTAGACGTTACCCCCTTCCTGGCTTGGATCATAGTCAGGATAACAATGTTAGGGATCCCTCTCCTGGCTAGAATCAGCTGTTCAACTTCCATGCCATCAAACGTAGCCGCAGGAAGTCCTGATAGACGAATGGGCCCTGTTGTAGAAGATCGCGTAGAGGTAGAGGCCACGGATCTTCGAGGAGCATCTCCATAAGGTCCGTGTAGCAGACCCTTTTTTAGCCAGTCCGGAGCAATTAGAATTGCTTGAAACTTTTCCCTTTTTATTCTCTTTAGAATTCTTGGGATCAGAGGAAGTGGAGGAAACACGTACATCTTCTGATAGACCCATGGAGTCATCAGGGCGTCTACCGCCACCGCCTGTGGGTCTCTCGACCTGGAACAATACTGCTTGAGCTTCTTGTTGAGACGAGAGGCCATCATGTCACCTGTGGATATCCCCATCGACTTGTCAAGCACCTGAACACTTCCGGGTGAAAGCCCCACTCCCCTGGGTGCAGGTCGTGTCTGCTTGCCAGTTGTCTACTCCCGGAATGAAGACCACTGACAACGCCACATCGTTTTTCTCTGCCCAGAGGACAAATCTGGACACCACTGACATTACTGCTCTGCTTTTCGTTCCACCATGTCGGTTTATGTACGTCACTGCCGTCACATTGTCCGACTGGATCTGAATGGCCTAATCTTGAAGAAGATGTGAGGCCTGCAGAAGGGCGTTGTATAAGACCCCGAGTTCCAGAATGTTGATTGGAAGGATGACTTCTTGACTGGGCCATCTTCCTTGAAACTGCACCCCCTGAGTGACTGCTTCCCAGCCTCTGAGGCTTGCATCTGTGGTTAGCAGAATCCAGTTCTGAATTCTGAACCTGACCCTCGACAAGGTGAGAAGTCTGTAGCCACCACAGAAGGGAAATCCTGGCTTTTGGCGACAGACGGATCCACTGGTGCATGTGAAGATGCGATCCGGACCATTTGTCCAACAGATCGAGCTGGAAGGGTCTTGCGTGAAACCTTCCGTATTGAAGAGCCACCATTTTTCCCAGAAGGCGAATGCATAGATGCACCGATATCTGGGTTGGCTTCAGGACATCGCGAACCATCGACAGGATTACTAATGCCTTTTCCAACGGAAGGAACACCTTCTGCGACTCCGTATCCAGTATCATTCCCAGGAATGAGAGCCTCCATGTTGGCTCTAGGTGAGATTTCGGAAAGTTCAGAATCCACCCAAGAACCTGGAGAAGTTTGGTTGAGAGGACAATGCTGTCCAGCAACCTTTCCCTGGACAGTGCTTTTATCAGGAGATCGTCCAGGTACGGAATTATGTTCACTCCCTGTTTGCGGAGTAGAAGCATCATCTCTGCCATCACCTTGGTGAACACCCTCGGTGCCGTGGAGAGACCAAATGGCAGGGCCTGGATAGGGGACTTAGTACACCAATGCACACTATGTGGGCACTGCTATTATGTAGGATCTGCACCCCCCCCCCGTCTCTGTCTGTTCGATGAATCCTTCATCCTCAAAGAACTACACCTGGTCACCCTGGGTCAAGAAGAAAAAAAGCACATGATCCCTGGTATGTCCAGCAGTAAGTTAGTTACAAAAAACAAAGGTGGGAGGGAGGAGTGGAGCTGGAGGTATAATTCCTCCTCCCCCTGAAAGCTGAGTGTTCATTCTCATGGGATTCAGCTGCGGCTGGAGGTGAATCGATAAGCTAAACTGTGCAGTCCCCCACATCAAGAATCCTAAGTACTGAGTGTGTGAGGCTTCTGCATTATCATGCCCTGTTTATTTTTCTTAGATTTATATGTACTGTATTTCTGTCCATTTATAATAATTTTTTGTATACTCTTACCTTGGACGATTTTGTGTGAATTAAAAGATAATTAATTCTAGCGTATTCTCCGTCGGTGTTGGTGACTCTACGAGCCTGTGAGGCCAAAGCTACTAACAAAGTGAAAGTGAGTGTGCAATTAATAATTCTGGATGCAGATAGCTGCAAAAAATTGTCTGGTGTCCATAAATTGAGTTTCTGTGTTCCTTTACTGGCAGCAGTTACCAGGTTTTTGTTAACCACACATGCTGAGGTAACCATAAGTCACTTGTGGCAATTTTCAGATTGAGGTAACTGGGAAATCGTCTGATCTGTCGTGACAATAAGCATATGGTAGATTGGGGTGAAGATTTTACAGCTAAGTTAGCATTTTATAAGATATTGTAGTCATAATCATGAGTGGAAACCTTCCATCTTATGTCGTTATTTATTTATTTTTAGGCTAAAATCATACAGTGTGTATGGGGGCATTATTGGTGACCAATGAATGATGCGCGCTCCCGCACGCCATTCAGCGATCACCAATATTGAGCTGACATGCAGCTTAACTCGTTAATGTCGGGCTGAGATGCATGTTCGGGAATGCCGGCGGGGACGTCACTGATCGTTATTGTTGAACGATAGTGATCAGTGTGTGCGGGTTATATCGTTCAACGATATAGTCGTTTATCACCGGTATTTCCCCGTCGCCTAGTGTGTTTCCACCTCTGTTTGATTTGCTTGTTATAAACATATTTGGTATATAAGAATTGTATAATCAATGTGTCATTAGCTTGTAATTCTGATTTTGCTTGGTCTGTATGGACGTACATAATAAATCTTCAAGGAGACGTCACCGTGTATTCTTTCATGCCGTAACACATTGAAACTCAAACACCAATGTATAGAACAATAGCAGGTTTTAATTAATATTCACTTAATTATCACAACCATTCAGTCCCTCAAATCCCTATACTGGAGAGTAGAGGATTATCTGGCATTTCATACACTGAAAATCAGAGCAATAAAACTACACAATATTACACTGTAGCATTAGTACATACAGCAGAATATAGCGTTTCAAAAAGAGAGATCTTTATAGCGTCACCCTATAAGCTCAGGAAATAAAAGTACAGGGAGAATACATTATTTATATACACAGATACAGGGTGCACTGATTTTACATCACATGATTCTTTTTGTAAAAAAACATCAAGGTGTTTAATGCATTGTTAAAATAACTGATAATTCACATTTTTGACAGTCGTGTTTTAAGATTTAAATATCTATTATATTTGTTTTACCATGGATGTAGAGTTAAGAGCCCTATAATTTGGCGATATCAGCAATTTTATCAACCAACAATACTATCGTAGGATGATTTTTCTTTCTTCAACGATTTTTGCCTACACATTGGAAGATACTGATGGGCGATTTGGACGATATGACAGTACATACATCTATTTCGTCCAACTTGACTTGCATGTATAAACAAAGTAAACGAAGCTAGATCATCGATGGACGACTGCGGGGCCGCACATCATTGATGCATACACCAGTGTTTAGCCCTTCTTTTAAACCAGGTTGAAATGCCAGGTTGCTCAACCCGGGTTATTCACTTTGGCGCTTTCACACTGCACCTCGACTCAGCAACAGCCATAACCCAGGATATTTTTGAAATGTGACAGGAGTGTGATAAATGGTCTGTACCTATGGCTACTGCTCGCTGACCTAATTTACTTATGACTCATCATACAAAGTGGCCCAGGCAACAGACAAGTTCAGGCAAGAAACAGAATCAAGTTACAAGCAAAAGCCACCCCGTTTAATGACCCCTTGTGTGACCACGATGTTGTGTCACCAGTGGCAGCAATAGATTGGTGGAAAATACACAATGGATCAGAAACCGCAGCTGGTGGTGACAGTATCATGGTAGCAGTAGAGCAATTGCCAACAGCCGCAGCGTCATCCGCTTCAGTAGGAAGAGTTTCCACATTTGGTCTGGTGCGGTCAGAACCGAGAATCCGCTGGGTACTGACAAAGCTGCACAACTGGTGTTTCCTTTTATGGCGTTCAGTAAAAGTAATGTGTCGGCGTATTCAGATGTACAGGCAATTGCCGACTATTGCAACTTGTAACATCATCGCTGTTTCTTTCCTTTTGCAGTGTGTGATGTGTGTGTAGTTTGCTGCACCGTGCCATGATTCATAGTGACTCTCTCAAGTCATTGCAATTAAATATATTAAAGTTACAGTGTTTTTTTAAAGAACTGTGTATTATTGTTTTACTTGGTTATTTGTTTACTTTAGCATTTTTACAGAAATCCAATTTAAATAAAAAAAATCTGATTTAACTGTAAAAAAAAATCAAATTTAAATAAATTTTAAAAATCTGATTTTTTTTTAGACACCATGGCCCTCATTCCGAGTTGTTCGCTCGGTATTTTTCATCGCATCGCAGTGAAATTCCGCTTAGTACGCATGCGCAATGTTCGCACTGCGACTGCGCCAAGTTATTTTGCTATGAAGAAAGTATTTTTACTCTCGGCTTTTTCTTCGCTCCGGCGATCGTAGTGTGATTGACAGGAAATGGGTGTTACTGGGCGTTTTAGGGGCGTGTGGCTGAAAACGCTACCGTTTCCGGAAAAAACGCAGGAGTGGCCGGAGAAACGGTGGGAGTGTCTGGGCGAACGCTGGGTGTGTTTGTGACGTCAACCAGGAACGACAAGCACTGAACTGATCGCACAGGCAGAGTAAGTGTGGAGCTACTCTAAAACTGCTACGAGGTTTGTGATCGCAATATTGCGAATACATCGGTCGCACTTTTAAGAAGCTAAGATTCACTCCCAGTAGGCGGTGGCTTAGCGTGTGTAACTCTGCTAAATTCGCCTTGCGAGCGATCAACTCGGAATGAGGGCCCATGTACAGAGATATACACCACCCGTAGCACCAGGGACACCACACATACGACAGTCCTTATCCCTCACTGGTGATGTGTCCTAATGGTGTGTGACTGAGCTTTTATCTCTCTTTAGCACATACCTCTCTGATATACCTGTTATATCCTCCCATTGCTCTGGTCACCTGCCCCCTGCAGCATATAATAGGTATTACATACACAGATATATACACATACTGGGGACACCATCAGGAGCACCAGGGACACCCACATATAGGACAGTCCTTACCCCTCACTGGTGATGTGTCCTGATGGTGTGTGACTGTGCTTTTATCTCTCTCTAGCACATACCTCTCTGATATACCCGTTATATCCTCCCATTGCTCTGGTCACCTGCCCCCTGCAGCATATAATAGGTATTACATACACAGATATATACCGTATATACTCGAGTATAAGCCGACCTTTTCAGCACATTTTTCTATGCTGAAAAGGCCCCCCTCGGCTTATACTCGAGTCAACGGCTGCAGCAGACGCCGTGGGCTGTGTGGGCGTCCGTTGCAGCCGGCTCCAGGGACAGACACTAGAGGTCATTATTGACCTCTAGTGTCTGTGCGGCGTTGCTATGGGAGAGACGTCATGACGTCTCTCCCATAGAGATGATCGGGTGCCGGGAAGCGGGTGCCGGGAAGCGGGCGCCGGCGCGGGCAGCCAGACGGAGCGGCGACCAGACGGAGCGGGTGGACAGATGAAGCGGCGGCCAGACGGAGCGGGTGGACAGATGGAGCAGCGGCCAGACGGAGCGGAGCAGCAGAAGAAGCGGTCGGGAAGCAGGAGCGGGGCAGTGGTAAGTATTGTTTTAGTGTATGTTTGTGTGTTTGTAAGCTGCAACGGGGGCACAGTAACAGGGGGCAAAGAAAGGGGGCACAACAACTACTGGGGGCAAAGAAAGGGGGCACAACAACTACTGGGGGCAAAGAAAGGGGGCACCACAACTACTGGGGCAAAGAAAGAGGGGTCATAACTACTGTGGGCAATGAAAGAGAGGGCATAACTACTGGGGGCAATGAAAGAGAGGGCATAACTACTGGGGGCAATGAAAGAGAGGGCATAACTACTGAGGGCAATGAAAGAGGGGGCACAACTACTGGGGGCAAAGAAGGGGCATAACTACTGGGGGCAAAGCAACGGGGGCATGTTTTTATCTGGCACTGTGGGGAGATATCTGTCACTGGGGGTATATGTGGCACTGGGGGCACAACCCTAGAAACAAACATTACACCCTGGCAACAAGCATAACACCTACCGCATGAAATCCCTGGCAACGAGCATGACACCCTGAGCATGAAAACCCCTGGCACCGTGTATTTCCCACCCTAGGCTTATACTCGAGTCAGTAATTTTTCCCAGTTTTTTGTGGTAAAATTAGGTGCCTCGGCTTATATTCGGGTCGACTTATACTCGAGTATATACGGTACACATACTGGGGACACCACCCGGAGCACCAGGGACACCACATATAGGACAGTCCTTACCCCTCACTGGTGATGTGTCCTGATGGTGTGTGACTGAGCTTTTATCTCTCTCTAGCACATACCTCTCTGATATACCTGTTATATCCTCCCATTGCTCTGGGCACCTGCCCCCTGCAGCATATAATAGGTATTACATACAGATATATACACATAGTGGGGACACCACCCGGAGCACCAGGGACACCACATATAGGACAGTCCTTACCCCTCACTGGTGATGTGTCCTGATGGTGTGTGACTGTGCTTTTATCTCTCTCTAGCACATACCTCTCTGATATACCTGTTATATCCTCCCATTGCTCTGGTCACCTGCCCCCTGCAGCATATAATAGGTATTACATACACAGATATATACACATACTGGGGACACCATCAGGAGCACCAGGGACACCACATATAGGACAGTCCTTACCCCTCACTGGTGATGTGTCCTGATGGTGTGTGACTGAGCTTTTATCTCTCTCTAGCACATACCTCTCTGATATACCTGTTATATCCTCCCATTGCTCTGGTCACCTGCCCCCTGCAGTATATAATAGGTATTACATACAGATATATACACATACTGGGGACACCATCAGGAGCACCAGGGACACCACATATAGGACAGTCCTTACCCCTCACTGGTGATGTGTCCTGATGGTGTGTGACTGAGCTTTTATCTCTCTCTGGCACATACCTCTATGATATACCTGTTATATCCTCCAATTGCTCTGGGCACCTGCCCCCTGCAGCATATAATAACATACACAGATATATACACATACTGGGGACACCACAAATAGGACAGTCCTTACCCCTCACTGGTGATGTGTCCTAATGGTGTGTGACTGAGCTTTTATCTCTCTCTAGCACATAACTCTCTGATATACCTGTTATATCCTCCCATTGCTCTGGTCACCTGCCCCCTGCAGCATATAATAGGTATTACATAGAGGGGAGGAGGTTGGTGGCAGGAACTTGTGTCAGGTCTGATATTATGGTCTATTATTAGATGAGAGCACTCTGTTACTGCCTTGACCCCTGTACCTAGTGTCTACACACTGCAGAATAAAAAATTACAAATATAAAAACAAAAAATATGACAATTACAGCAAGGACAGTAATACAAGCTATGATTATTCACCTTCTGGGTCATGAAACAGAGGTCAATGAAGCACCCAGGTCAGAAGAAATACTATTCTTAATTAAGTTTTTCTAGAAATAAATTTCACTTGTAAACACATTTCTCCAGTGTAAAGGAAGTATTTGTGAACCATCTCATTTCTAACATTTCCAACAATCAGAACTTGACAACAGCTAATCTGCATGACTTCTCTGATGATTAATTAGATCTGATTTACATGAAAAACATTTCCCACAGTCAAAACATGGAAATGGTCTCTCGCCTGTGTGACTTCTTTGATGTGTAACAAGACTTGATGTTTGTGTGAAACATTTCCCACAGTCAGAGCATGAAAATGGCCTCTCACCTGTGTGACTTCTCTGATGTGTAACAAGATTTGATTTACATGAAAAACATTTCCCACACTCAGAGCATGGAAATGGTCTCTCACCTGTGTGACTTCTCTGATGGCTAACAAGATGTGGTTTACATGAAAAACATTTCCCACACTCAGAGCATGGAAATGGCTTCTCACCTGTGTGACTTCTCTGATGCCTAACAAGATGTGATTTCTGTGCAAAACATTTTCCACATTCAGAGCATGGAAATGGCATCTCACCTGTGTGACTTCTCTGATGTATAACAAGCTGTGATTTTCGTGTATAACATTTCTCACACTCAGAACATGGAAATAGCTTCTCACCTGTGTGATGTTTCTGATGGTCAACAAGAGATGATTTCAATGTAAAATATTTCCCACAGTCAAAACATGCAAATGGCTTCTCACTTGTTTTAAGTCTCTTCTTCTTATGTCTAACAAGAGATGATTTTTTTGAAAAACATTTCCCACACTCAGTGCATGGAAACGAACTCTCACATGCCTTAGCTGGCTGATGGGTAATAAGCTTTGTGTTCTCTGTAGAGCATTTGGCATCTATAAAAGAGGGACATATTTTATCTACTCTAAGAGCTGTACTTGATGTACCAGGAGAACGTTCCTCATTAGAAGTAGGATCAGATGATACATCTGCACTGTGAGGTACTGGATGTATAATTGGGGTATTGAGGTTTTTTCCCCCCAGAGAATCTTGTTTGATGTCATCATCTTCTATTTCAAAAACTGGAGAAAAGATTAGATTTTCCTTCGAGATATTCCTGCCGTTACATCCATCTGCTGGGAATAAAACAATTATATAAATGATTCCCCATAAAAGGAGATTTATGGTAAATTTACCATTGTTAAATCTTTCTGCGAGGTACATTGGTTCCACAGGGAAAACATTGGGGTGTAGAGTGGATCTTAATCAAGGCACCAACAGGCTAAAGCTTTAGACTGTCCCAGGATGCATTGGGGCCTCCTCTATAACCCCGCCTCCAGGCACTGTGAGCTCAGCTGTGTTAACCAGTACAATGCAGGAGCAGGTAAAAGAGAAGGCAGATGATAGTCACATAGAACCACGTTCTCACGACAGAAGGGACTAGCGCCTAATGCCATACAAACCTATAGAAGCTAGGTGCGTCAGGGTGGGCGCCTGTGGAACCAATGTACCTCGCAGAAAGAGGTTTAACAATGGTAAGTCTACCATAAATCTCCTTTTCTTCAGCGGGGTACATTGGTTTCCACAGGGAAAACATTGGGGATGTCCTAAAGCAGTTCCTCATGGGAGGGGATGTGCCGTAGCGGGTATGAGAACCCGGCGCCCAAAGGAAGCATCCTGGGAGGCGGAAGTATCAAAGGCATAGAACCTAATGAACGTGTTCACTGAGAACCACATAGCAACCTTGCACAATTGTTCAGTGGATGCGCCTCGGTGGACCGCCCAAGAAGGTCCAACAGTCCAAGTAGAATGGGCTTTAATAGCAGAAGCTGGAAGACCAGCCTGTGCATATGCTTGTGCAATCACCATTTTAATCCATCTGGCCAATGTTTGCTTCTTCACAGGCCAGTCACGTTTGTAAAAAACAAAAACTACAAAGAGGGTATCTGACCTCCTAATAGAGGCAGTCCTCTCCACGTAACACATGCAAAGACCACTCTTTGGAGGACAAAACAGAAGAGACAAAAGCCAGAACCAAAATCTCTTGGTTAGGATGGAAAGATGACACCACCTTAGGTAGATAACCAGGGCGAGTTCTAAGAACTGCCCAGTCTCGGTGAAAAATCAGAAAGGGTGGATGACAGGACAAAGCACCTAAGTCCGACACCCTCCTAGCAGAGGCAATAGCCAGTAAAAACACGACCTTAAGCGTAAGACATTTAAGGTCCACAGACTCAAGAGGTTCAAATGGAGACTCTTGTAAGGCATTTAAGACAACAGACAGATCTCATGGAGCCACAGGAGGGACATAGGGAGGCTGAATCCTTAAAACGCCCTGAGTGAAAGTATGAACATCAGGAATAGACGCAATTTTCTTCTGAAACTACACCGACAAGGCAGAAAATAGGAATTTAATACCTACCGGTAAATCCTTTTCTCCTAGAGGATGCTGGGGACTCCAAAAGGACCATGGGGTATAGATGGGATCCGCAGGAGACATGGGCACACTATAAGACTTTGAATGGGTGGAAACTGGCTCCTCCCTCTATGCCCCTCCTCCAGACCTCAGTTATAGGAACTGTGCCCAGGGAGATGGACTTTGAGGAAAAGGATTTTTGTTAACCAAGGGTGAGCTACACACCAGATCCCACCACAACACACCGTACAACATGGCTTTTAAGCAATACCAGTTAACAGCATGAACCAAAAACAGCAACAAGCTGAATATAACTAATACACAACCTCCGTGTAACAGAAGCAATAACTATCAATACTACTGCAAAAACAGTCCGCACAGGGACGGGCGCCCAGCATCCTCTATGGACTAGGAGAAAAGGATTTACCGGTAGGTACTAAAATCCTATTTTCTCTTACGTCCTAGAGGATGCTGGGGACTCCAAAAGGACCATGGGGTCTATAGCAAAGCTCCAGACGGGGCGGGAGAGTGCAGACGACTTTGCAGCACTGATTGAGCAAACATGAGGTCCTCATAAGCCAGGGTATCAAACTTGTAGAACTTAGCAAAAGTGTTTGAACCCGACCACGTAGCTGCTCGGCAAAGTTGAAGCGCCGAGACTCCTCGGGCAGCCGCCCAAGATGAGCCCACCTTCCTGGTAGAATGGGCTTTCACCGACTTCGGCAACGGTAATCCAGCCGTAGAATGAGCATGCCGAATCGTATTACAGTTCCAGCGGGCAATAGTCTGCTTGGAAGCAGGAGCAGGATGCCAAGCAGGAGCAGGACGCCAAGGCCAAAAGCATGACCACTTTCCAAGTGAGAAATTTCAGCTCAACATGTCGCAAAGGTTCAAACCAGTGAGACATAAGAAATTGCAACACCACGTCAAGATCCCACGGTGCCACGGGTGGCACAAACGGAGGATGGATGTGCAGTACTCCCTTCACGAAAGTCTGAACCTATGAAAGGGCGGCCAATTCTTTTTGAAAGAAAATAGATAAAGCCGAAATCTGCACTTTAATGGAACCTAATTTCAGGCCTGCATCCACACCTGCCTGCAAAAAATGGAGGAAACGACCCATCTGAAACTCCTCCATAGGAGCCTTCTTGGCTTTACACCAAGACACATACTTTCTCCAAATACGGTGATAATGCTTCGCCGTGACCTCCTTTCTAGCCTTAAGGAGAGTGGGGATGACTTCCCTGGGAATACCCTTTCGAGCTAGGATTTGGCGTTCAACCTTCACGCCGTCAAACGCAACCGCGGTAAGTCCTGGAAGATGCACGGCCCCTGCAGTAACAGATCCTCTCTGAGAGGAAGAGGCCAGGGATCTTCTATGAGCAATTCCTGAAGATCCGGATACCAGGCCCTCCGTGGCCAATCTGGAACAATGAGTACCGCCTGAACCCTTGTTCTTCTTATAAACTTTTGGAATGAGTGGAAGTGGAGGGAACACATATACCGACTGAAACACCCACGGAGTTACCAGGGCGTCCACTGCACTGGCTTGAGGGTCCTTCGACCTGGAACAATATCTCTGAAGCTTCTTGTTGAGGCGAGACGCCATCATGTCTATTTGAGGAATTCCCCAACGACTTGTCACTTCTGCAAAAACCTCGTGATGAAGACCCCACTCTCCTGGATGGAGATCGTGTCTGCTGGGGAAATCTGCTTCCCAGTTGTCCACGCCCGGAAGGAAGACCGCTGAGAACTTTTGTGGCCTCCGCCATCACCGCTCTGCTCTTTGTTCCGCCCTGGCAGTTTATGTACGCCACCGCCGTTACATTGTCTGACTGAATCAGGACAGGTAGACCTCGAAGAAAGTGTTCCGCTTGCAGAAGGCCGTTGTAGATGGCTCTTAATTCCAGAATGTTTATGTGCAGACAAGCTTCCTGGCTTGACCATTTTCCCTGGAAATTTTTTCCCTGTGTGACTGCTTCCCAGCCTCGGAGACTTGCATCCGTGGTCACCAGGACCCAATCCTGGATCCCGAACCTGCGTCCCTCTAGGAGGTGAGAACTTTGAAGCCACCACAGGAGAGATATTCTGGTCCTGGAAGATATAGACTTATTTTCCAGTGCATGTGCAGGTGAGACCTGGACCACTTGTTCAACAGGTCCCACTGAAATACCCGGGCATGAAACCTGCCAAATGGAATCATAAGCTACAACCATCTTCCCCAGCACCCGAGTGCATTGATGAATCGACACTCTTGCCGGTTTCAGAATCTCCTTGACCATGGTCTGGATTTCCAGAGTTTTTTCCGCTGGGAGAAACACTCTCTGCAGTTCTATGTCCAGGATCATGCCCAAGAAAGACCGCCGAGTTGTCGGAATCAACCGTGACTTTGGCAAATTTAGAATCCAACCATGTTGTTGCAGAACTGTCAGGGACAGTACCACGTTTCTTAGCAACTGCTCCTTTGATCTTGCCTTTATCAGGAGATCGTCCAAGTACGGGATAATTGTGACACCCTGCTTGCGTAGGAGTACCATCATTTCCGTCATTACTTTGGTGAAGACCCTCGGGGCCGTGGATAGACCAAACGGCAACGTCTGAAATTGGTAATGACAATCCTGAACTGCAAACCTCAGGAAAGCTTGGTGTGGAGGATATATTGGAACATGTAAGTAGGCATCTTTTATGTCGACTGACACCATAAAATCCCACCCTTTCAGACTGGAGATCACTGCTCGAAGAGATTCCATCTTGAACTTGAAAGTTTTCAAATACAGATTGAGGGATTTTAGGTTCAGGATCGGTCTGACCGAGCCATCCGGCTTTGGTACTGTTAGGGTCTCCTGCCCTGTGCTGCCACGTCGTCATGGCAACCGGGAGACAAGTGCTAGTGGAGTAACCTGAGCGCAGCTGATACTCCGGTTCGGGTCTTTTGCTGTGCAGTGGTTATAGGCTCTGTGCACGGCAGGGGATCCGGTGCTGGTTTTTGTGCTCACAGTCTGTGAGGTCTGAGTGGGGCGTGGACAGCACCTGCTTTATAAGGCCTCTTTTCAGGGTAAGCAGATGCTGCTGAATCTTTGTTGGTTAGTCAGTTCATGAAAGTTAGCCAGTACTGTGTAGCTTTGTATTTGTTTGTTGCTTACTGCAAATAGGCCTGGGGATTTGGTATTACACTCTGCCAATCCAGACCTAGCAGTAAGACTGGAGTCAGTCGTTTAGCTTGCTGGGGTTCTGTTACTACTCTGTGAACTTAGCAAGTTTGCGGCTGTATTCTAAGACTTGCCTGTCTAATCCTGTCTCACTGTGCTAGGTGTCAGGGGTCAGTTTAGTGGCAGTAAGCTAAAACCTGTGCACTGCAAGTGAGAAATAGGATTGTGGAGACTCTCCTTGTGTCTATCATTCCATCTCTGACAAAGGAGTTTACTGCCACACCCGTTGGTAACCCTTTAGGGTTTTGCTGTTGCCCTTAGCAACAGCATTTCGGGTTCTCTACGTATTAAAACACAACATCTTGCTTTTTCCATCTGTGCAGTTCTAATACAAGGGAGATACCCAATTCCTTAGCCTCTGGGCTTCTCTGTTCACTTTGTGTGTATTTTGTTACCCTATTACCTTCTGTGTACGTTATGTCATATTCCCCAGTTTGTCTGTGAGTCCATTTGTTTTGCATAACAGTTCAAACACCAGTACTTTCCTGCAGGCACTGGTGTGCATAACATATTCAGCAGCCTAATACTCCTGTTGAAATTTTGTGGGAATATGGAGCATACCCCTCAAAATACGTTGCAACAGGTGGTCGATCAGGTGCAGGTCCTGACTCGACAATTTAATGATTTGTCCATTAAAATGCACACCTCCCAGGCTGCTGGCGGAGCTCCCGCAGCAGCAGCACCTGCAGGGGTTAAGGAGCCGAAAGTAAATCTCCCGGATCGTTTTTCTGGAGATCGCTCGCAGTTCTTTTGTTTCAAGGAGAGCTGCAAGCTATACTTCCGGCTTAGGCCTCAGTCTTCTGGGTCGGAGATTCAGCGGGTGGGCATAGTGATTTCCTTGCTACAAGGAGACCCACAGGTCTGGGCATATGGGTTGCAGCCTGACTGTCCGTCGCTTAAAAGTGTTGATGTTTTTTTTACGGCACTGGGCATGTTGTATGATGACCCTGACAAGACGGCCTCAGCCGAGGCTCAGATTTCGATCCTTAAGCAAGGGCGAAGGCCAGTTGAGGTTTACTGTACGGAGTTTCGGAGGTTGGCCCATGATACCCAGTGGAATGACCCAGCCCTGAGACACCAGTACCGAAGAGGTCTTTCTAACCAGATAAAGGACCAACTGGTACAATATCCCTTGCCTGATAGCTTGGATCAGCTCATGCAGTTATCCATCCGGGTGGATAGACGGCTGAGAGAGCGTAGGCTTGAAAGGGAGACTGGGATTTCCTTCCTTCCCAAGGGAACCTCAGACTCTGAGGAATTTTCTGAGGAGCCTATTCAGATTGGGGCTACCCGCCTCTCCTCGCGTGAGAAGACGCGGAGGAGACAGCAGGGGTTGTGTTTGTACTGTGGGAATAAAGGTCATGTGGTAGTATCATGCCCAGAAAAGCCGGAAAACTTCAGGTCCTGAGGGTGATGGGAAATATCCTGTCAGGCCAGAAGTCAGAATTTCCCAAGAAGACTTTTATCATTCCGGTGACCTTGAAGATCCTCGGTCAAACTGTCAAGACTGAGGCCTTTGTGGACAGTGGGGCCGACGGGGTTTTTATGGACCGCCAATTCGCCCTGAAACACTCTGTTCCCTTAGTACCCTTGGCATCGGAAATTGAGATTTGTGGGTTAAACGGGGAACCATTATCCCAAGGTAAAATTACCTCTTGCACTAGCCAGATTTCTTTGTTTATTGGAGCCACACACTCTGAAAAATTGTCCTTTTATGTGACTGTCTGTACTTTTGCCCCATTGGTGTTGGGGTTACCCTGGTTAAGGGCCCACAATCCTCAATTTGACTGGGTCTCTGGGGAGATTCTTAGTTGGGGTACTGATTGTTTCAGGAGTTGCTTGAGCCTTCCAGTCAGGCTCTCGCAGCTAAGTTTGCCAGGATTGCCAGGGTGTTATGCAGATTTTGCGGACGTGTTCTCCAAAAAAGTTGCAGAGGTACTACCTCCCCATCGCCCCTATGACTGTGCCATTGATTTGTTGCCAAATGCTAAGCTTCCCAAGAGCAGGTTGTACTCCCTGTCACGTCCTGAGACTCAGGCTATGGCAGAGTACATTCAGGAGAACTTGGCTAAGGGATTTATCAGACCTTCACAGTCTCCAGTTGGGTCGGGGTTCTTCTTCGTGGGTAAAAAGGACGGTTCGTTGCGACCCTGCATCGACTTCAGGGAATTGAACCGTATCACGATTAAAAACTCATACCCACTGCCTCTCATTTCGGTCTTGTTTGACCAGCTTCGTACTGCCACCATTTTTTCTAAGATTGACCTACGCGGTGCGTACAATCTAATCCGAATAAGAGAGGGGGATGAATGGAAGACTGCCTTTAATACCCACTCAGGGCATTATGAATATTTGGTGATGCCTTTTGGGCTCTGTAATGCCCCGGCAGTCTTCCAGGATTTCATGAATGATGTGCTCAGGGAATATTTGGATAGATTCTTAGTTGTATACTTAGATGACATCCTAATCTTCTCCCATTCCCTGGAGGAACATCGGAAGCATGTACGCTGAGTCCTCCAGAAACTCAGAGACCACCGGCTTGGGGCGAAGCTGGAGAAGTGCGAATTTGAAGTTCAGCAAATCGCATTTCTAGGATATATTATCTCCCCAGAAGGTTTCCAAATTGAGGGTTCCAAGGTACAGGCAGTCCTGGATTGGGTGCAGCCCACTAGTTTGAAGGCGCTTCAGCGTTTCCTGGGCTTTGCGAATTTTTATAGACGATTTATCGCTGGAATTTCGTCTATAGTGGCGCCCTTGGTGGCACTCACTAAGAAAGGGGCGGATGTTGCTCACTGGTCTTGTGAGGCTAAAGCGGCTTTTGCCCGTCTCAAAAGGGCATTTGTTTCGGCCAAGGTGCTGCGACACCCAGATCCAGAGCGTCCTTTTGTGGTGGAGGTGGATGCCTCTGAGATGGGTATTGGGGCAGTGCTTTCTCAGATGGGAGTGTCTGATAATCGCCTTCATCCCTGTGCTTACTTTTCCCGTAAATTTTCGCCTGCCGAGATGAATTATGACGTGGGTAACCGGGAATTGTTGGCTATTAAGGATGCACTCGAGGAGTGGAGACACTGGCTTGAGGGGGCTAAGTTTGTGGTCTCAATTCTCACTGACCATAAGAATCTGGCATATTTAGAGTCAGCGAAGCGTCTCAATGCCAGGCAGGCACGATGGGCTTTGTTTTTTGCTCGCTTTAATTTTTTGATAACATATCGCCCTGGGTCAAAAAACATCAAGGCTGATGCGCTCTCGCGGAGTTTTGCTCCAATCCAGGAGACCACCGAGGAGCCGTTGCCCATTGTTTCCCCATCATGTATTAAAGTGGGCATTACCCAGGACCTCTTATCATTAGTCCTTAGAGCACAGGAGCAGGCTCCTCCAGACCTTCCGGTAGGTCTTTTGTTTGTGCCTCCTAGGTTAAGACAGCGAGTGTTCCTGGAATTCCATGCCAAGAAGTCGGCAGGTCACCCGGGTATTGCCAGAACTCGGGAGTTGCTATCTAGGGCGGTGTGGTGGCCCTCGGTGGCTAAGGATGTGGATCAGTGGGTTCGGGCATGTGACATCTGTGCCCGAAATAAGACTCCTAGAGGGGTTCCTGTTGGCCCATTACATCCACTCTCTATCCCATCTAAGCCATGGACCCACATTTCAATGGATTTTGTGGTGGACTTGCCCAAATCCTCGGGGATGACAGCCATCTGGGTTGTCGTTGACAGGTTTTCAAAGATGGCGCACTTCGTTCCACTGGTTGGGCTGCCATCAGCCAGACGCCTGTCTGAATTATTTATGCTGCATGTTGTGCGTCTCCACGGGTTGCCACTTGATGTGGTCTCTGACCGCGGATCCCAGTTTGTGGCCAAATTCTGGAGGGCATTTTGTTCCGATCTCCAGATTTCTGTCAGCTTGTCGTCAGGCTACCATCCGCAGTCTAATGGGCAGACTGAAAGGGTGAACCAGTCCTTGGAGCAGTTCCTCAGGTGTTATGTCTCCAAGTGTCAGACTGATTGGGTTGCTCATCTGTCCATGGCGGAGTTTGCCTATAACAACGCGGCTCACTCTGCTACAGGGATCTCTCCCTTCCTTTGTGTGTATGGGCATCATCCTAAGGCCAATTCTTTTGTCCCCCTGGACTCCACGCCTGGTGGTTCCTCTGTGGTTTCGGTCCTTAGAGGTATTTGGCGGAAAGTGAAGAAAGCCCTTGTGTCTGTGTCATTAGTGACCAAAAGGGTTTTTGATAAGCGGAAAAGACCCTGCAGCTTCAAATTAGGAGACTTCGTCTGGTTGTCTACCAAGAATTTGAAGTTGAGACAGCCATCTCATAAGTTAGGGCCCCGGTTCATCGGCCCTTATAAGATCACCAGGGTTATCAATCCGGTGGCATTTCAGTTAGATCTGCCCCGTTCTTTGGGTATCAATAAAACATTTCATTGTTCCCTTTTAAAACGGGCGATTAGTAATCCTTCTTCCAGTGGAAGACCTTCCCCTCTTCTGATACGTGGCCAGAGGGAGTTTGTTGTTGAAAGGATTCTTGACTCCAAGGTGGTTCGGGGTCGGCTGTCATTTTTGGTGCACTGGAAGGGGTATGGCCCGGAGGAGCGGTCGTGGGTGCGCAGTTGTGATCTTCATGCCCCCAGACTGATACGCTCTTTCTTCTCGCAGTTCCCCGATAAACCCGGTGGTAGGGGTTCTTTGACCCCTCGTCAGAGGGGGGGTACTGTTAGGGTCTCCTGCCCTGTGCTGCCACGTCGTCATGGCAACCGGGAGACAAGTGCTAGTGGAGTAACCTGAGCGCAGCTGATACTCCGGTTCGGGTCTTTTGCTGTGCAGTGGTTATAGGCTCTGTGCACGGCAGGGGATCCGGTGCTGGTTTTTGTGCTCACAGTCTGTGAGGTCTGAGTGGGGTGTGGACAGCACCTGCTTTATAAGGCCTCTTTTCAGGGTAAGCAGATGCTGCTGAATCTTTGTTGGTTAGTCAGTTCATGAAAGTTAGCCAGTACTGTGTAGCTTTGTATTTGTTTGTTGCTTACTGCAAATAGGCCTGGGGATTTGGTATTACACTCTGCCAATCCAGACCTAGCAGTAAGACTGGAGTCAGTCGTTTAGCTTGCTGGGGTTCTGTTACTACTCTGTGAACTTAGCAAGTTTGCGGCTGTATTCTAAGACTTGCCTGTCTAATCCTGTCTCACTGTGCTAGGTGTCAGGGGTCAGTTTAGTGGCAGTAAGCTAAAACCTGTGCACTGCAAGTGAGAAATAGGATTGTGGAGACTCTCCTTGTGTCTATCATTCCATCTCTGACAAAGGAGTTTACTGCCACACCCGTTGGTAACCCTTTAGGGTTTTGCTGTTGCCCTTAGCAACAGCATTTCGGGTTCTCTACGTATTAAAACACAACATCTTGCTTTTTCCATCTGTGCAGTTCTAATACAAGGGAGATACCCAATTCCTTAGCCTCTGGGCTTCTCTGTTCACTTTGTGTGTATTTTGTTACCCTATTACCTTCTGTGTACGTTATGTCATATTCCCCAGTTTGTCTGAGAGTCCATTTGTTTTGCATAACAGTTCAAACACCAGTACATTCCTGCAGACACTGGAGTGCATAACAGTTCTGACACCAGTACTTTCCTGCAGGCACTGGTGTGCATAACAGGTACGACAAATAGGCTTGAATAAAACCCTTCTCCCCGTTGAGACGGGGGTACCGTGACAATGACACGCTGTTGACACAGCTTTTGTATCACAGCACGCACTACTTCCCTTTCTGGGATAAAAACTGGCAAGGCTAATTGAAAAATCGGTGGGGGGGCACATCTTGAAACTCCAGATTGTACCCTTGGGACACTATGTCTAACACCCAAGGATCAATGCCCGTGTGAAACCAGACCTGACTAAAGAGTTGGAGGCGCACCCCCACCGGTACGGACTCCCGTAGAGGAGCCCCAGTGTCATGTCGCGGACTTGGCAGAAGCCGGGGAGGACTTCTGCTCCTGGGAGCCTGGCACAGCAGGCGACCTTTTTCCCCTTCCTCTACCTTTAGAGGCAAGGAAGGGTGACCCTCTTCTTTTTTTGTATTTATTAGGCCGAAAGGATTGCATCTGATAATGCGGCGTATTTTTCTGTTGTGCAGGGAACATAAGGAAGAAAGGATGACTTACCCGCTGTAGCTGTAGACACCAGGTCAGCGAGGCCGTCACCAAACAAGACACTACCTTTATATGGGAGAGCTTCCATAGCTTTCTTAAAGTCTGCATCAGCATTCCATTGATGTACCACAGCGCTCTCCTGGCCGAGACTGCCATGGCATTGACCCTTGATCCCAAGAGGCCAATATCCCTTGCCGCATCCTTTAGGTAAGCTGCAGCGTCCCTGATATAACAGAGACTCAAAAGAATGCTATCCCTATCCAGGGTATCCATGTCAGATGCCAAATTATCTGCTCACTTACCAATAGCACTACTCACCCATGCCGACGCCACGGCAGGTCTGAGCAGCGCACCCGTAGTGACATAAATGGATTTTCAGGTCGTTTCCTGCTTACGATCTGCAGGGTCCTTAAGGGCAGCAGTGTCAGGAGACGGAAGCGCCACCTTCTTGGACAGTCGTGATAGAGCCTTGTCCACACTGGGAGATGACTCCCACTTTTTCCCATCGTCAGAGGGGAAAGGATTTGCCATTAGAATTCTCTTGGGAATCTGCCACCTTTTGTCAGGAGATTCCCAAGCTTTTTCACAAAGAGTGTTTAGCTCATGAGAGGGGGGATACGTCACCTCAGGCTTTTTTCCCTTATACAAACAAACCCTTGTATCAGGAACAACAAGTACCTCTGAAATATGTTAAACGTCCTTAATTGCCACAATCATGTACTGAATACTCTTAACCAGTTTCGGATTTAAACTGGCCTCACTATAGTCGACACTGGAATCAGAGTCCGTGTCAGTATAAGTATCCGCCATCTGGGTAAATGAACGCTTTTGTGACCCTGAGGGGGTCCGGACCGGAGACAAGGCGTCTTCCATGCATTTTCTCCACGTTTGTGTCTGAGAATCAGATTCATCTAGCCTTTTAGTCAATAACGCCACATTTGCATTCAATGTACTCAACATATCCACCCAATCAGCAGTCGGTGGTGCCGACAGAGTTACTCCCAGCGCCTTATCCTCCCCCACAGCAACCTCCTCCGGGGAGGAGCACTCAGCCTCAGACATGTCGACACACACGTACTGACACGCACCAACACACTGGCAACAGGAGACAGACCCACGGAAAGCCTGTTAGAGACACACAGAGGGAATTCACCAGCTCACACCCCAGCGCCTATCCTGGTACTGAGAGCAAATACACACGGCCTCATACCTGTTTGCGCTGTTAACCTCAATGGGTAATCGCACCAAATTACTGTGCGCCCTCCCCCGTTTTGCTCCCTGTTACTTGTGCAGGAGAGTGGAGGTCCGTCCCAGCGTCTCTGCATCCTGTGTAAGAGAAAATGGCGCTGGTAAGCTGTGAGGGTCACTGAAGTCTTCTATTCTTCTTTATACTCACCCGACTTCTTTCTTCTGGCTCTGTGAGGGGGTTGATGGCGCGGCTCCGGGAACAAGCAGCTAGGCGCACCAAGTGATCGAACCCTCTGGAGCTAATGGTGTCCAGTAGCCTAAGAAGCAGAGCCTTTAACTCAGAAGTAGAACTGCTTCTCTCCCCTCACTCCCATGAAGCAGGGAGCCTGTAGCCAGCTGGTCTCCCTGAAAATAAAAAACCTAACATAAAGTCTTTTCAGAGAAACTCAAGAGAGCTCCCCTAGTGTGTGTCCAGTCTCTCTGGGCACAGAATCTAACTGAGGTCTGGAGGAGGGGCATAGAGGGAGGAGCCAGTTCACACCCATTCAAAGTCTTATAGTATGCCCATGTCTCCTGCGGATCCAGTCTATACCCCATGGTCCTTTTGGAGTCCCCAGCATCCTCTAGGACGTAAGAGAAATATGAACCTTGAGAGAGGCCAGACGAAGGCCTATTGCAGAAAAGCCCAAAGCCTAGAAGGTCTGAATGAATAGGCATCATAATTCTTAGCAGCACACCATGTGAAGTAAGAGATCCAGACCCTGTAATAAATCCGTGCAATAGCCAGTTTGTGGGCATTCAACATAGTTTTGAATAACCACCTCAGAGAATCCCTTGGCCCTCAGGAGTGAAGCTTCAAGAGCCACGCCGTCAAAGCCAGCCTGGCCAGGTCCGGATAGACACAAGGGCCCTGAACGAGGATATGTGGGCGTTGAGGAAGTAGAAGAGGATGCTCTATTGATAGACCCTGCAGGTCTGAGAACCAAAGCCATCTGGGCGAATAGAAGTAGTATTCCTCTTTCTTGCTTGAACTTCTGTAGTATCCTGGGCAGGAGTGACACAGGAGGGAACATGTATGGCAGCCGAAAGTTCCATGGAATTGTCAGTGCATCCACGAATGCTGCTTGAGGATCCCTTGTCCAAAACCTTGTGATTGTGTTGAGATGCCATCAGGTCTACACCTGGTAGGCCCCACTTGTCCACTAGGAGTTGAAAGACTTACGGATGAAGACTCCACTCTCCGGCGTGAACGTCCTGACGACTGAGGAAATCCGCTTCCCAGTTGAGGACTCCGGGGATGAACACTGCCGATATTGCTGGCAGATAGCGTTCCGCCCAACAGAGGATTTTTGATACTTCCAGCATTGCCATGCGGCTTAAAGTGCCGCCTTGATGATTTATGTACGCCACCGTGGTGGCATTGTCTGATTGTACTTGAACAGGCCTGTTCTGTACTAGAGGCAGGGCCAGTTTCAACGCATTGAACACCGACCGCAATTCCAGAATGTTTATCGGGAGGAGAGACTCCTCCCTGGTCCACCGACCCTGGAGAGAGTGTTGCTCCAACACCGCACCCCAACCCTGCATACTGGCATCTGTTGTCAGGAGTACCCAGTTGGAGATCCAGAAGGAATGGACCCTGCTCAACTGGTGGTCCTGTAGCCACCAGCTCAGTGACAGACGAACCTCCAGAGTCAAGGAGATCATGTGAGACCTGATCCGATGAGGCAGGCCGTCCGAACTTGGAAAGGATTAACCTCTGCAGAGTGCAGGAATGAAATTGAGCATACTCTACCATGTCGAAAGCTGTCAACATGAGGCCTAGTACTTGCATCGCTGAGTGTATCAACACTCTTGGGCGAGAGAGGAAATATCTGATCCTGTCCTGAAGTTTCAGGACTTTCTCTGAAGGCAAAAACAATCATTGGTTGTGTGTGTCTAGTAGTGTCCCCAGGTGCACCATGCTCCGAGCAGGGACCAGCAAGGACTTTTTCCAGTTGATGAGCCACCCGTGGGCTCATAGGAATTGGACCGTCAGTTCCAGATGACTGAGGAAAACATCTCGGGAGTTCACCAGGATCAGCAAGTCGCCCAGATATGGCAGGATCCCGATTCCCTGATGGTGGAGAAGAGCCGTCATCACGGCCATGACCTTGGTGAAGATCCGAGGGGCCGTCGCCATTCCAAAAGGCAGTGCCTGGAATTGATAATGTAGGTTGCCAATAGCAAACCGCAGATATTGCTGATGCGACATAGCAATAGGTATGTGCAGGTAAGCATCCTGTATGTTCAGGGATACCATATAGTCTTCGGGTTCCATGGCCAGCACTACAGAGCGCAGAGTTTCCGTACGGAATTTGGACACTCTCACAAACTTGTTCAATGATTTGAGGTTGAGTACAGGCCGGAAGGACCAATTTGGCTTCGGAACTAGAAATAGGGTCGAATAGTATCCATTGCCACTCTGAGACAGAGGTACCGGTACTACCACTCCTGTATCCAGGAGGGATTGCACAACCAAGTGTAAAGCTTGCGCTTTTAACGGATCCGCAGGGATAACCATTGTGCAAAACTGGCGAGGGGGACGTCTCTTGAAAGAGATTGCGTACCCGTGAGAGACAACTTCCTGCCCCAGGCATCCGAAGTGGTCTTTAACCATGCCTGGGCGAACTGCAGAAGTTGTCCTCACACCATGGGTTCCCCAAGGGGGAGGCCCGCCCCGTCATGCGGCAAGCTTGACTTATTTGGAAGCAGGCTGACGGACGGCCCAAGATTGTTTAGATTTAGGCTTAATGGTTTTGGAAGCACGAGTCTGTTGCGGATACGCTTTCCCTGGAGGTCGAAAGGAACGAAAGGTGGTACTCTTAGCCTTCAGAGCAGAAGGATTAGTATTTGGTAGACACGCAGTCTCTGCAGTAGTAAAGTCAGTTACAATCTTGTTCAGATCCTCCCCAAATAGGATGTCTCCCTTAAATAGGGAGGTGTGCATGAGGAGCAATGGCGCACAGCTGCAGTGCTGTGCGCTACCTTGGTGAAGACTGATGTCTTCTGCCGCCGATTTTCAGGACCATTTCTTGCTTCTGGCTCTGTAAGGGGGCCGGCGGCGCGGCTCTGGGACTGGACTCCGAGGCTGGGCCTGTGTTCGATCCCTCTGGAGCTAATGGTGTCCAGTAGCCTAAGAAGCCCAAGCTGGCTGCAAGCAGGCAAGTTCGCTTCTTCTCCCCTTAGTCCCTCGTAGCAGTGAGCCTGTTGCCAGCAGGTCTCACTGAAAATAAAAAACCTAAATCTAACTTTCTTTCTAGGAAGCTCAGGAGAGCCCCCTAGTTTGCATCCAGCTCGGCCGGGCACAAAGATCTAACTGAGGTCTGGAGGAGGGTCATAGGGGGAGGAGCCAGTGCACACCAGGTAGTCCTAAAGCTTTCTATTTGTGCCCAGTCTCCTGCGGAGCCGCTATTCCCCATGGTCCTTACGGAGTTCCCAGCATCCACTAGGATGTCAGAGAAATTGCGTTTATCACTAGAATCCCAATGCTTCCATCAGATCTGCCAATTGAATCTAATTGCGTACAATTTCCAATTAGAGTAAGTTTTGGAACGGCAATACCTCAGCGCACTCATCCGTCGCAGCAGGCGAGACCTGTGTAAGAAGCCATCTATAGCAGTGTGGTGAGGATTCACATATTTGTTATAAGGGAAGTTGTGGTAGACTTACCATTGTTAACTCTCTTTCTGCGAAGAATATAGGGGGTCATTCCGAGTTGATTACTCGCTGCCGATTTTCGATCAGTTAAAAAAATGGCAAAACTGCGCATGCATATGCTCTGCAATGCCCACGCACGTCGTACGGGTGCAAAGGGCATCGTTGCTGTGAAATGCTTCTAACCCATTCTCACAGAAGGTCGCAAGGAGATTGTCAGGAAGAGGGCGTTTGTGCATGGCAACTGACCATTTTCTGGGAGTAGTAGGGAAAACGCAGGCGTGTCCAGGCGTTTGCAGGGCAGGTATCGGATGTCAATTCTGGGATCTTCGACGCTAGAATCAGGATATAGCAGACAACTAATACAATATAATCTGCAATTTACACAATTCTCAACTATCGCTGTCTGATGAGACAGGTAGAATACTTAAGTGTATGTAAAAACCAGTCCTGTTCAGGCGATTTTACAGGGAGACCTTGGCCAGCAATCCCGGAGACCTGCTGCTGCTATGCTGTTAAGATGGCTGCCCGGATCTCTGTGAGGGAAGTGGGAGAGGGTAAGGCAGCTCAAAGGCGGGAAATCTGCAGTAGATGGTGCCCAGAGCCGGAGGAGGGGCTACAGGTCATGCAGCAAGGCTTACTAAAACATGTGTTAATACACTTGACCTATGCCCTTATGCCCTGGTGGTCTCCCCAGACCGCGGAAGGAACGCGATTTAATGGCGGGCCCCGCTTGGAGACTCTCTTACCTGCCTCCCGTTAGCAGCCACGCGTTCCCGGAGAGCAGTCCATGGTTGTGCCTGCGGACGTCCTCAGGGCAAGTACACTGGTAAGCCAACGGAAGTATGCGGCGCCGCTTGGGAGGTGTTGGAGCTGCAGCTCAATGAAAAAAGTCAAATTCAGTTGAAAAATAATAAGCTTTCAGTGCTGTCCAGTGCAGCCCCCCTGTATAGTGACCTGCTCTGCAGGCACCAACTTCAAACCTGAGCTCACAGTACATGGAGGCGGGGTTATAGAGGAAGGACCCAATACATTCTGGGACAACTTCAGCTTTACCTGTTGGTACCTGGATCCAGGTCCACTCTACACCCCAATGTTTTCCTGTGGAAACCTATGTACTCTGCTGTGAGTAATATATAAACATTCATTAAAGACTTAGACGACACTCTTTAATTGTCTGATTGCATTTTCCAAGTCTTGTATAAATGAAGGACGGATCTAGTGTCCACCTCTAATAAAATTTACAAATGTACAAACTGCTCACCAACAGAGGAGGGTGCAAGATGAGAGATTGCTGTAGTGTCTGAGCAAGAATATGTGACTCTGTTCTGTAATAAGTGCTTATTACTCACCTGTGCTGATATCTGTAGGGATTTCCTCCTCCTTACACTGCTGATCACCCCTCACATACGTCTCTTCTTCTCCCTCTATATCTTCTGCCTTTATATCAGTCACATACGTCTCTTCTTCTCCCTCTATATCTTCTGCCTTCATATCAGTCACATACGTCTCTTCTTCTCCCTCTATATCTTCTGCCTTCATATCAGTCACATACGTCTCTTCTTCTCCCTCTATATCTTCTGTCTTCATATCAGTCACATACGTCTCTTCTTCTCCCTCTATATCTTCTGCCTTCATAACAGTCACATAAGTCTCTTCTTCTCCATCTATATCTTCTGCCTTCATATCAGTCACATACGTCTCTTCTTCTCCCTCTATATCTTCTGCCTTCATATCAGTCACATATGTTTCTTCTCCCTCTATATCTTCTACCTTGATATCAGTCAGACCGTCAGCCTAAATAACCCAGAAAACAATAAAATGACACTTGGTTAATGGTTAATTTCACAAATGAAGATTAAACAGTAGAATATTAGAGTATAAAACACACACTGATGTTCTATAGATTATATAGTGAAAAGTTGCTTTGTTATTTCTGATATTTGAAGAAATCCTAAATCCCACCTACCTGATCCTCCTGTGGGATCCTGGGCTTCTCCTCTGTACAATCCTGGGAATACAGAGGACGGGGACATCTCTCTGGGGTATCTCTGTTACTAGGTCCATCTGTAGGAGACACACAGTGACTGAGTATAGTGTATATATGTGATTATCAGATGATGTGTGTATATAGGGGCCCCCATACCTGCTCTCCCCTGTACAATACATGACAGTCTCCTCTTACCCAGTGATGTGAGGGGCCGGTGATTCTCCATCATCACGTCCTTGTACAGACCCCTGTGTTCCTCTATATACTCCCCCTCCTGCATGGAGAGATAGACAGTGACATCCTGACACCTTATAAGAACCTGACACACACAATGATACAGTCATCATCCAGACACATCCCCTGGTGTTACTGTATAATGTCCCATTCCCAGCAGTCACCTCTCCAGTCATCACCCAGACACATCCCCTGGTGTTACTGTATAATGCCCCATTCCCAGCAGTCACCTCTCCAGTCATCACCCAGACACATCCCCTGGTGTAACTGTATAATGTCCCATTCCAAGCAGTCACCTCTCCGGTCATCACCCGGACACGTCCCCTGGTGTTACTGTATAATGTCCCATTCCCAGCAGTCACCTCTCTAGGCATCACCCAGACACATCCCCCGGTGTTACTGTATAATGCCCCATTCCCAGCAGTCACCTCTCCAGTCATCACCCAGACACATTGCCTGGTGTTACTGTATTACTGTATAATGTCCAGCTGAATGATCTTGTTGGTGAGTTCCAGGATCTTCTGGTCATTGTGTCTCTCAAGTATCAGTGAGTGAGGTGGAGGCACCGTATATGGGGCCCTGGGTCCTGCTAATCATACACACACATGCTGCAGGGTCACTACATTTCATGTGCTCCTATTGTGAGGGGGCCGTACATCATACAGACACTGCAGGCTGCTCCTCCTGTACAACAATAATAATAAAAATAATAATAACAGCACACCACAGGCTGCTCCCTCTGTATAATAATAATAATAATTACAGGACACCACAGGCTGCTCCCCCTGTATAATAATAACAACAGGACACCACAGGCTGCTCCCCCTGTATAATAATTACAGGACACCACAGGCTGCTCCCCCTGTATAATAATTACAGGACACCACAGGCTGCTCCCCCTGCATAATAATCACAGGACACCAAAGGCTGCTCTCCCTGAATAATAATTACAGGACACCACAGGCTGCTCTCCCTGAATAATAATTACATGACACCACAGGCTGCTCCACCTGTATAATAATCACAGGACACCACAGGCTGCTCTCCCTGAATAATAATTACAGGACACCACAGGCTGCTCCCGCTGTATAATAATTACAGGACACCATAGGCTGCTCCCCCTGAATAATAATTACAGGACACCACAGGCTGCTCCCCCTGAATAATAATTACAGGACACCACAGGCTGCTCCCCCTGAATAATAATTACAGAACACCAAAGGCTGCTTTTCTTGAATAATAATTACAGGACACCACAGGCTGCTCCCCCTGAATAATAATTACAGAACACCAAAGGCTGCTTTTCTTGAATAATAATTACAGGACACCACAGGCTGCTCCCCCTGAATAATAATTACAGGACACCAGAGGCTGCTCCCCCTGAATAATAATTACAGGACACCAAAGGCTGCTTTCCTTGAATAATAATTACAGGACACCAAAGGCTGCTCTCCCTGAATAATAATTACAGGACACCACAGGCTGCTCTCCCTGAATAATAATTACAGGACAGCACAGCCTTTTCCTCCTGAATAATAATTACAGGACACCAGAGGCTGCTCCCCTTTAATAATAATTACAAGACACCACAGGTTGCGCTCCCTTTATAACCATAACAGGACACGACAGGCTGCTCCACCTGTATAATAATTATAGGACACCACAGGCTGCTCCCCCCTGTATAACATATAACAGGACACCACATGCTGCTCCACCTGTATAGTAGGACACCGCAGGCTGCTCTCCCTGTATAATAATAGTTACAGGACTCCGCATGCTGCCCCCCCGTATAGTAAGACGCAATTACCGGATCTCGACGGACACTGGGAGGCTGCAGGAAGCTATGAAAACTCACTTCCTGTATGTGGAACGCATAGCCCAGAAGTAAGGTGGCACAGGCCGAAAGTAGAATATGATTGGCACAGGCTGCTTCCTGGTGACTGGCCCCCTCCCCTCCTACACCCTGGCCACAGCACCGCCTCTATAATGCATATTACAATACATGTCCTAAGTGCAGGAGGCCGGCGGCCATTTTCGTGTAGATCAGTCCAGCAGAAGCCGCCGCAATAGGTTCCCTGGCCGTTTAGTGACGTCAGGGGCGGGGGCCATTTTCCCCTGGTCTGAGCTCCGCCTTCCTTCTATCATTCCCACGAAGGCAGCAGGAGCAGAGAGCAGCCATTGCTGTGTCTGGCAGCAGGTAATGATATTATTATTATTGTTATTCTATAGGCTGAGCAGCTCTGGTGTCAGGTTGCTGTACTACAGGGGGAGCAGCCTCTGGTGCCTTGTTATAGTGCAGCTGGAGCAGCCCCTGGTGCTGCATTATTCCTGTACAGGTGGCTGACACTTTAGTGTCCTACTACTGTAATACAGGTCGCCCAGACCCCGCTGTTACTATAATACAGGTGACGCAGACTCTGCTGTTACTATAATACAGGTGGTGCAGACCCCGCTGTTACTATAATACAGGTGACGCAGACCCCGCTGGTACTATAATACAGGTGGCACAGACCCCGCTGTTACTATAATACAGGTGACACAGACCCCGCTGGTACTATAATACATGTGGCACAGATCCTGCTGCTACTGTAATACATGTGGTGCAGACCCCGCTGTTACTGTAATACATGTGACACAGACCCCGCTGGTACTATAATACATGTGACACAGACCCCGCTGGTACTATAATACAGGTGATGCAGACCCCGCTGGTACTATAATACAGGTGGCGCAGACCCCGCTGTTACTATAATACAAGTGGCGCAGACCCCGCTGTTACTGTAATACATGTGACACAGACCCCGCTGGTACTATAATACAGGTGGCGCAGGCTCCGCTGTTACTATAATACATGTGGCACAGACCCCGCTGTTACTGTAATACATGTGACACAGACCCCGCTGGTACTATAATACATGTGACACAGACCCCGCTGGTACTATAATACATGTGACACAGACCCCGCTGGTACTATAATACATGTGACACAGACCCCGCTGTTACTGTAATACATGTGGCACAGACCCCGCTGGTACTATAATACATGTGACACAGACTCCGCTGGTACTATAATACATGTGACACAGACTCCGCTGGTACTATAATACATGTGACACAGACCCCGCTGTTACTGTAATACATGTGGTGCAGACCCCGCTGGTACTATAATACATGTGACACAGACTCCGCTGGTACTATAATACATGTGACACAGACTCCGCTGGTACTATAATACATGTGACACAGACCCCGCTGTTACTGTAATACAGGTGGCACAGACCCCGCTGTTACTGTAATACAAGTGGCGCAGACCCCGCTGTTACTGTAATACATGTGACACAGACCCCGCTGGTACTATAATACAGGTGACGCAGGCTCCGCTGTTACTATAATACATGTGGCACAGACCCCGCTGTTACTGTAATACATGTGACACAGACCCCGCTGGTACTATAATACATGTGACACAGACCCCGCTGGTACTATAATACATGTGACACAGACCCCGCTGGTACTATAATACATGTGACACAGACCCCGCTGTTACTGTAATACATGTGGCACAGACCCCGCTGGTACTATAATACATGTGACACAGACTCCGCTGGTACTATAATACATGTGACACAGACTCCGCTGGTACTATAATACATGTGACACAGACCCCGCTGTTACTGTAATACATGTGGTGCAGACCCCGCTGGTACTATAATACATGTGACACAGACTCCGCTGGTACTATAATACATGTGACACAGACTCCGCTGGTACTATAATACATGTGACACAGACCCCGCTGTTACTGTAATACAGGTGGCACAGACCCCGCTGTTACTGTAATACATGTGACACCGACCCCGCTGTTACTGTAATACATGTGACACAGACCCCGCTGGTACTATAATACAGGTGGTACAGACCCCGCTGTTACTGTAATACATGTGACACAGACCCCGCTGGTACTATAATACATGTGGCACAGATCCTGCTGGTACTATAATACAGGTGACGCAGACCCCGCTGGTACTATAATACAGGTGACGCAGACCCCGCTGTTACTGTAATACATGTGACACAGACCCCGCTGTTACTGTAATACATGTGACACAGACCCCGCTGTTACTGTAATACATGTGACACAGACCCCGCTGTTACTGTAATACATGTGACACAGACCCCGCTGGTACTATAATACAGGTGGTGCAGACCCCGCTGTTACTATAATACAGGTGGTGCAGACCCCGCTGGTACTATAATACATGTGGCACAGACCCCGCTGTTACTGTAATACATGTGACACAGACCCCGCTGGTACTATAATACAGGTGACGCAGGCTCCGCTGTTACTATAATACAGGTGGTGCAGACCCCGCTGGTACTGTAATACAGGTGGTGCAGACCCCGCTGGTACTATAATACATGTGACACAGACCCCGCTGGTACTGTAATACATGTGACACAGACCCCGCTGGTACTATAATACATGTGACACAGACCCCGCTGGTACTATAATACATGTGACACAGACCCCGCTGGTACTGTAATACATGTGACACAGACCCCGCTGTTACTGTAATACATGTGGCACAGACCCCGCTGGTACTATAATACATGTGACACAGACTCCGCTGGTACTATAATACATGTGACACAGACTCCGCTGGTACTATAATACATGTGACACAGACCCCGCTGTTACTGTAATACATGTGGTGCAGACCCCGCTGGTACTATAATACATGTGACACAGACTCCGCTGGTACTATAATACATGTGACACAGACTCCGCTGGTACTATAATACATGTGACACAGACCCCGCTGTTACTGTAATACAGGTGGCACAGACCCCGCTGTTACTGTAATACATGTGACACAGACCCCGCTGTTACTGTAATACATGTGACACAGACCCCGCTGGTACTATAATACAGGTGGTACAGACCCCGCTGTTACTGTAATACATGTGACACAGACCCCGCTGGTACTATAATACATGTGGCACAGATCCTGCTGGTACTATAATACAGGTGACGCAGACCCCGCTGGTACTATAATACAGGTGACGCAGACCCCGCTGTTACTGTAATACATGTGACACAGACCCCGCTGTTACTGTAATACATGTGACACAGACCCCGCTGTTACTGTAATACATGTGACACAGACCCCGCTGGTACTATAATACAGGTGGTGCAGACCCCGCTGTTACTATAATACAGGTGGTGCAGACCCCGCTGGTACTATAATACATGTGGCACAGACCCCGCTGTTACTGTAATACATGTGACACAGACCCCGCTGGTACTATAATACAGGTGACGCAGGCTCCGCTGTTACTATAATACAGGTGGTGCAGACCCCGCTGGTACTGTAATACAGGTGGTGCAGACCCCGCTGGTACTATAATACATGTGACACAGACCCTGCTGGTACTATAATACATGTGACACAGACCCCGCTGGTACTATAATACATGTGACACAGACCCCGCTGTTACTGTAATACATGTGGCACAGACCCCGCTGGTACTATAATACATGTGACACAGACCCCGCTGTTACTGTAATACATGTGGTGCAGACTCCGCTGGTACTATAATACATGTGACACAGACTCCGCTGGTACTATAATACATGTGACACAGACCCCGCTGTTACTGTAATACATGTGGTGCAGACCCCGCTGGTACTATAATACATGTGACACAGACTCCGCTGGTACTATAATACATGTGACACAGACTCCGCTGGTACTATAATACATGTGACACAGACCCCGCTGTTACTGTAATACAGGTGGCACAGACCCCGCTGTTACTGTAATACATGTGACACAGACCCCGCTGTTACTGTAATACATGTGACACAGACCCCGCTGGTACTATAATACAGGTGGTACAGACCCCGCTGTTACTGTAATACATGTGACACAGACCCCGCTGGTACTATAATACATGTGGCACAGATCCTGCTGGTACTATAATACAGGTGACGCAGACCCCGCTGGTACTATAATACAGGTGACGCAGACCCCGCTGTTACTGTAATACATGTGACACAGACCCCGCTGTTACTGTAATACATGTGACACAGACCCCGCTGTTACTGTAATACATGTGACACAGACCCCGCTGGTACTATAATACAGGTGGTGCAGACCCCGCTGTTACTATAATACAGGTGGTGCAGACCCCGCTGGTACTATAATACATGTGGCACAGACCCCGCTGTTACTGTAATACATGTGACACAGACCCCGCTGGTACTATAATACAGGTGACGCAGGCTCCGCTGTTACTATAATACAGGTGGTGCAGACCCCGCTGGTACTGTAATACAGGTGGTGCAGACCCCGCTGGTACGATAATACAAGTGGCGAAGACCCCGCTGTTACTGTAATACATGTGGCACAGACCCCGCTGGTACTATAATACAGGTGGTGCAGACTCCGCTGGTACTATAATACAGGTGGTGCAGACCCCGCTGTTACTGTAATACATGTGACACAGACCCCGCTGGTACTATAATACATGTGGTGCAGTTCCCGCTGTTACTATAATACATGTGGTGCAGACCCCGCTGTTACTGTAATACATGTGACACAGACCCCGCTGTTACTATAATACAAGTGGCGCAGACCCCGCTGTTACTGTAATACATGTGACACAGACCCCGCTGGTACTATAATACATGTGGTGCCGTTCCCGCTGGTACTATAATACATGTGGTGCAGACCCCGCTGTTACTGTAATACATGTGACACAGACCCCGCTGTTACTATAATACAAGTGGCGCAGACCCCGCTGTTACTGTAATACATGTGACACAGACCCCGCTGGTACTATAATACATGTGGTGCAGTTCCCGCTGTTACTATAATACAGGTGGTGCAGACCCCGCTGTTACTATAATACAAGTGGCGCAGACCCCGCTGGTACTATAATACAGGTGGCGCAGACCCCGCTGGTACTATAATACAAGTGGCGCAGACCCCGCTGTTACTGTAATACATGTGACACAGACCCCGCTGGTACTATAATACATGTGACACAGACCCCGCTGGTACTATAATACAGGTGACGCAGACCCCGCTGGTACTATAATACAAGTGGCGCAGACCCCGCTGTTACTGTAATACATGTGACACAGACCCCGCTGGTACTATAATACAGGTGACGCAGACCCCGCTGGTACTATAATACAGGTGGCGCAGACCCCGCTGTTACTGTAATACATGTGACACAGACCCCGATGGTACTATAATACAGGTGACGCAGGCTCCGCTGTTACTATAATACATGTGGCACAGACCCCGCTGTTACTGTAATACATGTGACACAGACCCCGCTGGTACTATAATACATGTGACACAGTCCCCGCTGGTACTATAATACAGGTGACGCAGGCTCCGCTGTTACTATAATACATGTGGCACAGACCCCGCTGTTACTGTAATACATGTGGCACAGACCCCGCTGGTACTATAATACAGGTGACGCAGGCTCCGCTGTTACTATAATACAGGTGACGCAGGCTCCGCTGTTACTGTAATACATGTGGTGCAGACCCCGCTGTTACTATAATACATGTGGTGCAGACCCCGCTGGTACTATAATACAAGTGGCGTAGACCCCGCTGGTACTATAATACAAGTGGCGCAGACCCCGCTGTTACTGTAATACATGTGACACAGACCCCGCTGGTACTATAATACATGTGGTGCAGACCCCGCTGGTACTATAATACATGTGACACAGACCCCGCTGGTACTATAATACAGGTGACGCAGACCCCGCTGGTACTATAATACATGTGGTGCAGACCCCGCTGGTACTATAGTACAAGTGGCGCAGACCCCGCTGGTACTATAATACAAGTGGCGCAGACCCCGCTGTTACTGTAATACATGTGACACAGACCCCGCTGGTACTATAATACATGTGACACAGACCCCGCTGGTACTATAATACAGGTGACGCAGACCCCGCTGGTACTATAATACAGGTGGCGCAGACCCCGCTGGTACTATAATACAAGTGGCGCAGACCCCGCTGTTACTGTAATACATGTGACACAGACCCCGCTGGTACTATAATACAGGCGACGCAGGCTCCGCTGTTACTATAATACAGGTGACGCAGGCTCCGCTGTTACTGTAATACATGTGGTGCAGACCCCGCTGTTACTATAATACATGTGGTGCAGACCCCGCTGGTACTATAATACAAGTGGCGCAGACCCCGCTGGTACTATAATACAAGTGGCGCAGACCCCGCTGTTACTGTAATACATGTGACACAGACCCCGCTGGTACTATAATACAGGTGGCGCAGACCCCGCTGGTACTATAATACAAGTGGCGCAGACCCCGCTGTTACTGTAATACATGTGACACAGACCCCGCTGGTACTATAATACAGGTGACGCAGGCTCCGCTGTTACTATAATACATGTGGTGCAGACCCCGCTGTTACTGTAATACATGTGACACAGACCCCGCTGTTACTGTAATACATGTGACACAGACCCCGCTGGTACTATAATACATGTGACACAGACCCCGCTGTTACTGTAATACATGTGACACAGACCCCGCTGTTACTGTAATACATGTGGCACAGACCCCGCTGGTACTATAATACATGTGACACAGACCCCGCTGTTACTGTAATACATGTGACACAGACCCCGCTGGTACTATAATACAGGTGGCACAGACCCCGCTGTTACTATAATACTGGTGACACAGACCCCGCTGCTACTGTAATACATGTGGTGCAGACCCAGCTGTTACTGTAATACAGGCGGTGCAGACCCCGCTGTTACTGTAATACATGTGACACAGACCCCGCTGTTACTATAATACAAGTGGCGCAGACCCCGCTATTACTGTAATACATGTGGCACAGACCCCGCTGGTACTATAATACAGGTGGCACAGATTCCGCTGGTACTATAATACAGGTGGCGCAGACCCCGCTGTTACTGTAATACATGTGACACAGACCCCGCTGGTACTATAATACAGGTGACGCAGACCCCGCTGGTACTATAATACAGGTGGCGCAGACCCCGCTGTTACTATAATACAAGTGGCGCAGACCCCGCTGTTACTGTAATACATGTGACACAGACCCCGCTGGTACTATAATACAGGTGACGCAGGCTCCGCTGTTACTATAATACAAGTGGCGCAGACCCCGCTGTTACTGTAATACATGTGACACAGACCCCGCTGGTAGTATAATACAGGTGACGCAGGCTCCGCTGTTACTATAATACATGTTGCACAGACCCCGCTGTTACTGTAATACATGTGACACAGACCCCGCTGTTACTATAATACATGTGACACAGACCCCGCTGGTACTATAATACATGTGACACAGACCCCGCTGGTACTATAATACATGTGACACAGACCCCGCTGGTACTATAATACATGTGACACAGACTCCGCTGGTACTATAATACATGTGACACAGACTCCGCTGGTACTATAATACATGTGACACAGACCCCGCTGTTACTGTAATACATGTGGTGCAGACCCCGCTGGTACTATAATACATGTGACACAGACTCCGCTGGTACTATAATACATGTGACACAGACTCCGCTGGTACTATAATACATGTGACACAGACCCCGCTGTTACTGTAATACAGGTGGCACAGACCCCGCTGTTACTGTAATACATGTGACACAGACCCCGCTGTTACTGTAATACATGTGACACAGACCCCGCTGTTACTGTAATACATGTGACACAGACCCCGCTGGTACTATAATACAGGTGGTACAGACCCCGCTGTTACTGTAATACATGTGACACAGACCCCGCTGGTACTATAATACATGTGGCACAGATCCTGCTGGTACTATAATACAGGTGACGCAGACCCCGCTGGTACTATAATACAGGTGACGCAGACCCCGCTGTTACTGTAATACATGTGACACAGACCCCGCTGTTACTGTAATACATGTGACACAGACCCCGCTGTTACTGTAATACATGTGACACAGACCCCGCTGTTACTGTAATACATGTGACACAGACCCCGCTGGTACTATAATACAGGTGGTGCAGACCCCGCTGTTACTATAATACAGGTGGTGCAGACTCCGCTGGTACTATAATACAAGTGGCGCAGACCCCGCTGTTACTGTAATACATGTGACACAGACCCCGCTGGTACTATAATACATGTGGTGCAGTTCCCGCTGTTACTATAATACAGGTGGTGCAGACCCCGCTGTTACTATAATACAAGTGGCGCAGACCCCGCTGGTACTATAATACAGGTGGCGCAGACCCCGCTGGTACTATAATACAAGTGGCGCAGACCCCGCTGTTACTGTAATACATGTGACACAGACCCCGCTGGTACTATAATACATGTGACACAGACCCCGCTGGTACTATAATACAGGTGACGCAGACCCCGCTGGTACTATAATACAAGTGGCGCAGACCCCGCTGTTACTATAATACATGTGACACAGACCCCGCTGGTACTATAATACATGTGACACAGACCCCGCTGGTACTATAATACAGGTGACGCAGACCCCGCTGGTACTATAATACAGGTGGCGCAGACCCCGCTGGTACTATAATACAAGTGGCGCAGACCCCGCTGTTACTGTAATACATGTGACACAGACCCCGCTGGTACTATAATACAGGTGACGCAGGCTCCGCTGTTACTATAATACATGTGGCACAGACCCCGCTGTTACTGTAATACATGTGACACAGACCCCGCTGGTACTATAATACATGTGACACAGACCCCGCTGGTACTATAATACAGGTGACGCAGGCTCCGCTGTTACTATAATACATGTGGCCCAGACCCCGCTGTTACTGTAATACATGTGGCACAGACCCCGCTGGTACTATAATACAGGTGACGCAGGCTCCGCTGTTACTATAATACAGGTGACGCAGGCTCCGCTGTTACTGTAATACATGTGGTGCAGACCCCGCTGTTACTATAATACATGTGGTGCAGACCCCGCTGGTACTATAATACAAGTGGCGCAGACCCCGCTGGTACTATAATACAAGTGGCGCAGACCCCGCTGTTACTGTAATACATGTGACACAGACCCCGCTGGTACTGTAATACATGTGACACAGACCCCGCTGGTACTATAATACATGTGACACAGACCCCGCTGGTACTATAATACATGTGACACAGACCCCGCTGGTACTATAATACAGGTGACGCAGACCCCGCTGGTACTATAATACAGGTGGCGCAGACCCCGCTGGTACTATAATACAAGTGGCGCAGACCCCGCTGTTACTGTAATACATGTGACACAGACCCCGCTGGTACTATAATACAGGTGACGCAGGCTCCGCTGTTACTATAATACATGTGGCACAGACCCCGCTGTTACTGTAATACATGTGACACAGACCCCGCTGGTACTATAATACATGTGACACAGACCCCGCTGGTACTATAATACATGTGACACAGACCCCGCTGGTACTATAATACATGTGACACAGACCCCGCTGGTACTATAATACATGTGACACGGACTCCGCTGGTACTATAATACATGTGACACAGACTCCGCTGGTACTATAATACATGTGACACAGACCCCGCTGTTACTGTAATACATGTGGTGCAGACCCCGCTGTTACTGTAATACATGTGACACAGACCCCGCTGTTACTGTAATACATGTGACACAGACCCCGCTGTTACTGTAATACATGTGACACAGACCCCGCTGGTACTATAATACAGGTGGTACAGACCCCGCTGTTACTGTAATACATGTGGTGCAGACCCCGCTGTTACTATAATACAGGTGGTGCAGACCCCGCTGTTACTATAATACAAGTGGCGCAGACCCCGCTGGTACTATAATACAGGTGGCGCAGACCCCGCTGGTACTATAATACATGTGGCGCAGACCCCGCTGGTACTATAATACAAGTGGCGCAGACCCCGCTGTTACTGTAATACATGTGACACAGACCCCGCTGGTACTATAATACAGGTGACGCAGACCCCGCTGGTACTATAATACAAGTGGCGCAGACCCCGCTGTTACTGTAATACATGTGACACAGACCCCGCTGGTACTATAATACATGTGACACAGACCCCGCTGGTACTATAATACAGGTGACGCAGACCCCGCTGGTACTATAATACAGGTGGCGCAGACCCCGCTGGTACTATAATACAAGTGGCGCAGACCCCGCTGTTACTGTAATACATGTGACACAGACCCCGCTGGTACTATAATACAGGTGACGCAGGCTCCGCTGTTACTATAATACATGTGGCACAGACCCCGCTGTTACTGTAATACATGTGACACAGACCCCGCTGGTACTGTAATACATGTGACACAGACCCCGCTGGTACTATAATACATGTGACACAGACCCCGCTGGTACTATAATACAGGTGACGCAGGCTCCGCTGTTACTATAATACATGTGGCACAGACCCCGCTGTTACTGTAATACATGTGGCACAGACCCCGCTGGTACTATAATACAGGTGACGCAGGCTCCGCTGTTACTATAATACAGGTGACGCAGGCTCCGCTGTTACTGTAATACATGTGGTGCAGACCCCGCTGTTACTATAATACATGTGGTGCAGACCCCGCTGTTACTGTAATACATGTGACACAGACCCCGCTGTTACTATAATACATGTGGCGCAGACCCCGCTGTTACTGTAATACATGTGACACAGACCCCGCTGTTACTATAATACATGTGGTGCAGACCCCGCTGTTACTGTAATACATGTGACACAGACCCCGCTGTTACTATAATACATGTGGCGCAGACCCCGCTGTTACTGTAATACATGTGACACAGACCCCGCTGTTACTATAATACATGTGGTGCAGACCCCGCTGTTACTGTAATACATGTGACACAGACCCCGCTGTTACTATAATACATGTGGTGCAGACCCCGCTGGTACTATAATACATGTGACACAGACCCCGCTGTTACTATAATACATGTGGTGCAGACCCCGCTGGTACTATAATACATGTGGCACAGATCCTGCTGGTACTATAATACAGGTGACGCAGACCCCGCTGGTACTATAATACAGGTGGTGCAGACCCCGCTGGTACTATAATACAGGTGGTGCAGACCCCGCTGGTACTATAATACAGGTGGTGCAGACCCCGCTGGTACTATAATACAGGTGACGCAGGCTCCGCTGTTACTATAATACAGGTGGTGCAGACCCCGCTGGTACTATAATACAGGTGGTGCAGACCCCGCTGGTACTATAATACAAGTGGCGCAGACCCCGCTGTTACTGTAATACATGTGACACAGACCCCGCTGTTACTATAATACATGTGGTGCAGACCCCGCTGGTACTATAATACATGTGGCACAGATCCTGCTGGTACTATAATACAGGTGGTGCAGACCCCGCTGTTACTATAATACATGTGGTGCAGACCCCGCTGGTACTATAATACATGTGGCACAGATCCTGCTGGTACTATAATACAAGTGGCGCAGACCCCGCTATTACTGTAATACATGTGGCACAGACCCCGCTGGTACTATAATACAAGTGGCGCAGACCCCGCTGTTACTGTATTACATATGGCACAGACCCCACTTGTACTATAATACAGGTGGTGCAGACCCCGCTGGTACTATAATACATGTGGCACAGACCCCGCTGGTACTATAATACAGGTGGTACACACCCCGCTGTTACTATAATACATGTGGTGCAGTTCCCGCTGTTACTATAATACAGGTGGTGCAGACCCCGCTGTTACTGTAATACATGTGACACAGACCCCGCTGTTACTGTAATACATGTGACACAGACCCCGCTGGTACTATAATACATGTGGCACAGATCCTGCTGGTACTATAATACAGGTGACGCAGGCTCCGCTGTTACTATAATACATGTGGTGCAGACCCCGCTGTTACTATAATACAGGTGGTGCAGACCCCGCTGGTACTATAATACATGTGGCACAGACCCCGCTGTTACTGTAATACATGTGACACAGACCCCGCTGGTACTATAATACATGTGACACAGACCCCGCTGGTACTATAATACAGGTGACGCAGGCTCCGCTGTTACTATAATACAGGTGGTGCAGACCCCGCTGGTACTGTAATACAGGTGGTGCAGACCCAGTAGTTACTGTAATACAGGTGGTGCAGACCCCGCTGGTACGATAATACAAGTGGCGAAGACCCCGTTGTTACTGTAATACATGTGGCACAGACCCCGCTGGTACTATAATACAGGTGGTGCAGACTCCGCTGGTACTATAATACAAGTGGCGCAGACCCCGCTGTTACTGTAATACATGTGGCACAGACCCCGCTGGTACTATAATACAGGTGGTGCAGACCCCGCTGGTACTATAATACAAGTGGCGCAGACCCCGCTGTTACTGTAATACATGTGACACAGACCCCGCTGGTACTATAATACATGTGGTGCAGTTCCCGCTGTTACTATAATACAGGTGGTGCAGACCCCGCTGTTACTATAATACAAGTGGCGCAGACCCCGCTGGTACTATAATACAGGTGGCGCAGACCCCGCTGGTACTATAATACAAGTGGCGCAGACCCCGCTGTTACTGTAATACATGTGACACAGACCCCGCTGGTACTATAATACATGTGACACAGACCCCGCTGGTACTATAACACAGGTGACGCAGACCCCGCTGGTACTATAATACAAGTGGCGCAGACCCCGCTGGTACTATAATACAAGTGGCGCAGACCCCGCTGTTACTGTAATACATGTGACACAGACCCCGCTGGTACTATAATACATGTGACACAGACCCCGCTGGTACTATAATACAGGTGACGCAGACCCCGCTGGTACTATAATACAGGTGGCGCAGACCCCGCTGGTACTATAATACAAGTGGCGCAGACCCCGCTGTTACTGTAATACATGTGACACAGACCCCGCTGGTACTATAATACAGGTGACGCAGGCTCCGCTGTTACTATAATACATGTGGCACAGACCCCGCTGTTACTGTAATACATGTGACACAGACCCCGCTGGTACTATAATACATGTGACACAGACCCCGCTGGTACTATAATACAGGTGACGCAGGCTCCGCTGTTACTATAATACATGTGGCACAGACCCCGCTGGTACTATAATACAGGTGGCACAGACCCCGCTGTTACTATAATACATGTGACACAGACCCCGCTGGTACTATAATACAGGTGACGCAGGCTCCGCTGTTACTGTAATACATGTGGTGCAGACCCCGCTGTTACTGTAATACATGTGACACAGACCCCGCTGTTACTATAATACATGTGGTGCAGACCCCGCTGTTACTGTAATACATGTGACACAGACCCCGCTGTTACTATAATACATGTGGTGCAGACCCGGCTGGTACTATAATACATGTGACACAGACCCCGCTGTTACTATAATACATGTGGTGCAGACCCCGCTGGTACTGTAATACATGTGACACAGACCCCGCTGTTACTATAATACAGGTGGTGCAGACCCCGCTGGTACTATAATACATGTGGCACAGATCCTGCTGGTACTATAATACAGGTGGTGCAGACCCCGCTGGTACTATAATACAGGTGGTGCAGACCCCGCTGGTACTATAATACAGGTGGTGCAGACCCCGCTGGTACTATAATACAGGTGGTGCAGACCCCGCTGGTACTATAATACAGGTGACGCAGGCTCCGCTGTTACTATAATACAGGTGGTGCAGACCCCGCTGTTACTATAATACAGGTGGTGCAGACCCCGCTGGTACTATAATACAAGTGGCGCAGACCCCGCTGTTACTGTAATACAAGTGGTGCAGACCCCGCTGGTACTATAATACATGTGGCACAGATCCTGCTGGTACTATAATACAGGTGGTGCAGACCCCGCTGTTACTATAATACATGTGGTGCAGACCCCGCTGGTACTATAATACATGTGGCACAGATCCTGCTGGTACTATAATACAAGTGGCGCAGACCCCGCTATTACTGTAATACATGTGGCACAGACCCCGCTGGTACTATAATACAAGTGGCGCAGACCCCGCTGTTACTGTATTACATATGGCACAGACCCCACTTGTACTATAATACAGGTGGTGCAGACCCCGCTGGTACTATAATACATGTGGCACAGACCCCGCTGGTACTATAATACAGGTGGTACACACCCCGCTGTTACTATAATACATGTGGTGCAGTTCCCGCTGTTACTATAATACAGGTGGTGCAGACCCCGCTGGTACTGTAATACAAGTGGCACAGACCCCGCTGGTACTATAATACATGTGGCACAGATCCTGCTGGTACTATAATACAGGTGGTGCAGACCCCGCTGGTACTATAATACAGGTGACGCAGGCTCCGCTGTTACTATAATACAGGTGGTGCAGACCCCGCTGGTACTATAATACAAGTGGCGCAGACCCCGCTGTTACTGTAATACATGTGACACAGACCCCGCTGGTACTATAATACATGTGGCACAGATCCTGCTGGTACTATAATACAGGTGACGCAGGCTCCGCTGTTACTATAATACAGGTGGTGCAGACCCCGCTGGTACTATAATACAGGTGACGCAGGCTCCGCTGTTACTATAATACAGGTGGTGCAGACCCCGCTGGTTCTATAATACAAGTGGCGCAGACCCTGCTGTTACTGTAATACATGTGACACAGACCCCGCTGTTACTATAATACATGTGGTGCAGACCCCGCTGGTACTATAATACATGTGGCACAGATCCTGCTGGTACTATAATACAGGTGGTGCAGACCCCGCTGGTACTATAATACATGTGACACAGACCCCGCTGTTACTATAATACAGGTGGTGCAGACCCCGCTGGTTCTATAATACAAGTGGTGCAGACCCCGCTGGTACTGTAATACATGTGACACAGACCCCGCTGGTACTATAATACATGTGGCACAGATCCTGCTGGTACTATAATACAGGTGACGCAGGCTCCGCTGTTACTATAATACAGGTGGTGCAGACCCCGCTGGTACTATAATACAGGTGGTACACACCCCGCTGTTACTATAATACATGTGGTGCAGTTCCCGCTGTTACTATAATACAGGTGGTGCAGACCCCGCTGGTACTACAATACAAGTGGCGCAGACCCCGCTGTTACTGTAATACAAGTGGCACAGACCCCGCTGGTACTATAATACAGGTGGTAACCCCGCTGTTACTGAAATACATGTGACACAGACCCCGCTGGTACTATTATACATGTGACACAGACCCCGCTGTTACTATAATACATGTGGTGCAGACCCCGCTGGTACTATAATACAGGTGGTGCAGACCCCGCTGGTACTATAATACAGGTGACACAGACCCCGCTGTTACTGTAATACATGTGACACAGACCCCGCTGTTACTATAATACAGGTGGTACAGACCCCGCTGTTACTGTAATACAAGTGGTGCAGACCCCGCTGGTACTATAATACATGTGGTGCAGACCCCGCTGGTACTGTAATACATGTGACACAGACCCCGCTGTTACTGTAATACATGTGACACAGACCCCGCTGGTACTATAATACATGTGACACAGACCCCGCTGTTACTGTAATACAAGTGGCACAGACCCCGCTGGTACTATAATACAGGTGGTAACCCCGCTGTTACTGAAATACATGTGACACAGACCCCGCTGGTACTATAATACATGTGACACAGACCCCGCTGTTACTATAATACATGTGGTGCAGACCCCGCTGGTACTATAATACATGTGGCACAGATCCTGCTGGTACTATAATACAGGTGGTGCAGACCCCGCTGGTACTATAATACAGGTGACGCAGGCTCCGCTGTTACTATAATACAGGTGGTGCAGACCCCGCTGGTACTATAATACAAGTGGCGCAGACCCCGCTGTTACTGTAATACAGGTGGTGCAGACCCCGCTGGTACTATAATACAGGTGGTACAGACCCCGCTGTTACTATAATACAGGTCGCCCAGACCCCGCTGTTACTGTAATACATGTGACACAGACCCCGCTGTTACTGTAATACAGGTGGTGCAGACTCCGCTGGTACTATAATACAAGTGGCGCAGACCCCGCTGTTACTGTAATACATGTGACACAGACCCCGCTGGTACTATAATACAGGTGGTGCAGACTCCGCTGGTACTATAATACATGTGGCACAGACCCCGCTGTTACTGTATTACATGTGACACAGACCCCGCTGGTACTATAATACATGTGGTGCAGACCCCGCTGTTACTGTAATACATGTGACACAGACCCCGCTGGTACTATAATACATGTGACACAGACCCCGCTGGTACTATAATACATGTGACACAGACCCCGCTGTTACTATAATACAGGTGGTGCAGACCCCGCTGGTACTGTAATACATGTGGTGCAGTTCCCGCTGTTACTATAATACAGGTGGTGCAGACCCCGCTGGTACTATAATACATGTGGTGCAGTTCCCGCTGTTACTATAATACAAGTGGCGCAGACCCCGCTGGTACTATAATACAGGTGGCGCAGACCCCGCTGGTACTATAATACAAGTGGCGCAGACCCCGCTGTTACTGTAATACATGTGACACAGACCCCGCTGGTACTATAATACATGTGACACGGACCCCGCTGGTACTATAATACAGGTGACGCAGACCCCGCTGGTACTATAATACAGGTGACGCAGGCTCCGCTGTTGCTATAATACATGTGGCACAGACCCCGCTGTTACTGTAATACATGTGGCACAGACCCCGCTGGTACTATAATACATGTGGTGCAGACCCCGCTGTTACTGTAATACATGTGACGCAGGCTCCGCTGTTACTGTAATACATGTGACACAGACCCCGCTGTTACTATAATACATGTGGTGCAGACCCCGCTGTTACTGTAATACATGTGACACAGACCCCGCTGTTACTGTTATACATGTGGTGCAGACCCCGCTGGTACTGTAATACAAGTGGCAGAGATCCCGCTGTTACTGTAATACAGGTGGTGCAGACCCCGCTGGTACTATAATACAGGTGACGCAGACCCCGCTGGTACTATAATACAGGTGGTGCAGACCCCGCTGGTACTATAATACAGGTGGTGCAGACCCCGCTGGTACTATAATACAGGTGGTGCAGACCCCGCTGGTACTATAATACAGGTGATGCAGGCTCCGCTGTTACTATAATACAGGTGGTGCAGACCCCGCTGTTACTGTAATACATGTGACACAGACCCCGCTGGTACTATAATACAGGTGGTGCAGACCCAGCTGTTACTGTAATACATGTGGCACAGACCCCGCTGTTACTGTAATACATGTGGCACAGACCCCGCTGGTACTATAATACAGGTGGTGCAGACCCCGCTGGTACTATAATACAGGTGGTGCAGACCCCGCTGTTACTGTAATACATGTGACACAGACCCCGCTGTTACTATAATACATGTGGTGCAGACCCCGCTGGTACTATAATACATGTGGCACAGATCCTGCTGGTACTATAATACAGGTGGTGCAGACCCCGCTGTTACTATAATACATGTGGTGCAGACCCCGCTGGTACTATAATACATGTGGCACAGATCCTGCTGGTACTATAATACAAGTGGTACACACCCCGCTGTTACTATAATACATGTGGTGCAGTTCCCGCTGTTACTATAATACAAGTGGCGCAGACCCCGCTATTACTGTAATACATGTGGCACAGACCCCGCTGGTACTATAATACAAGTGGCGCAGACCCCGCTGTTACTGTATTACATATGGCACAGACCCCACTTGTACTATAATACAGGTGGTGCAGACCCCGCTGGTACTATAATACATGTGGCACAGACCCCGCTGGTACTATAATACATGTGGTGCAGTTCCCGCTGTTACTATAATACAGGTGGTACACACCCCGCTGTTACTATAATACATGTGGTGCAGTTCCCGCTGTTACTATAATACAGGTGGTGCAGACCCCGCTGGTACTATAATACAGGTGGTACACACCCCGCTGTTACTATAATACATGTGGTGCAGTTCCCGCTGTTACTATAATACAGGTGGTGCAGACCCCGCTGGTACTGTAATACAAGTGGCACAGACCCCGCTGGTACTATAATACATGTGGCACAGATCCTGCTGGTACTATAATACAGGTGGTGCAGACCCCGCTGGTACTATAATACAGGTGACGCAGGCTCCGCTGTTACTATAATACAGGTGGTGCAGACCCCGCTGGTACTATAATACATGTGGCACAGACCCCGCTGTTACTGTAATACAAGTGGCACAGACCCCGCTGGTACTATAATACAGGTGGTACACACCCCGCTGTTACTGAAATACATGTGACACAGACCCCGCTGGTACTATAATACATGTGACACAGACCCCGATGGTACTATAATACAGGTGACGCAGGCTCCGCTGTTACTATAATACATGTGGCACAGACCCCGCTGTTACTGTAATACATGTGACACAGACCCCGCTGGTACTATAATACATGTGACACAGTCCCCGCTGGTACTATAATACAGGTGACGCAGGCTCCGCTGTTACTATAATACATGTGGCACAGACCCCGCTGTTACTGTAATACATGTGGCACAGACCCCGCTGGTACTATAATACAGGTGACGCAGGCTCCGCTGTTACTATAATACAGGTGACGCAGGCTCCGCTGTTACTGTAATACATGTGGTGCAGACCCCGCTGTTACTATAATACATGTGGTGCAGACCCCGCTGGTACTATAATACAAGTGGCGTAGACCCCGCTGGTACTATAATACAAGTGGCGCAGACCCCGCTGTTACTGTAATACATGTGACACAGACCCCGCTGGTACTATAATACATGTGGTGCAGACCCCGCTGGTACTATAATACATGTGACACAGACCCCGCTGGTACTATAATACAGGTGACGCAGACCCCGCTGGTACTATAATACATGTGGCGCAGACCCCGCTGGTACTATAGTACAAGTGGCGCAGACCCCGCTGGTACTATAATACAAGTGGCGCAGACCCCGCTGTTACTGTAATACATGTGACACAGACCCCGCTGGTACTATAATACATGTGACACAGACCCCGCTGGTACTATAATACAGGTGACGCAGACCCCGCTGGTACTATAATACAGGTGGCGCAGACCCCGCTGGTACTATAATACAAGTGGCGCAGACCCCGCTGTTACTGTAATACATGTGACACAGACCCCGCTGGTACTATAATACAGGCGACGCAGGCTCCGCTGTTACTATAATACAGGTGACGCAGGCTCCGCTGTTACTGTAATACATGTGGTGCAGACCCCGCTGTTACTATAATACATGTGGTGCAGACCCCGCTGGTACTATAATACAAGTGGCGCAGACCCCGCTGGTACTATAATACAAGTGGCGCAGACCCCGCTGTTACTGTAATACATGTGACACAGACCCCGCTGGTACTATAATACAGGTGGCGCAGACCCCGCTGGTACTATAATACAAGTGGCGCAGACCCCGCTGTTACTGTAATACATGTGACACAGACCCCGCTGGTACTATAATACAGGTGACGCAGGCTCCGCTGTTACTATAATACATGTGGTGCAGACCCCGCTGTTACTGTAATACATGTGACACAGACCCCGCTGTTACTGTAATACATGTGACACAGACCCCGCTGGTACTATAATACATGTGACACAGACCCCGCTGTTACTGTAATACATGTGACACAGACCCCGCTGTTACTGTAATACATGTGGCACAGACCCCGCTGGTACTATAATACATGTGACACAGACCCCGCTGTTACTGTAATACATGTGACACAGACCCCGCTGGTACTATAATACAGGTGGCACAGACCCCGCTGTTACTATAATACAGGTGACACAGACCCCGCTGCTACTGTAATACATGTGGTGCAGACCCAGCTGTTACTGTAATACAGGCGGTGCAGACCCCGCTGTTACTGTAATACATGTGACACAGACCCCGCTGTTACTATAATACAAGTGGCGCAGACCCCGCTATTACTGTAATACATGTGGCACAGACCCCGCTGGTACTATAATACAGGTGGCACAGATTCCGCTGGTACTATAATACAGGTGGCGCAGACCCCGCTGTTACTGTAATACATGTGACACAGACCCCGCTGGTACTATAATACAGGTGACGCAGACCCCGCTGGTACTATAATACAGGTGGCGCAGACCCCGCTGTTACTATAATACAAGTGGCGCAGACCCCGCTGTTACTGTAATACATGTGACACAGACCCCGCTGGTACTATAATACAGGTGACGCAGGCTCCGCTGTTACTATAATACAAGTGGCGCAGACCCCGCTGTTACTGTAATACATGTGACACAGACCCCGCTGGTACTATAATACAGGTGACGCAGGCTCCGCTGTTACTATAATACATGTTGCACAGACCCCGCTGTTACTGTAATACATGTGACACAGACCCCGCTGTTACTATAATACATGTGACACAGACCCCGCTGGTACTATAATACATGTGACACAGACCCCGCTGGTACTATAATACATGTGACACAGACCCCGCTGGTACTATAATACATGTGACACAGACTCCGCTGGTACTATAATACATGTGACACAGACTCCGCTGGTACTATAATACATGTGACACAGACCCCGCTGTTACTGTAATACATGTGGTGCAGACCCCGCTGGTACTATAATACATGTGACACAGACTCCGCTGGTACTATAATACATGTGACACAGACTCCGCTGGTACTATAATACATGTGACACAGACCCCGCTGTTACTGTAATACAGGTGGCACAGACCCCGCTGTTACTGTAATACATGTGACACAGACCCCGCTGTTACTGTAATACATGTGACACAGACCCCGCTGTTACTGTAATACATGTGACACAGACCCCGCTGGTACTATAATACAGGTGGTACAGACCCCGCTGTTACTGTAATACATGTGACACAGACCCCGCTGGTACTATAATACATGTGGCACAGATCCTGCTGGTACTATAATACAGGTGACGCAGACCCCGCTGGTACTATAATACAGGTGACGCAGACCCCGCTGTTACTGTAATACATGTGACACAGACCCCGCTGTTACTGTAATACATGTGACACAGACCCCGCTGTTACTGTAATACATGTGACACAGACCCCGCTGTTACTGTAATACATGTGACACAGACCCCGCTGGTACTATAATACAGGTGGTGCAGACCCCGCTGTTACTATAATACAGGTGGTGCAGACTCCGCTGGTACTATAATACAAGTGGCGCAGACCCCGCTGTTACTGTAATACATGTGACACAGACCCCGCTGGTACTATAATACATGTGGTGCAGTTCCCGCTGTTACTATAATACAGGTGGTGCAGACCCCGCTGTTACTATAATACAAGTGGCGCAGACCCCGCTGGTACTATAATACAGGTGGCGCAGACCCCGCTGGTACTATAATACAAGTGGCGCAGACCCCGCTGTTACTGTAATACATGTGACACAGACCCCGCTGGTACTATAATACATGTGACACAGACCCCGCTGGTACTATAATACAGGTGACGCAGACCCCGCTGGTACTATAATACAAGTGGCGCAGACCCCGCTGTTACTATAATACATGTGACACAGACCCCGCTGGTACTATAATACATGTGACACAGACCCCGCTGGTACTATAATACAGGTGACGCAGACCCCGCTGGTACTATAATACAGGTGGCGCAGACCCCGCTGGTACTATAATACAAGTGGCGCAGACCCCGCTGTTACTGTAATACATGTGACACAGACCCCGCTGGTACTATAATACAGGTGACGCAGGCTCCGCTGTTACTATAATACATGTGGCACAGACCCCGCTGTTACTGTAATACATGTGACACAGACCCCGCTGGTACTATAATACATGTGACACAGACCCCGCTGGTACTATAATACAGGTGACGCAGGCTCCGCTGTTACTATAATACATGTGGCCCAGACCCCGCTGTTACTGTAATACATGTGGCACAGACCCCGCTGGTACTATAATACAGGTGACGCAGGCTCCGCTGTTACTATAATACAGGTGACGCAGGCTCCGCTGTTACTGTAATACATGTGGTGCAGACCCCGCTGTTACTATAATACATGTGGTGCAGACCCCGCTGGTACTATAATACAAGTGGCGCAGACCCCGCTGGTACTATAATACAAGTGGCGCAGACCCCGCTGTTACTGTAATACATGTGACACAGACCCCGCTGGTACTGTAATACATGTGACACAGACCCCGCTGGTACTATAATACATGTGACACAGACCCCGCTGGTACTATAATACATGTGACACAGACCCCGCTGGTACTATAATACAGGTGACGCAGACCCCGCTGGTACTATAATACAGGTGGCGCAGACCCCGCTGGTACTATAATACAAGTGGCGCAGACCCCGCTGTTACTGTAATACATGTGACACAGACCCCGCTGGTACTATAATACAGGTGACGCAGGCTCCGCTGTTACTATAATACATGTGGCACAGACCCCGCTGTTACTGTAATACATGTGACACAGACCCCGCTGGTACTATAATACATGTGACACAGACCCCGCTGGTACTATAATACATGTGACACAGACCCCGCTGGTACTATAATACATGTGACACAGACCCCGCTGGTACTATAATACATGTGACACAGACTCCGCTGGTACTATAATACATGTGACACAGACTCCGCTGGTACTATAATACATGTGACACAGACCCCGCTGTTACTGTAATACATGTGGTGCAGACCCCGCTGTTACTGTAATACATGTGACACAGACCCCGCTGTTACTGTAATACATGTGACACAGACCCCGCTGTTACTGTAATACATGTGACACAGACCCCGCTGGTACTATAATACAGGTGGTACAGACCCCGCTGTTACTGTAATACATGTGGTGCAGACCCCGCTGTTACTATAATACAGGTGGTGCAGACCCCGCTGTTACTATAATACAAGTGGCGCAGACCCCGCTGGTACTATAATACAGGTGGCGCAGACCCCGCTGGTACTATAATACATGTGGCGCAGACCCCGCTGGTACTATAATACAAGTGGCGCAGACCCCGCTGTTACTGTAATACATGTGACACAGACCCCGCTGGTACTATAATACAGGTGACGCAGACCCCGCTGGTACTATAATACAAGTGGCGCAGACCCCGCTGTTACTGTAATACATGTGACACAGACCCCGCTGGTACTATAATACATGTGACACAGACCCCGCTGGTACTATAATACAGGTGACGCAGACCCCGCTGGTACTATAATACAGGTGGCGCAGACCCCGCTGGTACTATAATACAAGTGGCGCAGACCCCGCTGTTACTGTAATACATGTGACACAGACCCCGCTGGTACTATAATACAGGTGACGCAGGCTCCGCTGTTACTATAATACATGTGGCACAGACCCCGCTGTTACTGTAATACATGTGACACAGACCCCGCTGGTACTGTAATACATGTGACACAGACCCCGCTGGTACTATAATACATGTGACACAGACCCCGCTGGTACTATAATACAGGTGACGCAGGCTCCGCTGTTACTATAATACATGTGGCACAGACCCCGCTGTTACTGTAATACATGTGGCACAGACCCCGCTGGTACTATAATACAGGTGACGCAGGCTCCGCTGTTACTATAATACAGGTGACGCAGGCTCCGCTGTTACTGTAATACATGTGGTGCAGACCCCGCTGTTACTATAATACATGTGGTGCAGACCCCGCTGTTACTGTAATACATGTGACACAGACCCCGCTGTTACTATAATACATGTGGCGCAGACCCCGCTGTTACTGTAATACATGTGACACAGACCCCGCTGTTACTATAATACATGTGGTGCAGACCCCGCTGTTACTGTAATACATGTGACACAGACCCCGCTGTTACTATAATACATGTGGCGCAGACCCCGCTGTTACTGTAATACATGTGACACAGACCCCGCTGTTACTATAATACATGTGGTGCAGACCCCGCTGTTACTGTAATACATGTGACACAGACCCCGCTGTTACTATAATACATGTGGTGCAGACCCCGCTGGTACTATAATACATGTGACACAGACCCCGCTGTTACTATAATACATGTGGTGCAGACCCCGCTGGTACTATAATACATGTGGCACAGATCCTGCTGGTACTATAATACAGGTGACGCAGACCCCGCTGGTACTATAATACAGGTGGTGCAGACCCCGCTGGTACTATAATACAGGTGGTGCAGACCCCGCTGGTACTATAATACAGGTGGTGCAGACCCCGCTGGTACTATAATACAGGTGACGCAGGCTCCGCTGTTACTATAATACAGGTGGTGCAGACCCCGCTGGTACTATAATACAGGTGGTGCAGACCCCGCTGGTACTATAATACAAGTGGCGCAGACCCCGCTGTTACTGTAATACATGTGACACAGACCCCGCTGTTACTATAATACATGTGGTGCAGACCCCGCTGGTACTATAATACATGTGGCACAGATCCTGCTGGTACTATAATACAGGTGGTGCAGACCCCGCTGTTACTATAATACATGTGGTGCAGACCCCGCTGGTACTATAATACATGTGGCACAGATCCTGCTGGTACTATAATACAAGTGGCGCAGACCCCGCTATTACTGTAATACATGTGGCACAGACCCCGCTGGTACTATAATACAAGTGGCGCAGACCCCGCTGTTACTGTATTACATATGGCACAGACCCCACTTGTACTATAATACAGGTGGTGCAGACCCCGCTGGTACTATAATACATGTGGCACAGACCCCGCTGGTACTATAATACAGGTGGTACACACCCCGCTGTTACTATAATACATGTGGTGCAGTTCCCGCTGTTACTATAATACAGGTGGTGCAGACCCCGCTGTTACTGTAATACATGTGACACAGACCCCGCTGTTACTGTAATACATGTGACACAGACCCCGCTGGTACTATAATACATGTGGCACAGATCCTGCTGGTACTATAATACAGGTGACGCAGGCTCCGCTGTTACTATAATACATGTGGTGCAGACCCCGCTGTTACTATAATACAGGTGGTGCAGACCCCGCTGGTACTATAATACATGTGGCACAGACCCCGCTGTTACTGTAATACATGTGACACAGACCCCGCTGGTACTATAATACATGTGACACAGACCCCGCTGGTACTATAATACAGGTGACGCAGGCTCCGCTGTTACTATAATACAGGTGGTGCAGACCCCGCTGGTACTGTAATACAGGTGGTGCAGACCCAGTAGTTACTGTAATACAGGTGGTGCAGACCCCGCTGGTACGATAATACAAGTGGCGAAGACCCCGCTGTTACTGTAATACATGTGGCACAGACCCCGCTGGTACTATAATACAGGTGGTGCAGACTCCGCTGGTACTATAATACAAGTGGCGCAGACCCCGCTGTTACTGTAATACATGTGGCACAGACCCCGCTGGTACTATAATACAGGTGGTGCAGACCCCGCTGGTACTATAATACAAGTGGCGCAGACCCCGCTGTTACTGTAATACATGTGACACAGACCCCGCTGGTACTATAATACATGTGGTGCAGTTCCCGCTGTTACTATAATACAGGTGGTGCAGACCCCGCTGTTACTATAATACAAGTGGCGCAGACCCCGCTGGTACTATAATACAGGTGGCGCAGACCCCGCTGGTACTATAATACAAGTGGCGCAGACCCCGCTGTTACTGTAATACATGTGACACAGACCCCGCTGGTACTATAATACATGTGACACAGACCCCGCTGGTACTATAACACAGGTGACGCAGACCCCGCTGGTACTATAATACAAGTGGCGCAGACCCCGCTGGTACTATAATACAAGTGGCGCAGACCCCGCTGTTACTGTAATACATGTGACACAGACCCCGCTGGTACTATAATACATGTGACACAGACCCCGCTGGTACTATAATACAGGTGACGCAGACCCCGCTGGTACTATAATACAGGTGGCGCAGACCCCGCTGGTACTATAATACAAGTGGCGCAGACCCCGCTGTTACTGTAATACATGTGACACAGACCCCGCTGGTACTATAATACAGGTGACGCAGGCTCCGCTGTTACTATAATACATGTGGCACAGACCCCGCTGTTACTGTAATACATGTGACACAGACCCCGCTGGTACTATAATACATGTGACACAGACCCCGCTGGTACTATAATACAGGTGACGCAGGCTCCGCTGTTACTATAATACATGTGGCACAGACCCCGCTGGTACTATAATACAGGTGGCACAGACCCCGCTGTTACTATAATACATGTGACACAGACCCCGCTGGTACTATAATACAGGTGACGCAGGCTCCGCTGTTACTGTAATACATGTGGTGCAGACCCCGCTGTTACTGTAATACATGTGACACAGACCCCGCTGTTACTATAATACATGTGGTGCAGACCCCGCTGTTACTGTAATACATGTGACACAGACCCCGCTGTTACTATAATACATGTGGTGCAGACCCGGCTGGTACTATAATACATGTGACACAGACCCCGCTGTTACTATAATACATGTGGTGCAGACCCCGCTGGTACTGTAATACATGTGACACAGACCCCGCTGTTACTATAATACAGGTGGTGCAGACCCCGCTGGTACTATAATACATGTGGCACAGATCCTGCTGGTACTATAATACAGGTGGTGCAGACCCCGCTGGTACTATAATACAGGTGGTGCAGACCCCGCTGGTACTATAATACAGGTGGTGCAGACCCCGCTGGTACTATAATACAGGTGGTGCAGACCCCGCTGGTACTATAATACAGGTGACGCAGGCTCCGCTGTTACTATAATACAGGTGGTGCAGACCCCGCTGTTACTATAATACAGGTGGTGCAGACCCCGCTGGTACTATAATACAAGTGGCGCAGACCCCGCTGTTACTGTAATACAAGTGGTGCAGACCCCGCTGGTACTATAATACATGTGGCACAGATCCTGCTGGTACTATAATACAGGTGGTGCAGACCCCGCTGTTACTATAATACATGTGGTGCAGACCCCGCTGGTACTATAATACATGTGGCACAGATCCTGCTGGTACTATAATACAAGTGGCGCAGACCCCGCTATTACTGTAATACATGTGGCACAGACCCCGCTGGTACTATAATACAAGTGGCGCAGACCCCGCTGTTACTGTATTACATATGGCACAGACCCCACTTGTACTATAATACAGGTGGTGCAGACCCCGCTGGTACTATAATACATGTGGCACAGACCCCGCTGGTACTATAATACAGGTGGTACACACCCCGCTGTTACTATAATACATGTGGTGCAGTTCCCGCTGTTACTATAATACAGGTGGTGCAGACCCCGCTGGTACTGTAATACAAGTGGCACAGACCCCGCTGGTACTATAATACATGTGGCACAGATCCTGCTGGTACTATAATACAGGTGGTGCAGACCCCGCTGGTACTATAATACAGGTGACGCAGGCTCCGCTGTTACTATAATACAGGTGGTGCAGACCCCGCTGGTACTATAATACAAGTGGCGCAGACCCCGCTGTTACTGTAATACATGTGACACAGACCCCGCTGGTACTATAATACATGTGGCACAGATCCTGCTGGTACTATAATACAGGTGACGCAGGCTCCGCTGTTACTATAATACAGGTGGTGCAGACCCCGCTGGTACTATAATACAGGTGACGCAGGCTCCGCTGTTACTATAATACAGGTGGTGCAGACCCCGCTGGTTCTATAATACAAGTGGCGCAGACCCTGCTGTTACTGTAATACATGTGACACAGACCCCGCTGTTACTATAATACATGTGGTGCAGACCCCGCTGGTACTATAATACATGTGGCACAGATCCTGCTGGTACTATAATACAGGTGGTGCAGACCCCGCTGGTACTATAATACATGTGACACAGACCCCGCTGTTACTATAATACAGGTGGTGCAGACCCCGCTGGTACTATAATACAAGTGGTGCAGACCCCGCTGGTACTGTAATACATGTGACACAGACCCCGCTGGTACTATAATACATGTGGCACAGATCCTGCTGGTACTATAATACAGGTGACGCAGGCTCCGCTGTTACTATAATACAGGTGGTGCAGACCCCGCTGGTACTATAATACAGGTGGTACACACCCCGCTGTTACTATAATACATGTGGTGCAGTTCCCGCTGTTACTATAATACAGGTGGTGCAGACCCCGCTGGTACTACAATACAAGTGGCGCAGACCCCGCTGTTACTGTAATACAAGTGGCACAGACCCCGCTGGTACTATAATACAGGTGGTAACCCCGCTGTTACTGAAATACATGTGACACAGACCCCGCTGGTACTATTATACATGTGACACAGACCCCGCTGTTACTATAATACATGTGGTGCAGACCCCGCTGGTACTATAATACAGGTGGTGCAGACCCCGCTGGTACTATAATACAGGTGACACAGACCCCGCTGTTACTGTAATACATGTGACACAGACCCCGCTGTTACTATAATACAGGTGGTACAGACCCCGCTGTTACTGTAATACAAGTGGTGCAGACCCCGCTGGTACTATAATACATGTGGTGCAGACCCCGCTGGTACTGTAATACATGTGACACAGACCCCGCTGTTACTGTAATACATGTGACACAGACCCCGCTGGTACTATAATACATGTGACACAGACCCCGCTGTTACTGTAATACAAGTGGCACAGACCCCGCTGGTACTATAATACAGGTGGTAACCCCGCTGTTACTGAAATACATGTGACACAGACCCCGCTGGTACTATAATACATGTGACACAGACCCCGCTGTTACTATAATACATGTGGTGCAGACCCCGCTGGTACTATAATACATGTGGCACAGATCCTGCTGGTACTATAATACAGGTGGTGCAGACCCCGCTGGTACTATAATACAGGTGACGCAGGCTCCGCTGTTACTATAATACAGGTGGTGCAGACCCCGCTGGTACTATAATACAAGTGGCGCAGACCCCGCTGTTACTGTAATACAGGTGGTGCAGACCCCGCTGGTACTATAATACAGGTGGTACAGACCCCGCTGTTACTATAATACAGGTCGCCCAGACCCCGCTGTTACTGTAATACATGTGACACAGACCCCGCTGTTACTGTAATACAGGTGGTGCAGACTCCGCTGGTACTATAATACAAGTGGCGCAGACCCCGCTGTTACTGTAATACATGTGACACAGACCCCGCTGGTACTATAATACAGGTGGTGCAGACTCCGCTGGTACTATAATACATGTGGCACAGACCCCGCTGTTACTGTATTACATGTGACACAGACCCCGCTGGTACTATAATACATGTGGTGCAGACCCCGCTGTTACTGTAATACATGTGACACAGACCCCGCTGGTACTATAATACATGTGACACAGACCCCGCTGGTACTATAATACATGTGACACAGACCCCGCTGTTACTATAATACAGGTGGTGCAGACCCCGCTGGTACTGTAATACATGTGGTGCAGTTCCCGCTGTTACTATAATACAGGTGGTGCAGACCCCGCTGGTACTATAATACATGTGGTGCAGTTCCCGCTGTTACTATAATACAAGTGGCGCAGACCCCGCTGGTACTATAATACAGGTGGCGCAGACCCCGCTGGTACTATAATACAAGTGGCGCAGACCCCGCTGTTACTGTAATACATGTGACACAGACCCCGCTGGTACTATAATACATGTGACACGGACCCCGCTGGTACTATAATACAGGTGACGCAGACCCCGCTGGTACTATAATACAGGTGACGCAGGCTCCGCTGTTGCTATAATACATGTGGCACAGACCCCGCTGTTACTGTAATACATGTGGCACAGACCCCGCTGGTACTATAATACATGTGGTGCAGACCCCGCTGTTACTGTAATACATGTGACGCAGGCTCCGCTGTTACTGTAATACATGTGACACAGACCCCGCTGTTACTATAATACATGTGGTGCAGACCCCGCTGTTACTGTAATACATGTGACACAGACCCCGCTGTTACTGTTATACATGTGGTGCAGACCCCGCTGGTACTGTAATACAAGTGGCAGAGATCCCGCTGTTACTGTAATACAGGTGGTGCAGACCCCGCTGGTACTATAATACAGGTGACGCAGACCCCGCTGGTACTATAATACAGGTGGTGCAGACCCCGCTGGTACTATAATACAGGTGGTGCAGACCCCGCTGGTACTATAATACAGGTGGTGCAGACCCCGCTGGTACTATAATACAGGTGATGCAGGCTCCGCTGTTACTATAATACAGGTGGTGCAGACCCCGCTGTTACTGTAATACATGTGACACAGACCCCGCTGGTACTATAATACAGGTGGTGCAGACCCAGCTGTTACTGTAATACATGTGGCACAGACCCCGCTGTTACTGTAATACATGTGGCACAGACCCCGCTGGTACTATAATACAGGTGGTGCAGACCCCGCTGGTACTATAATACAGGTGGTGCAGACCCCGCTGTTACTGTAATACATGTGACACAGACCCCGCTGTTACTATAATACATGTGGTGCAGACCCCGCTGGTACTATAATACATGTGGCACAGATCCTGCTGGTACTATAATACAGGTGGTGCAGACCCCGCTGTTACTATAATACATGTGGTGCAGACCCCGCTGGTACTATAATACATGTGGCACAGATCCTGCTGGTACTATAATACAAGTGGTACACACCCCGCTGTTACTATAATACATGTGGTGCAGTTCCCGCTGTTACTATAATACAAGTGGCGCAGACCCCGCTATTACTGTAATACATGTGGCACAGACCCCGCTGGTACTATAATACAAGTGGCGCAGACCCCGCTGTTACTGTATTACATATGGCACAGACCCCACTTGTACTATAATACAGGTGGTGCAGACCCCGCTGGTACTATAATACATGTGGCACAGACCCCGCTGGTACTATAATACATGTGGTGCAGTTCCCGCTGTTACTATAATACAGGTGGTACACACCCCGCTGTTACTATAATACATGTGGTGCAGTTCCCGCTGTTACTATAATACAGGTGGTGCAGACCCCGCTGGTACTATAATACAGGTGGTACACACCCCGCTGTTACTATAATACATGTGGTGCAGTTCCCGCTGTTACTATAATACAGGTGGTGCAGACCCCGCTGGTACTGTAATACAAGTGGCACAGACCCCGCTGGTACTATAATACATGTGGCACAGATCCTGCTGGTACTATAATACAGGTGGTGCAGACCCCGCTGGTACTATAATACAGGTGACGCAGGCTCCGCTGTTACTATAATACAGGTGGTGCAGACCCCGCTGGTACTATAATACATGTGGCACAGACCCCGCTGTTACTGTAATACAAGTGGCACAGACCCCGCTGGTACTATAATACAGGTGGTACACACCCCGCTGTTACTGAAATACATGTGACACAGACCCCGCTGGTACTATAATACATGTGGCACAGATCCTGCTGGTACTATAATACAGGTGGTGCAGTCCCCGCTGGTACTATAATACACGTGACGCAGGCTCCGCTGTTACTATAATACAGGTGGTGCAGACCCCGCTGGTACTATAATACAAGTGGCGCAGACCCCGCTGGTACTATAATACAAGTGGCGCAGACCCCGCTGTTACTGTAATACATGTGACACAGACCCCGCTGGTACTATAATACATGTGGTGCAGACCCCGCTGGTACTATAATACATGTGGCACAGATCCTGCTGGTACTATAATACAGGTGGTGCAGACCCCGCTGGTACTATAATACAGGTAACGCAGGCTCCGCTGTTACTATAATACAGGTGGTGCAGACCCCGCTGGTACTATAATACAAGTGGCGCAGACCCCGCTATTACTGTAATACATGTGGCACAGACCCAGCTGGTACTATAATACAAGTGGCGCAGACCCCGCTGTTACTGTATTACATATGGCACAGACCCCACTTGTACTATAATACAGGTGGTGCAGACCCCGCTGGTACTATAATACATGTGGCACAGACCCCGCTGGTACTATAATACATGTGGTGCAGTTCCCGCTGTTACTATAATACAGGTGGTGCAGACCCCGCTGGTACTACAATACAAGTGGCGCAGACCCCGCTGTTACTGTAATACAAGTGGCACAGACCCCGCTGGTACTATAATACAGGTGGTACACACCCCGCTGTTACTATAATACATGTGGTGCAGTTCCCGCTGTTACTATAATACAGGTGGTGCAGACCCCGCTGGTACTACAATACAAGTGGCGCAGACCCCGCTGTTACTGTAATACAAGTGGCACAGACCCCGCTGGTACTATAATACAGGTGGTACACACCCCGCTGTTACTATAATACATGTGGTGCAGTTCCCGCTGTTACTATAATACAGGTGGTGCAGACCCCGCTGGTACTATAATGCAAGTGGCACAGATCCCGCTGTTAATGTAATACAAGTGGCACAGACCCCGCTGCTACTGTAATACATGTGACGCAGACCCCGCTGGTACTATAATACAGGTGGTACAGACCCCGCTGGTACTATAATACAGGTGGCACAGACTCCGCTGTTACTGTATTACAGGTGGTACACACCCCGCTGGTACTATAATACAAGTGGCGAAGACCCCGCTGTTACTGTAATACATGTGGCACAGACCCCGCTGGTACTATAATACATGTGGTGCAGATCCCGCTGTTACTGTAATACAAGTGGCACAGATCCCGCTGTTACTGTAATACAAGTGGCACAGACCCCGCTGCTACTGTAATAAATGTGACGCAGACCCCGCTGGTACTATAATACAGGTGACACAGACCCCGCTGGTACTATAATACATGTGGTGCAGTTCCCGCTGTTACTATAATACAGGTGACACAGACCCCGCTGGTACTATAATACATGTGGTGCAGTTCCCGCTGTTACTATAATACAAGTGGCGCAGACCCCGCTGTTACTGTAATACATGTGGCACAGACCCCGCTGGTACTATAATACAGGTGGCGCAGACCCCGCTGGTACTATAATACAAGTGGCGCAGACCCCGCTGTTACTGTAATACATGTGGCACAGACCCCGCTGGTACTATAATACAGGTGGTGCAGACCCCGCTGGTACTATAATACAAGTGGCGCAGACCCCGCTGTTACTGTAATACATGTGACACAGACCCCGCTGGTACTATAATACAGGTGGTGCAGACTCCGCTGGTACTATAATACATGTGGTGCAGACCCCGCTGGTACTATAATACAAGTGGCGCAGACCCCGCTAATACTGTAATACATGTGGCACAGACCCCGCTGGTACTATAATACAGGTGGCACAGACCCCGCTGTTACTATAATACAGGTGGCACAGACCCCGCTGTTACTGTAATACATGTGGCACAGACCCCGCTGGTACTATAATACAGGTGGCGCAGACCCCGCTGGTACTATAATACAGGTGGCACAGACCCCGCTGTTACTGTAATACAAGTGGCGCAGACCCCGCTGTTACTGTAATACATGTGACGCAGACCCCGCTGGTACTATAATACAAGTGGCGCAGACCCCGCTGTTACTGTAATACATGTGACGCAGACCCCGCTGGTACTATAATACAGGTGGCACAGACCCCGCTGGTACTATAATACAGGTGGCGCAGACCCCGCTGGTACTATAATACAAGTGGCGCAGACCCCGCTGTTACTGTAATACATGTGGTGCAGACCCCGCTGTTACTGTAATACATGTGACACAGACCCCGCTGGTACTATAATACAGGTGGTGCAGACCCCGCTGTTACTGTAATACATGTGACACAGACCCCGCTGGTACTATAATACATGCGGCACAGATCCTGCTGGTACTATAATACAGGTGGTGCAGACCCCGCTGGTACTATAATACAGGTGGTGCAGACCCCGCTGGTACTATAATACAAGTGGCGCAGACCCCGCTGTTACTGTAATACATGTGGTGCAGACTCCGCTGGTACTATAATACATGTGGCACAGACCCCGCTGTTACTGTATTACATGTGACACAGACCCCGCTGGTACTATAATACAGGTGGTGCAGACCCCGCTGGTACTATAATACAGGTGGTGCAGACCCCGCTGGTACTATAATACAAGTGGCACAGACCCCGCTGGTACTATAATACAAGTGGCGCAGACCCCGCTATTACTGTAATACATGTGGCACAGACCCCGCTGGTACTATAATACAGGTGGCACAGACCCCGCTGTTACTATAATACATGTGGCACAGACCCCGCTGTTATTGTAATACATGTGGCACAGACCCCGCTGGTACTATAATACAGGTGGCGCAGACCCCGCTGGTACTATAATACAGGTGACACAGACCCCGCTGTTACTGTAATACATGTGACACAGACCCCGCTGGTACTATAATACAGGTGGCACAGACCCCGCTGTTACTATAATACAGGTGGCACAGACCCCGCTGTTACTATAATACAAGTGGCGCAGACCCCGCTGGTACTATAATACATGTGGCACAGACCCCGCTGTTACTATAATACAGGTGACGCAGGCTCCGCTGTTACTATAATACATGTGGTGCAGACCCCGCTGGTACTATAATACAGGTGGTGCAGACCCCGCTGGTACTATAATACAGGTGGTGCAGACCCCGCTGGTACTATAATACAAGTGGCGCAGACCCCGCTGTTACTGTAATACATGTGACACAGACCCCGCTGGTACTATAATACATGTGACACAGACCCCGCTGTTACTGTAATACATGTGACACAGACCCCGCTGGTACTATAATACATGTGGTGCAGACCCCGCTGTTACTGTAATACAGGTGGTGCAGACCCCGCTGGTACAATAATACAAGTGGCGCAGACCCCGCTGTTACTGTAATACAGGTGGTGCAGACCCCGCTGTTACTGTAATACAGGTGGTACAGACCCCGCTGGTACTGTAATACAGGTGGTGCAGACCCCGCTGTTACTGTTATACAGGTGATGCAGACCCCGCTGGTACTATAATACAGGTGGTACAGACCCCGCTGGTACTGTAATACAGGTGGTGCAGACCCCGCTGGTACTGTAATACAGGTGGTGCAGACCCCGCTGGTACTATAATACAGGTGGCGCACTGCTCATTCACTCCGGCAGCCTCCCATGTCACAGCTACCGGCTGGCAGCCGCCGCACCCGTGTCACTCCTCACACTGGTGCCCATTCCTGCACTGAGCGCACCCCCAGCACGTTGGGCACACAGCTGGGCTCCCGAGTCCCCTACAGGTGAGTCTCCGCTCTTTGGCAGTCACTTATCCTCTCACTGACCGCCAGGCTCTCCCACCTCCTGTAAAATGTATAAAGTACATTGCAGGACACACATTACAGCTGTAATGGATATATAGCTAATGTTCTATCACCCCAGAGAGAGGGCGCCGTGTAGATATTAGTTACTGTCCGAGGTAAGTGTATAAAATATATACAAATCCAATACTGACTAGAAAAAATATATAACCGTGCATAATGTATTAATAACATGAGCAGTGTTCAGTTACCTGCAAAGAAATAAGCGATTTTTCTCTATCGTCCTAGTGGATGCTGGGGTTCCTGAAAGGACCATGGGGAATAGCGGCTCCGCAGGAGACAGGGCACAAAAAGTAAAGCTTTTCCAGATCAGGTGGTGTGCACTGGCTCCTCCCCCTATGACCCTCCTCCAGACTCCAGTTAGATTTTTGTGCCCGGCCGAGAAGGGTGCAATCTAGGTGGCTCTCCTAAAGAGCTGCTTAGAAAAAGTTTAGCTTAGGTTTTTTATTTTACAGTGAGTCCTGCTGGCAACAGGATCACTGCAACGAGGGACTGAGGGGAGAAGAAGTGAACTCACCTGCGTGCAGGATGGATTGGCTTCTTGGCTACTGGACATCAGCTCCAGAGGGACGATCACAGGTACAGCCTGGATGGTCACCGGAGCCGCGCCGCCGGCCCCCTTGCAGATGCTGAAGTCAGAAGAGGTCCAAAATCGGCGGCTGAAGACTCCTGCAGTCTTCTAAAGGTAGCGCACAGCACTGCAGCTGTGCGCCATTTTCCTCTCCGCACACTTCACACGCAGTCACTGAGGGTGCAGGGCGCTGGGGGGGGGCGCCCTGGGAGGCAAATGTAACCTATATAAAGGCTAAAAATACCTCACATATAGCCCCCAGAGGCTATATGGAGATATTTAACCCCTGCCTGGATTCACTAAATAGCGGGAGACGAGCCCGCCAAAAAAGGGGCGGGGCCTATCTCCTCAGCACACGGCGCCATTTCCTCTCACAGCTCCGCTGGTCAGGACGGCTCCCAGGTCTCTCCCCTGCACTGCACTACAGAAACAGGGTAAAACAGAGAGGGGGGGCAAATTTATGGCGATATTTTTATATATATAAAGCAGCTATAAGGGAGCACTTATTATAAGGCTATCCCTGTTATATATATAGCGCTTTTGGTGTGTGCTGGCAAACTCTCCCTCTGTCTCCCCAAAGGGCTAGTGGGTCCTGTCTTCGTTAGGAGCATTCCCTGTGTGTCTGCTGTGTGTCGGTACGTGTGTGTCGACATGTATGAGGACGATATTGGTGTGGAGGCGGAGCAATTGCCAAATATGAGGATGTCACCCCCTAGGGAGTCGACACCAGAATGGATGCCTTTATTTATGGAACTACGGGATAGTGTCAACACGCTAAAGCAGTCGTTTGACGACATGAGACGGCCGGACAATCAATTAGTGCCTGTCCAGGCGACTCAAACACCGTCAGGGGCTGTAAAACGCCCTTTGCCTCAGTCGGTCGACACAGACCCAGACACAGGCACTGACTCCAGTGGGGACGGTGACGAATCAACCGTATTTTCCAGTAGGGCCACACGTTATATGATTTTGGCAATGAAGGAGGCGTTACATTTAGCTGATACTACAGGTACCACTAAACAGGGTATTATGTGGGGTGTGAAAAAACTACCTATAGTTTTTCCTGAATCAGAAGAATTAAATGACGTGTGTAATGAAGCGTGGGTTGCTCCTGATAAAAAGCTGAAAATTTCAAAGAAATTATTGGCATTATACCCTTTCCCGCCAGAGGTTAGGGAGCGCTGGGAAACATCTCCTAGGGTGGACAAGGCGCTAACACGCTTATCTAAACAAGTGGCGTTACCCTCTCCTGAGACGGCCGCACTTAAAGATCCATCAGATAGGAGGATGGAAAATATCCAAAAAAGTATATACACACATGCAGGTGTTATACTACGACCAGCTATAGCGACTGCCTGGATGTGCAGTGCTGGGGTAGTTTGGTCAGAGTCCCTGATTGAAAATATTGATACCCTGGACAGGGACAATATTTTACTGTCGTTAGAACAAATAAAGGATGCATTTCTTTATATGCGTGATGCACAGAGGGATATCTGCACACTGGCATCACGGGTAAGTGCTATGTCCATTTCGGCCAGAAGAGCTTTATGGACGCGACAGTGGACAGGCGATGCGGATTCAAAACGGCATATGGAAGTTTTGCCGTATAAAGGGGAGGAGTTATTTGGAGTCGGTCTATCAGATTTGGTGGCCACGGCTACAGCCGGGAAATCCACCTTTCTACCTCAAGTCACTCCCCAACAGAAAAAGGCACCGACTTTTCAACCGCAGCCCTTTCGTTCCTTTAAAAATAAGAGAGCAAAGGGCTATTCATATCTGCCACGAGGCAGAGGTCGAGGGAAGAGACAGCAACAGGCAGCTCCTTCCCAGGAACAGAAGCCCTCCCCGGCTTCTACAAAAGCCTCAGCATGACGCTGGGGCTTCTCAAGCGGACTCGGGGACGGTGGGCGGTCGTCTCAAAAATTACAGCGCGCAGTGGGCTCACTCGCAAGTAGATCCCTGGATCCTGCAGATAATATCTCAGGGGTACAGGTTGGAATTAGAGACAGATCCACCTCGCCGTTTCCTGAAGTCTGCTTTACCAACATCCCCCTCCGAAAGGGAGACGGTTTTGGAAGCCATTCACAAGCTGTACTCTCAGCAGGTGATAGTCAAGGTACCTCTTCTACAACAAGGGAAGGGGTATTATTCCACTCTTTTTGTGGTACCGAAGCCGGATGGCTCGGTAAGGCCTATTCTAAATCTGAAGTCCTTGAACCTGTACATAAAGAAGTTCAAGTTCAAAATGGAGTCACTCAGAGCAGTGATAGCGAACCTGGAAGAGGGGGATTTTATGGTATCCTTGGACATCAAGGATGCGTATCTCCACGTTCCAATTTACCCCTCACACCAGGGGTACCTCAGGTTCGTTGTACAAAACTGTCACTATCAGTTTCAGACGCTGCCGTTCGGATTGTCCACGGCACCTCGGGTCTTTACAAAGGTAATGGCCGAGATGATGATTCTTCTTCGAAGAAAAGGCATATTAATTATCCCATACTTGGACGATCTCCTAATAAGAGCAAGGTCCAGAGAACAGCTAGAGATGGGATTAGCACTGTCTCAAGAAGTGCTAAAACAGCACGGGTGGATTCTGAATATTCCAAAATCCCAGTTAATGCCGACAACTCGTCTGCTGTTCCTAGGGATGATTCTGGACACGGTTCAGAAAAAGGTTTTTCTCCCGGAGGAAAAAGCCAAGGAGTTATCCGAGCTTGTCAGGAACCTCCTAAAACCAGGAAAGGTGTCTGTACATCAATGCACAAGAGTCCTGGGAAAAATGGTGGCTTCTTACGAAGCAATTCCATTCGGCAGATTCCACGCAAGAATTTTCCAAAGGGATCTGTTGGACAAATGGTCAGGGTCGCATCTTCAGATGCACCTGCGGATAACCCTGTCTCCAAGGACAAGGGTGTCTCTTCTGTGGTGGTTGCAGAGTGCTCATCTATTGGAGGGCCGCAGATTCGGCATACAGGATTGGATCCTGGTGACCACGGACGCCAGCCTGAGAGGCTGGGGAGCAGTCACACAAGGAAGAAACTTCCAGGGAGTATGGACGAGCCTGGAAACGTCTCTTCACATAAACATTCTGGAACTAAGAGCAATCTACAATGCTCTAAGCCAGGCAGAACCTCTGCTTCAGGGAAAACCGGTGTTGATCCAGTCGGACAACATCACGGCAGTCGCCCATGTGAACAGACAGGGCGGCACAAGAAGCAGGAGTGCAATGGCAGAAGCTGCAAGGATTCTTCGCTGGGCAGAGAATCATGTGATAGCACTGTCAGCAGTGTTCATCCCGGGAGTGGACAACTGGGAAGCAGACTTCCTCAGCAGACACGATCTTCACCCGGGAGAGTGGGGACTTCATCCAGAAGTCTTCCACATGCTGGTAACCCGTTGGGAAAGACCAATGGTGGACATGATGGCGTCTCGCCTCAACAAAGAACTGGACAGGTATTGCGCCAGGTCAAGAGATCCGCAGGCAATAGCTGTGGACGCGCTGGTAACGCCTTGGGTGTACCAGTCGGTGTATGTGTTTCCTCCTCTGCCTCTCATACCAAAAGTATTGAGAATTATACGACAAAGAGGCGTAAGAACGATACTAGTGGTTCCGGATTGGCCAAGAAGGACTTGGTATCCGGAACTTCAAGAGATGATCACGGAAGATCCGTGGCCTCTACCTCTAAGGAGGGACTTGCTTCAGCAGGGTCCCTGTCTGTTTCAAGACTTACCGCGGCTGCGTTTGACGGCATGGCGGTTGAACGCCGGATCCTAAAGGAAAAAGGCATGCCGGAAGAAGTCATTCCTACTTTGATTAAAGCAAGGAAGGAAGTAACCGTGCAACATTATCACCGAATTTGGCGAAAATATGTTGCGTGGTGCGAAGATCGGAGTGCTCCGACGGAGGAATTTCAACTGGGTCGATTCCTACATTTCCTGCAATCAGGATTGTCTATGGGTCTCAAATTGGGATCTATTAAGGTTCAAATTTCGGCCCTGTCGATTTTCTTTCAAAAAGAATTGGCTTCAGTCCCTGAAGTCCAGACCTTTGTTAAGGGAGTGCTGCATATACAGCCTCCTGTGGTGCCTCCAGTGGCACCGTGGGATCTCAATGTGGTTTTGGACTTTCTAAAATCTCATTGGTTTGAACCACTAAAAAAGGTGGATTTGAAATATCTCACATGGAAAGTGACCATGCTTCTAGCCCTGGCTTCGGCCAGGAGAGTGTCAGAACTGGCAGCTTTATCTTACAAAAGCCCATATCTGATTTTCCATTCGGACAGGGCAGAACTGCGGACTCGTCCGCATTTTCTCCCTAAGGTGGTGTCAGCATTTCATCTGAACCAGCCTATTGTAGTGCCTGCGGCTACAAGTGACTTGGAGGACTCCAAGTTACTGGACGTTGTCAGAGCATTAAAAATATATATTGCAAGGACAGCTGGAGTCAGAAAATCTGACTCGTTGTTTATATTGTATGCACCCAACAAGATGGGTGCTCCTGCGTCTAAGCAGACGATTGCTCGTTGGATCTGTAGCACAATCCAATTTGCACATTCTGTGGCAGGCCTGCCACAGCCTAAATCTGTAAAGGCCCACTCCACAAGGAAGGTGGGCTCATCTTGGGCGGCTGCCCGAGGGGTCTCGGCATTACAACTTTGCCGAGCAGCTACGTGGTCAGGGGAGAACACGTTTGTAAAATTTTACAAATTTGATACTCTGGCTAAGGAGGACCTGGAGTTCTCTCATTCGGTGCTGCAGAGTCATCCGCACTCTCCCGCCCGTTTGGGAGCTTTGGTATAATCCCCATGGTCCTTTCAGGAACCCCAGCATCCACTAGGACGATAGAGAAAATAAGATTTTACTTACCGATAAATCTATTTCTCGGAGTCCGTAGTGGATGCTGGGCGCCCATCCCAAGTGCGGATTATCTGCAATAATTGTACATAGTTATTGTTAACAAATTCGGGTTATTGTTGAAGGAAGCCATCTTTCAGAGGCTCCGCTGTTATCATACTGTTAACTGGGTTTAGATCACAAGTTGTACGGTGTGATTGGTGTGGCTGGTATGAGTCTTACCCGGGATTCAAAATCCTCCCTTATTGTGTACGCTCGTCCGGGCACAGTACCTAACTGGAGTCTGGAGGAGGGTCATAGGGGGAGGAGCCAGTGCACACCACCTGATCTGGAAAAGCTTTACTTTTTGTGCCCTGTCTCCTGCGGAGCCGCTATTCCCCATGGTCCTTTCAGGAACCCCAGCATCCACTACGGACTCCGAGAAATAGATTTATCGGTAAGTAAAATCTTATTTTCCCGATGTTCCTTCTTTTTCCGGCTATGCAGTTAGGTCATCTGAAGAAAAAAAAAAGAAAAATCTCTAGGAAACACAGAGGTTAGTGAAATCTGTTTTCTGTAGAGACAGTCCTATTTCCGGACGGGGCTGTTGTCGTGAATTTTGCTTCGCCTGCCGTTCTAGGTGCTGGAATGGAGCTCTGACTGCCCGATCCCTTTATTCCAGTTACTGCAATAAATGTTAAAGTGGTAGTGAGTCGCAGTATCATGGTTCTGCCTACAAGGGAATTTTTATTTATATCTTTCCCAATACACAGGGTTTCACAATAGTGAAAAAGACATCCGGGGAGTGTTAGACATCCAGCAGCCTTCCCCATGTGTCAGGAGGATTGAGCAGGACCCAGAGCTCCATCACGGTGCCTCCACCTCACTCACTGATACATGAGAGACACAATGAGCAGAAGATCCTGGAACTCATCAACAAGATCATTCAGCTGCTGACTGGAGAGGTGACTGCTGGGAGTGGGGCATTATACAGTAACACCAGGGGACGTGTCTGGGTAATGACTGGAGAGGTGACTGCTGGGAATGGGGCATTATACAGTAACACCAGTGGATGTGTCTGGGTGATGACTGGAAAAGTGACTGCTGGGAATGGGGCATTATACAGTAACACCAGGGGATGTGTCTGGGTGATGACTGGTAAGGTGACTGCTGGGAATGGGACATTATACAGTAACACCGGGGGATGTGTCTGGGTGATGACTGGATAGGTGACTGCTGGGAATGGGACATTATACAGTAACACCAAAGGATGTGTCTGGGTGATGACTGGTAAGGTGACTGCTGGGAATGGGACATTATACAGTAACACCAGGGGATGTGTCTGGGTGATGACTGGTAAGGTGACTGCTGGGAATGGGACATTATACAGTAACACCAGGGGACGTGTCTGGGTGATGACTGGTAAGGTGACTGCTGGGAATGGGACATTATACAGTAACACCGGGGGATGTGTCTGGGTGATGACTGGAGAGGTGACTGCTGGGAATGGGACATTATACAGTAACACCAGGGGATGTGTCTGGGTGATGACTGGAGGGGTGACTGTTGGGAATGGGACATTATACAGTAACACCAGGGGATGTGTCTGGGTGATGACTGGAGAGGTGACTGCTGGGAATGGGACATTATACAGTAACACCAGGGGATGTGTCTGGGTGATGACTGGAGAGGTGACTGCTGGGAATGGGACATTATACAGTAACACCAGGGGATGTGTCTGGGTGATGACTGGAGAGGTGGCTGCTGGGAATGGGGTATTATACAGTAACACCAGGGGACGTGTCTGGGTGATGACTGGAGAGGTGGCTGCTGGGAATGGGACATTATACAGTAACACCAGGGGATGTGTCTGGGTGATGACTGGAGAGGTGACTGCTGGGAATGGGACATTATACAGTAACACCAGGGGACGTGTCTGGGTGATGACTGGAGAGGTGACTGCTGGGAATGGGACATTATACAGTAACACCGGGGGATGTGTCTGGGTGATGACTGGAGAGGTGACTGCTGGGAATGGGACATTATACAATAACACCAGGGGATGTGTCTGGGTGATGACTGGAGAGGTGACTGCTGGGAATGGGACATTGTACAGTAACACCAGGGGATGTGTCTGGATGATGACTGTATCACTGTGTGTGTCAGGTGCCTATAAGGTGTGAGGATGTCACTGTCTATGTCTCCATGCAGGAGGGGGAGTATATAGAGGAACACAGGGGTCTGTACAAGGACGTGATGATGGAGAATCACCGGCCCCTCACATCACTGGGTAAGAGGAGACTGTCATGTATTGTACAGGGGAGAGCAGGTATGGGGGCCCCTATATACACACATCACCTGATAATCACATATATACACTGTACTCAGTCACTGTGTGTCTCCTACAGATGGGCCCAGTAACAGAGATACCCCAGAGAGATGTCCCCGTCCTCTGTATTCCCAGGATTGTACAGAGGAGAATCACAGGATCCCACAGGAGGACCAGGTAGGTGGGATCTAGGATTTCTTCAAATATCAAAAATAACAAAGCAACTTTTCACTATATAATCTATAGAACATCAGTGTGTGTCTTATTCACTAATATTCTACTGTTTAATCTCTATTTATGAAATGAACCATTATTAAAGTGTCATTTTCTGCAGCAGGGTACACTGGTATTCCCCAGGGAATAACATTGGGGTGTAGAGTTGGATCTTGATCTGAGTCACCAACAGGCTAAAGCTTTGACTGTTCCCAGGATGCCTTGCAACGCCTCCTCTATATCCCCGCCTCCAGGCACTGGAGCTCAGTTTGTAAATTGGTGCCAGCAGTGCAGGCAGCAAACAGGGAGGGCTGCACTAGGCAGCCCTAATAAGAGCTTTTCTGACAAGAAAGGAGACTTCAAGGGTCGCAGCACAGGCACTAGTTTCTATATGTCACACTGATATATCATGCTGCGGTTCCCTCACCTCCCCCAGCGGCGCTGTATACTCCCGCGCCCTGGTTGCCGGGTACTTACAGCAGAGGCGCTTCGGTCCCTTCAGGCACACATACCGCCGCTGCTCTCCTGGATCGTGTGGCCGCATCATCAGGAGGAGGTAAGAGGGTCACCCAGGCTGGACACGCAGAAATCGTGTACTGGAGCGGTCTACGGAGACGGACCGCACCCCTGGCGTGGACACTGTGGCCGTGCAGGGACCCCTCTATATCCACCAGGGCAAGGGGCACAGGTCGTATTTACTAAAATCCAGCAGAGGGGATAAGACGCTGACCTGTAGCCCCTCCCACAGCCCCAGGTGCCATTTAGAGTAAATGTTCCCTCCCTGGAGCTGCATCTCTCTCTCTCTCTCTCCCTGGCAGCGTTTGGGCGCCATTACACAGAGCTGCGCTGATTCTGGAACTGCTGGGCGATGCCTCCTCTGTAAAGCCGCCTGTCTCATCAGCACTGTGCATTTACAGGACACTTAAGTATTCTACATGTCGTTTAGACAATGTTAGTTAAGAACAAGTGCATAACTACAGGGATAGTTAGTACAAGTATTATGTGATATACATCCAGTGTTTACTGTGCATTGTTATATCTGTATACATACATAGCTTTTTTTTAGTATTGCTAGTCAGGTGCAGTTTTATTGTTGTGTGTAATATTTTCTGCATTGTACATGTGACTGTGTGTGCCAATAGCTGCTGTGTGGTTCCTATTCCGTGAATCCCACACATATTGCTATCCCTATATTCTGTACCCTGAGGGGGGCTACGTGCGTCAGGTTTATATATATATATATATATATATATATATTTCTCTATCGTCCTAGTGGATGCTGGGGTTCCTGAAAGGACCATGGGGAATAGCGGCTCCGCAGGAGACAGGGCACAAAAAGTAAAGCTTTAGGATCAGGTGGTGTGCACTGGCTCCTCCCCCTATGACCCTCCTCCAAGCCTCAGTTAGATTTTTGTGCCCGGCCGAGAAGGGTGCAATCTAGGTGGCTCTCCTAAAGAGCTGCTTAGAAAAGTTTAGCTTAGGTTTTTTATTTTACAGTGAGTCCTGCTGGCAACAGGATCACTGCAACGAGGGACTTAGGGGAGAAGAAGTGAACTCACCTGCGTGCAGGATGGATTGGCTTCTTTGGCTACTGGACATTAGCTCCAGAGGGACGATCACAGGTACAGCCTGGATGGTCACCGGAGCCTCGCCGCCGGCCCCCTTGCAGATGCTGAAACGAGAAGAGGTCCAGAATCGGCGGCAGAAGACTCCTCAGTCTTCTTAAGGTAGCGCACAGCACTGCAGCTGTGCGCCATTTCCTCTCAGCACACTTCACACGGCAGTCACTGAGGGTGCAGGGCGCTGGGAGGGGGGCGCCCTGGGAGGCAAATGAAAACCTTTTTTGGCTAAAAATACCTCACATATAGCCTCCGGGGGCTATATGGAGATATTTAACCCCTGCCAGAATCCATTAAAGAGCGGGAGACGAGCCCGCCGAAAAAGGGGCGGGGCCTATCTCCTCAGCACACAGCGCCATTTTCCCTCACAGAAAGGCTGGAGGGAAGGCTCCCAGGCTCTCCCCTGCACTGCACTACAGAAACAGGGTTAAACAGAGAGGGGGGGCACTAATTTGGCGTTAGAAATATATAAAAGATGCTATAAGGGAAAACACTTATATAAGGTTGTCCCTATATAATTATAGCGTTTTTGGTGTGTGCTGGCAAACTCTCCCTCTGTCTCTCCAAAGGGCTAGTGGGTCCTGTCCTCTATCAGAGCATTCCCTGTGTGTGTGCTGTGTGTCGGTACGTGTGTGTCGACATGTATGAGGACGATGTTGGTGAGGAGGCGGAGCAATTGCCTGTAATGGTGATGTCACTCTCTAGGGAGTTGACACCGGAATGGATGGCTTATTTAGGGAATTACGTGATAATGTCAACACGCTGCAAGGTCGGTTGACGACATGAGACGGCCGACAAACAATTAGTACCGGTCCAGACGTCTCAGAAACACCGTCAGGGGTTTTTAAAACGCCCGTTTACTTTAGTCGGTCGACACAGACACAGACACGGACACTGAATCCAGTGTCGACGGTGAATAAACAAACGTATTCCTTATTAGGGCCACACGTTAAGGGCAATGAAGGAGGTGTTACATATTTCTGATACTACAAGTACCACAAAAGAGGGTATTATGTGGGATGTGAAAAAACTACCGTAGTTTTTCCTGAATCAGATAAATTAAATGAAGTGTGTGATGATGCGTGGGTTCCCCCCGATAGAAAATTATGGGCGGTATACCCTTTCCCGCCAGAAGTTAGGGCGCGTTGGGAAACACCCCTTAGGGTGGATAAGGCGCTCACACGCTTATCAAAACAAGTGGCGGTACCGTCTATAGATAGGGCCGTCCTCAAGGAGCCAGCTGACAGGAGGCTGGAAAATATCATAAAAAGTATATACACACATACTGGTGTTATACTGCGACCAGCGATCGCCTCAGCCTGGATGTGCAGAGCTGGGGTGGCTTGGTCGGATTCCCTGACTAAAAATATTGATACCCTTGACAGGGACAGTATTTTATTGACTATAGAGCATTTAAAGGATGCATTTTCTATATATGCGAGATGCACAGAGGGATATTTGCACTCTGGCATCAAGAGTAAGTGCGATGTCCGTATCTGCCAGAAGATGTTTATGGACACGACAGTGGTCAGGTGATGCAGATTCCAAACGGCACAAAGGTGTATTGCCGTATAAAGGAAGAGGAGTTATTTGGGGTCGGTCCATCGGACCTGGTGGCCACGGCAACTGCTGGAAAATCCACCGTTTTTACCCTAAGTCACATCTCTGCAGAAAAAGACACCGTCTTTTCAGCCTCAGTCCTTTCGTCCCTATAAGAGTCATATCTGCCCAGGGATAGAGGAAAGGGAAGAAGACTGCAGCAGGCAGCCCATTCCCAGGAACAGAAGCGTTCCACCGCTTCTGCCAAGCTCTCAGCATGACGCTGGGACCGTACAGGACCCCTGGATCCTACATGTAGTATCCCAGGGGTACAGATTGGAATGTCGAGACGTTTCCCCTTCGCAGGCTCCTGAAGTCTGGTTTACCAAGGTCTCCCTCCGACAAGGAGGCAGTATGGGAAACAATTCACAAGCTGTATTCCCAGCAGGTGATAATCAAATTACCCCTCCTACAACAAGAAAAGGGGTATTATTCCACATTATATTGTGGTACTGAAGCCAGAAGGCTAGGTGAGACCTATTCTAAATCTAAAAAAATTTGAACACTTACAAAGGTTCAAATCAAGATGGAGTCACTCAGAGCAGTGATAACAAACCAGGAAGAAGGGGACTATATAGTGTCCCGAGACATCAGGGATGCTTACCTCCATGTCCAAAATTTGCCCTTCTCACTAAGGGTACCTCAGGTTCGTGGTACAGAACTGTCACTATCAGTTTCAGACGCTGCCGTTTGGATTGTCCACGGCACCCCGGGTCTTTACCAAGGTAATGGCCGAAATGATGATTCTTCTTCGAAGAAAAGGCGTCTTAATTATCCCTTACTTGGACGATCTCCTGATAAGGGCAAAGTCCAGGGAACAGTTGGAGGTCGGAGTAGCACTATCTCGGATACTGCTACAACAGCACGGGTGGATTCTAAATACTCCAAAATCGCAGCTGATCCCGACGACAAGTCTGCTGTGCCTAGGGATGATTCTGGACACAGTCCAGAAAAAGGTGTTTCTCCCGGAAGAGAAAGCCAGGGAGTTATCCGAGCTAGTCAGGAACCTCCTAAAATCAGTGCATCATTGCACAAGGGTCCTGGTAAAGATGGTGACTTCCTACGAAGCAATTTCATTCGGCAGATTTCACGCAAAAATTTTTCAGTGGGATCTGCTGGACAAATGGTCCGGATCGCATCTTCAGATGCATCAGCGGATAACCCTATATCCAAGGACAAGGGTGTCTCTCCTGTGGTGGTTACAGAGTGCTCATCTTCTAGAGGGCCGCAGATTCGGCATTCAGGATTGGATGCTGGTGACCACGGAGGCCAGCCCGAGAGGCTGGGGAGCAGTCACACAAGGAAAAAATTTCCAGGGAGTGTAATCAAGTCTGGAGACTTTTCTCCACATAAATATACTGGAGCTAAGGGTAAATTTATAATACTCTAAGCTTAGCAAGACCTCTGCTTCAAGGTCAGCCGGTATTGATCCAGTGGGAAAAACATCACGGCAGTCGCCCACGTAAATAGACAGGGCGACACAAGAAGCAGGAGGGCAATGGCAAAAACTGCAAGGACTTTTCGCTGGGCGGAAAATCATGTGATAGCACTGTCAGCAGTGTTTCATTCCGGGAATGGAAACTGGGAAGCAGACTTCCTCAGCAGGCACGACCTCCACCCGGCAGAGTGGAAACTTCATCGGGAAGTTTTCCACATGATTGTAAACCGTTGGGAAATACCAAAGGTGGACATGATGGCGTCCCGTCTGAACAAAAAACGGGACAGGTATTGCGCCAGGTTAAGAGACCCTCAGGCAATAGCTGTGGACGTTCTGGTAACACCATGGATGTACCAGTCGGTGTATGTGTTCCATCCTCTGCTTCTCATACCTAAGGTACTGAGACTTATAAGACGTAGAGGAGTAAGAACTATACTCATGGCTCCGGATTGGCCAAGAAGGACTTGGTACCCGGAACTTCAAGAGATGCTCACAGAGGACTTATGGCCTCTGCCGCTAAGAAGGGACTTGTTTCAGCAAGTACCATGTCTGTTCCAAGACTTACCGCAGCTGCGTTTGACGGCATGGCGGTGGAACGCCGGATCCTAAGGGAAAAAGGCATTCCGGAAGAGGTCATTCCTACCCTGGTCAAAGCCAGAAAGGAGGTGACCGCACAACATTATCACCACATGTGGCAAAAATATGTTGCGTGGTGTGAGGCCAGAAAGGCCCCACGAAGAAATTTCAACTCGGTCGATTCCTGCATTTCCTGCAAACAGGAGTGTCTATGGGCCTCAAATTGGGGTCCATTAAGGTTCAAATTTCGGCCCTGTCGATTTTCTTCCAGAAAGAAGTGGCTTCAGTTCCTGAAGTCCAGAAGTTTGTCAAGGGAGTATTGCATATACAACCCCCTTTTGTGCCTCCAGTGGCACTGTGGGATCTCAACGTAGTTCTGGGATTCCTCAAATCACATTGGTTTAAAACCAGTCAAATCTGTGGATTTGAAGCATCTCACATGAAAAGTGACCATGCTCTTGGCCCTGGCCTGGACCAGGCGAGTGTCAAATTGGTGGTTTTTTTCTCAAAAAAGCCCATATCTGGTTGTCCATTTGGACAGGGCAGAGCTGCGGACTCGTCCCCAGTTCTCTCCCTAAGGTGGTGTCAGTGTTTCACCTGAACCAGCTTATTTTGGTGCCTTGCGCCTACTAGGGACTTGGAGGACTCCAGGTTGCTAGATGTTGTCAGGGCCCTGTAAATATAGGTTCCAGGACGGCTGGAGTCAGGAAAACTGACTTGCTGTTATCCTGTATGCACCCAACAAACTGGGTGCTCTTGCTTCTAAGCAGACTATTGCTAGTTGGATGTGTAATACAATTCAGCTTGCACATTCTGTGGCAGGCCTGCCACAGCCAAAATATGTAAATGCCCATTCCACAAGGAAGGTGGGCTTATCTTGGGCGGCTGCCCGAGGGGTCTCGGCTTTACAACTTTGCCGAGCGGCTATTTAGTCAGGGGCAAACACGTTGGTAAAATCCTACAAATTTGATACCCTGGCTAAGGAGGACCTGGAGTTCTCTCATTCGGTGCTGCAGAGTCATCCGCACTCTCCCGCCCGTTTGGGAGCTTTGGTATTATCCCCATGGTCCTTTCAGGAACCCCAGCATCCACTAGGACGATAGAGAAAATAAGAATTTACTTACCGATAATTCTATTTCTCGGAGTCCGTAGTGGATGCTGGGCGCCCATCCCAAGTGCGGATTATCTGCAATACTTGTACATAGTTACAAAAATCGGGTTATTATTGTCGTGAGCCATCTTTTCAGAGGCTCCGCTGTTATCATACTGTTAACTGGGTTCAGATCACAGGTTGTACAGTGTGATTGGTGTGGCTGGTATGAGTCTTACCCGGGATTCAAAATCCTTCCTTATTGTGTACGCTCGTCCGGGCACAGTATCCTAACTGAGGCTTGGAGGAGGGTCATAGGGGGAGGAGCCAGTGCACACCACCTGATCCTAAAGCTTTACTTTTTGTGCCCTGTCTCCTGCGGAGCCGCTATTCCCCATGGTCCTTTCAGGAACCCCAGCATCCACTACGGACTCCGAGAAATAGAATTATCGGTAAGTAAATTCTTATTATAATATATATATATATAGTATTTCACAGGATATACTACCTTGGTATTTTTCTCTGTGTATTTCAGTCACCATATACCACTTAAATCCTCTGTTTGTGTTCTGTATTTGCAGTCACACTCCACAGGGTTTTTTTGTCAGGTACTGTGTCTGGCTATATTGCACTGTTACGCCCTAAGGCTACGTTTCCAAATAATGTCTGCTACACAGGGCGGGAGATCCGTGGCTGATGCCGCGGATTTATTTGAGGAAAATATTCCAGCTGAGGGTCCAGGTAACGGTGGTTCTGTACTCCTCAGTCAGCCTGCAGCACCGCTGGCACACCAAGACCCACTTTGGGCTGCTTTTTCTAATATGCTGACTACGCTAGTAATGAGACTTGCGCCCCCCGTGGGACCTCCTGTGCCATTACAGCCACATATTGTCCCTGCAGTTAATCCGCCATAGGCAGATACTCTTTCAACTCAGTTACAGCAATGAAATCAGTCTTTGGTTAAACAAAAACCTAACACTCGCAATCTTAGGACCAAAGGGTCATCTAAGCGGGCCATTACTTCCTGACAATCCACGCATGTTTCGGATACTTCATCCGATGAAGATGGCGTATACACTGACCCCTCAGACACTGATGCAGATGCTTCGGGTGGGGGGGGAATCTGACCCTCCAGATACGTCTAAGAAACCTGATAAGTTCAAACGTCAGAAGGTCACTAAATTAGTCTTACCACATTCTGACCACTAAGTTGACATACGTCAGGAATCCTGGGCGTCTCCAGGAAAGAAATTCTCCCTAAGAAGATACTAGCTCGTTATCTCCTCACTGCAAAGTTAAGTAAAAATTGGGAAACACTGCCTCCGGTGGACTCGCATGTTGCTCGTCTGGTGGTGTCATCTTCTCTGCCTACTGCTCTGTCACTACCGTCGCCTCTCTGAAGGAACCGATGGATAAGCGTGTGGAGGGTTACTTGAAGTCTATTTACACTCTCGCAGGTGCTGTGCATAGACCCACTATAGCGGCTTCTTGGGCTGCAAAGACTATTGAAGCTCTGGGTTCAAGAAGTTGAAGCAGAGCTACCTTCTAATTTTTCTTATAATGCCAGACAGTGTCTCTCATATATCATCACAGCCTCTCATTACATTCAGGATGCGGCCCCTGATGCCGGTGTCTTGGCAGCCAAAGCATCTTCTACATCCATTCTGGCTCGCCGGATTCTGTGGTTGCGGTCCTGGTTGGTGGTCTGGACTCTAAAAAGACCTTGGATGTTATTCCTTTTAAGGGAGACATCCTTTTTGGGGAAGATCTGAACAAGATTGTTGCTGACTTAGCATCTACTAAGATTGCATGTCTGCCGAGTACTAATCCTTCGATTCCGAAGGCTAAGAGTACCACCTTTCATTCCTTTAGACCTCCAAGTAAAACAAAGGGTCAGGCGTACCCGAAACAGGCTCGCTCTTCCAAAACCTCTAAGCTCAAACCTAAACATTTCTGGGCTGCCCGTCAGGCTGCTTCTAAACCAGACAAGCCTGCTGCATGACGGGGCGGGCCTCCCGCCTGGGGGATCCCAGGGTGGGAGGCCGACTTCTACGGTTTGGCCAGGTATGGTTACAGACCACTTCAGATGCCTGGGTAAGGGAAGTTGTCACTCACGGATTAGCCATCTCTTTCAAGAAACGTCCCCCTCGGACAAATATCCCTCCGGATCTGGTGAAAGCAAAAACTGTCCATGTGGTGGTACAATCCCTCCTAGAAACAGGAGTGATAGTGCTGGTGCCTGTGGCTCAGAGAGGCAGGGGTTACTATTCAACGTTGTTCCTAGTTCCGAAACCGAACGGTTCCTCCCGGCCCATTCTCAACCTCAAGTCTTTGAACAAATTTGTGAAGGTATAGAAGTTCCGTATGGAAACTCTTCGCTCTATTGTTCTGGCCTTGGAGCCCATGAACTATATGGTATCCCTGGACATACAGGATGCTTACCTACATAAACCTATTGCCATGTCGCATCAGCAATACCTGCGGTTTGCTATTGGCAACCTACATTATCAATTCCAGGCCTTCCCTCTTGGACTGACCATGGCTCCGCGAGTCTTCACCAAGGTCATGGCGGTTATGACGGCTCTGCTCTGCCATCAGGGTATCAGGATCCTACCGTATCTTGATGACTTGTTGATCCTGGCGAACTCCCCCGAGGTTCTCCTCCATCATCTGAAACTGACGGTCCAATTCCTGCAAGCCCACGCGTGGCTTATCAACTGGAAGAAATTATCCCTGATCCCTGCTCAGAGCGTGGCTCATCTGGGGCATTATGGACACACACAACCAACGGTTATTCTTGTCTCCAGAGAAGGTCCTGAAGCTTCAGGACAGGATAAGATGCTTCCTTTCTTGTCCGCGAGTGTCAGTACACTCGACGATGCAAGTACTAGGACTCACTGTGTCGGCTTTCAACATGGTAGAGTACACTCAATTTCACACTCGTCCTCTGCAGGAGCTAATCCTTGACGGCCTGCCTCGCCGGATCAGATCTCACATGATCTCCTTGACTCTGTAAGTTCGTTTGTCACTGAGCTGGTGGCTACAGGACCAACAATTGAGCAGGGGTCATTCCTTCTGGATCTCCAACTGGGTCCTTCTAACAACAGATGCCAGTCTGCTGGGTTGGGGCGCTGTGTTGGAGCAACACTCTCTTCAGGGTCGGTGGACCAGGGAGGATTCTCTCCACCCGATAAATATTCTGGAGTTGTGGGCAGTGTTCAATGCTTTGAAACTGGCAATGTCTCTGGTACAGAACAGGCCTGTTTAAGTACAGTCAGACCATGGTTGCGTACATAAATCATTAAGGCGGCACTCAAAGCTCATGGCAATGTTGGAAGTGTCAAAAATTGTTCAATGGACGTAACGCCATCTACCAGCCATATCGGCAGTGTTCATTTCGGGGGTCCTATACTGGGAAGCGGACTTCCTCAGTCGTCGGGATGTACATGCCGTAGAGTGGAGCCTTCAGCCAGAAGTATTTCAACTCCTAGTGGACAAGTGGGGCCTACCAGACATACACCTGATGGCGTCTCGACACAATCACAAGGTTCCGGTCTTCGGAGCAAGGACAAGGGATCCTCAAGCAGTGTTCCTGGATGCACTGGAAATTCCATGGAACTTTCGTCTGCCGTACGTGTTCCCGCCGGTGTCACTCCTGGCCAGGGTAATAAGGAAGTTCAAGCAAGAAGGAGGAATCCTACTTCTGATCGCTCCAGCGTGGCCAGATGGCATTGGTTCTCATACCTACAGTGTCTCTCGATAGAGCGCCCTCTTCTACTTCCGCAACGCCCAGACCTCCTCGTTCAGGGCCCCTGTGTCTACCAGGATTTGGCCCGACTGGCTTTGACGGCGTGGCTCTTGAAGCTTTAGTTCTGAGGGCCAAAGGTTTTTCTGAGGCGGTCATTCAAATGATGTTGAAAGCCCATAAACCGGCTTCAGCTCGGATTTAATATAGAGTCTGGAATTTTTACTTCACCTGGTGTGTGGCTAAGAATTTTGGTGCATACAAGTTCAGTACTGCCAAACCATTGGCGTTTCTGCAACAGGGTCTGGACTCAGGCCTTTGTCTGGCCTCCCTCAAGGTTCATATTTCAGCCTTGTCGGTGTGGTTTCAGAGAAAAATTGCGACTCTTCCTGACGTTCATACCTTCACTCAGGGTGTTTTACGGATTCAACCTCCCTATGTTCCTCCTGTGGCTCCTTAGGATTTGTCAGTAGTTCTGGATGGCCTACAAGAGTCTCCGTTTGAACCTCTTGAGTCTGTGGACCTTAACTGGCTTACGATTAAGGTCTTGTTTTTGCTGGCTATTGCCTCTGCTAGACGGGTTTCAGACTTGGGTGCCTTATTCTCTCGGTTTCCCTTTCTGATTTTTCACCGTGACCGTGCGGTTCTTAGAATTCACCCTGGTTATCTACCTAAGGAGGTGTCATCTTTCCACCTTAACCAAGATATTGTAGTTCCGCCCTTTATTTCTCCTGATTTGTCCTCCAAAGAGCGGTCTTTGGATGTGGTATGTGCTCTCCGTATCTATGTGAAGAGAACCGCCTCCCTTAGGAGATCTGATACTCTTATTTGTTCTTTTTGGTTTTCATAAACGTGGCTAGCCTGTGAATAAGCAGACCTTGGCCAGTTGGATTAGAGTGGTGATTGCACAAGCTTATGTATAGGCTGGACTTCCAGCTCCTGCTACTTTCAATGCCCATTCTACTCCGTCTTTTGGATCTTCTTGGGCGGCCCGCCGTGGCGCGTCCCTAGAACAATTGTGTAAGGTGGCTACGTGGTCCTCAGTAAACACGTTCATTAGGTTCTATGCCTTTGATACTTCGCCTCCCAGGATGCTTCCTTTGGACGCTGGGTTCTTGTGCCCGCTACAGTGTGTCCCTTCCCATGAGGAACTGCTTTATGACATCCGTGATGTTATTCCCTGTGTAATACCAGTGTACCCCGCTGTAGAAAAGAAGATTTATGGTAAGAACTTACCTTTGTTAAATCTCTTTCTGCGAGGTACACTGGATTCCACAGGGGGCCCACCCTGACGCACTTAGCGTCTTTGGGTTTGTATGGCATTAGCCGCTGGTACCTTCTTCTGTCGTGAGAATGTGGTTCGCTGTGGCTACTAACACTGTTATCGTCTCTTTTACCTGCTACTGCATTGGACTGGTTAACAAAATTGAGCTCCAGTGCCTGGAGGCGGGGATATAGAGGAGCTTTAGCCTGTTGGTGCCTCGGATCAAGATCCAATTCTACCCCCCCCCCCCCCACCCCCCCTCCCCCTGATGTTATTCTCTGTGGAATCCAGTGTACCTCGCAGAAAGATTTAACAAAGGTAAGTTCTTACCATAAATCTCCTTTTCTGGGTTATTTAGGGTGAAGGTCTGACTGATATGAAGGCAGAAGATATAGAGGGAGAAGAAGAGACTTATGTGACTGATATGAAGGCAAAAGATATAGAAGGAGAAGAAGCAATGTATGTGACTGATTTGAAGGTAGAAGATACAGAGGGAGAAGAAAGGACATATGTGACTGATAACAAGGCTGAAGATACAGATGGAGAAGAGACGTATGTGACTGATATGAAGGCAGAAGATACAAAGGGAGAAGAAGAGACGTATGTGACTGATATGAAAGTAGAAGATATAGAGGCAGAAGAAGAGACGTATGTGACTGATATGAAAGTAGAAGATATAGAGGCAGAAGAAGAGATGTATGTAACTAATATTAAAGTAGAAAATACAGAGGGAGAAGAAGAGACGTATGTGACTGATATGAAGGCAGAAGATACAGAGGGAGGAGAAGAGACGTATGTGCCTGATATGAAGGCAGAAGATATAGAGGGAGAAGAAGAGACATATGTGACTGATGTGAAGGCAGAAGATATAGAGGAAGAAGAAGAGATGTATGTGACTGATATGAAGGCAGAGGATATAGAGGGAGAAGAAGAGACGTATGTGACTGATATGAAGGCAGAAGATATAGAGGGAGAAGAAGAGACGTATGTGACTGATATGAAGGCAGAAGATATAGAGGGAGAAGAAGAGACATATGTGACTGATATGAAGGGAGAAGAAGAGACGTATGTGACTGATATGAAGGCAGAAGATATAGAAGGAGAAGAAGAGACGTATGTGACTGATATGAAGGGAGAAGATATAGAGGGAGAAGAAGAGATGTGTGTGAGGGGTGATCAGCAGTGTAAGGAGGAGGAAATCCCTACAGATATCAGCACAGGTGAGTAATAAGCACTTATTACAGAACAGAGTCACATATTCTCCTTGCTCAGACACTACAGCAATCTCTCATCCTGCACCCTCCTCTGTTGGTGAGTAGTTTGTAGATTTGTAAATCTTATTAGAGGTGGACACTGTAGATCCGTCCTTCTTTTATACAAGACTTGGAAAATGCAATCAGACAGTGACAGAATGTTGTCTAAGTCTTTAATGAATGTTATATATTTCTCACAATCAAATAGAACATATGTCAGATAATAATAGTATATAACGAATGTGAATCCTCACTACACTGCTATAGATGGCTTCTTACACAGGTTTCTCCTGCTGCGATGGATCAGTGCCCTGAGGTATGTCAGTAGATGATTGCATTATCTAGGTTATTGCTGGTTTCATACTAATTCCTCCACTAGTTCCGGTGCAGTTTCATTGGAGGAATAGTTTATGAGGGTAAATCAGTACATTTAAATGCCCATTAAACCAATGATTGTAAAAAAATATATATAACTAACAGTGCCTACCCGTCGTTGCCAAGTTATCATATCATTTTATTCATTGGTACATTTTTTTTTTCCCCCATTTTTTTTTGTTTTTTTTTGTTTCAATATTTTCTGTAGTAGAAATAATTTTTTTTTATTTTTTATTTTAACAATAGTATATATTGAGTTTTTGGTGGTATACAGAATGGGAGATACAATCAACAACCAAACACTGAAAAAGTATAAAATAGGAAGAAAGAAATATTAGATAAAATGGGAGAGGGGAGGGGAATTTGCCAGACCAATCTAGCACCAAACAAATAAATAGAACCTACTTACATATGCACATAGTAGGAGTATAGAAAAAAAAATATCACAAATCTATGCAACAATGAAAACACTATCTTAGGTATCAGAGGAAGGGGAATTCAAGACATTAAAATCTAATGGCGCGCAGTTTATAGTGGAGTGCCCTATTCGTTCCCTCAACTCTCCCCACTTAAACCACTTCATACGACAAGAGAAGGCAGAAGATGAATATGTGGTTTCCGCCGTTTCAAAAAAGTAATGCCTATAGACTTTACTCATAATTAAAAGCGATAGTAGGTATAAGAGGGGATTTCCATAATTGGGCATCGGAAGCCTTGGCCACTATCAAAATATGTCCCATAAGAGACCTGTCTTCCTGGGACATAGGTCCCGGAAAAAAATGAAACAAAGCTGTTATGGGATGCGCAGGGACAACGAGTCCTAATACTTCACCAATCATAAGAAATACTTCCCTCCAGAGCAGTTGTACAACCGGGCGTGCCCAGAAAACGTAGACAATATCTCCAATCGAGGCATATTTCCTCCATCAGAACTGCGAGACTAAGGGCCATATTTTATGTTGCTGCTCAGGAGTGAAATAGGCCCTATGAAATAGTTTATAGTACATATCCGAGTGGTGAACACATTTAGATATCTTAAAACAAGTACAAAAAATGACATCCCAGTCCTCATCGGTTAAAACTTGAGAGAAATCTTTCTCCCATTTATCTAGAGAGGTTAATTTCCCAGATGTTCGTTCCAAAAGTAAATACCGATACCACCAAGAGATTTGAGTTTGGGCAGTAGTAAGGGGTGGGAAAATCAAGTTGCTCAAGGGGAGTGAGACATGACCCAGTAGCCAATGTCTCAGTTGTAAATATTTGTAAAAATCTCGAGGTGAAATATTAGCCTTACCCTGGAGGAGAGAAAAGGGTACCAGCCCATCTACCTTGAACACATCATTCAATGAAGTGAAACCCATTCCAGCCCACGTATCAAATTGTAGAGAGGGAATTAAGGCAGCTTTCTCTTACGTCCTAGAGTATGCTGGGGTCCATATTAGCACCATGGGTATAGACGGGTCAACCAGGAGCCATGGTTACTTAAAGAGTTTAATAGTGTGGGCTGGCTCCTCCCTCTATGCCCCTCCTACCAGACTCAGTTTAGAAAATGTGCCCGGAGGAGCTGGTCACAGATAGGGGAGCTCTACAGAGTTCTCTTAGAAAAAGTTTTTTCTTTCTTTTCAGAGTTTGTTATTTTACAGGGACAGCCTCCCTGCAGCGAGGGACTGGGGGGGGGGGAGGGGCAGTGTCCGCCCTGCGGGGTCTTGAGCCACTGCTCCCGCTGACTGGACATTGAGCTCCAGAGGGGTCCGATCGTGCCCCGCCGCAGGGGAACGCTCGCCCCGGCAACCAGCCGCCACCCCCTCAGGGAGCTGAAGTGTGGCGAGTGAGTCATTGTCCCCCCTTGCAAGCGGGAGGACAGTGTGAAGAGGGCAGCTAGAGGGTAGGAGCGCGGTCTTAACCGCGCTCCTGGAAAGCTCGGCGGTACTGCAGTGCGGCGCTGGGAGGGGTGCCCTGGGCCAGCTCCAGACCCTACACTGTCCATTACAAGCCTGTCGGGGTCTGCGGATCCAGGCCAGCACAAATCCTCCGGCCAGTATAATCTTTCAAAGAGCGGAAAGACAGCGCCATTGAAGGGGCGGAGCTTCTCAGAGCGGACCCAGCGCCATTTTTCCTGCCTGCACTCACTACCAAGTGGATCCAGGTCCCTCCAGAGCAATCTCCAGCTATCTGTACGGTACCAGGGGGTTGTAGAAGGGGGGTGGCTGTGTTATAGTCTGCGTCACCAATTAAGGGACACAGTCAGCGCTGGTTAGGGACTCCCTATACCTCCAATAGCGCTGTGTGTGGGTTAGCTCCAATCTCTGTGTCTCTCTGTCATTCTTGGGGGGGAAACTCTGTCTACATAATACCCTGTGTGTTTGGGAGGTGTTTGAGTGTGTGTGACAACATGTCTAGGGACACTGTTTCATATGCTGCAGAGGATTTGTCTTCCCAGGAAGACTCCATACCATTTTAATCAGGATTGCACTGTTTTAGCACAGATCCCAGCTAGAGAGCCAGAATGGTTAGCCTCTCTGAGGGGGACTATTTCTCAGATTTCTGATAGAATTGCTAGGACTGAGCATGTCACTCAGGTCCTCCAGTCCTCTATGGTTGTATGGTCTGATACTGCCTCCTCGGGGTCCCCTGCGGTAAATTCTCATAAACGTGCGCTGGCAATTATGGAGGATGACACGGACACCGACTCTGATGCTGCAGACGGTGATGGGGATGTGTTGAGGGGGACGGCATCACTTGCCAAGGGGGTGCAGTTGATGATTGAGGCTGTTAGGGATGTTTTACACATTTCGGACACAGCTCCGGAACAGGTGGAGGAGGTCTTCTTTACAGCTAATAAGAAGCTCCCCCCCCCCCCCCTCACCTTCCCAGCATCCAAAGAATTAAATGCTATCTTTGAAAAGGCATGGGAAACTCCGGAAAAGAAATTCCAGATTCCCAAGAGAGCCTTGGTGGCTTTTCCCTTCCCAGAGGAAGATAGGAAGAGATGGGAGTCCCCACCGATAGTCAACGCCTCTGTCTCCAGGCTGTCCAAACAGGTGGTATCACTGGTCTCGGGATCTACCACGTTAAAGGACCCGGCAGATTGCAAGGTGGATGCTACGCTGAAATCCGTTTACACGGCTACAGGGGCTATATTGCGGCCTACTATAGCCTGTGCTTGGATTGCTAAAGCTATTGCCAGGTTGTCGATCACTCTGCAGGAGGAATCGACTACGCTGGACAAAGGTGACAATTTATTTTTACGTATTATTCAGGATTCTGCAGGGTTCCTGCTGGATTCCATGAAAGACCTGGGTTCCATGGCTGCGGGGATCTCCTCCCTGTCCGTCTCGACTCGCAGGGGTCTCTGGCTGCGCAACTGGTCTGCGGACGCGGAGTCCAGGAAGTGTGTAGAGGGCCTACCATACAAAGGTCAGCCTCTTTTTGGGGAGGCGCTGGATGCGTGGGTTGCCACGGCTACCGCGGGCAAGTCTCCTTTTCTGCCCTCAGCTGCACTGGCTATGAAGAAGCCTTTTTCATCTACCACGTCACAGTCCTTTCGGCCCGCGAGGCCTACAAAGAATAAGCCTCCGAACACCTTCTTCAGAGGTGGTCATGCCAGAGGAAAGAAACCTGCTCCCGCAGGTTCCCAGACCCAGAAGCCCGCTTCTGATACCCCTAAATCCTCCGCATGACAGTGGACAGCTAGGCCTGGAGGAGGGTCAGGTGGGGGCAAGACTCCGGCAGTTCAGCCACGTCTGGGTGTCGTCGGGTCTGGACCCCTGGGTCCTGGATATAGTGTCCAGAGGGTACAGACTGGAGTTTCAAGATCCCCCGCCTCACCATTTCTTCAATTCAGGCTTGCCAGCCCTGCTGGCAGACAGGACAATTCTTCTGGAGGCCATCAGAAAATTGGTGGTGTCAGAGGTCATTGTTCAGTAGTTGAGCAAGGGTTATTATTCTAACCTTTTTGTGGTACCAAAACCAGATGGTTTGGTATGGCCTATTCTAAACTTAAAGTCTTTGAACCCTTATCTCAGGGAGTTCAAATTCAAGATGAAATCTTTGAGAGCTGTCATCTCTTGACTGACGGAGGGGGAGTTCCTGGTGTCTCTGGACATCAAGGATACTTACCTTCACATTCCCATTTGGGCGTTGCATCAAGCATATCTCAGGTTTGCACTGATGGACGATCATTGTCAGTTCCAGGCGCTGCAATTTGGCCTCTCCACAGCCCGGGGATCTTCACCAAGGTGATGGCGGAGATGATGGTTCTCCGCAAACAGGGGGGGAACACAATTCCATATCTGGATGATCTCATGATCAAGGCATCGTCCAGGGAGAGGTTGTTGCGGTCCATCGCGCTCACGACACAGCTGCTCAGGAAGCACGGTTGGATCCTGAACCTTCCAAAGTCTCATCTGGAGCCGACAAGGCACCTGTCTTTCCTAGGAATGATCCTCGACACGGAAGTGCAGAGGGTATTTCTCCTTGTGGAGAAAGCGTTGGTGATTCAAACAATGGTCCAGGATGTCCTAAAGCCTACCCGGGTACGCCTTCTGGGGAAGATGGTTGATGTCTACGAGGCTCTGCAGTACGGCAGGTTTCATGCTCGACCTTTTAAGCTGGACCTCTTGGACCAGTGGTCGGGCTCTCACCTACACATGCACAAGAGGATACGACTGTCTCTGAAAGCCAGGATTTCACTCTTCTGGTGGCTGCAACTTCTGGAAGGGCGAAGGTTCTGAATTCAAGACTGGATCCTATTAACCACAGATGCAAGTCTAAGAGGTTGGGGAGCAGTCGCTCTGGGGGAAACTTTTCAGGGACGATGGTCGGATCAAGAATCACTCCTCCCAATAAACATCCTGGAACTCAGGGCAGTGTACAATGTCCTTCTGCAAGCAGCACACCTTCTACAGGATCGGGCTGTTCAGGTGCAGTCGGACAATGTGACCACAGTGGCCTACATAAACCGACAAGGCGGAACGAAGAGGAGGGCTGCCATGTCAGAGGTGTCAAAAATCCTCATCTGGGCAGAAAGGCACGCAGTGGCAATGTCGGCAATCTTCATTCCGGGCGTAGACAACTGGGAAGCAGACTTCCTCAACAGACACGATCTCCATCCAGGTGAGTGCGGCCCCCATCCGGAGGTGTTCGAGGAGGTAACCAGTTGGTGGGGGGTTCCTCACATAGACATGATGGCCTCCCGCCTCAACAAGAAGCTACGGAGGTACTGTTCCAGGTCAAGAGACCCACAGGCAGTAGCGGTGGACGCACTGGTAACACCGTGGGTGTCAAGTCAGTGTATGTGTTCCCTCCACTTCCCCTGATACCAAAGGTTCTTCAGCTCATGAGAAGAACAAAGGTTCTGGCAATCCTTATTGCTCCAGACTGGCCAAGGAGGGCTTGGTACGTGGATCTGCTGGATCTTCTGCTGGAAGATCCATGGCCTTTACCTCTTCGGGAGGATCTGCTCCTGCAGGGGCCGTTCGCTTATCAAAAATTAACGCGGCTAGGTTTGACGGCATGGCGGTTGAACGCCAGATCTTAGCTCGGAAAGGTATCCCAAGTGAGGTCATTCCTACACTGATACAGGCCAGGAAGGGGGTAACATCTAAACATTACCATCAAATTTGGAAGAAATATATTTCATTGTGTGAGGCCAAGAAGTTTCCGACGGTGGAGCTTCAACTTGGACGTTTTCTCCTTTTCCTGCAAGCAGGGGTGGATATGGGACTGAGATTGGGCTCCATCAAGGTCCAGATCTCTGCTTTGTCCATCTTCTTCCAAAAACAATTGGTTGTTCTTCCTGAGGTTTAGACCTTTTTGAAAGGGGTTCTGCACATCCAGCCTCCCTTTGTGGCGCCTACGGCACCATGGAATCTTGATGTGGTGTTGCAGTTCCTGCAATCTGCTTGGTTTGAGCCTCTCTACAGGAGGCCGATCTCAAGTTTCTTACGTGGAAGGAGGTCACCTTGTTGGCCTTGGCTTCTGCATGACGCGTGTCGGAATTGGGGGCTTTATCTTGTAAAAGCCCCTATCTGATCTTCCATGAGGACAGGGCGGAACTTAGGACTCGTCCACAGTTCCTGCCTAAGGTTGTTTTGGCTTTCCATATCAACTAACCTATTGTGGTGCCAGTGGCTACTGACTCCTCAATTACTTCAAAGGCCTTGGACGTAGTGAGGACTTTGAAGATTTACGTGAAGAGGACGGCTCGTCATAGGAAAAGTGACTCTGTTTGTCCTCTGTGATCCCAAGAAAATTGGATATCCTGCTTTTAAGCAGTTGATTTCGCGCTGGATCAGGTTCACTATCCAGCATGCTTATTCCACGGCATGATTGCCGTGTCTGAAATCTGTAAAGGCCCACTCTACTCGTAAAGTGGGCTCTTCCTGGGCGGCTGGCCGGTGTGTCTTGGCGGTACAACACTGTCGAGCAGCTACTTGGTCTGGGTCGAACATGTTTGCCAAGTTATACACGTTCGATACTTTGGCCTCTGATGACCTCAAGTTTGGTCAAGCAGTGTTGCAGGAGCCTCCGCGCTCTCCCTCCCATACTGGGAGCTTTGGTACATCCCCATGGTACTAATATGGACCCCAGCATCCTCTAGGACGTAAGAGAAAATAGGATTTTGGTTACCTACCGGTAAATCCTTTTCTCGTAGTCTGTAGAGGATGCTGGGCGTCCGCCCAGCGCTGCGTTTTCCTGCTTTGGTTTTATAGTTCAGTTCTGCCTGGTTCCTAGATAAGTTCTGCGTTATTTACGGTTTTCAGCTGTTGCTGAGTTTTTCCGGCATGTTGGCAGGATTTGCATGTTGTGTGAGCTGGTATGAATCTCGCCACTATCTGTGTAATTCCTTCTCTCGAAGTTTGTCGTCTCCTCGGGCACAGTTTCTAGACTGAGTCTGGTAGGAGGGACATAGAGGGAGGAGCCAGCCCACACTATTAAACTCTTAAAGTGCCAATGGCTCCTGGTGGACCCGTCTATACCCATGGTACTAATATGGACCCCAGCATCCTCTACGGACTACGAGAAAAGGATTTACCGGTATTTAACCAAAATCCTATTATTTGCAGATAGGGACAGTTCTAAGAACGGTAAAGAAATCCCTGTGTTAGAGGATACAAATTTACACCAAATTTGGATAGTTGTGAAAACCGCCCTTCGGGGAGGAGTTACCGTAGTAGGTAACCATAGGAGGTCTGGGAGACCAAAAGGAGACATCATAGCACTTTCAATAATGACCCACGGCATAAGGGAATCCGGTTTAAACCAGTCCTTAATTTGGCTCAATATACAGGCAGAGTGGTACGCCTCAAAATCTGGAAAGGCAGCACCTCCTCTGAGTTTCGAGAGGGAAATAGTATTTCTGGCTATTTTAGGCTTAGAGCCTTTCCAAACATATTTAATGAGAATTTGGTTAAACCTGTTAAATAATTGTCTGGGAAGAAGTCTTGGAATAGCACGGTAGAGGTACATTAACTTAGGTAATAGCACCATTTTAGCAGCAGCTATGCGGCCCATCCAAGAGACTTTGTGCACCATCCATTCTTTGGTCAGAGTCTCAAAGGCCGTCAATAGAGGTTTATAATTGTAGTCCATGAAGTCACAGTCCCTGGCCAGGTGAATACCTAAATACTTCAGAGACTTAGGGGGTAATTCCAAGTTGATTGCAGCAGGAATTTTTTTAGCAGTTGGGCAAAACCATGTGCACTGCAGGAGGGCAGATATAACATGTGCACAGAGAGTTAAATATGGGTGGGGTGTATTCAAACTGAAATCTAAATTGCACAGAAACAAAATAACCCACCCAAATCTAACTCTTTCTGCACATGTTATATCTGCCCCCCCCCCCCTGCAGTGCACATGGTTTTGCCCAATTGCTAAAAAAACTTGCTGCTGCGATCAACTCAGAATTACCCCCTTAGACTGCCAAGCATACCTAAAGTTGTCTTTTAATTCCTGTAATAAGTCTGCAGGTATATGGAGAGGGAGGGCCTCAGTTTTTGAAGTATTCAATTTTTCTCCTGCAGGGTCCACAGGGTATCCGCAGGATACATTGGGATATGGTTGAGCGACAGCGGATCTTGCACCAATTGGTCAAAGCTTTCTGGCCTCCCAGCATACAGCGGGCCCGTCCATATCTCCCCGCCTCCGGCTCAGGCAAATCAGTTTTTTGTTTGGTGCAGCAGGAGCCGGACCATGGTCAGAGGGCTGCTGGTTTTTAGCAGCCCTAAGCTTTTTTATTTTTTTTATAGTCTTACTATTTTTTCTGAGTGATCTTTCTAAACAGCGTCTTATACGTACCTTAGAAAGAGTCGCTCCAACAACTCTCCGCCGGGTCGCGACAACGTTTACCCACGAGTACAGTGCTGTTTCGGCGGGCGTCTGTGTCGGATAAAACTAGCTGGCCCAGCAGACGTTACCAGGCTGTGGCCGGAGCACAGGGGGAATGTAAGGTATCGGTTCCGCTTAGAGGGGGAAACACGGACACAGCCTCACTGTTTGGGGGGAGACTACCAAACAGTCGCTGACGCAGCTGCCACCAAGAGTGCACCAGCGCTAGGCCTTAGGGATCATAGGCTCCAGGAGTAGCATGAGACTATGATCCCTAGGGTTGATGTCAGCAGTGGGGAGTCAGACCATCTCCTCGGTTGATGCCCAGCTTCCTCCAAGTCTCCCGCCATGAACTGTTTTTCCTGCTTCCGACCAAGACGCTGTGTACTAATGGACCCAGTCACAGCATAGGCGGCTGTATGACTAGTGCATCAGTGTTCACTATAGGTTCACGGAGCGGCGGTGTACACTTATAGCATCTGGATCCACTCCGCGTTCGCAAACGTATTGATCGATCCTGGAAGCGGGGTAAGTCTCCCAGTATCCCACTCTCCTGAGTACGGGCTATACAGCATCAAGTCTCTATCTACACTTGAGTACGAATAGTTGGATAAGTACATAATGCATATGAGTTTTATAATATTACTGGTGGTTTTCTTTCGCGTCTGAATACGGTTAAAACGTTTTTATAGAGTAATGCAGCAATATGTTTCTCCTACATACTTGAACTGTATCTGTAGTTGATGATATGCTCATATTGCTTATTATACTAATGTATAACCTGTGACTGACTGCTAGTGTGATTGCTGACTTTGCTAAATAAATTCTGTCAGTTTTCTCTATTTACTCCGTTCCTCTGTGCTGGTGCTAAGCATGGTAGGGTTGGATTGTATGTCACTTTAACACATTTGAAAATGATTACAGTCACAAATTGTGTATTACACTGTGAAAGTGTCTGATTATTTATCATGTCTAAGAGCGGCAAAGGTAAGGAAAATACACTCACAGCAACACCAACACTCATATCATGTTTGTCATGTAAAGCTGGGTTAACCTGTGAGGATCTGGTTCAGGATGGGTTGTGTGTTAAGTGTTTTAGCTTTCACCAAGGTCTCTCGAAAAATTCATGGCAGACGCAGGCGCAAGTTGATCCCCCATGGGCTATGTTTGCACAAACATTATCCAGTATAGCTGAGCGGATAACTCAAACTTCTGTACCAGCGATAGGTTACACTATTAACCCTTATGTGCAGCATTCCACCTGCGGTTTATCATTTCCAGCAGGGGAAGCAGTAGCCTCTCAACAGAAACAGGCTGAACAGCCAGTAGTAAGTAAATCATTTAGACATCTTCACAGTCTACACATGTTTCAGATGAGTATTCATCAGAGGACGAAGAATCATTACGCTCTGGTTCTGCATATGAGGATGAGGAAGAAGGTCTCAGCTCAGTGGACATATCTGAGTTGATTACTGCAATGAAATCCATTTTATCCTTAGAAGAATCAGCAGAACCTGTGTTAAAATCTAAGGCACCTATATTTAAACGTCCCAAAACAGTTAAGACTGAGTTTCCTGGATCAGAAGAGCTGACGAAAATTATGGACGAGGCTATGCCCAGTAAGAAATTTAGAATTCCTAGGAAATGGAATTCTAATTATCCTTTTCCAACTTGGGACTGTTTAAAGAGGGAGGTAGCCCCTAAAATAGATATGCATGTGATTCGCTTAGTGCGAAAATCTACATTACCTCTGCCTTCAACTTCTTTAAATGATGTCATGGATAGGAGAGTAGATGGTTTGCTAAAAAACATTTTTTCCCTGTCTGGGGCAATCATTAGATCAGCCATGGCCTCAGCCTGGATGGCTAAAACAGTGGCTTCCTGGGCTGATGTATTGGAAGGGGAAATTTCAATGACATCTAGAGAGCAAAAATCCTATGTGGCACATATCAAACAGGCTGTAATATTTTTGGAAGAAGCAGCTTTAGATCTGGGTACTGTTGCCTCTCATGCATCCGTCTCAACAGTAGCCACTCGCCGAGCAGTTTGGTTATGCACCTGGAAAGCTGATTCAGAATCCAAAAAAGTTTTGGAGTCGTTACCTTTTACTGGAGACATTCTCTTTGGTAAAGAGTTAACCAGTATTTTGGGGTCGAAAGCAGACTCCATGAAAGTTAAGTTTCCTTCTACATACAAATTTAAGCCGAAAATTCCAGCTTTTCAGTCCTTTTGGTCTCTAGGAAAAGCAAAAGGAAAGGGCGATAGTAAACAGTCACAGTATATCAGGTCTGGTAAGACTAAAAAGCATTGGGCAACCAGAGGACCGGCTTCTAAAACAGAAGATAAGCCATCTGCCTGATGGTGCGGATCTCCACCTGGGGGACCCGAGGGTGGGAGGCTGCCTTCATTTTGCACAAATCTGGCAGCAGTCTACCACAGATGCCTGGGTGCAAGAAGCGGTATCTCACGGTTAAGCGTTTGCTTTTAGGAAAAACCCTCCTCAAAGATTTTTTTTGTACCAGCCAGGGCTTTGCATAGGCAGTTCAGAAATTACTTCAGTCAGGAGTAATCATTCTGGTTCCTCCTGCACAACGAGGACAGGGTTTCTACTCTAACCTGTTTCTAATCCAGAAACCAAATGGGTCGTTTCGGCCCATACTCAGTCTGAGAATGCTGAACAAGTACATTTGGGTGCCTCGTTTTTGGGTGCCTTACATTCCATCATTTTGCTATGGAACCAGGGGATTTTATGGTGTCCCTGGATATACAGGATTCTTACCTACGTGTTCCTGTAGCCCTCTCCCATCAACGCTATCTCAGGTTCGCTATCCTCCAACAGCATTTTCAGTTTCAGGCTCTGCCATTTGGAATGGCCACAGCCACCAGAGTATTCACCAAAATGATGGTGATTATGGCCGCTTATTTCCACCAGCAGGAGATAAGAATTTTTCCATACCTCGACGATTTTTATCCTGGCACAGTCACAGGAGTTTCTTCTGTGTCATCTGCAGCAGACAATAGAGTGTCTGCAGAAGCAAGGTTGGCTCATAAACTGGGCAAAATCGTCTTTGGTTCCGTCACAATGGATGACTCACTTGGGGGCTGTATTGGATTCGAGCCTTCAGAGAGTAATTATACCTCTGACCAAAATAACCAATTTTCAGTTAAGGATCCTGGAGCTTCCACACAGTTGATGAGTATCCATTCACGCAGCAATGCGTGTGGTGGGATTAATGGTGTCAACATTTGACATGGTATGCTCAGTTCCATTCAAGGCCTCTGCAACATCTGAACCTTACCAAATGGAATGGGTTTCATTATACAATAAAAACACAGACTATGGTTCTTCTTCTGGAAGTAAGGAGGTCATTAGCCTGGTGGCTACAGACAGCCCATCTGGACAAAGGGAGACCCTTTTGGATATCCGATTGGGAAATTCTGACAACAGATGCCAGCCTTCAGGGCTGGGGAGCAGTGTCAGGAAGAAAGTGCTTCCAGGGGCAGTGGACTAAGGAAGAAAGTTGCCTGTCAATAAATATATTGGAACTTCAAGCCATATACATGGCATTGAATCAGGGAAAGGACATCCTTCAAGGGGAACTAGTCCAGATCCGCTCGGACAATGCAACAGCAGTAGCGTACCTAAGTCGCAACTGGAAAGCAATGAAAGAAGTAAGTCACACGTTAAAGTGGGAAGAACGTCATCTTCCAGCTTTTTCCGCAGTGTTCGTTCCAGGAGTCCTAAACTGGGAAACGGATTTTCTCAGTCGGCACACCATTCATGTAAACGAATGGGCTTTACACCCGGAAGTCTTCCAGACCCTGGTCGACAAATGGGGGTTGCCAGAGATAGATCTCATGTCGTTTCATCAGAGCCACAAGGTGCCCGCATACGGATCAAGAACAAAGGATCCCAAAGCGATCTTTGTGGATGCCCCGTCAGTGAGATGGGACTTTCATCTGTCCTATGTGTTTCCTCCCATCGCCCTGTGACCCAGGTTGGTGAGAAAGGTAAAACAAAGAAAAGGTGCCGTGATACTAATAGCTCCGGCTTGGCCCAGAAGACATTGGTACACAGATCTGCAGAGGATGTCGATGGATGCTCCATTCCTACTACCTCAGCGTCCAGATCTACTGATTCAGGGGCCTTGTCATCACAGACATTTGGATCAACTGTCTGACGGCGTGACTCTTGAGACCTCCATCCTGAAGTCAAGAGGATTCTCACAACAGATAATTCAAACAGTGCTTAGAGCAAGGAAACTCTCCTCAGCTCGCATTTATCACAGAATATGGCAAGCCTATATTCACTGGTGCAGTGAACGGAAACTTGACCTCAGGTCTTTCAGAGTTTCCAGAGTCCTAGCATTCCTTCATGCAGGAATGGATAAAGGTTTAAGGGTGGCTTCCTTGAGAGTGCAGGTGTAAGCACTAACTGTATGGTTCCAAAAAAAAATTGCCAACCTACAGGATGTGCGCACTTTTTTCCAGGGAATTCTGCGCATTCAACCTCCTTTTGTTCCTCCTACAGTGCCTTGGGACTTAATTTTAGTTCTAAAGGCCCTTCAAGTTGCCCCATTTGAACCACTTTAAAGTGTGAATTTTAAATGGCTGACAGCTAGAAGAGTTCAGATTTAGGCGCATTATTATGTAATAATCCATTTCTGATTTTTCATCCAGATACAGTGGTTCTTAGAACTAAATCTGGGTATCTTCCTAAAGTGGTGTCTAAATTCCACCTTAACGAAGAAATTGTAGTCCCAGCTTTCCAGGGTCCAGACCTCTCTGCGGGAGATGCATCGTTGGACATAGTCCGTGCCTTAAGGATCTACGTGGATCATATCAGTGCTATCAGAAAGACAGATTCTCTCTGTGGGGGTAATTAAGAGTTTATCGCAGCAGCAAATTTGTTAGCAGTTGGGCAAAACCATGTGCACTGCAGGGGGGGCAGATATAACATTTGCAGAGAGAGTTAGATTTGTGTTATTTTGTTTCTGTGCAGGGTAACTACTGGCTGCTTAATTTTTACACTGCAATTTAGATTTCAGTTTGAACACACCCCACCCAAATCTAACTCTCTCTGCACATGTTATGTCTGCCCCCCCCCCCCCTGCAATGCACATGGTTTTGCCCAACTGCTAACAAATTTGCTGTTGCGATCAACTCTGAATTAGGCCCTTTGTTCTCTACGGATTTCACAGGAGAGGATGACCTGCTGATAAGCAGACACTGGCGAGGTGGCTTTGGATGACGATTTCAGAAGAAAATTCTCAGGCTGATCTCCCAGTTCTGGATAATGTCTCTGCTCATTCTACTCATAAGGTAGGTCCATCATGGGCAGCACAACGTGGTGCTTCAGCAGAACAGATATGTAAGGCAGCCACATGGTCTTCCATTAACACATTCATTAGGCATTATACCATGGCTACCTTTTCCTCTCAGGACACTGAATTCGGGCGAAGGATTCTCCTGGATTCTCACCACTAAATTGCTTTGGGATATCCCAATGTATCCTGTGGATACCCTGTGGACCCTGCAAGAGAAATATACGTTATGGTAAGAATTTACCGTTGATAACGGTATTTCTCCTAAGTCCACAGGCTCCACAGGGATCCCACCCGTACGCACCTGATTTGAGGATCCTTTTACTCACTAACCTCTTCCCTCTTATACGGAAGGGTGTGCATGTGTGTTCTTCTCGCCTGATTAGGGCTCTACATGATGCTCCTGCCTTAAGCTTTGAAAAAAAAAATTATTTGCCTGAGCCAGGAGGCGGGGATATATGGACGGGCCCTCTGCATGCTGGGAGGCCAGAAAGCTTTGACCGATTGGTGCAAGATCCGCTGTTGCTCAACCATATCCCAATGTATCCTGTGGACTTAGGAGAACTACCGTTATCAACAGTAAGTTCTTACCATAACGTATATAGAATACGACACCTCAGAATACTGCTGCAGAATTTGGTGTAAAGTGGGGAGTGAAATCTCAGGTATCAATAAACATAAGAGACTGTCATCCGCAAAGAGACTAGTCTTATGAGAATGACCACCAATGATAGGACCATGGATGTCTGCTGATGATCTAATTATCTCAGCCAGGGGCTCAATCGCTAATGCAAAGATGAGAGGTGATAACGGGCATCCCTGTCTCGTACCATTAGTAATATCGAAACTTGTTGAAAGGCAACCATTGACAAGGATAGAGTCAAGCATGCCTCCCTGAAAACCTAAACACCGCAATGTGGCCTGTACAAACCGCCAATGAAGTCTCTCAAACGCCTTTTCGGCATCTAAAGATAGAACTAGAAGAGGGGACCCGTTGGAGCCACAATAGTCCATGACATTTAGAACCCGACGTGTGTTGTCCGGAGCCTGCCTGCCCGGTATAAACCCCACCTGGTCCGATTTAATAAGACTAGACAAAAAGGGGCAAACACAATTAGCAATCATTTTGGCATATATTTTGACATCCGCGCTTAACAAGGCTACGGGCCTATAATTTTTCACAGAGGAAGGTGATTTTCCAGGTTTAGGAATAGTCACAATTCGTGCATCCAGAATTTCCTTCAGAAAACACTTAACCATCGTAGCCTCACCAAACACGGATGCCAGAACCGGTGCCAGCTCGGCTTTAAATACTTTATAAAAGTGCGACGGGAATCCGTCCGGGCCAGGGGCTTTATCAGATGAGAGTCAACGGTCGCTACTATTTAATCTGTTGACCAGGCGGAGCTCAGGGACATGCAGGCCTCAGAGTCCAATGAAGGGAGTATGCAGGAAGGTGGAATTGTCCGCCTGTGTTGGCTGTCGGGTGTTTAAATCATCCTGTAGGTTATAGAGGTTTGAGTAATATTCTCCAAACGCGTTAGAAATTTGGTATGGGTTAGGTATTTTAGCACCTACAGTGGTATATACATAGGGCACTCGGTCTCTCGCCTTCTGCCCCCTCAACTTATTGGCCAAAAACAGAACTTCTGATTAAGATGCACTATGTTTCTCGGCACTTCACGCAACGAGAAGGAATTAACTTTCTCCCGGGCCAGTAGAAGTCGCCTAAAAAGAGTCTTGTCAGCCAGATTCACTTTATGCGCCTTTCCAAATCAAGAGCCTCTATTTCAGCTTGGTCATAAGTCCGTTTATATTCCCTTTTTAATTTTGCAGCAATTTGTATAGCTGAACTTCTAACGACAGCCTTAAGAGAACACCAATGGTTAAATATCGATGTGTCGTTGAGGTAATTCTCACTAAGTTAATGGGACACAGACTGTTGAATAGCTTGTCGAGCCTCCGGGTGAGAGACGGCATGAAATCCCAGCCGCCATGGCCCAGGTGTGACCCTCCTTGCACCGATATTCCATACCAACAATTAGAGGGAGTGATCCGACCATGTCATGGACAAAATATCTATTTTACTTATAGAGGCTAGAGTCTATTTGTCTGAAAGAGCCAGATCGATTCTAGAATATGATCTTTGTATATGGGAATAGAAGCTTCCACTATCAGTCAACTAAATCCTTTAGCAAAATCATGAGGCTTCGGACCATTTAAAACGGTCTGTCTGGGTCTATCCATAATCGGATCTAGAACCATATTAAAGTCCCCTAGAACCAAAAGTGCACCTTTTTTATATGGGTCTGCAAGACTGCACAAAACTTTTTACAAAAAGACAACTGTCTACTATTAGGGATATAACAGGAGACCAGGGTAACATCTACATTGTATAGAGTCCCCACTAAAATAAGATATCTCCCCTCTGGATCAGGATATTGTGCTGGAGGTCCTGAGTGAGCAGTGTTGGGAAACCAAGATAGTCACACCCACTTTCTTCTCCGGACCATTAGCTGTGTAACAAAGAGGGTATTTAGAGTTCTGAAACAGAGGAGGTGCTGCCTTTTTAAAGTGGGTCTACTGAACCGCTAGAATATGCGCCTTCAGTTTATGGAAATAGTTTAAGGCAAGTTTCCTCTTCTGGGGAGTGTTCAGTCCCTTAACAGTAAGAGAAACTACATTGACCATTGGTAATAAAAATAAAACAGCGATGAACTACAATCATAAGAGGTTCTGCATAGAGGACACATCTGGCAATTTGAGAGAACAAAACAAAAAATTATATACAAACTGACCTAAAAGAAAAGAGAATATAACTGAACTGACCCCATAGAGGGCCAAAATAGGAACCATACCATGGTTGCCTGAAGAGTAAACACGGGGGGTAGTGACCAGTGCCCCGTCGCCTGTAATAGAGTATCCATTGTGAACCACCATGCCCCCCGAAGCAGGGACAGAAACCGCCTCCCACTCCGGAATGTCTCCCCCTTCCCCTCCCTCCGAAAAGAAAAAGGAGGAGAAATTCTTAACATCAAAGCAATAAACATCATCCAGATGCACGGAGGAACCCCAAATCGGATTATAAAAACAGAGAAATAGCAGTTATAACATTATATACGGACCATAACATATAAAACCTGAGATCGCAGAGAATGAAGGAACATCACAGAGAAAGATAACAACAGTAATCCCTCTCAGCTCCAGCCTACAATATGACTGGTAAATCACTGTATAGTCCACAGCAAAGGGACCACTGGGTACTTAGTGGCTCGGTCTAGCCGTAAACCAGTCCTACTGAATTCCACGAGCTGGGGAGCCACGAGCTAAAGTCTCTGCCAGATTCCACTTCTCCAGCAACTTCACGCCATCAGGCAGGTTAGCAATAACAATTGTGGAGCTGTGCCTGGATATCAACAGTTTAGTAGGAAATCCCCAGCGGTAGGGGATATTAGCCTTCTTATGAGCACTGGTTACAGGCTGAAATGGGCATCGCTTCAATAATGTGCCTCTGAAGAAATCTCCAAACAGTTGGATGGGGAGCCTAGAGCCCCTGCTGTCTCCGAGGACGGTCTAGCTGCCTTCAATATCGCCTCCTTTACATGAAAAAAGTGGACTCTCATCAGAACATCGCGAGGCACATAGTCAGATGCAGTCTTGGTCTTAGGCAGGCGGTGTATGCGATCTATCAGGAGATCACTCGTTGCCAATGACGGGGTCAATTTCCGGAATAAATTGATAGCAAAATCGTGTAAACTGCTATTGGAAACAGTTTCCGGTACACCTCTCAGTTTCAAGTTATTTCTTCTGGACCTATCCTCCAATTCCGTGATCTTATCCCACAAAAGAGAAACCTCCATATTTAATTGGTCATGCGAATTAACAAGAGTATTGTGGGATCCGACTACTTCTTCCATTTTGGTCTCAAGATGGTCGGTTCGGCCGCCCAGTTCGTCTATATTCTGTTGGCACGTTTGGAGAGTGGCTCTGAACTCAGCAGCCACTTCATCCCTAAAGGTTGACAGTAGTGCTTTCATAGATCCAACTGTCAATGCATCATTGTCATCCGTAGCACTAGGCTTACCGGAGACTTTTGTGCCAGAGAAGAAGCACTGCTACCAGAGGCCCGAAGCAGGAGGTCGACCTCCGGAGGGCGGTGTTTATTCTTTAGGTTTAGAAGATTTAAGTGACTGTTTAAAGAATGCGACCTGAGAGACCGTTTTAGCCACCTTAGCTTTTTTAGGAGGCATGATGCAGTTATAATGTGAAGTGTGAGAAGCGTCACTGAAAGGTAGAAGTATTAACAGAAGGACAGCTCCACTAGAGGTACAACTGGGAGTTAAAGGAGTATCATTCGCTCATGAGGGGGCACCCATCAGAGAATAGCAAGTCCCTCTCAAGCATGGGGCAGTGAGCGGTATGCAGCAGTGCGTGTTATGTAAAGTTCACTGTAACACTGTTTATGGGATACGTCTGCAGTATCGCTGGACAGACAGCAGATGGAGCTCCAAGCTCAGATATATTACAGGATATAGGAGACGTGAACTACATTCCATGGCAACACTGCAACAAATTATCTTCAGAGCAAAAAACAGGGGAGCACGGTCACCTCAGAACAGGAGGCACACATTAACATCTGGAACTGGTAATTAAATACCAACAGGGAGATAGCTGCAACTAAGGAGTGTGATAAGCAGCCCCAAGAGCGACTGCAGTCCCAGCTATGTAACGTCTGTCCTCCCCACTGTTAGCTGGAGCAATTCCAGCTGTCCTAATGCCACTTATAATAATAATAAATATAGCTGGGGAGCCCCTATCACCGAGAGACAGGCACTTATAATGCTTCTCCTGCCCTGCTGAAACAGGTCTCCCAAGACGGATGTGACCTCTCCTGCAAGATGGCGCTGCTAGGCGCTGTTGTTCACCCGCAGAGCAACAAGGACCCGCAGGTCGCTCTTACCTGCAAGTTCCTGCATGTTGAGTGCTGCTGTGGAGGGGCAGCACTCCTCCCGCCCAGGCCGCGGCCAGCGGTGTTCAGCAGGGGAGGCTCCCATTCTGAGACTCCCAGCAAATCCTGGCCACAGCCGAGATCAGGAGCCACCCCGAGTCCAACTGGTAGGCGAGGTCCTGGTTTTTCCAGGGTTAGTGGGCCGCAACCCGCACAGATGCAGGACAGACCACACTACCCCACTTAGAGAGGCACCAGCAGGTACCGATGAGACTCCAAAATGTCCTAGGGATAGGTATATATAGGTACCCAAGGCAGGAGCTGCAGCTCAGCATGTCTGCCTGGGTCTGTTGCCAAGCCACGCCCCCCCCCCCCTTTTATTTTCTTATTTTTTGCTAGCATCCATAAGGGATACTGGGGTCTTAGTACAATGGGGTATAGTTGGGGTCCGAGGGAGCCGGTGCACTTTAAATTTCTTCAGCTGGGTGTGCTGGCTCCTCGCCTCTATGCCCCCTCCTAGAAAAATGTGCCCTCAGGAGAGGATGCACACTCTGGAGCTCCAGAGATTTTTTTCTTTAGTTTATTTTAAACTTTATTATTTTCGGTATGCTGTTTGGGCAACAGCATACCTGCACCGTGGTAGTTAGGGGAGGACTGTCCCCGGCCTCTGTAAGGTGTCAGAGCTGCTTCCCCACTGCAGGACCACCGTCCTAAGAGGTTGTTGTACCAAGGGCACGGCGCCTTAGCGCAGACAACCGCAGCACGCCGCACACCCCTAACATAATACCTGAAGGTGAGCAGAGTGGTGAGTACAAACTAGGGGTCCTGCTAGGAGGGCCTCCCGGCTCTTGGTGTGGCACAATCACAGTGGCAGCATCCGGACCTCCCCCTGGGGGGATCCCATAGCCGTAAACTGGCCAGCGGTTTGGTGGAAACAGGTATTCACACTGTGTTTGGAAACATAGGAGATATTTGCCACTATAAGTAAATGCATAGCTCCGGCGCCATTACAGGGGGGCGGAGCTAACTCAGAGCGGAACCAGTGGCTTCTTGGCGTCTTCCTCTGCTTCCAGCAGCAAGGCACACAGCTCCTCCAGGGACACTCGGGATACGCAGGAAACTGGTACAAGGGTGTTAGTAAGGTGGAGAGCCGCTATTATACATGAACTAATGTCCTGAAAAGGACAAAACTCCGGTGTTACACTGAGCTCACAGTATAAAGTACAACCTGCAGTCTTACTGAGTCTGCTAGGCTTGGGTGTGCTGGTCTCTTGGTCTCCTACTCACATACCAGTCTGGGCAGGCTTGCTTGTAGCGTGTCTGTGTGTGAGTGTTTTGTTTCCTGTAAACATGGTAAAACACCAATTATGCAGGGTATGTGATACCAGATTCTCCCCCTCCGTAGCTGGTTCCCTCTCATGTGAACAATGTAGCCAGTCCTCCCAAGTTAGTGAGGAAGCTGGGGGGGGAGGTTCAAGAGCCATCCTGGTTAGGTACTATAAAATCCATGACAGCGGATATGTCCTCTCAGCTCTCTGCAAATAGTCAAAGACGCAGCAGCTGCAGCAGTCCTGGTTGCAAAAGCAGATGACAGACAGACCCCTCTCCCTAGCTCAGGGCCACATAAGCCAGGGCTCACTGACTTATTCTCGGAATCTGATGAAGAGGAGAAGGGGAGGAGCTGGACCCCATTACAGAGGATTCATCTCCAGCACAGGGGATCGAACCCCTCATCCTTGCTATCAGGGATGTATTAAAAATCCCAGTGGAAGATGCTGCAGCACAGCAGTCATTCTCCTCCCAGAAAAAGTTTAGCGTCACCATCCCTGAATCTAAGGAATTAGATGACATGTTTAAGTTAGCCTGGAAAAATCCAGATAAGAAACTCCAGGTGACTGTTATGATTCTGTTCAGTATGTACCAGCTGTCAGCCAATGCATTTGTGTTTTCTGTTCCTTTGGCTCTGTGTACATGCAGCTCGGCAGGTGCACAGGGTTTGTAATTAGAGTTAACATTTCCAGTCTGGCCTTGTTCTTTGGTTAGTGTGGCTGTTAAAAACCAGCTTGCTGAGTTCTCCCACGCCGGTGATATTATACTGCTTTCCTGCCTGAACTATCTGCATTGGCTGGTGTCTTAGTCCTAGCTCCTGTTCATGCCGAGAACCCTGGTCTGCCAGTTCATGTTATCCAGCAACTACTGTTCTTGCCAGTTCATGTTCCAGGACTACCTAGCTAAGTATTATGGACTTTAACTGTGCCCTGTGGATTCTCTAGCATTAATTACTTCTGTTACATATTACTATGGACTTCATCTATGCCTGCATGCTGTTCTGCTTTATATTGCAAGACCTGTAGTCTGAGTTCCGTGGGTTATATTATTCTGGTTCCTTGTTCAACTTTCCCATTACTCTGCTGCAAGTCTCATACCTTGGATTGTTACTGTGATTCCCCTGCCATACATTATTATACCACTGCTATAATAAAGTACTTAGTATTCATGCACTTCTGTGGACATTCATTACCTGCAACAGTGATTGTGATACATTCTGTTCCTGTATTCAAGCCCTGGCTCATAGCTGTGTAATTACTCATCTACGGTCCATAATCAGTGTAAAGTGTGGTGCTGCACATTCCAGTATTAACGGTAGAGTCCATAGTCTGCTAAACTTTAATTCTGCTACACCTCGCTCAAGTTATTGTATTCCACAGACAAGTCTGGTTAACCATTTCTGTGTCACTCTGTATCTGCCTGCATCTCCAGTGGTAAACCTCTTCTTGTAATTCACCTGCCAGACATTAGAGGCAGGTGAATTGTAACAGTGACGAGGCGCTTTCTGAGCATTTACTCCAGATAGCAGGAAAAATTGGGAAGATCCCCCTGCTGTGGACGTGTCCGTCTCACGCCTATCAAAAAATTTGATATTACCAGTCTCTGGCGCCTCTGCCTTAAAGGATCCTGGGGATAGTAAAATAGAGACTACATTAAAGTCTATTTACACAGCAGCTGGTGTATCACAAAGACCTGTGACAGCGGGTTGCTGGATGACACATGCCATTCACATCTGGGCGGGCCAGATTCAAGAAGGCCTTGCAGAAGATAAGTCTCTGGTGAATATGGTTACACTGATAAAACACATTGAGGATACTGCACACGTCTTGTGTGATTCTATCAAGAAGATAGGCACTATTAACACCAGGACTACTGCCATGGCAGTGTCTGCGCGCAGAGCTTTGTGGCTGCGTCAGTGGATAGCAGATGCAGATTCAAAGCGCAGTGTGGAGACTTCCTGAGTCATTATGACCTACATCCGGGGGAGTGGATCCTCCTCCCACAGGTATTTTGGCAGATTACCGATCTGTGGGGCTGCCCACAGATCGACTTGATTGCATCTCGGCTTAACAAGAAACTTTGCCGGTATTGTTCGAGGACCAGAGACCTGCAGGCTGTAGCACTGGATGCACTGATGACCCCGTGGACTTGCAGGTTGATCTACCTGTTTCCTCCAATTCCGTTGTTCTCGAGGGTACTAAAGAGAATCAGGCATCAAAGAGTCCAGACAGTTCTGACTGCCCCAGGCTGGCCTCGGAGGGCATGCTATGTGGATCTTCTCGACATGTCCATCAAAGACCCTTGGTTTCTGCCAGTGAGAAGAGATCTTCTTCAACAAGTACCGTTCGTCTACCCGGACTTACGGCGACTTCGTTTGACGGCATGGTGGTTGAGCGGAACATCCTAGCTCACGAAGGCCTTTCCAAGAAGGTTATTGTAACCATGGTTCAGGCCAGAAAACCTGTGACGTCAAAGCACTATCATCATATCTGCAGGAGATATGTCTCTTGTTGTGAGGAGCGCAAGTATCCTCCGGCAGATTTTCACTTGGGACGTTTCTTACGTTTCCTGCAGGCTGGAGTGGATATGGGCTTACGTCTGGGCTCTCTTAAGATCCTGATTTCAGCCCTCTCATTTTTCTTCCAGAAGAAGTTGGCAGTGTTGCCACAAGTTCAGACCTTCTTGCAAGGGATTCTTCGCATACAGCCTCCCTTTGTGCCACCAACGGCACCATGAGATCTGAATGTGGTATTGTAATTTGTATAGTCCTCCTGGTTTGAACCGTTAAGGACGGTAGTAGACAAGTACCTCACGTGGAAGACTGTGATGTTACTGGCCCTGGCTTCTGCTAGGCATGTCTCAGAATTGGGGGCCTTATCGTGTAAAAGTCCATACTTGGTATTTTACGAAGACTGAGCAGAGCTCAGGACTCAGCAGCAGTTCCTGCTGAAGGTTGTCTCTGTGTTCCACTTGAACCAACCTATTGTGGTTCTGTTAGGTTCTGGCACTTCTGCCCTTCCAGAGGCGTTGGATGCTGTGCAAGCCTTGAAGATCTATGTCAAGAAGATGACTCGGTTTAGAAAGACGGATTCCCTGTTTGTGCTTTATGATGCGCGGAAAAAGGGTTACCCTGCTTCTAAGCAGTCCATTGCTCATTGGATTAGGCTGACTATCCAACTGGCCTATGTGTCGGCAGCATTACCTGTTCCACAGTCTCTGAAGGCCCACTCTACAAGATCGGTGGGGTGTTCCTGGGCGGCTGCCCGTGGTGTCTCGGCCTTGCAACTATGCAGAGCTGCTACCTGGTCGGGGAAGACCACCTTTGTGACGTTCTACAGGTTTGATACCCTGGCCAAAGGGGATACCCAGTTTGGGCAGGCGGTGCTGCAGATGTCTCCGCACATTCTGGAAGCTTTGGGATGTCCCCATCGTACTAAGACCCCAGTATCCCTTATGGATGCTAGAGAAAATCTGATTTCTCTAGCATCCATAAGGGATACTGGGGTCTTAGTACGATGGGGTATAGAAGGAGTCCAAAGGAGCCGGTACACTTCAAAAATTTTCAACTGGGTGTGTTGACTCCTCCCCTTTATGCCACCTCCTACAGTCAGTCTAGGTAAAACTGTGCCCGAACGAGAATGGACATACAGTGCATCCGGAAAGTATTCACAGTGCTTCATTTTTTACTACATTTTGTTATGTTACAGCCTTATTCCAAAATGGAATAAATTATTTTTTTCATTCATAATTCTACACACAATACCCCATAATGACATGAAAAAAAGTTTTTTAAGATTTTTTGCAAATTTATTAAAAATAGAAAAAAAAATAAGAAATCACATGTACATAAGTATTCACAGCCTTTGCTCAATACTTTGTTGATCCTTTGGCAGCAATTACAGCCCCAAGTCTATCTGAATATGATGCCACAAGCTTGGCACACCTATCTTTGGGCAGTTTCGCCCATTCCTCTTTGCAGCACCTCTCAAGCTCCATCAGGTTGGATGGAAAGCATCGGTTACAGTCATTTTTAGATCTCTCTAGAGATGTTCAATCGGATTCAGGTCTGGGCTCTGGCTGGGCCACTCAAGGACATTCACAGAGTTGTCCTGAAGCCACTCCTTTGATATCTTGGCTGTGTGCTTAGGGTCGCTGGCCTTCTGAAAGATGAACCGTCGCCCCAGTCTGAGGTCAAGAGTGCTCTGGAGCAGGTTTTTATCCAGGATGTCTCTGCACATTGCTGCATTCATCTTTCTCTCTATCCTGACTAGTCTCCCAGTTCCTGCTGCTGAAAAACATCCCCACAGCATGATGCTGTCACCACCATGCTTCACTGTAGGGATGGTATTGGCCTGGTGATGATCCGTGCCTGGTTTTCTCCAAATATGACACCTGGTATTCACGCAAAGAGTTCAATCTTTGTCTCATCAGACCAGAGAATTTTGTTTCTCATGGTCTGAGATTCCTTCAGGTGCATTTTGGCAAACTCCAGGTGGGCTTCCATGTGCTTTTTACTAGGGAGTGGCTTCCAAGGCCAAGACCTTTAGTCCTAAACACAAGACAGAGCTGGCCCTAAAATATATATATATGTGTTAGGTGGCCGCTCTATGGAGATGAGATGCCCAGGATGTGGATGGTCTGTGGTTGGCAGATCTTGAAGACCAGCTGGAGACCCCAATCGATAATGTGATTCTTAGGCAGAATCGATGTCCTCTACGAATGTTATTGTTAGAATATGAGTTTTTTAGTAGCAAAATAAAGGCTGGTCATTTTATGATTGACGGCAAATCTATTTGATAAACATTTAACGAGAAATGGTTTTATGATTTTAGTCATTTAAATTGTTTATTAACTGTAAAATGAAACAGTATTCTAATACTGTATTGATATTTATCTGTGATAGTTTCTAGGCTTGACCACACACTATTGTGACATGAGAAACCAGAGACCTTGATAGTTTAATTATTATGGGAACAGTAAGCTATTGCTACATACACATATATGCTCTCCGCACCTGATGCTCTAACCCTCCAGGTGTCACACTGTCCCTATAAAGTGCACGGTTCTGCTATAATTTACAGGCTGGTATATTGGTGGTCATTCCGAGTTGTTCGCTCGGTAAATTTCATCGCATCGCAGCGATTTTCCGCTTAGTGCGCATGCGCAATTTCCGCACTGCGCCAAGTAATTTTGCTATGAAGTTAGGATTTTTACTCACGGCTTTTTCATCGCTCAGGCGATCGTAGTGTGATTGACAGGAAATGGGTGTTTCTGGGCGGAAACAGGCCGTTTTATGGGCGTGTGGGAAAAAACGCTACCGTTTCCGGAAAAAACGCAGGAGTGGCCGGAGAAACGGGGGAGTGTCTGGGCGAACGCTGGGTGTGTTTGTCAAACCAGGAACGACAAGCACTGAACTGATCGCAGATGCCGAGTAAGTCTGAAGCTACTCAGAAACTGCTAAGAAGTTTGTAATCGCAATATTGCGAATATTCGTTCGCAATTTTAAGAAGCTAAGATTCACTCCCAGTAGGCGGCGGCTTAGCGTGAGCAACTCTGCTAAAATCGCCTTGCGAGTGAACAACTCGGAATGACCTCCATTGTGAATGTTACATAAACATGGTAAATCCTCTGCATTGCCGCATATATAGGTCTCCTGGACATAGCACATCTCCCCTACAAGCCTGGGGGAAGGAGGAACGCTTCACACGTTTCAGCTTTCATTTTATACAATAATGTAATATTGGGCAGCACATATTATAACTTTATTCTCACCACACATTTTGCTTTGATATTGCAAAGTGAATTCCAGCAGAAATAATGACAATAAAGATGTAAATCCTGCTCTATGCATATTGCAGCGTAAAACGCCAGGTGATGGGTTTTACATTGTACCTTCAATGTATCCATTTAATGATAATTTAAGGGTGTTTCACAAGAGTCTTGGAAAATGACATTTATGTGGCATAATTTCTAAAATATCTTTTTCCCAGCAGATGGATGTAACAGCAGGAATATCTCAAAGGAAAACTTAATCTTATCTCCAGTTTGTGAAATAGAAGATGATGATATCAAACAAGATTCTCTGGAGAAAACCCTCAATATCCCAATTATACAACCAGTACCCCACAGTGCAGATGTATCATCTGATCCTACTTCTAATGAGGAACGTTCCCCTGGTACATCAAGTACAGTTCTTACAGTAGATAAAATATTTCCCTCTTTTAGAGATGTCAAATGCTCTACAGAGAACACAAAGCTTATTACCCATCAGCCAGCTAAAGTAGGTGAGAGTTCATTTCCATGCGCTGAGTGTGGGAGATGTTTTTCAAAAAAATCATCTCTTATTAGACATAAGAGAGTTAAAACAGGTGAGAAGCCATTTACATGTTATGACTGTGGGAAATGTTTTACATGGAAATCATCTCTTGTTGAACATCAGAAACATCACACTGGTGAGAAGCTATTTCCATGCTCTGAGTGTGAGAGAGGTTTTACACGGAAATCATATCTTGTTATACACCGGAGAAGTCACACAGGAGAGAGGCCATTTCCATGCTCTGAGTGTGGGAAATGTTTTTCACGGAAATCGCATCTTGTTATACATCAGAGAGGTCACACAGGTGAGAGGCCATTTCCATGCTCTGAGTGTGGGAAATGTTTTGCACACAAACCACTACTTGTTAAACATCAAAGAAGTCACACAGGTGAGAGGCCATTTCCATGTTCTGAATGTGGGAAATGTTTTACACAGAAAAATGATCTTGTTGTACATCAGAGAAGTCACACAGGTGAGAAGCCATTTCCATGCTCTGAGTGTAAGAAATGTTTTAAAAAGAAATCAAATCTTGTTACACATCAGAGAATTCACACAGGTGAAAGGCCATTTCTATGCAATGAGTGCGGGAAATGTTTTGCACACAAATCACTACTTATCACACATCAAAGTAGTCACACAGGTGAGAGACCATTTCCATGTTTTGTCTGTGGTAAACGTTTTATACAGAAAAGTCATCTTGCTATACATCAGAGAAGTCACACAGATGAGAAGCCGTTTCCATGCTCTGACTGTAAGAAATGTTTTAAAAAGAAATCAAATCTGGTTACACATCGGAGAAGTCACACAGGTGAGAAGCCATTTCTATGCTCTGAATGTGGTAAACGTTTTACACACAAATCACTACTTGTTAATCATCAAAGAAGTCACACAGGTGAGAAGCCATTTCCATGCTCTGAATGTGGGAAATGTTTTGTACACAAATCACTACTTGTTACACATCAAAGAAGTCACACAGGTGAGAGGCCATTTCCATGTTCTGAGTGTGGGAAATGTTTTACACAGAAAAGACATCTTGCTATACATCAGAGAAGTCACACAGGTGAGGAGCCATTTACATGCTCTGAATGTAAGAAATGTTTTAAAATGAAATCAAATCTTGCTGTACATCAGAGAAGTCATACAGGTGAGAGGCCATTTCTATGCAATGAGTGTGGGAAATGTTTTGCACACAAATCAAATCTTGTTACACATCAAAGAAGACACACAGATGAGAGATCATTTCCATGTTTTGACTGTGGGAAAAGTTTTACACAGAAGAGACATCTTGCTATACATCAGAGAAGTCACACAGGTGAAAAGTCATTTCCATGCTCTGAGTGTGGGAAATGTTTTACAGCTAAATCATCTCTTGTTAGACATCAAATAAGTCACACAGATTAGCTGTTTATTGTTGGAAATGTCAGAAATTAGATGGTTCACAAAAAGTTCCTGTATTTACACTGGAGAAATGGATTTAGAAGTGGAATTTATTTCTAGAAAAACCCAATTAAGAATAGTATTTCTGGAAGAGCTCTGCACGGCGTCCACTATTGTAAAGTTTCCCACTGCTGCTGTCCCTTGTATTCCCCCCTCTGTGGCATCCTGCAAGCCTGATCGCTGGGTCCGCTATTGGGGGGCACCTTTTCGGAAGCTGGCGGCCGCTGACGGAGCTCCGGAGCCTCGCGGCCTACTGCACCTCCGCAAGCCTGGACCTTGCGTACTCCCGTGATCCGCCGTGGACATCCAGGCGGCCGAGCGGAAGTGCCCGCAGCAGTTTCGCCCCCCTCACCCTGACCCCTGGAGTGCGGCCACTGACCTGTCCTGAGCCTCATAGAGACCACCAAGACGCTGGGCAGCTGGATGGAAGATTTGACCAGGCTGCATTAAAGCTCCCCATACCCACAACGGCCATCTTGGAAACTGGCGGGCTGGAGATTCATGCTGCAGGCAGCCTGCTGTGGTCACTGGCAGGTCCGTGATCTTTGCTGTCTGTCCTTCCTGGCCAGATTGGAATCTGCTAACTGGGACCTGGGCTCTTATAACCCCTTTAAAATATTCCTTTACCCCCTTAATATTAGCCCCCTGGGGAAACTGATTTCTATTCACATTGCATCTCACTGGATTCACTGAACTCCCTCTGCTGGGGGAATAATATATTGCGCCTCATATCATTATATATATATTAAGTGGTCTATTGTCACAACCGTTGTGTCCATCTTTCTACTCTCATTATGGACAAATTTGTGACCAAATCGTCATGGGGCATCCGTAGCAATCAGTCGGGCCGAGGTCGAGAATTCTTCTGTTGATAGCCCTCCTTCGCCTCCATTGGGTTCACGTCCTAGCCCCCGCGGCCAGCCTGCAATGGATTCTGCAAAATCCTGCACGACAAATGAGATAACGGATATCCTGTCTGCGTTACTAGACCAGAAATTGGCTCCTCTAAAGGACTCGCTTGACTCCGCTCTCACTCAACTGAACCAACATGCTCAGCGACTCTGAGGCTGAACAGATAATATCTGATCTGGAAGACGATCTCACAACGGCTAAGACTTCTCTTTCTGACCAAGAAATATTTGTTGCGTCTATTCAGGATAAGCTTGAGGACCTTGAAAACCGAAATAGGAGAAACAATGTACGCCTTATCGGCCTGGAACGTGTACACCGTATAGGCCCTGAGCGGCAATCCACAAGAGACAGGCCCCGGCCCGTCATCATGAAAGTCCTCAACTACGCTGACAAGGTCATGTTATTAGATGCCTGCAGAAAATGTGCCGACTTGAGATATCAGGATGCTAAATTGCTGCTTCTCCAGGACTTCTCTTATATGGTTGCTTCCAAACGGAGGGAATTCTCTCCTATCTGCAAGAGTCTTTTTGAACTAGGCCACCGTTTTGCACTTCTCTATCCAGCTGAATTGAGAGTCACATTTGCGGGGAAGGCCTACTTCTTTGAGAATCCGAAAACGGCCAAGAACTTTGTCGACTCACTATCCCCACAATCCTCTACCGGGATGGATGAAGAGGACCGATATCCAATGGCCATATTTATTTTTGTCTTCCTGAAGGGTTCCCATTCAGGTTCTTAGTAATTATTATAAATGGATCGTACCACTGGTTGATATATTTTTTGTTTATATTTCTACATGTTGGTACATTATCAAATGTACCCAATTGTGTCTCCCGAAATATTTTGTCTCTTTGTGTCCGCTTCCTCTATTGTTTTCATTTTTTCTTGAAATACTCCCTACTTTCTCTGACTTCTATTCCTTTTCTTCTCCAGCTTTACTTTACCCATCCCTTTCCCTTCTCATCTGTTATTTTTATGCTTGATTATTGTATGGTCTCTTGGTTCGATTCACCACGTTACCCATGTTCTAGGTTGAAATTTATTAAGTTTATCGGTGGACCGCTCCATGGACCTCAACTCTTTGGTTCATATAATACTTAAAATCATTTTGAGTTGGGATCTTGATCTAGTTGATGCTCAAACAAACTGTATATCATTGTTACCGTTATGTTTATTATTATACTGCTTTGGTATGGATATTTTACTTGTTAGCCTGCTTGCTGGGATGGGCTGGACGGGTCTGCTCTTACAAGTCGAATGGGGTTTTTGGCCTAGAGTTGGTATAGGTTAGATGTCAACGACTGCTGCCACCTGCACTAGCGTACAGTCACATATTAAGATTGTAACTTGGAATGTTGAGGGTTTAAACCCCCAATCAAAAGAAGAAAGATTCTCTCCTATCTTAAACGTCTAAAGCCTGATATAGCTCTCTTACAGGAAACCCATTGGAAAAATACAGATCCCAATGTAGTGAGATCTGTATTGGGTGGGAGAATTTAAAGCAGCCTTCTATTCAACCAAACAAAAGGGTGTACTAATTATTTTTAGTAAACGTCTGACATATCAAATAAATGATAGTCTGGGTGACCCCGAAGGCCGGTATTTATTTATAAAAATCACTATTTTTGGAGTTCCTTACACCATAGCTACTATTTATGCACCTAATGGCCCTAACTTGCCCTTTTTTTCTAATCTTTACAATAAGTTACAAGAATGGGCAGAGGGAGAGATTATTTTAGGCGGGGACTTCAATACTGTCCAGTCTCCTGGTTTGGATAGATCCACCTCTGCCAGATCGCATATTTCCACACCACCCCAGTCTCTATCTTTATTGACTGACTCACTACGGCTCTGCGATCCCTGGAGATGCCAACATCCTGACTCCCACGAGTTCACATTCTACTCCCATCCACATCATTCCTCCTCTCGCCTTGACTATTGGCTGATCACAGACACTCTTACAACATGTAGCCAAAACTGAAATAGAACCCATAGTATTATCTGACCATGCCCCTGTTTGGTTTACCCGTAACTTACACTCCCCTGTCTCTCAGTCATATAATTGGAGATTTCCAGCTTATCTTATGAAATCCTCTGACTTTTGTACGCATCTAGAACACTCGTTACGTAACTATGTAGAAGACAATATTCCACATGTAGAAGATATCAATCTGTTTTGGTCAGCTTCAAAACCAGTGATTCGAGGCCATATCATGGAGTATGTTTCCAGAAGACGCAAGCTACTCGCTACCCAATTGCATGACCTTGCTTGTAATCTGACCAAGACTTATGATGCACTCTTATTGCAGGATTCACCAGACAACCGGCAGGCCTATCTTGCTGCTAAACAGCTGTACTACTCATTGTACACTGAGCGGGCAAACGTTTCATATGATTTCCAACGGAATATATTTTTTCGAGGGGGAAATAAGTCCGGAAAATTATTGGCGAATCTGGTTCGGTCGTACTCCGCTCCTTCTCGTAGCCCTCATCTAATTACTGATTCGTCTGCAGTTATTTTTGATACACCCTCAATTTCTGAGGCCTTCTTACAATATTATAAAACTCTTTATGAAGCTCCCTTGGATAATCCGACTTTAGGAATGCAATTCCTTGAGAGAGCCAACTTGCCCGTCTTAACGGAAGAGGAAAGAAAATCCTTAACGGAACCGGCCAGGGAATTGGAGTTGTTGTCCTTGATTAAATCACTACAAAACGTCAAGTCTCCTGGGCCGGACGGATTTGGAGCGGAGTATTATTGAATACTTGTCCCCCCATCTACTACCCCATCTGTTATCTCTATTTAATGCATTGTTGGAGGGTAAACCTCCTCCTATCGGATTTAGCGAAGCCAGAATTTTGTTGTTTCCGAAACCAGGAAAAGATCCTCAATATACTCAGTGTTATCGACCTATTTCATTATTGAATCAGGATTTGAAGCTTTTTACAAAACTGATTGCGACATGACTTCAGCCTGTATTGAACAGGGTCTTACATCCTGCCCAAACAGGGTTTGTCAAAGGTAGAACCTCAGTTCATAATATTCGTACGTTGATTGCAGCAATGTCTAGTGCACAACAATCTGCCTGCCCAAAAGCTCTCATTGTAAGTTGCGACGCCGATAAGGCGTTTGACCGCGTCTCCTGGTCTCATTTACTTCGTATTCTACATGTTCAGCAATTTGGTGTGGAATTCATACATCTATTTAGAATGTTGTATGCACTATCCCAGGCACATTTAACTATAAATGGACTAAACTCATCTGCCTTTACGTTAAGTAGAGGAACGCACCAGGGCTGCCCTCTCTCCCCCTGCTATTCAATCTGGCTCTTGACCCGTTGATACGTCATTTTATACAAGATCCCACTTGGCAAGGTATTATGGTAGGTCACAATGATGTCAAGGTTTCTTCTTTTGCTGATGACCTTTTATTATATTTTTCTGACCCCAGACAGGCATTTCCATCATTACTGACCACACTACATGAGTTTAATTTGATTTCAGGATTCCTCATTAATTTTGATAAGACAGAGGCGCTAGCATTGAGAGAAGAGGCTACTCTGGATTGGGGTACCACATTCCCCTTTAAATGGGCTTGCCAATACTTAAAATATTTCGGCCTACGCATCCCGCCAATCCTCACTAACATATACACTGTAAATTTCTCTCACCACATCACTCAAATGATGGATGATTTTTTGAAATGGCAACACATTCCTATCTCTTATTTAGGCAGGTGCCATCTATATAAGATGGTCTCCTTTCCTCGACTACTTTATCCAGTCCAGATGCTCCCATTTCTATTGTCCAAACGAGATGTCCATACTATTAACAAAGCCCTTACTAAATTTATTTGGGCAAACAAACGTCCCCGCATAGCACTTTTCAAATTAAAACAACCCCCGTCACTTGGTGGTGTCAATCTCCCTTGTCCTGAAGACTACTCTCTAGCCTCCAATTATAGATATGCTCTGGATTGGATAGGGAATGGTGACAACTTTGTTAATCGAGCTTTGGAACAAGCTTTCTCACCTCAGCATACTTTCGTACATATATTGCATTTCCCCAATGACCCTCCTCAACATGACCGACTCCACAACCTATTGTTATATGCTCCATGTACGACTTGGCGTATACTTAGGAAACGCTTAGGCCTTCCCCTGACGGATTCCTTATTTCAGCCTCTGTTGTGTAACCCACAATTTCAGGGTGGAAAGGATAATGAGATTGTTCGTGGTTGGCATCTCCAGGGCCTTTCTTTATTATATCAATTTTTGAATGTGGAATGCTCAGCGATCTTGACTTTATCTCAACTAAAAGAAAAAATACCCCAGTCTTAATTTTCCTCTTTTTGCCTATTTTCAAGTCCGCAGCTTTATTACTAGCAAATTATCGCGACTACGCTCCCCTGATCTCACTTTTCCCCTAGATGGCCTGGTGCGGCGGTGCCTAGGAGCCCCATATAACACTTCTTTAATTTATTCTCATACTAGGCGAAGGTTGGATCTATCTAAGCACAACTGGGATGGCCAAATGGACAGACACCCTCCCTGACACTGATCTTCTAACAGTGATTCGGTGGTGTAGTGTTCTAAATAAACAATTAGTTTCATCTTCCTATGCAGAGATGCATTTCAAAATACTACATAGAGCGTATTACACCCCCAGACTCCGGTTCCTTACTAGAGTATCTGATAATTCTCTATGTTTTAAATGCAATTCCCCTGAAGCCGATATTATTCATTGTCTCTGGGCATGCGCAGTGGTACAAACATTCTGGACTGCAGTCCAAACATGCATTATGTGGAACTTCATATTTCTTTTAATATTACTATGGTTTGGGCTTTTTGGAACTGTATAAATGCTCAGGATCCCCCATATTCCAATGGGACAAAATTATTGTTGGCCCGTGTGGCCGCTGCTGCTAAGAAAACAATCTTATCCCAATGGATACACTCGGAACCGATACCCCTTTCCCTCATGTTATCACGTTTAACCTACCTCTATCAAATGGATTGGGTAGATTGTTCCCTAGACGTAGAGTCCCGTGCCCTGAAATTCTTTGCCATTTGGTTGCCCTACTTACTCACGCTACCAACTGCCACCAGGGAATATGTGCGCAAAGTAGTTAGATTAACAACATGGTATAATACGGAATCTCTCACCCTAGGCTCACCACCCTTTTAAATTGTCTGACTGATATTGCATCTTAGTAATTGAACTGTATGGTTGATGGCCCTCATAACCCTGTTTATGATATATCAAACTTTTTGTTTTGCTCTTCTTTTGACGATTTCTGTACATTGCAGTAGTTAATGTTCTTTTGAGCATTATGACTTACGACTTGTACTCTTTTTATGTATTCCTTCTCAATAAATACATATTTAAAAAAAAAGAATAGTATTTCTCATGGCCTAGGTGCTTCATTGACCTCTGTTTCATGACCCAGAAGGTGAATGGTCATTGCTTGTATTACTGTCCTCACTGTAATTGTGTTATTTTTTGCTTTTATTTTATTTTTTTATTCTGCAGTGTGTGGACACTAGGTACAGGGGTCAAGGCAGTAACACAGTGCTCTCATCTAATAATAGACCATAAAATCCATATTCTCCAGAGATTCTGCGTAAGGCTGCTGATTTCATGGCTCTTTATCCCAATATTCCCACTATCTGTGCCGGAGAATTAAATAATATTATGGACCCAACTGTGGATAGGTTTAGCACCAACGTTACTGTGTCCCGACTGCGTCCGGGTGGTTTTGCATTGTTGGTGGAGGGTAAGGGTTTCATAGATGTTTGGAGGGCCAGGCATCCAGCTACACGCCAATACTCATGTTTTTCACCCACTTATTCATCCTTTTCTAGAATTGATTTGTCTCTGGTCTCACAATACTTGCTCCCTAAAATTGTTACTGTCCAGTATGCCACTAGAGGTATCTCGGACCACTCGCTGATACTGTTGGATTTGGATACAGGGGTAATTATTTTGGAAATTTAATTAATTTTGGCTTTCACATAAAGGCACTGGAGCAGAGCTTGGACTTGCATGGTGGGAGTTCCTGGACTTGTACGGGGATACAGCTGGTCCAACGCTCTTATGGGATATATTGCAAGTTAGAGAGGTAGCCACTTTGGAGGCTGGTTATAAACGCCAAGAGCCGGAGCTAAAGGCTTCATGTAGACCCCTAGAACTAAAATATTTACACAATGGGCTAGAGTCATCTAAAATAGCCTGGTTACTTGCATAGTCCAATTGGAGAGATTGTCTGATAAAACCAAATACCGATTACTATATACCCAGCATTCATACTACGCCACGGGTGACAGGCCTGGTACTTATGTGGTGCATTTAGCGGTGACTGATAAAACCTCTAACACTGTACTTGCCCTACGCGGTGATGATAAAGTAACATGTGAAAACCCCTGAAATAGTGGCCCAATTTGTTGCCTATTATAGAAGCTTGTATAGTACGAGATTATCAGCCGACTTGACAGAAATAAATGAATTTCTCAATCGTATTCCAATACCCTCACTTTCTAATGAGGCAACTGAATTCCTAGATTCCCCTTTGTCATTGATGGAGATAGTTACAGCTATCAAAATGTTTCCTGGATGCACGGCACCGGGGCTAGATGGTATACCTATTGAGCTCTATAAAAAAACATATAGACTTTTATGGGCCCAAACTGATTACTCCAATGACTTACTGGAATTTGGCTCCCTGCCTAACTATGACAGAGGCTTTGATAATAGTCCTTTTAAAACCAGATAAAGACCCAGAGAAAGCGGACTCATATAGACCTATCTCGCTACTATCTACCAACGTCAAGATCTTGGCAAAGGTCCTGGAACTTAGGTTAAATTCTGTTCTACCTCAAATCATTCATATAGATCAGACTGGTTTTGTGCCGGGGAGGTCCACTCTTATCTAAGGTGTTTATTTAAGCATTTACAAGCCCTCGTGAGGACGCCGGCACCTCTGTTATAGTATCTCCTGATGCTGCTAAAGCTTTTGATTAAGTGGAGTGGGCGTTCTTGTGGGGGTCTATGTCCCACTTCAGCTTTGGACCATGCTTTTATACAATGGGTTAAATTACTGTATCCAACCCCCTCAGCCAGGGTCTCGGTAAACGGTTACATTTCCTCTGCCTTCCCTCTGGCGAGAGGTACAAGGCACGGCTGCCCGTTATCCCCTATCCTTTTTGCCTTGGCAGTGGAGCCGTTGGCATGTCTGGTGCGTTCTGACCTGAGGGTGGGGTGCTTCCGAGTGGGCCACATCACGGATAAAATTGCTCTATACGTGGATGATATACTATGGTTTATATCGGACTATAGTACTACCGTGCATACATGTTGTGTATTATCGACACCTTCGGCGGGTACTCTGGTTTGTCCATCAACTGGGAAAAGTCTTGTATCCTGCCCTTTTGTGATGCTTGTCCTAGAGCCCCTCTCGTGGCTCTCCCGCTTCGCTGGGTAGACTCATTTAAGTATTTGGGAGTGTGGGTCACAAACACCCCCTCTCAATATTTCTCCTTGAATATAAAACCACATGTAGATTATTTGCATTCACGTATTGCGGTGTGAGGGACTCTACCCCTCACTGTAACGGTTAGAATAAATCTAATAAAAATGGTTGCCCTGCCTAAATTGCTATATGCGCTGCAGCACTCCCCTATATGCCTCCCACTAAAAACCTTTAAGAAAATAGATGGTCTTTCATCTATTGTGTGGTCTAGTCGTCGGGTCAGAATAAAATTGGACACCCTCACACGCCCGCGTGATTCTGGGGGCCTGGCCCTCCCTAAATTCAGTCTGTATTATCTAGCAGCACAATTGGTGCACATCTGTAAGTGGTTACATGATCCTGATAGGGATGAATTGATTTCCCACATTCTTTATGAAACAGACCAAAACTGTACCCCAATACTACTACTGAGTGACAATGTGACACTTCACAAACTTCCAGTTGTTAAACAGGCAATTCTAATCTGGAGACAGACGCATAGACTGTTACAAGGAGAGGGCTGGGACCCGGAAATGCCCTTATCATACACGCGTACCCTTAATGAGCTTGCCTCATTACAGGTCAGGGAGGTATGGCATCATCATGGGGTACAGTCTCTTGGACAATTATATCACATGGGTATATTTAAGACTTTCCAACAACTCCAGGAGGATTCTACTATTCCTACCTCTTATTTTTATCGTTATTTACAAGTTCGCCATGCTTGTCAGACTCCATTTGCGGCTGCCCCAGGACACACCCGTTCGTGCACCATTTTTTAACACCCACAATTGTACTATTTCAAAATTCTATTCGGCTCTGCTCCATGTCTACCATAAAGTGGTCTTTCCTTCTCTTAAATCTAAATGGGAGGGGTAATCTGGGGCCCATCTCAGATGAAATTTGGGGGGTGGGTGCTAATAGGTGCCTCTAGACTGGTGACCACAACAGTTCGATATCAACAGTTGCATCTTTTTGTTTTACACAGAGTCTATATTACTCCGGAGAGGTTATTGAGATTCGCAAGAAGGGCGGATTCTAAGCGTCCCAAGTGTGCTCTAATGGAGGGCACTTTTTGGCACATTCTTTGGTCTTGTCAAATAGTTAATGCATTCTGGCAGGATGTAATCAAGATTGTAGTTTCCACTGGAATACCTGCAGATGTAATGCCCCCTCTTGTGTGTGTGTTGGCGGTGGTAGATGAGGAGCTGCTGGATGCCCCTCCAGACGTTATATTATATCTCTGCTTTGCTCGCATACCACTATCAGGCTTCTACCTGCTTGCTTGTACCTCATGTCATCGGTCTGTTGCCCCTCCCCACTAGATTGTTAGCTCTTCAGAGCAGGGCCCTCCTTCCTCTTGTCCTCTTCTTGACACATTTCACTCAGCGACCACCTTTACCTGCTTTCTCTCCCGCTGGTAAAGGCTCATCTCTAGCTATGGCCGCCAGCCCCAAGTAGTACAATGATTACTCCTTCGCTACTTACATCTAAGCTGTATTATGTTGAGAACTGTGTTGCTCTTTGTTACCTGCACTCCATTTTTGTTATTTATTTACTGTTATGCTAAGTTTTGTCTCCCTGTACTGTCCTTTGTACGGCGCTGCGAAACACTTGTGGCGCCCTATAAATAAAATGTAATAATAATAATAATAAAAAGGTATGTGCCCTTGCGCAAGTATCTATAGCCCGGTCGTAGATGGCACCTACTGGCCCAGATATTGGCCCTCATTTCGAGTTGATCGCTAGCTGCGGTTCGCTGCGTAGTGATCATTTTAAAAAAAACGGCAAAACTGCGCATGCGTATATGCATCGCAATGCGCACGCACAGCGTATGGGTGCAAATAGCATTGTGGTTTTGCACAGGTTCTAGCGACGCTTTCAGTCGCACTGGCGGTCGCAAGGAGTTTGACAGAAAGTGGGAGTTTCTGGGTGGCAACTGACCGTTTTCTGGAAGTGTTTGGAAAAATGCAGGTGTGGCTGAGCGGGTATCTGACATCATTACCGTGTCGTTCATCGCAGCAATCATCGCACAAAATAAATAACTACAGGGCTGGTCTTGTTTTGCACAAAATGTTTTTGCAGATGCTCTGCTACACAGGCGTTCCCACTCGTGCAAAGCAAAAATACACTCCCCCCGTGGGCAGCGACTATGCATTTGCACGGCTTCTAAAAGTAGCTAGCGAGCGATCAACTCGGAATGAGGGCCATTGATTCATGGATAGCCCTAGTGAATACCATGGTAGAGCATGGAAAATTTGTTTACATATCCAGGAAAGCCATCGCTAAATTCTATAAGATATGGGATAGATGGCTATCTTTACCATATGCTAAAGGTACATCAATATGCTTTATGGTGCCAACTCAATTTCATAATAGAATTTTGTCCTGTTACATATTGTAGAGAAGAAAATGCACTTAATGTTAGCACAGCAATAAGGTTTCATATACTGATCATTCAGGTTAATAGTTTATATGGCTGGTACAAATGGACAGTGCAATATATATATATATATATATCAGTGGCGTGCGGTGAGGTTGGTGGCTGGGGAGGCACAAGCAGCCTTTCACCCCCCCCCCCCCCCCAATAGAGTGGGGTAAAAAAATAAAAAAAAGTGTGCCCCCCCCCACATTCGTGAAACCAGCACCGAGCAGAACCAGCTAGGGGTGTAATGCCATAGCACGGGAGACACTCGGTATGGGGTCCCCCTGCCATAGCATTAATCTGCCCCCCCAAAACCAGTCAGCCCAGGGCTGGAATTCCTCGGAAGTGGGGACCCCAAAAAATAAACATGGGGTCCCCCTCCCGAGCAATAACCAGCACTGGGCTGATAGCCCAGTGCTATGCCCCGCACCCCTGGTGGCTGTGGGTGCAGGTTTCATAGTTAATATTGTTCTTGACAGGTGGCCTACAGGTCCCAGCAAGCCTGCCCAGCATGCTGGCACTTGGAGAACCACAAGTGCCAGCATGCCCGGACATAAATGGCCCGCTGACACCTGTGGCCCACCTATAAAGAACAGTAATATTGTTCTTTACAGGTGGCCAACAGGTCCCAGCAAGCCTGCCCCAGCATGCTGGCACATGGAGAACCACAAGTGCCAGCATGCCCGGACATAAATGGCCTGCTGGCACCTCTTCTCCACCTGTAAAGAAAATATTAAAATAAAAACACCAGTCTCTTTAAAAAAAAAATAGTTTATTTGACAGGGTCTTCACCTGGGGGCGGCGGCCTTTAAGCTCTTTTGCATGGCCGCCGCCTCCCCAGGGCTTCCGGCGTCTTCACCTAGGGGGCGCCACCCCCCCCCCAGGGCTTCCAGCAGCTTCCTCCGGCGTCTTCACCTGGGAGGTGGCGGCCATTAAGCTCTTTTGCATGGCCGCCGCCTTCCCCAGGACTTCCAGTGTCTTCACCTGGTGGGCGGCGGCTGCTAAGCTCTTTTGCATAGCCGCCGCCCATCCAGGACTTCCGGCGTCTTCAGCCTTCAGGAGCTCTTCTCCGCTCCTCCTCCGCCGTCGGACTGACATCCGCTCCCTCGCGCTGAATTATATAAGTCAGCCAGAGGGGGCGGAGCAATGACGCAGCGAGCCGTGATTGGCTCGCGGCGGCCATCTTCAATTTCAAAAATGACGCTGAGGCGCCATTTTTGAAATGGGTTACCGCTCCGCTGCCAAACTCTGCATCGCCGCCGCCAGCACCTCCGCCGTCACCCGCCCTCCGCACCTCCGCCGCCAGGACCTCCGCCGACACCCGCCGCGCCCACAACAGTGATTGACAGCGGATCCAGTGACGGATCCGCTGGCCAATCACTGTGGCCTGACTGACAGGGGACGTGCTTTCATAGATTGAAAGCACGTCCCTGTGTGAAAGCGGCACCACTAATGGTGCCGCTTTCCTATACTATTTCAATGGGCTTTTAATGCCCATTACTAGGACCCGCCCACTCCCGCCCCCCGCTCCCCATAATTTTCCCTATCTCGGCCCGGGAGGCACCGCAATCGGTGCCTCCCAATCCCATTTAGACAGGGATAATGGTTACAATAATATAAAGGAGATACTTATGACACAGAATATGTGTCATAAGTATCTTCTTTATATTATTTTAATCATTAACGACAGGGGAGGCACTGCCTCCCCTGACTGCACGTCCCTTATATATATATATATATATATATATATATTGTGACAAGAACACTGGGATAGTGTTTGAGGGCAGGTATGTTTGTCCCAGGTTCTTGTCTTGCATGTTTTAGAAAATGAAAACTTCTAGGAAAAATGCTTTTGTTTTGTCAGAACCTTTTCAGTTTGCTGTAAAAGCTGGGTAAAGGCTCTGAGAGAGAGATAAGGCGAGTTCTAGACATTGGGCCCAGTTTGGGTCTTTGGCCTCACAGAGGGCTAATCAGGGTTTCAGCTGTGTAAGAGTGTTATAGGGCTGCTAGCCTGATTAGTATGGGGAGACTGCCTGGGAAGACTGGAGGGATCTGTGTGATAGAAACACGCTTCCTGATACAAGTGAGCTATACAGTGTACTGGAGAACTCTGTGTTTTTGTTTAGTGATAGTTAGGAACATCTTGTGTATAGTGAGTGCCAGACAGGCAAGGTATTTTCTTTTGGTGTTTATTTTATTTTCTGTTTCAATAAAACTGGCCGGGGCCAATTGTACCAGACACTGGACTTGTGTTGTTCCTCAGCTGCTGCGTGCTGCCATATTCCCCAGGAAGAGGCGCCTTGCACCCCTACAGTGTTACAACTTGGTGGAGAATGCGAGCATGCCGTTCTGCGCATAAGTGAAAGCAGCAGCTTTGTGAGGCCTGCAGAAAACGGTGGTTTATGCAGATACAGCCCAGTGGGAAGTTACTGAGACTCACCCCTGAGGGTTTGATATATGTCCTGGGTGAAAGCAGCTACAAAGCCGCCTGAAAAATCTGTCGACATGGAGGATCTGCTTAAAGCCTTGCTGCAAGCTACAGCGGCTCAGCAGGAGGCCAACAGACAGCAGCAGGTGGCAATGGAGGAAAATAGGAGACAGCAGCAGGTGGCAATGGAGTAAAATAGGAGACAGCAGCAGGTGGCTATTGACGAACTTTACAGGCAACAGCGTCAGGATAGAGAGGCCTTAGCAGAAGTGGTGCAGAGCCTTGCAGCCCGGATTGGAGATGTGGCCGTCAGTGCTCCGACCAGCTCTAGTTCTATACGGGCCAGTCACTTCCTGCAGAAAATGACAGAGGCTGATGATGTGGAGGCCTACCTGACCACGTTTGAAAGGACTGCTGAGCGTGAGAACTGGCCGAAAGCGCAGTGGGCCAGTCTACTGGCACCTTTTTTGTCAGGCGAGCCCCAAAAAGTGTACTTTGATTTAAGCACTGCTGAGGCTCGGGACTATGATAAACTAAAGACTGAGATCCTGACCCGCCTGGGAGTCACGCTGTCAGTACGAGCACAACGGGAGCACCGTTGGGTGTACGCCATGGAGAAGCCTCCGCGCTCCCAGATGCACGACCTTATTCAGCTAACAAAAAAATGGCTACAGCCAGAGACATTAACTGGTCCTCAGATGGTTGAAAGAGTCGTCATGGACCGCTACTTGAGATCTTTGCCCATGGTCCTGCGCAAGTGGGTGAGCCATGGAAACCCGGGTACTGCTGACCAATTAGTGGACATGGTAGAGCGGTATTTGGCAGCAGAGGAACTATTGATGACCACCCAGCAACCCATAGATCCTCGACAGCGCCCTTCAGTAAAGACTGGTAAGACTGTTCCGTGGGAAAACGTTGCTGGGCGGTTAAGAGAACGCAAGGCTGGAGAGACTGTAAACACTGGCCCTGGAGACACACCAATGGGGCTAGAACGGTCTATGTTGCCCAAATGGGTTGATAATCGTGTGGTTAAATGTTTTAGATGTGGTATGCCAGGTCATGTTATTGCCAATTGCCCAGTCATGCAAGAACCCATGCAATCTGATGCTGCCTTTGAATGTCGCAGAATGTCTTTCTTTGCTAGGTTAGCCTGTACTGTGGTACCTTCACCTGAGCTGGAAAAACAAATGTGTGATGTGTTCTTAGAGGGTAACCGGGTAGAGGCCTTGCTGGATTCAGGAAGTTTAGTTACCCTCGTGAAAGCTGGGTTAATGAACCCCTTAAAGGTCCAGCAAATACCTATTGGGGTAACTTGCATACATGGGGATACCAAATATTATGTCACTGCTGAAGTGAATATAGAAACTTGATGTGGGTCAGCAATGGTTAAAGTAGGACTTGTCCCCACCTTTCCTCATTTTTGGAAACTGGGAATCACGTTTATCAACAGATGTGAGAAGTGAAGAGCCAGTTGGTAATACCGGTGATTGTATGGATGTACGGGTGTCTTCGGAACATTCTGACCCGTTGCCTTTTGCCAGTTTGGCTGCGGAAGTGACAGATGGGGAGTCCAGTGAGGACCCTCTTGCTGGGAACAGAGACATAGTGGTTACAAACGAAAGCGTGCCTGACCTGGAGGTAAAAAAGGATCTGTTTGCATCTGAACAGTTAAAGGATCCTACCTTGATAAAGGCTAGAGAGAATGTTAAGATTGTTAATGGGGAGCCTGTGGTACCAGGTGACAGGGTTACGTATCCCCACATGGCCATCTGTAATGAGCTCTTGTACCACATTGTCAAAAAGGGTGAGGATGTGGTGGAACAGCTGGTAGTACCCAGCCTTATCGGAGAACGGTACTAAATTTAGCTCATAGTCACGTTACAGCAGGACATTTAGGGGCAGAAAAAAACACTGAAAGAGTTTTACAAAGGTTCTTTTGGCCAGGGGTTTATAAAGAAGTGTCTGAATATTGTTCTTCCTGTCCTGAGTGCCAGTATCATGCCCCTAGACCCCATTTCAGGAGCCCACTAGTTCCCATGCCTATTATAGAGGTCCCGTTTGACAGAATAGCCATGGATCTCGTGGGGCCCTTGTTGAAGTCCGCTCGGGGCCATCAGTATATCATGGTAATAATGGACTATGCCACTCGATATCCTGAGGCTGTCCCTTTACGCACCATCACAACCAAGGCGATAGCTAGGGAGCTGGTGCAGGTTTTTAGTAGAGTGGGAATACCAAAAGAAATTTTGACTGACCAAGGTACTCCATTTATGTCAAGGGTCATGAAAGAATTGTGCAAATTATTTAAGGTCAATCACCTCAGGACGTCCATTTACCATCCCCAAACTGATGGGTTGGTGGAAAGGTTTAATAAAACATTAAAAAGTATGTTAAAAAAGGTGGTTGATAAAGATGGGAAAAATTGTTTGTTGCCCTACTTGTTAATGGCCGTCAGAGAAGTTCCTCAGTCCTCTACGGGGTTTTCTCCATTTGATTTGTTGTATGGTAGACACCCCAGAGGGCTGTTGGACGTTGACAAAGAGACGTGGGAAGGACAGCCCACTCCTTATAGAAGCGTTATTGAACATGTAACACAAATGCAAGATAGGATTGCAGCCGTGGTACCTATTGTCAGAGAGCACATGGAGCAGGCCCAAAGTGCTCAACAGAGGGTATATAATCGGAGTGCCAAGATACGGGAATTTGCTCCTGGAGATAGAGTTCTTGTTTTGGTACCCACTGTGGAAAGCAAGTTCCTAGCTAAATGGCAGGGTCCATTTGAGATTAGGGAAAAAGTGAATGAGGTTAATTACAAAGTATACCAGCCGGGAAAGAGAAAACCCGAACAAATTTATCATGTTAACTTAATCAAACCCTGGAAAGATAGGTTTCCTCTGTCAGCGGAGCCTTGCCCTTCGGTGTCTTCACCTTGGTTTCTTCCCGCAGTGAAGGTGTCAGAGACATTATCAGCTGATCAGAAAAATCAGGTTAAAGAATTTCTCATCCAAAATAGGGAAATATTTTCAGAGCTGCCTGGCCGAACGACCATAATAAAACATGACATTGTCACAGAACCAGGGGTAAGGGTCCATTTAAAGCCATACAGGATTCCGGAAGCTCAGCGAGAAGCTGTTTCTAAAGAAGTTAAAACCATGTTAGAACTTGGAGTCATAGAGGAATCTAACAGTGAGTGGTCCAGTCCCATAGTTCTCATCCCGAAGCCCGATGGTAGCATACGCTTCTGTAATGACTTTCGTAAGTTAAATGAGGTGTCCAAGTTTGACGCATACCCCATGCCCCGTGTGGATGAGCTTATAGAAAGGCTGGGAACAGCCAGGTTTCTCACCACGTTGGACCTGACCAAAGGTTACTGGCAAATACCTTTGTCTGATGGCGCAAAAGAAAAAACAGCCTTTTCGGTTCCGGAGGGGCTGTACCAGTATAAGATGTTACCCTTTGGGTTGCATGGGGCTCCAGCAACCTTTCAACAGGGCGATGGATAACATTTTGAGGCCCCATAGAAAATATTCAGCTGCCTATTTGGATGATGTAGTAATTCACAGTACATACTGGGGGTCCCATTTGGTTAAAGTACAAGCAGTACTGGACTCAGAGAGGCAGGGTTAACTGCTAACCCAAAGAAGTGCTGCCTCGCAATGGAGGAGGTCAAATACTTGGGCTTCACCATAGGCAGAGGTCTGATTAGGCCCCAATTGAATAAAATTGATGCGATTCAAAACTGGCCTCGTCCAGTGAATAAAAAACAGGTAAGGGCTTTTTTGGGAATAACTGGGTACTATAGACTGTTTATTCCCAATTTTGCGACCACAGCGGTGCCGTTGTCAGACCTTACCAAAGGGAAGCAGTCAAATATGGTGAAATGGAACCCTGATGCAGAAAAAGCGTTCCAAGCGTTAAAAGTGGCTTTGTGTTCACAACTGGTGTAGATAATGTCACGAACCGGTCTCTCACCTTAGCGGGTTCTGGGGTTCATCCGTTGCCAGTGCGGTTGCTTGCGGTGCTGTGCGCCCGTGTGGGGACACGGCGTGATCAATGGCACAGGTAATGCAGAGTCTGGGAACTGTGAGTGCGGGGACCAAATGGCCTAAGGCACTGCGGTGTGTCTGCTGTATAGGAGGTGGCCATGTTGGAGACCAAATAGCTAATACAGAGCACTTGTGAAAACACCTGTGGGCAGGTGTAAGCCAATCCCGTGCTTGTGCTGCCTTTAAGTAGGCTGGGATTATGTTACTCTGGGCCAGTGCTTTGTTGTATCAACGCTGTGCTCTAGCTCTGAGCTCTCTCCGTGCATTCCTGTGTTATTCCCGTGGTCCAGATATCGCCTCCGTTCCCAGAGGTCCGTCTGCAGCCTTCACTGCTGAAAGATCCACCGGCTCTCCGCTGTGCTGTCAGTTAATTGCACTCCTATTGGAAATAGTTGGATTCCCAGTGTCCTGCATGAGGTTACCTTGTCAGTCTGCCTATCATTCAAAGTCTGGAGGATTCGTTTCTCTCACCTGTTCGTTTGTTCAACTCTGCATTTAACCCATTCATCACCTTGTCTTCTACTACAGTTTCACAGTGATCTCCGGAACCCGCAAGTAACCCAATTCAGTACTTTTTATTTGCTATGTTGTCATTACAAGGATAATTCATCACAGTCTCTCAGTTAACCCTCAAAACTCCATTGCAAATTCTTACAGTTAATTCACCATGTCTGCATTAACCAGTTAAACACAATCTGCAGTTCAGCATCAAAGCTTGTTTATATTTGCTATGTTGTCATAACAAGGATAATTCTTCACAGTCTCTCAGTTAACTCTCAAAACTCCATTGCAAATCCTTACAGTTATCTCTTCATGTCTGCATTATCCAGTTAATCACATTCTGCAGTTCAGCATCAAAGCTTGTTTATATTTGGACAATCCAACATTTATTCATCAGCTTGTTTTGCATATGTTTCCATGAACATTTCTTTTATTTATTTTTGAGTTTTCTCTTGCATATTATTCCTGCAATACTTCAGTATAATATGATGATTAACAACTTGTCAGTTAACTCTTTACTGAATTGTTATTTTGAATAAATATATGAATCGGAACTTTCTTCGTCCTCCCTGCTTTCTTCATAGCCCAGCACCTACACCTGTGGTTGGTCCCGGGTTAACGGATTCACAAAAACACCCGGACCTGACAGTAAGCACTGGCCACATGGATCCGTCAAGTGACCAATTCGCAGGAGGCGGTGCTACGTCAGATATCCTTTCCCGTCTGGAAAACCAGGAGTCTATACAGACACAAATAGTGCAGTTTATGCAAACTATGGCAGAGCGTTTAGAGACTCTTCATACGGCTATTAAAACGTTCCAAGTCCAGATTCAGACCCCAGATGTCCCAGTTACCACTACAGCTTCTCCTGTGACGCTGCCTACGTCCCGCTTTCAGTTACCCTCTCCGAGTAAGTTTGACGGAACTCCAAAACTTTGCAGAGGATTCCTGAATCAATGCGAGATCCAGTTTGAACTGATGTCTGCCAGTTTCCCATCAGCTCGTTCTAAGGTTGCATATATTATTGCCCTCCTCTCCGGTCAGGCTCTGGAGTGGGCATCACCATTATGGGAGAGAGGTGATCCTATCCTCTCTAATTACAAAGAGTTCGTATCTTCCTTCCGGAGAATCTTTGACGAACCAGGCAGGACCACCTCAGCATCCTTGGAGATTCTCCGTCTACGTCAAGGTTTACGTCCTGTCAGTCAATATATTATTCAGTTTCGCACGTTGTCTTCAGAGTTAAACTGGAATGAGGAGGCCCTGATCGCCGCGTTTTGGAATGGACTTTCAGAAAGAATCAAGGATGATTTAACTATCCGGGATGTGCCAATTAAACTGGATGAATTGATTTCTCTCTGTAACAAACTTGATCTACGTTACAGGGAGCGATGTTTAGAGAAATCCAGGGCAGAGCGATCCAGTCCACGTGATCATCCTAGACCTCGACAAGATTCTTCATCACAGTCTCCAGTAATGACTGAAGAACCTATGCAGATTGGGCACTCTCGCCTCACAGAGGAGGAACGACTTCGTCGTCGACAGGGTAACCTCTGCATGTACTGTGGGTCCTCCGAACATTTAGTTAAATTCTGCAAACTCCGACCGGGAAACTCTCGCCTCCTAGCTTATTCAAGAGAGGTTAAGCTAGGAGTTACTTTAGAATCACGTTCTGGGAAAGAGCCAACCTTGTCTATTCAATTAGAAGTTCTACAGTGAAAGTTTCAGCCCTCCTAGATTCCGGGGCAGCCAAGAACTTCATCTCCTCAGCCTTTGTCATACGGTCTAAAGTTCAAACCATGCCCCTGGAAGCAGCAGTTGCTGTTACAGCAGTGGATGGAAGTCGAATTCCAGATGGTATAATTACTCATCGAACCGTATGTCTCAAGATGAAAGTTGGTGAGCTCCATTCCGAATACCTCTCCTTCTACGTGATTCCCAAAGCCTCTCAAGATGTGATACTTGGTTTACCTTGGCTGCAGAAACATAATCCTCAACTTAATTGGCAAACCATGGAAGTCCTTTCATGGGGTAAATCTTGTACCAAGGACTGTGTAGCTGCAATTGTACCTCTTCGGTCAATTAGCCTTTCCGATCTACCTCCGGTGTATCAATCCCTTGCGGATGTTTCCAGTAAGCAAGCAGCAGACTCTCTACCTCCTCATCGTGAATGGGACTGCCCAGTCGTCCTGGTTCCGGGCAAGACCCCTCCTAGGGGACAAATTCATCCGCTATCCATCCCAGAGACGCGAGCTATCCGGGATTGGTCCACTCCTACAACTCTCAAGGGGATTCAGCGATTTCTTGGCTTTGCTAATTTCTATAGGAGATTCATTAAGAATTATTCTACGTTAGCTGCTCCTATCACAGCCCTAACTCGCAAGGGAGCAAATCCTACGAACTGGTCTTCTGAAGCAATCAAAGCCTTCTCTGATTTAAAGCAAGCCTTTGTGTCAGCCCCCATTCTTCGACAGCCTGATTTGAATCGTCCCTTTCTACTAGAGGTGCATGCATCTACAGAAGCAATAGGAGCTGTGTTGTCACAAGTCTTTGAAGATAAAAAGGTCCATCCCTGCGGATATTTCTCCCGTAAGTTCCTCCCGGCAGAACGTAATTATGCAATCGGTGAGCAAGGGTTACTTGCCATCAAGTTGGCATTTGAGGAGTGGAGATATCTTCTAGAAGGAGCTCAACATCGCATTACAGTTTATACTGATCATAAGAATCTTCTGTATCTGCAGTCAGCTCAGTGTTTGAATCCACGACAAGCTCGATGGGCGCTTTTCTTCTCACGATTTGATTTCAAACTCGCCTATCGTCCAGGGTCTCAGAACAAAAAGGCAGATGCCCTTTCCCGGTCCTTTGCTTCTTCTGAATTAAATGATGCTACCACGAATCAAGCCATTGTGAATCCTACGTCCTTTTTAATGACTCGAACCTCTCCAGTTCCTCCGCCTGGCAAGACCTTTGTCGCCACAAGTCTTCGAAAACGGCTGCTTACCTGGGCTCACTCCTCTTCCTTCATGGGTCATCCTGGGGTTCTAAAGACTCTCAAATTTATTCAACAGTCTTATTGGTGGCCACGTCTCAAAGCCGATGTCCAAGAGTTTATAGCAGCATGTCCTAAATGTGCCCAACATAAGAGTCCAAGAAGTTCTCCACCAGAGTTTCATCCATTGCCAGCCCTAGAGGTTCCAGCAGCAGATCAAGAGCTTCAACGTCTATCTAGCATCTGGAGTTGTGTACGTAAGTCCTTGGTCAAAACTTCCGCTCGTTATAAATCTTTTGTAGATAGAAAACGTAAAGCTGTACCGAATTACAAAGTGGGAGACCAAGTTTGGATTTCTACGCGCAATCTCAAGTTCAAAGTTCCTTCTAAGAAATTTGCTCCCAAGTTCATTGGTCCATTTCCCATCGTAAAGGTACTCAACCCTGTGTCATACAAAGTCAAGTTGCCACCGTCTTTGAGAATTCCTAACGCCTTTCATACATCTTTACTGAAGCCTTTGATTCTCAATAAGTTCCGTACTACCCAGTCCAAATCTCCTAAAGTTCACTCTTTGCAGAATGAGGAATTTGAAGTTAAAGAGATTGTGGACTTACGTTTCCGATATGGACGTTTACAGTTTCTGGTCGACTGGAAGGGTTACGGTCCGGAGGAGAGATCCTGGGTTTTCTCTGAAGATGTTCATGCTCCAAGACTGGTACAGAAATACTTCTCCAAAAATCCTGACAAGGTTCAAAGGTGTTCGGAGACCACCCGTAGAAGAGGGGGTACTGTCACGAACCGGTCTCTCACCTTAGCGGGTTCTGGGGTTCATCCGTTGCCAGTGCGGTTGCTTGCGGTGCTGTGCGCCCGTGTGGGGACACGGCGTGATCAATGGCACAGGTAATGCAGAGTCTGGGAACTGTGAGTGCGGGGACCAAATGGCCTAAGGCACTGCGGTGTGTCTGCTGTATAGGAGGTGGCCATGTTGGAGACCAAATAGCTAATACAGAGCACTTGTGAAAACACCTGTGGGCAGGTGTAAGCCAATCCCGTGCTTGTGCTGCCTTTAAGTAGGCTGGGATTATGTTACTCTGGGCCAGTGCTTTGTTGTATCAACGCTGTGCTCTAGCTCTGAGCTCTCTCCGTGCATTCCTGTGTTATTCCCGTGGTCCAGATATCGCCTCCGTTCCCAGAGGTCCGTCTGCAGCCTTCACTGCTGAAAGATCCACCGGCTCTCCGCTGTGCTGTCAGTTAATTGCACTCCTATTGGAAATAGTTGGATTCCCAGTGTCCTGCATGAGGTTACCTTGTCAGTCTGCCTATCATTCAAAGTCTGGAGGATTCGTTTCTCTCAGCTGTTCGTTTGTTCAACTCTGCATTTAACCCATTCATCACCTTGTCTTCTACTACAGTTTCACAGTGATCTCCGGAACCCGCAAGTAACCCAATTCAGTACTTTTTATTTGCTATGTTGTCATTACAAGGATAATTCATCACAGTCTCTCAGTTAACCCTCAAAACTCCATTGCAAATTCTTACAGTTAATTCACCATGTCTGCATTAACCAGTTAAACACAATCTGCAGTTCAGCATCAAAGCTTGTTTATATTTGCTATGTTGTCATAACAAGGATAATTCTTCACAGTCTCTCAGTTAACTCTCAAAACTCCATTGCAAATCCTTACAGTTATCTCTTCATGTCTGCATTATCCAGTTAATCACATTCTGCAGTTCAGCATCAAAGCTTGTTTATATTTGGACAATCCAACATTTATTCATCAGCTTGTTTTGCATATGTTTCCATGAACATTTCTTTTATTTATTTTTGAGTTTTCTCTTGCATATTATTCCTGCAATACTTCAGTATAATATGATGATTAACAACTTGTCAGTTAACTCTTTACTGAATTGTTATTTTGAATAAATATATGAATCGGAACTTTCTTCGTCCTCCCTGCTTTCTTCATAGCCCAGCACCTACACCTGTGCTCACCTGTTTCCACATTCTTCATTATCCACGCCAGCTGGAGCCGAAAGGCGCATCCGCCCCGCCGCCCGGACACCGCGGCGCTCAGCACTGACGTCATCTGGCTCAGTCCCCCGTTGCCGGGCCACTCCCAGTGTTTACTCCGTCGCCTAGGTAACGGAGGACACCGTCTTGCCGTGCCACACCTTCGTGACGCGAGTCCAGTGTTCCCCGCCCTTTTCGACGAGCGGAGATTACCTCATTGGTCCGCCTTTACAGGGGATCCGCCTTTAGTGACGTCAGTCCCTTGCCTCCCCGTATCCTGGCAACAGAAGAATGTGGAAACAGGTGAGCACGATGTTTTAATTATTTATGGGTTATAAAGTGACAAGGGTAGCAGACTGGCGGTAACACTCCCCTGACGACGGCGGCAGCCGAAACAGCTGTTGGGAGATTTGGCTGGGTAGGATACGTATCCCCAGCATACACAGGACATGTGAGATACTTAAGTATATCTGAACTATGTTTACAAACTGCTGAATTTGCACAGATAAACCCGCTTGTGATGGTCTAAATTGCTGAATTTGCACAATAAATGGCACAAATTGGTTGACTATTCTGGAGTGCTGGTCTCATCTACAACATAGCCCCAGCTGGAGCCTCATGATGTGGTGATATTCGTATTGAAAAGTTTTTGACCGAGCACCCTCTTGGAGATTTTTTAGTGTTGTGCGGCCCACGCTGTCTATTAGATTAATTACCATGAACTGGATTTGGACTGCACCACTGTTTTAATTACATGTTGTTTGTATATTGGTTGGGTGTATATTATATGCACTTTTAATTCATTTGGGGCTGGAGCACATTAGGTTTTAGGTGTGTCTTGCTTTTGTGTATTTGCATAAAAATATGGAATTTAATGCCGGCGAACTTACTGGAACCAAGAGATTTTTAGATAAAGATGCATCTAAAATACTTTTCTCTAATACCGAACAACTAGCTTTTGATCTAGACAGTCCACAAGAAATACATGCTGATCTTTTGAGATTGCGTAAAAGATTGGTAGAACTTGAGTTGCATGGACTGACATTATCGCAGTACCATAAAGATAATTTAATTCCCAGAGGTTTTAGAATTAAAAATCAACCTACCCTGGGACGCAACTGTAAAGAGTTCTGCAGACAGTGGTGTCTGATTTTAAATCAGTGCAGCTTTGCTTTAATGCTCTTGGTTATCCAGCAGGTGAACGCCGACATTAAAATTGTGGAGAAGGATATTCGCTCTTGTGAAACAGCAGGATTAGAGATCATTAAGGCTGACAGTGACACTGATTGGCTATCTAAATTAGAAGAAAGTGTATCCACTTTTAAGACAGAATTATTAGCATTCAAAAAGGGGAAATATAAGAAGGTAAAAGAGGATTATAGGGATTTTCGTGTATACCCCTGGCTGATTCCACAGACCAACAGACGCCAGTGGCAAACTAGTCATACATTTAGAAAACGACAACCCAGACAATTCACAGATATTGAGTCAAACACTTCACAGAGCGATTCTGACAATTCCGGGAAAACCAGACAACGTTTTTTAGGGGGAAAAACGACCACTCGCAGCAGGGTACCACCAGACAGAGATCTGGAAAACCCTGTCGGAGAGGGGGTATCAGGCACAAAAAATCAAAGAGAGAAGAACAGGTCGACCCGCAAATAGCATTGTTCAATCTATCATCCCATGCTCTAACTGAGCCGGAGGTTAGTGTGCTTACTAAGGGGCTATCATTCGTTCAAACTCATCGTCAGAAGCCCTTTGACTTTGAGGTTGAGCTTTACAGATTCCACAGACAGCTACGTTTGAAAGAATTTTTCAGTAAACGGGCTACAACTGAACTTAAGCATACCCCTTTTAAAGTTTCGAGCACCTTTGATCCCCCCTCATCAAACGCATCTATTGAAACATTCATGCGGTTGGTGAGAATGGATAAATTACCAATTTTACGGAAGAACAGAATCAAATACTCTAACGTAAAGAAAGAGGAAGCAGCTGCAATTAAAACGCTGAACGACAATGCTCAGATTGTTATACGCCCCGCCGATAAAGGCGGGGGCATTGTAATACTTGACAAAACCAACTACATTAGTGAGGTCATGAGGCAATTGTCAGATACAACTTGCTATAAACAACTACTATTTGATCCAACATTGAATTATAAAAAAGAAATAGACTCCATTATACAACTAGGACTCAGTAATGCATGGATTGATGAACAGACTGAGAAGTTCCTTACTCAGGACTACCCGAGGATCCCACTCTTATACATCTTGCCGAAGGTGCATAAGAGTTTAGTGGATCCTCCGGGTAGACCTATCATCTCCTCTAGAGGTTCGCTAGGACAACCCTTGTCCCAATATGTAGACTACCACCTACAACCGGTGGTACAACATACTCCCTATTTTGTTAAGGACACGACAGATTTCATTAACAAACTGAAAGAGTTTGGCAGGCCGCCTGATGATTGTCTTCTGGTGACTCTTGATGTGTCTAGTTTGTACACGAGTATTGATCACACTGATGGCATTGAATCAGTGAGGAAAGCTATTACCACCAGTCCACATTATGTGGGTCCACCAGTTGATTTTTTACTATTATTAATTGAGGTCATCTTGCACAAAAATTATTTTTTGTTTAATAACTCTTTTTATTTACAGTTACACGGTACGGCGATGGGGTCGAACATGGCCCCGTCGTATGCAAATTTATTTATGCATGATTATGAACAAGAAAGGATCATGAATGATCCAATTTTTTCAAATTTCATAATTTTTTATGTTAGATTCATTGATGACCTCTTCATGCTGTGGACTGGTGGTGAGAAAACTCTCGTAGAATTTGTAGACAAGTTGAACAGCAGGCCTGAATCCATTAGATTCACTTATCGTTACAGTCGGGTAAACATGGAGTTTCTTGATGTTATGGTGGGGATCGAGAAGGGGTGTTTTACCACTAATATTTTCAGGAAACCCACCGATAAAAACACGCTCCTCATGGCGTCCAGTTTCCATCCGCAACCTTTGAAAAAGGGACTCCCCTATTCACAGCTACTAAGGGTAACCCGCATCACATCGGATCGAACTAAACTGCCGGAGGCTCTGGAAAATATGGGGCAGAAGTTTATTGACCGTGGATATAATCCGGTGGAGGTAAAAGAGGCTGTGACCAAATGTTTGGGACTGAAACGGGAGGATCTATTGATCCCAAAGATCAAACAAAGAGAAGCTGAGCGGCTGGTATTCACAAGCACCTATGCCATCACATCGGGTTTGGTCAAGAAATCGATACTCAAGCATTGGCACATAGTCCAGACTGACCCGTCCTTAAACAGATTCTGCGCCAATACACCCCTCTTCAGCTATAAGAGGAGTAGGAATCTGAAGGAACGTATCTCACAGTCTGATGTCAGTCCTGGAACGGTGTCTAATAGCAACTGGCTCAGTTTGCAAAAGGGAGCCTTTAAATGTGGCAGTTGTGCTAATTGCACCTTTATGCTGACGGGGAACGAATTTATACACCCAACAATGGGGGATAAATATGTGTTGAGACACAGGATGACATGTGAAACCCGATATGTGACCTATATCATTGTATGTCCATGTAAAAAGATCTATGTGGGCAAAACGATTCGAATGCTAAAGGAACGAATCTCCATGCATCGGTCTTCAATTAAAAAAGCTCTACAATTAGTGGAAACTAGCACACCACCGGTAGCCAGACATTTTGCGAATTGTGGACACAAAATAAAGGACTTTAAATGTATGCCGCTGGACCACATACCACCGCTTAGGAGAGGCGGTGATCGTAACAAGCAGTTACTTAAACAAGAGAGTCGGTGGATATACCAATTGAACGCCATGGCCCCATTGGGGTTAAATGAGGAATTAATTTTGTCTTGTTTTTTGTAAATAAAGATGGGATTTAGGTATGGATCAGGCCTGCTGTTCTAAGTAGCTGAATTCCTTGAGCGGATACCTTCTCCATACAATATACAATGTACACTAATTACTGTCTATATGGTATAACATGAGGGCAAAATAATGGGGACAAATAATCCCAACTTTATTAGATATAGTGTATGACTGATGACATATATTGATGGGATCATGAATTATTGATATACAGCCATACACGTTCTGTGAACATGGTATTCAATAACTTTTGCCGCATGTTGGAATTAGACATTCTCGAGGGTAACATATAGTTTAATGTTCAGGGTTTTCTTGGATGCAGATACTACTATGTTTCTGTCATTCTTCTTTTTAAATCTCCGCTGCAGGTGTTGCTAGGCGATGGGACTCTGTTGCCAGGATACGGGGAGGCAAGGGACTGACGTCACTAAAGGCGGATCCCCTGTAAAGGCGGACCAATGAGGTAATCTCCGCTCGTCGAAAAGGGCGGGGAACACTGGACTCGCGTCACGAAGGTGTGGCACGGCAAGACGGTGTCCTCCGTTACCTAGGCGACGGAGTAAACACTGGGAGTGGCCCGGCAACGGGGGACTGAGCCAGATGACGTCAGTGCTGAGCGCCGCGGTGTCCGGGCGGCGGGGCGGATGCGCCTTTCGGCTCCAGCTGGCGGGGATAATAAAGAATGTGGAAACAGGTGAGCACGGTGTTTTAATTATTTATGGGTTATAAAGTGACAAGGGTAGCAGACTGGCGGTAACACTCCCCTGACGACGGCGGCAGCCGAAACAGCTGTTGGGAGATTTGGCTGGGTAGGATACGTATCCCCAGCATACACAGGACATGTGAGATACTTAAGTATATCTGAACTATGTTTACAAACTGCTGAATTTGCACAGATAAACCCGCTTGTGATGGTCTAAATTGCTGAATTTACACAATAAATGGCACAAATTGGTTGACTATTCTGGAGTGCTGGTCTCATCTACAACATAGCCCCAGCTGGAGCCTCATGATGTGGTGATATTCGTATATATATATATATATATATATATATATATACATAGATCATGTATGGCCCGGCACTCCTCCTCTGAATATAGCGCCCCGGTGCCCTCAGCAACACTTGTAGGTAGTCGGGAAAAAAAACTGCGGCACTCAGGGTCTTGTATTGGTGTAAAGATGTATTAGAAATACATGACAGAGAACATCAACGTTTCGGGGGATCTAACCCCGTTGTCAAGGGGTTAGATCCCCCGAAACGTTGATGTTCTCTGTCATGTATTTCTAATACATCTTTACACCAATACAAGACCCTGAGTGCCGCAGTTTTTTTTCCCCGACTATATATATACATATATATAATGCCATACATATTCAACATTGATAGAAGTTAAGGTGTTCCCGTCTACACTTCATCATGTATACATCGCTTGAATGTATATACCGGTAATGTCCATTTCCGATAATGTGAGATTTAATGTTTCAATAACTATTGTTTAAATAATGTCAGCAATACTTTCAGGTTGTGTTTTCTTGTTATGTAACTAAATCAAAATACAATAAAAATTGTCGAATTGAAAAAAAAATAGACCGTAATATCAGACCGTACACAAGTTCCTCCCACCCAGCTCCTCCCCTCTATGTAATACCTATTCTATACTGCAGGGGGCAGGTGCCCAGAGCAATGGGAGAATATAACCGGTATATCAGAGAGGTATGTGCTAGAGAGAAATAAAAGCTCAGTCACACACCATCAGGACACATCACCAGTGAGGGGTAAGGACTGTCCTATATGTGGTGTCCCTGGTGCTCCGGGTGGTGTCCCCAGTATGTGTATATACCTGTGTATGTAATACCTATTATATGCTGCAGGGGGCAGGTGACCAGAGCAATGGGAGGATATAACTGGTATATCAGAGAGGTATGTGCTAGAGAGAGATAAAAGCTCAGTCACATACCATCAGGACACATCACCAGTGAGGGGTAAGGACTGTCCTATATGTGGTGTCCCTGGTGCTCCGAGTGGTGTCCCCAGTATGTGTATATATCTGTGTATGTAATACCTATTATATGCTGCAGGGGGCAGGTGACCAGAGCAATGGGAGGATATAACAGGTATATCAGAGAGGTATGTGCTAGAGAGAGATAAAAGCTCAGTCACACACCATCAGGACACATCACCACTGAGGGGTAAGGACTGTCCTATATGTGGTGTCCCCAGTATGTGTATATATCTGTGTATGTAATACCTATTATATACTGCAGGGGGTAGGTGACCAGAGCAATGGGAGGATATAACAGGTATATCAGAGAGGTATGTGCTAGAGAGAGATAAAAGCTCAGTCACACACCATCGGGACACATCACCAGTGAGGGGTAAGGACTGTCCTATATGTGGTGTCCCCAGTATGTGTATATATCTGTGTATGTAATACCTATTATATGCTGCAGGGGGCAGGTGCCCAGAGCAATGGGAGGATATAACAGGTATATCAGAGAGGTATGTGCTAGAGAGAGATAAAAGCTCAGTCACACACCATCAGGACACATCACCAGTGAGGGGTAAGGACTGTCCTATATATGTGGTGTACCTGGTGCTCCGGGTGGTATATATCTCTGTGTAGGGTGTGAAAAAAAATCATGTTTTTTAAAAATATATAAAAATCTGATTATTTTATTTAAATCAGATTTTTTGGATTTAAATTTGATTTCTATAAAAATTATAAAGTAAACAAAGAACCAAGTAAAACAATAATACACCGTTCTTTCTTTCTTTTTCAAATTTAATTTTTATTTAAGTTTTTTTAACATGTGTAATATTAAAGGAAATGGGGGTACAGAAAAAAAAGGAGGGAGCGGGGAGGGGGGGGGGGGGGGGGAGTACGGCATTATGGTACAGACAGTTTTCACGAAAGTGTCAGTACATCAACAGATCGGCACCGATGGTATTACATAAGCATAAGAAAAAAACTCTGATCGCAGCAGTGTAGATAATAGACAGGTAGAGAAAAGATGGGCAAAATGGATAAATGGAAGTGTCCAATAAGGATGAGCAATACTACTGTTATACTAAAGGGACTGGTTGGCGGCCTAAAGTTTAGATTTACATTCAATGTGTATGGTCAACTGAATTTCTCTAAGTTATGTAGTCATTCCATAGGAACCATCTAATTCACAGGTTCTCAAACTCGGTCCTCAGGACCCCACACGGTTCATGTTTTGCAGGTCACCTGTAGATTTTTAAAATGTGACAGTTGGCGATACACAGTGCAGCTGCTGGGTGACCAGGAAAACATGAACCGAGTGGGCTCCTGAGGACTGAGTTTGAGAACCACTGATCTAATTAATGGACAGGAAATTAAAGGGGAGTAGGCCATCCCCACTGTTTCAAACTCGAAGAGTGAGTGAACCACACTTTGAATAGTCTCTAGCGTGGGAACTATTTTTGTGCGCCAGTGGTACGCAAGAAGTATCTTGGTGGCCAATAAGATATGATTCATTATATATCTATGTGTTAAAGATCCCACATTGCCGCAAGCAATTACGTGAGGTGTCCTTGTTCATTTTATGGACATGAATTGGAGTCAAATATACTCTGTGGAAAAGTTTATAAAATGCCTCAATATGGTTGGTGCATTTCGATATTCGCTGGGCCTGTTGAAGCAACATTTCCCATTCTTCATTTGTTAGAACGCAATTCAAGTCTACCTCCCATTTAGTCTGGCAGGGTTGTTTAAGCTGGCTCTGAGTTGCGTTCAAGAGATTGTACCAATGTGATATAGATCCCCTAGTGCCGCATTTGGTAAGTAATTCACAAATGTAAATAAGGATATGAGAGGGTTTATGTGGGTAGGGGGAGGTCTGCATCCACCAGTGTCGTATTTGTAAAAATGTGTAGAAATCTCTGTGACACTGAATATTGGGAATTAATTTTAGAGAAGGAGGCGAGGAATTCACTGTCCATAATTTCATTCCAGGTTAATATTCCACGGGAAACCCGGTCATCAAGTCTGAGATTCGGTATGAGGGATGCCAAGCCAATTAAAGATAAATCGGTAAAAGGTAATAAAAAGTCTCCAGATTTATGAACGAAGTCTAACCAAATTTTCCATGAAACCTGTACAGAATGCAGCCTGTTAGTAAAGGCTTTCCCCTCAAATGGAGGGAGCCATAGATCTAGGGCAGGGCTGGCCAAACCGGTCCTCGAGATCTACCAACAGTTCATGTTTTCCAGGCCTCCTGGAGATCTGTAGAATTGTCAGTTAGGAATGAATGCAGCACATCTTAATTAGTAATGACTACACCTGTGCACCAGCTAGGTGGTCTGGAAAATGTGAACTGTTGGTAGATCTCGAGGACTGGTTTGGCCAGCTCTGATCTAGGGGCAGTGGGAGAAGCTTATCTTGTTCTAGCCTGGCCCAAGGCATGGGGTTATCTAGGGCAAACCATGGACCTAATTGTGCTAGAATGCATGCCGATTGATATTTACGAAGATCTGGGTAAGCCAAGCCCCTATCCGATTTAGCAAGAGATATAATTCTCCTAGACAATCTCGCTTTTTTACCCTGCCAGACATATTTATTAAAAACAGAGTAGAACTTATCTAACAGGTAGTTGGGGATGAGGATAGGGATAGTTCTAAGGAGGTACAGGATTTTGGGGAGGATCATCATTTTTAAGGCCGCTATACGCCCGAACCACAACACGTGATACATCATCCAGTCCGTCGTCAAATGTGTGATTTGTTGTAACAGAGGGAGATAATCAGCTGAGTTTAAATCCGAAACATTCGGCGTAATTTGTATTACCAAGTATTTCAAACCTCTATCTTGCCAGTCGAAGGTGTAGATCAGGGCTGGCCAAACCAGTCCTCGAGATCTACCAACAGTTCACATTTTCCAGATCACCTAGCTGTTGCACAGGTGTAGTCATTACTAATTAAGATGTGCTGCATTCATTCCTAACTGACAATTCTACAGATCTCCAGGAGGCCTGGAAAACATGAACTGTTGGTAGATCTCGAGGACCGGTTTGGCCAGCCCTGGTGTAGATAGTTTTCAGATTGTGAATCTCATTCACAGGAAGGGTAATAGGCAAAGCTTTAGTTTTGGTATTATTGAATCTGTAAAACGAGACAACAGAGAATTCTTCCAAGACAGGGAAGAGATGAGAAAGTGCAGAGTGGGGTTCTACTAATGTGAACAATACGGCATCAGCGAAGAGGCAGATTTTGTAAGCATTACCAAATAATTCTGGGTCTTTGATATTAGGGTGTGATCTGATTTTTTCTGCTAAGGGTTCTATCAGTAGCGCAAACACCAGTGGAGAAAGAGGACATCCTTGGCGTGTCCCGTTAGTGATAGGAAGTTTAGATGAAAGCATGCCGTTAACATATACCCTGGCCGATGGGTTTGTGTAAAGGGCTAGTAAGAAATATAGGATTCTACCAGTAAATCCGAACCTACCCAACAAGGCCAACATGTAGCCCCAGTGAGCACGATCAAATGCCTTTTCCGCGTCTAATGATAACAGTAAAAGAGGAGAGTTAGTGTTTGAGTAGGTCTATTAGATCAATAATCCGTCTAGTGTTGTCGGGATTGTCTCCCTTGTACGAATCCAATCTTATCCTGATGTAACAAACTAGGCAGATAAGAGCACAATCAGTGTGCTATAAGTTTTGCGTAGATTTTAATGTCCGTGTTCAAAAGGGCTATCGGACGGTAATTAGGCATATATACCGTGTTTTTACCCGGTTTTGGGAAAGCAACTATACGAGCTTCCAACATCTCATCCGGAAAAGATCCGCATTCAGATACATGGTTAAAGACTGCGGTCAGGGGAGGAACCAGAGATTCCTTAAAGCTTTTGTAGAAGTTATTAGTATACCTGTCGGGGCCCAAGGATTTATTCAGTGGCAGGGAATCAATGACAGCAGAAATTTCCTCTTGGGACCATGGTGTTGTCAAGAATTACAAAGTAATCATTGGTTAGAGGTGGGAGTTGTCGAAGTAAAAAAAAATTACATAGAGAAAACATACAAACTCCACACATTATGAGTCGCTATGCTTGCGCAGCAGTATATGGTAACATACGCATTTACACAGACATGCCACAAAGATATATTCAACACATATTTCATACAGCACATAAATTAAACATGTCAGGCACCAGACATTATAAGGTTTTAAATTATATAATGGCGTATAACATCATGTATGTGTATTGTTGGAGTGGAGCAAGATGGACATGTTGTGCTTGGTGTCAAAGTAATCGGAGGAATGTGTAGATTGATTTGATGCCTGTGGTTAAGCTGTAGCTCATTGCAACAATTACTTATGATTGAATGTATGAATATGAAGCCACAATTAAACTGAGAACAAAAGACATCCTGCTTCTTCAAGGCTGGACATTGCTTGTACATGAACTGACCAATAACACATCATGAATGTGAAAGTTCCCTCCCCTGGACCAATAACAGTAGACCCAGTCCCAGACCTGTACTACCCCAATATACACAGTGTATAGCTGATCCCAGAGACAAGAAGTTGTGTGTTGCTGTTACTCTGCTATTGTGAGGATGGATAGAGAGATATGTGGAGCGGAGTGTGCATTGAGGGAGATGGTAATTGTATGCTGGCCATGACTATGAATTCTTTTGTAACAATTGCTTCCTATGAAAATGTACTCTGTAAACATATATATACTGTACATGTTATATTGTATACATATCCTTTTAATATCAAATATATACAAAGAGCATTGGACCTGAATCAGACAAATGTGTCCGTGTACTTATTTTTTCTTAAGGGATGTAGTGTTTGCGACGTACAGCGCACTTTTATCGTATATGGTAATATGATGTGCCTTGCGTCAACAACATATATTAGCTCTGGCATGTTAAATATTTAGAAAAATAAGATTTTACTTACCGATAAATCTATTTCTCGTAGTCCGTAGTGGATGCTGGGACTCCGTAAGGACCATGGGGAATAGCGGCTCCGCAGGAGACAGGGCACAAAATAAAAGCTTGAGTATCAGGTGGTGTGCACTGGCTCCTCCCCCTATGACCCTCCTCCAAGCCAGTTAGGATACTGTGCCCGGACGAGCGTACATAATAAGGAAGGATATTGAATCCCGGGTAAGACTCATACCAGCCACACCAATCACACCGTACAACTCGTGATCTGAACCCAGTTAACAGTATGATAAATGCAAAGGAGCCTCTGAAAAGATGGCTCAACAATAATAACCCGATTTTTTTTTTTTTTTTTTTTTGTAACAATAACTATATACAAGTATTGCAGACAATCCGCACTAGGGATGGGCGCCCAGCATCCACTACGGACTATGAGAAATAGATTTATCGGTAAGTAAAATCTTATTTTCTCTAACGTCCTAAGTGGATGCTGGGACTCCGTAAGGACCATGGGGATTATACCAAAGCTCCCAAACGGGCGGGAGAGTGCGGATGACTCTGCAGCACCGAGTGAGAGAACTCCAGGTCCTCCTCAGCCAGGGTATCAAATTTGTAGAATTTTGCAAACGTGTTTGCCCCTGACCAAGTAGCTGCTCGGCAAAGTTGTAAAGCCGAGACCCCTCGGGCAGCCGCCCAAGATGAGCCCACTTTCCTTGTGGAATGGGCTTTTACTGATTTTGGCTGTGGCAATCCTGCCACGGAATGTGCAAGCTGAATTGTACTACAAATCCAACGAGCAATCGTCTGCTTTGAAGCAGGAGCACCCAGCTTGTTGGGTGCATACAGGATAAACAGCGAGTCAGATTTCCTGACTCCAGCCGTCCTGGAAACATATATTTTCAAGGCCCTGACCACGTCCAGCAACTTAAGAGTCCTCTAAGTCCCTAGTAGCCGCAGGTACCACAATAGGTTGGTTCATGTGAAATGCAGAAACCACCTTAGGTAGAAATTGAGGACGAGTCCTCAATTCCGCCCTGTCAGAATGAAAAATTAGGTAAGGGCTTTTACATGATAAAGCCGCCAATTCTGACACACGCCTGGCTGAAGCCAAGGCCAACAGCATCGACACCTTCCACGTGAGATATTTTAAATCTACCGTAGACAATGGTTCAAACCAATGTGATTTTAGAAATCTCAACACAACATTGAGATCCCAAGGTGCCACTGGAGGCACAAAAGGAGGCTGTATGTGCAGCACCCCTTTCACAAATGTCTGAACTTCAGGTACTGAAGCCAGTTCTTTCTGGAAGAATATCGACAAGGCCGAAATTTGAACCTTAATGGACCCTAATTTTAGGCCCATAGACAGTCCTGTTTGCAGGAAATGCAAGAAACGACCCAGTTGAAATTCCTCTGTAGGGGCCTTCTTGGCCTCACACCACGCAACATATTGCGAAGAATCCTTGCAGTTTCTGCCATTGCCCTCCTGCTTCTCGTGCCGCCCTGTCTGTTTACGTGGGCGACTGACGTGATGTTGTCCGATTGGATCAACACCGCCTGACCCTGAAGCAGAGGTTTTGCTTGAATTAAGGCATTGTAAATGGCCCTTAGTTCCAGAATGTTTATATGAAGAGATGTTTCCATGCTTGACCACAAGCCCTGGAAATTCCTTCCCTGTGTGACTGCTCCCCAGCCTCTCAGGCTGGCATCCGTGGTTACCAGGATCCAATCCTGAATGCCAAATCTGCGGCCCTCTAGTAGATGAGCACTCTGAAGCCACCACAGGAGAGACACCCTTGTCCTTGGCGACAGGGTTATCCGTTGATGCATCTGAAGATGCGATCAGGACCATTTTCCCAGTAGATCCCACTGAAACGTTCTTGCATGGAATCTTCCGAATGGAATCGCTTCGTAAGAAGCCACCATTTTTCCCAGGACCCTTGTGCACTGATGCACTGAGACCTGTCCTGGTTTTAGGAGGTTCCTGACTAGCTCGGATAACTCCCTGGCCTTCTCCTCCGGGAGAAACACCTTCTTCTGGACTGTGTCCAGAATCATTCCTAAGAACAGTAGACGTGTCGTTGGAATCAGCTGCGATTTTGGGATATTTAGAATCCATCCGTGCTGACTTAGCACTACCTGAGATAGTGCCACTCCGACTTCTAACTGTTCCTTGGTTCTTGCCCTTATCAGGAGATCGTCCAAGTAAGGGATAATTAAGATGCCTTTTCTTCGTAGAAGAATCATCATTTCGGCCATTACCTTGGTAAAGACCCGAGGCGCCGTGGACAATCCAAACGGCAGCGTCTGAAACTGATAATGACAGTTTTGTACTACAAACCTGAGGTACCCTTGGTGAGAAGGGTATATTGGGACGTGGAGATAAGCATCTTTGATGTCCAGCGACACCATATAGTCCCCCTCTTCCAGGTTCGCTATCACCGCTCTGAGTGACTCCATCTTGAATTTGAACCTTTTTATGTAAGTGTTCAAAGATTTTAGATTTAAGATTGGTCTCACCGAGCCGTCCGGCTTCGGTACCACAAATAGTGTGGAATAATACCCCTTCCCCTGTTGTAAGAGGGGTACCTTGATTATCACCTGCTGGGAGTACAGCTTGTGAATGGCTTCCAGAACTGCCTCCCTGTCGGAGGGAGACTTTGGTAAAGCAGACTTCAGGAACCGATGAGGAGGAAACGCCTCGAATTCCAGTTTGTACCCCTGTGATACTACCTGTAGAATCCAGGGATCCACTTGCGAGTGGGCCCACTGCGCGTTGAAATTCTTGAGACGGGCCCCCACCGTGTCTGAGTCTGCTTGTAAAGCCCCAGCGTCATGCTGAAGACTTGGCAGAAGCAGGGGAGGGCTTCTGCTCCTGGGAAGCGGCTGCATGGTGCAGTCTTTTTCCTCTTCCTCTGCCCTTGGGCAGAAAAGAGTGGCCTTTTGCTCGCTTGTACTTATGGGAACGAAAGGACTGAGTTTGAAAAGACTGTGTCTTTTTCTGCTGATGTGAAGTAACCTGGGGTAAAAAGGTGGATTTTCCAGCCGTTGCCGTGGCCACCAGGTCTGTTAGACCAGCCCCAAATAACTCCTCCCCCTTATACGGCAATACTTCCATGTGCCGTTTGGAATCTGCGTCCCCTGACCACTGTCGGGTCCATAATGCTCTTCTGGCAGAGATGGACATTGCGCTTACTCTTGATGCCAGGGTACAAATATCCCTCTGCGCATCACGCATATATAGCAATGCATCCTTTAAATGTTCTATAGTTAACAAAATATTGTCCCTATCCAGGGTATCAATATTCTCAGTCATGGAATCCGCCCATGCGACTCCAGCACTGCACATCCAGGCTGATGCGATTGCTGGTCGCAGTATAACACCAGTATGTGTGTATATACTTTTCAGGATATTTTCCAGCCTCCTATCAGCTGGTTCTTTGAGGGTGGCCGTATCAGGGGACGGTAACGCTACTTGTTAAGATAAACGTGTGAGCGCCTTATCTACCCTAGGGGGTGTTTCCCACCGCGCCCTAACCTCTGGCGGGAAAGGGTATAGTGCTAATAATTTATTAGAAATTAGCTGTTTTTTATCGGGGGAAACCCACGCTTTATCACACACCTCATTTATTTCATCAGACTCAGGAAAAACTATTGGCAGTTTTTTCACACCCCACATAATACCCGCCTTTGTGGTACTTGTAGTGTCAGAAAGGTTCAATGCCTCTTTCATTGCCGTGATCATGTAACGTGTGGCCCTACTGGACATTACGTTTGTCTCGTCACCGTCGACACTAGACTCAGTATCTGTATCTGGATCCGTGTCGACCCACTGAGGTAGCGGCCGTTTTAGGGCCCCTGAGGGTGTCTGAGACGCCTGAACAGGCACTAATTGATTTGCCGGCTTTCTCATGTCGTCAACAGTTTTTTGCAAATTGCTGACATTATCACTTAATTGCTTAAACACAATCATCCAGTCAGGTGTCGACTCCCTAGGGGGTGACATCACTAACACAGGCAACTGCTCCGCCTCCACCTCATTTTCCTCCTCATACATGTCGACACATGCGTACCGACACACAGCACACACACCGGGAATGCTCTGATAGAGGACAGGACCCTACTTAGCCCTTTGGAGAGACAGAGGGAGAGTCTGCCAGCACACACCCAGCGCTATATATATACAGGGATAACCTTATATAAGTGTTAATCCCTTCTAGCTGCTGTTTTGTTATTATCTGCTGCCAAAATGCCCCCCCTTCTCTTTTTTACCCTGAATCAGAAGCAGGACTGCAGGGGAGAGTCAGGGAGCCGTCCTTCCAGCGGAGCTGTGAGGGAAAAATGGCGCCAGTGTGCTGAGGAGATAGGCCCCGCCCCTTCACGACGTCCTCATCTCCCGCTTTTTCTGTGTAAAATGGCAGGGGGAAAAAATACATCCATATAGCCCTGGAGCTAAATGTGATGTATTCCTTTAGCCAGCTAAGGTATTTGAGTTATATTGCGTCTCAGGGCGCTCCCCCCCCAGCGCCCTGCACCCTCAGTGACCGGAGTGTGAAGTGTGCTGAGAGCAATGGCGCACAGCTGCGGTGCTGTGCGCTACCTTAGTCTTGAAGACAGGATGTCTTCTGCCGCCGCTTTCACCGGACCTCTTCGTCTCTTCTGGCTCTGTAAGGGGGACGGCGGCGCGGCTTCGGTGACCCATCCAGGCTGAACCTGTGATCGTCCCTCTGGAGCTAACGTCCAGTAGCCTAAGAAGCCCAATCCACTCTGCACTCAGGTGAGTTCGCTTCTTCTCCCCTTAGTCCCACGGTGCAGTGAGCCTGTTGCCAGCAGGACTCACTGAAAATAAAAAAACCTAACTAAACTTTTATTCTAAGCAGCTCAGGAGAGCCACCTAGATTGCACCCTTCTCGGCCGGGCACAAAAATCTAACTGGCTTGGAGGAGGGTCATAGGGGGAGGAGCCAGTGCACACCACCTGATACTCAAGCTTTTATTTTGTGCCCTGTCTCCTGCGGAGCCGCTATTCCCCATGGTCCTTACGGAGTCCCAGCATCCACTTAGGACGTTAGAGAAATAATCTTACTTTATCAGAGTTTAAGTCCATTTAAAAAATTATCAATCAAAGGCATAGTGGATTGAGGGGTAAGAGGTCATCCTTCAATTTATATAGAGACGAATAATATTCAGCAAAGGCATTAGCTATGTCCGGGGGAATGGTTACTTTCATTGAGCCTAAAGTGTTTATTGATTTCACATGATCCCTAGCAGCTTTCCCCTGTAGTTTCCTCACTTTTTGATCCGCTCTGGTAAATGCATAGAAGTCATTTTAAGCCCCCAGGTTTTACTTCTTTTCAATCTAGCCTAATGTTCTTACTTCAGATCAGAAACCACAGACCGTGACACCTTGCTGATTACTTGATTGGGGCAATGAAACCAGATGGATTCCTAAAGGTCAGGACCTCCCCAGATAGGCTTGATTTTCACTTTGCAACCATCATGTCTGCATGGGGTCAGTCCCTTGTATATAGCCCAACTGTCTTTGTATATGATCAGGAGTCCTGTAGTTTCTACCATTCTCTGTCAAATGGGCTAATAAGCTGCTGGTCTCCAGATTCTGACTTTTGAGCAGGCCTGGCCAACCTGTGGCTCCCCAGCTGTAAAACTACATGTCCCATCATACCCTGACAGTTTTGCTATTAGAGGTTTGTAGGAGAAGCCATTGATGAAACAGAAGTTTCATGTCACCTGTTGTCAGTTGTGCATATACTTCTGCTACATTCACTGGTCCCCCTTTTAATGGAAATTGGGGAAATTCAGTGTCTGTGGCCTCAACGTCATGATGCCAGCTAATTGTGTGCTGACTGCTGCTGGTGCTTGTGATGAAAGGTAGCTTTGTGCTACAGTTATTCTGGATTCCAGGCCTTGTTGCCAGATCCAGCCTAAAATTGGTAACTCAATTCTTATTGTTTTAAGCTTCTGCATAGTTGCTGATTCACCATGTAGGAGACCTTATGACAATTTTATGTTCTGTAGTTGTAACATCCAAGTATAATGGCTGATCTTGATACCGTGGACCCAGTACATTATATGATCGTATAGCTTCTTTTGCAGCTTGAAAACCATCCTCCTGCTCATTAGTATCCAAATCAGGTTGAGGAATAGTTTTTGGAGATCCAAACCAAATCATGGCCGAACATGTTACAGTCCGTACTAGGCCTTGTCAGGATTAAGCATTCGCCCATGACTAAGTTGTAGTCTGTAACCAATTGGAAGGTAGCAGAAACTTGTTCCTCTGTAGGGCCAGAAATCATGATGTCATCAATGTAATGACAGATTGTTGGACTATTAATATAACCTTAGGCTTTAGTGGTCAAGGTGTACTGGCTTCCATCCTACATAAATACAACATTCAGCAGCTATGGGGATAGATCAGAAAGCATTAGCCAACTGATTGACTATGTGTCACTCACCAGCATGTTCCATGATTTTTTCAACTGTAATTTTATCTGGAGCAGCTACTATAAGGGCTTGGGATACTTCGTTTAACCCTTGATAGTCAATATTCATTCTGTAACTGCCATCTAGTTGCCTTACAGCAGGCATTCCCAACCACGGTCCTCAAGGCACACCAACAGTGCAGGTTTTAGTGATATCCAGGCTTCAGCTCTATTATTTTGATTTAACCATCTGTGCTGCAGCCTGGATATCACTAAAACCTGCACTGGCGGTGTGCCTTGAGTATCGTGTTGGGAATGCCTGCTTTACAGGATATACTAGATTGTTTGTCACAGTTTCTCTGGAAATATACGTTATGATAAGAACTTACCGTTGATAACGTGATTTCTCTTAAGTTCTTACCATAACGTATATTTCTCTGGCTGGGTCCACAGGATTATCCACAGGATAACATTGGGATTCCCAAAGCCATTCCCAATCATTTCCTGATTGCACAGGAGGACCTTTTGCCCGAAGTCTGCGTCATGAGAGGCAAAAGTATCCAAGGCAAAATGTCTGATGAATGTGTTTATGGAAGACCATGTGGCTGCCCTACATATCTGTTCTGCTGAAGCAACTTTTGTGCTGCCCAAGAAGGACCTACCTTACGTGTAGAGTGTGCAGAGACATTAGCCGGAATAGGGAGATCTGCATGAGAATAAGCTTCTGATATTACCATTCGGAGCCATCTCACCAGCGTCTGTTTACTAGCAGGCCATCCTCTTCTATGAAATCCATATAGGATGAAGAGAGAATCCGTTTTCCTGATGGCACTAGTACGATCTATGTAGATTCTCAAAGCTCGGACCACATCCAGCGACGCTTCTCCCGCAGATAGTCCCGATACCTGAAAAGCTGGGACTACAATCTCTTCATTCAGGTGAAATTTTGATACCACCTTTGGAAGATAACTAGATCTCGTTCTGAGAACTGCTCTGTCTGGAAAAAAACTTAGAAAAGGAAACTTACATGATAATGCTCCTAAATCTGACACTCTTCTGGCTGACGCCATTGCCAGTAAAAAAAGAACTTTAACCGTTAACCACTTAAGATCTGCTCTCTTAAGTGGTTCAAACAGAGGACCTTGGAGAAATTTAAGAACTAAATTCAAATCCCAGGGAGCTGCAGGAGGAACAAATGGAGGTTGAATATGTACTACTCCTTGGAAAAACGTACGTACATCCTGTAGGTCAACAATCTTTGAAAGTAGACACAGAGGGGCAGGAAAGGCCACACTGCACGCTCTCCTCCCCTCAATAAGCAGCAACAGCAGCTCGTCCGAATGTCAATCTGTGCTAAATCAGTGGCAGCGCCGCCCGCAGCCCTGCACCTCCAAGCCACCACGGGGGTTGCATGGTCAGTAGTTACGCCACTGATTACATGACAGTAAACATAATTTTGGTCTCCAGCATCAATAATCTTCTTACTGTACTTTATTGGTGTTCACATGTGCTGCTGTATGATATTGTATAGTATTTCTGTATGCTGTACTGTATTACTATCATTTCGGAAAGTGACGAACATTTCTTTATCCACAGTACATTCCCCAATACTACCAGAGGAGGAATCTGAGGAGTGGCCCGACACTCCTGCACTACCATGTAAGAACTACTGTACTATACATTACTGACTGTACTGTATCAAACTTTTAAGAATACTGTCTCTACACCACAGTACACAGTGGGGGATTTACAGTATAACAAGTTGGTTAAGAATCTGCTTAGGGCCCTGTAGGTCTCATTTTGTTTAGGGACCCATGAGATCTACGGTAGAATACTAAACCTAGACCTCCGAGTTCAACTGTACTGTACCTTCTTTACTGTGATTTAAATAAAACACCACATGTGCAGTGTACATTATTAAACTGACAGTGCACTTTTTATCACAGCTCCATCGTTTTTCATGGTGACATCTGGCTCATCCACCCCAACTAGTTCTCTGACCTATTCACCATGACCGGCGGACCCGGCTCATCCCGGTAAGACATTTTTGTTAAGTTAAGGCTCATTTCACCACTGTTTCTAAACCTTATTCCCCCACCCTGTGCCTCTTAGGGACTGGATCGGCCTACCTGCCCATCGACCCTTCTGGCATGTGCTAGAAATGCCAGATGGGCAGTCCAGCCATGCCCGTGACTGACCTCACAACTGGGTGGACACATGCAAATGGATGCCCAGTTGTGACATCATGCTGGAATCATTGGCCTGATAATTACTACAGTACTATAACCGTGTGTGCACTTACAGTACCTACTGTATTAGCTGGATGTGCCATCCATTGTTATTAGTATTTACACAACATTAGAGTACACAGTTCAGTACATACAGTACTGTACAGCAATAATAATAATAATAATAATAATGTCATTTTACATGCATACTATTCAAAAACTCAACCTGTATTGCTGCTCTAATACTGTCCATTTTTTTATTCTTTTTACAGTGCTACTCCGGAGAATCTGCCAGTTGCTGTCAATTAGCAAATACATTATTATATCGAATTGTTGATAATTTTTTAAATTAATTTATTTTGTTTTGTTTTTGTTTAGTATAATAATAATTTATATTTGGCGGTGTGCATTGCAAATTTATTCCTCTCTCTTGCATGAATTTTGCGAAATGTACAGTAGTTCAGTGCATGGTGGGAAGAAGATAAAATAATTATTTATACAGTACTGTACTGTATGTCCACAACATGTCACATACAGAAGCAGGATTACCAGAGGGACCCTCTCTGCAGGTCTCCAGTGATGAATACTCACCACTCTTCTGACTTCTGGCTCTGTTAGGGGGTGGTGGCAGTGCTGCGGGAGTGAGCACTGGCCAGGCTTGGGCTATGTTCAGTACCCTCAGGAGCTAATGGTGTCCTGTCAGCGGAAGCAGAGCCATGGAACTTAATGAGAAGTTGGTTCCTACTTCATACCTCCCAACTTTCTTATGTTCTAAGGAGGGAAACATGCGTGGCGAAGCCGAGTGCTCCCGAAAAGGGGATATGGCCTATGAAAAGGGACGTGGCTTCGCGGATGCCCCGCGATTGCTAGCCACGCTCCGTTTTCGTCACTGAGGGGGCAAGTCCAGCGCTCTGTGAGTTGCTGGCATGCCCCCTCTCCTCCTGTCTCCCCTGAATAGAGGCTGTGCGCATGCGTACAGCATCTATTCACCGCTCCTCTGCTAAGCAGGGCAGCGAGAGACAGAGTCTCCCAACTGCCCCCCCACCGCTCAGCACACATCTCTCCCACCACTCAGCACAGCGCGATGTGCATGCGGGGGGAGACGGGGGTGCCGCTCATTTCACCAAGCGATCTGCTAGATTGGCCTGCATGCAGGCCAATCTAGCAGAGTTGCGCATCGCTATCGCAGTGGGAGGTACACACGGAGCGATCATGCTTAAAATCTAAGCAATCTAGTCAAATCTAAGTGATTGCTCCGTGAGTACCCCCCTTAAGTCCCACAAAGCAGGGAGACTTGCCAGCAGCATCCTCTAGGATGTTAGAGAAATACAGGTGTTCCGAAACATACAGTATCTGAGTAAGCCTAATTAACGAGTATACTGTGAGATACTGTATAACATACTGTACAGGATGCTGTATCCAAAGTGGTGCATTCATGAACAAACTCCATATGCAGTAACCTTTTTGGTTGCTTTAAGAAATATAATTTACAATATGGCTATCCCTGCCCCCCAGTGTTAAAACCTGTTTCTGCAGACACTACTGTTCAATTAGCAGCAGTTGAATGTGTATTCAGAGTAAAGTGGATTAACTCTTCGCTATTGTTTAGAAATGTAGTGTGTGCAGAAATGGTGTTTGACTGGGGGGAGGGACAGCCATACAATACTGTATGTTATAAATTACATTTCTTAGCAAACAGAAAGCCCTCCTTGTGATACATTTCTCTGTGAGTGATAAATTGCACCAGCAAATCAGCTCATAACTGTCATTTTTCAAACACAGTCTGTACCTTGACAGTTAGGAGCTCACAGTATCTCACTGAACCATGCCATTTTTGCCTCGCCGGGAGGGTGGGGGGCAAGCAACGCGGGACCCCGTTGAATACGAAAAAGCAACTTCTCCTATAAAACATGTGAAAAGTCCAATTTTCAGAACCTTCTGGCCCCCTTGTCCGGCATTGAATACCCCCTTAGTGCACTAAGGTGGAAACTAACAAAAATTATAATAACACAAAATAACTGTAAATTATATAAAAACTTTAATGAAAAAAAATGGAAGGAAAAAAAAAACAAAAATTTTTATTTTATAAACAACGTAAAATATACAAAAACATTTGTTGGACTACCGCCCTCAGTATAAGGACCAATCGCCGGAGTTGGTATGTGAAAATAAAAAACAATGTACAGTATTAGAACAGTAAGACAGGTTGAGTACTGTACAGCACTTTATCAAAGTTTATGAACAGTATGCATGTAAAATAACACTATTATGACTCTACCCCTAGTCAGGTTGTCCGGGCCATAGCGCCCTGGTCCTGGAACTTGTCCGGTACCTGTTTTATGGGAAAAAAGATAAATGACTGTAAATACTGTACTGTACCAGTCCCCCAAGGAACCCTATAAAGCACAGTTTACATGACATCATGATGTTCCACAGCAGAGACATGGGGAGGCTCAGCCACAGAAGCAGGGATAGGCTAAAAGACAAGGGGAAGCTGAGGCACAGTGGGAGGTGTAGGATAAGAGGCACAGGGTGGGGAATAAGGTTTAGAAACAGTGGTGAAATGAGCCTTAACTTAACAAAAATGTCTTACCAGGACGAGGCGGGTCCGCAAATGCCGACGGCGGAGGAATTGGTCCAGGGGTGCCTGTATTAAACACATTGGCCACAGCATTACCAATGTCCCCAGCAGTAATCAAACAAAAGCATTCATACCCTCATGGTTTACTGTACATTTCACAAGGTGCAAATCGCACCTAGGGCCTAATTCAGATCAGACCGTAGATGTGCTAAATTTAGCACATCTATGATTAGTTTCACAGACACTGGTAAATCTCAAAAATAAAAATAGACGCTTGCAGGGGTGATCAAGAACCAATTCAAATATTTATTGTCACTGTAATAGGCAAAATCAGTGCTGGTGTCTTCCTCCCCTTATACAATGCCCACAGCAGTAGCACCCCTAATACACATAATGCCCACAGCAGTACCGCCCCTTATACAATGCCCACAGTAGTACCGCCCCTTATGCTATGGCCACTGTACTGTTACTGCCCCTTATGTACAGTAGAGCCCATAAAAGAAATGCCCCCAGTAGTAATGCCCCTTATGTCCCGCTTATAAAGTGACTCCTATGCAATGCCCGTAAATCTCAGAAATAAAATTAGACGCTTGCAGGGGTGATCAAGAACCAATTCAAATATTTATTGTCATCTGTAATAGGCAAAATCAGGGCTGGGGTCTTCCAATCATAAATTACAGTACAGTATTTGGCCAATCAGAAGTGAATCCTGTCCCTCACCACATAAAGTAATTGAACCTAAGGATGACATACAGTACTGTACAAGCACATTTTACTTTTCTTTATTTATTTGTTTCTAAATTTCTCAATAAGAAACTTTTGGCCTAGGGGTGCCGTGACACAAAAATATTTGGGAACCACTGGTATAAAGAGTACCCAATAAAGAGAGTACAAGACTTACTGCTTGTGGCGCTGGTCCCCGGTATGGCAGAGAACGAGTGGAGCCGGGCCCTTCTCGGCTGCTGGGCCCTTCGCCATCTTATCTGCTGCTGACGCCCTGGGTACAAAAAGGAACGTACAGTGCCCTTAGATACTGTACAGTACATTACTGCACATACTGAATGCTGTAACAGTAAATAATGGCTGAGGAGGTGCTTAGGTACACGGGGTAACGGTCATTGGGTGCACCACACTAAGGTTGACAGTCATTATGTTGCCCACTATTGGTCGACAGTGTTGGACATGGTCTATAAGTGGACATGTGCTAGGTCGTCATGAAAATAGGTCGACATGGTACTATTGACATTTTTGGGTATCGTTTTTTTCACAGAGTGACCAGGAACCCCAATTAGTGGTCAACTTAATGAATGTTGACCTAATGATGGTTGACCATATAATCGGATACCGGTCACTATTCCCATTCGTAACCCATGTGGATCGTAAAATATGAAAAAGTTCAAAAATTTTAAACATTTTAGAAAAATGCATGTCAACCTTTTGTCATGTCGATATAGTACATGTCTACCAAGAGGCCCTGATGACCCAGACACCCTGTTGACCTACTTACTATCGACCAATTGTGGTCAACCTAGATACTGTCGACCTAAGTATTGTCGACCCCAACTCATTTTCAGAGTTCTGAGCATGCGCAGTAGAGAAATCTCTGGGAAAATGGCCGCTGCGCCATTTTCCCGGAGATCTGTGCATGCACAGTAGAGTCTGAGCCCTCTACTGCGAGGGGACACGGTGCACTAATTGGGGTTCCCCGTCACTTTCCGAACAAAACAACACCAAAAACAAAACTCATGTCGACCTTCCAACCCTGTTGACCTACAGTAGGTACTGTCGACCAATAGTGGTCGACCTAAACATTGTTGACCTAGTTACTGTCGATTCTATGATCCACACCTATATCATGGGCATTGTAGTATGTGGTATAATGTTTCAGGGGATTGCAGTGTGTGGCATAATGTATAAGGGTCATTGCGGTGTGTGGCATAGGGTATAACGAGCATTGCGGTATGGTGTGTGGCGTCCAGGCATGGTTCCGGTATGAATGGTCGACCATGTTAAGGTCGACAATCATTAGGTCGACCACTATTGGTCGACAGTGACATGGTCAACATGCACTCATGGTCGACACATGGCAATGGTTGACACATGAAAAGGTCAACATGGATTTTTGGACTGTTTTTGGTGTCGTTTTCTTCGTAAAGTCACGGGGGAACCCGAATTAGTGTACCGCGTCTCCTTGTATGGCTCACTTCACTCGCCATGCTTTGGGCAAGGTGCCTCGCTCCGCTACCGCTGTGCTCGGCACAGGTTACTATTTCAAATCATAGTCCGCGTGTACGGTAAAGCATGAAAAAGTTAAAAAATCTATTTTAAAAAAAAGCCATGTCTACCTTTTCATATGCTGACCCGTCATGTCAACCATGAGTCCATGTCGACCATGTCACTGTCGACCAATAGTGGTAGACCTAATGACTGTCGACCTTAACATGGTCGCCCATCCAAATGGATTCCTCCGGGCACAATTTCTAAACTGACATCTGGAGGAGGGGCATAGAGGGAGGGGCCAGCCCACACGTTTAACGTCAATTAGTGCCGATGGCTCCTACAGACCTGTCTATACCCCATGGTACTAAATGGACCCCAGCATCCTCTAGGATATTAGAGAAATGTACATTACTTAAATACAGTAGTAATGTGCAGAACTGGACTGTACTTAATCCTCAGAGACAGCCGCAGTTTTTCCAGTTTCCTGGGCTCCCTGGTGACCAGATCACTCCACTTCCTCTGGAGTGACCTGAGGCTGCGGGACTGGCCATATTTTACTCGGATCTCACGACGGGCTTTATTGTAAGCCCGCCGCTTCTCCGAGTTAGTAGTAAATGGCCGGTCCCGCCACCTAAGCAGGATCAGAAGCTCCCCTCTAACGTAGCGTCTCCCTGCCATTTTTGCCTGATGTAAGACGCCGGATGCGAGTCCACAAACGTGGATTGAATCTGTAGCCCACAATGCGTGCAAACTGAATTTGCTTCCCCACCGCCTGCAATGTGTTGTACCCATAACGAATTTTATCCGGTGTCTGTGTACAAAAATAAGAATTTACTTACCGATAATTCTATTTCTCGGAGTCCGTAGTGGATGCTGGGGTTCCTGAAAGGACCATGGGGAATAGCGGCTCCGCAGGAGACAGGGCACAAAAAGTAAAGCTTTAGGATCAGGTGGTGTGCACTGGCTCCTCCCCCTATGACCCTCCTCCAAGCCTCAGTTAGGATACTGTGCCCGGACGAGCGTACACAATAAGGAAGGATTTTGAATCCCGGGTAAGACTCATACCAGCCACACCAATCACACTGTACAACCTGTGATCTGAACCCAGTTAACAGTATGATAACAGCGGAGCCTCTGAAAAGATGGCTCACAACAATAATAACCCGATTTTTGTAACTATGTACAAGTATTGCAGACAATCCGCACTTGGGATGGGCGCCCAGCATCCACTACGGACTCCGAGAAATAGAATTATCGGTAAGTAAATTCTTATTTTCTCTATCGTCCTAGTGGATGCTGGGGTTCCTGAAAGGACCATGGGGATAATACCAAAGCTCCCAAACGGGCGGGAGAGTGCGGATGACTCTGCAGCACCGAATGAGAGAACTCCAGGTCCTCCTTAGCCAGGGTATCAAATTTGTAGGATTTTACAAACGTGTTTGCCCCTGACTAAATAGCCGCTCGGCAAAGTTGTAAAGCCGAGACCCCTCGGGCAGCCGCCCAAGATGAGCCCACCTTCCTTGTGGAATGGGCATTTACATATTTTGGCTGTGGCAGGCCTGCCACAGAATGTGCAAGCTGAATTGTATTACACATCCAACTAGCAATAGTCTGCTTAGAAGCAAGAGCACCCAGTTTGTTGGGTGCATACAGGATACAGCAAGTCAGTTTTCCTGACTCCAGCCGTCCTGGAAACATATTTTCAGGGCCCTGACAACATCTAGCAACTTGGAGTCCTCCAAGTCCCTAGTAGGTGCAAGGCACCACAATAAGCTGGTTCAGGTGAAACACTGACACCACCTTAGGGAGAGAACTGGGGACGAGTCCGCAGCTCTGCCCTGTCCGAATGGACAAACAGATATGGGCTTTTTTGAGAAAAAAACCACCAATTTGACACTCGCCTGGTCCAGGCCAGGGCCAAGAGCATGGTCACTTTTCATGTGAGATGCTTCAAATCCACAGATTTGACTGGTTTTAAACCAATGTGATTTGAGGAATCCCAGAACTACGTTGAGATCCCACAATGCCACTGGAGGCACAAAAGGGGGTTGTATATGCAATACTCCCTTGACAAACTTCTGGACTTCAGGAACTGAAGCCAATTCTTTCTGGAAGAAAATCGACAGGGCCGAAATTTGAACCTTAATGGACCCCAATTTGAGGCCCATAGACACTCCTGTTTGCAGGAAATGCAGGAATCGACCGAGTTGAAATTTCTTCGTGGGGCCTTTCTGGCCTCACACCACGCAACATATTTTTGCCACATGTGGTGATAATGTTGTGCGGTCACCTCCTTTCTGGCTTTGACCAGGGTAGGAATGACCTCTTCCGGAATGCCTTTTTCCCTTAGGATCCGGCGTTCCACCGCCATGCCGTCAAACGCAGCTGCGGTAAGTCTTGGAACAGACATGGTACTTGCTGAAACAAGTCCCTTCTTAGCGGCAGAGGCCATAAGTCCTCTGTGAGCATCTCTTGAAGTTCCGGGTACCAAGTCCTTCTTGGCTAATCCGGAGCCATGAGTATAGTTCTTACTCCTCTACGTCTTATAATTCTCAGTACCTTAGGTATGAGAAGCAGAGGATGGAACACATACACCGACTGGTACATCCACGGTGTTACCAGAACGTCCACAGCTATTGCCTGAGGGTCTCTTAACCTGGCGCAATACCTGTCCCGTTTTTTGTTCAGACGGGACGCCATCATGTCCACCTTTGGTATTTCCCAACGGTTTACAATCATGTGGAAAACTTCCCGATGAAGTTTCCACTCTGCCGGGTGGAGGTCGTGCCTGCTGAGGAAGTCTGCTTCCCAGTTTCCATTCCCGGAATGAAACACTGCTGACAGTGCTATCACATGATTTTCCGCCCAGCGAAAAGTCCTTGCAGTTTTTGCCATTGCCCTCCTGCTTCTTGTGCCGCCCTGTCTATTTACGTGGGCGACTGCCGTGATGTTTTTCCCACTGGATCAATACCGGCTGACCTTGAAGCAGAGGTCTTGCTAAGCTTAGAGTATTATAAATTTACCCTTAGCTCCAGTATATTTATGTGGAGAAAAGTCTCCAGACTTGATCACACTCCCTGGAAATTTTTTTCCTTGTGTGACTGCTCCCCAGCCTCTCGGGCTGGCCTCCGTGGTCACCAGCATCCAATCCTGAATGCCGAATCTGCGGCCCTCTAGAAGATGAGCACTCTGTAACCACCACAGGAGAGACACCCCTGTCCTTGGATATAGGGTTATCCGCTGATGCATCTGAAGATGCGATCCGGACCATTTGTCCAGCAGATCCCACTGAAAAATTCTTGCGTGAAATCTGCCGAATGGAATTGCTTCGTAGGAAGTCACCATTTTTACCAGGACCCTTGTGCAATGATGCACTGATTTTAGGAGGTTCCTGACTAGCTCGGATAACTCCCTGGCTTTCTCTTCCGGGAGAAACACCTTTTATTGGACTGTGTCCAGAATCATCCCTAGGCACAGCAGACTTGTCGTCGGGATCAGCTGCGATTTTGGAATATTTAGAATCCACCCGTGCTGTTGTAGCAGTATCCGAGATAGTGCTACTCCGACCTCCAACTGTTCCCTGGACTTTGCCCTTATCAGGAGATCGTCCAAGTAAGGGATAATTAAGACGCCTTTTCTTCGAAGAAGAATCATCATTTCGGCCATTACCTTGGTAAAGACCCGGGGTGCCGTGGACAATCCAAACGGCAGCGTCTGAAACTGATAGTGACAGTTCTGTACCACGAACCTGAGGTACCCTTAGTGAGAAGGGCAAATTTGGGACATGGAGGTAAGCATCCCTGATGTCTCGGGACACTATATAGTCCCCTTCTTCCTGGTTCGTTATCACTGCTCTGAGTGACTCCATCTTGATTTGAACCTTTGTAAGTGTTCAAATTTTTAGATTTAGAATAGGTCTCACCTAGCCTTCTGGCTTCAGTACCACAATATAATGTGGAATAATACCCCTTTTCTTGTTGTAGGAGGGGTAATTTGATTATCACCTGCTGGGAATACAGCTTGTGAATTGTTTCCCATACTGCCTCCTTGTCGGAGGGAGATCTTGGTAAACCAGACTTCAGGAGCCTGCGAAGGGGAAACGTCTCGACATTGCAATCTGTACCCCTGGGATACTACATGTAGGATCCAGGGGTCCTGTACGGTCCCAGCATCATGCTGAGAGCTTGGCAGAAGCGGTGGAACGCTTCTGTTCCTGGGAATGGGCTGCCTGCTGCAGTCTTCTTACCTTTCCTCTATCCCTGGGCAGATATGACTCTTATAGGGACGAAAGGACTGAGGCTGAAAAGACGGTGTCTTTTTCTGCAGAGATGTGACTTAGGGTAAAAACGGTGGATTTTCCAGCAGTTGCCGTGGCCACCAGGTCCGATGGACCGACCCCAAATAACTCCTCTTCCTTTATACGGCAATACACCTTTGTGCCGTTTGGAATCTGCATCACCTGACCACTGTCGTGTCCATAACATCTTCTGGCAGATATGGACATCGCACTTACTCTTGATGCCAGAGTGCAAATATCTCTCTGTGTATCTCGCATATATAGAAAATGCATCCTTTAAATGCTCTATATTCAATAAAATACTGTCCCTGTCAAGGGTATCAATATTTTTAGTCAGGGAATCCGACCAAGCCACCCCAGCTCTGCCCATCCAGGCTGAGGCGATCGCTGGTCGCAGTATAACACCAGTATGTGTGTATATACTTTTTATGATATTTTCCAGCCTCCTGTCAGCTGGCTCCTTGAGGACGGCCCTATCTATAGACGGTACCGCCACTTGTTTTGATAAGCGCGTGAGCGCCTTATCCACCCTAAGGGGTGTTTCCCAACGCGCCCTAACTTCTGGCGGGAAAAGGTATACCGCCCATAATTTTCTATCGGGGGGAACCCACGCATCATCACACACTTCATTTAATTTATCTGATTCAGGAAAAACTACGGTAGTTTTTTCACATCCCACATAATACCCTCTTTTGTGGTACTTGTAGTATCAGAAATATGTAACACCTCCTTCATTGCCCTTAACGTGTGGCCCTAATAAGGAATACGTTTGTTTATTCACCGTCGACACTGGATTCAGTGTCCGTGTCTGTGTCGACCGACTAAAGTAAACGGGCGTTTTAAAACCCCTGACGGTGTTTCTGAGACGTCTGGACCGGTACTAATTGTTTGTCGGCCGTCTCATGTCGTCAACCGACCTTGCAGCGTGTTGACATTATCACGTAATTCCCTAAATAAGCCATCCATTCCGGTGTCGACTCCCTAGAGAGTGACATCACCATTACAGGCAATTGCTCCGCCTCCTCACCAACATCGTCCTCATACATGTCGACACACACGTACCGACACACAGCACACACACAGGGAATGCTCTGATAGAGGACAGGACCCACTAGCCCTTTGGAGAGACAGAGGGAGAGTTTGCCAGCACACACCAAAAACGCTATAATTTTATATAGGGACAACCTTATATAAGTGTTTTCCCTTATAGCATCTTTTATATATTTCTAACGCCAAATTAGTGCCCCCCCTCTCTGTTTTAACCCTGTTTCTGTAGTGCAGTGCAGGGGAGAGCCTGGGAGCCTTCCCTCCAGCCTTTCTGTGAGGGAAAATGGCGCTGTGTGCTGAGGAGATAGGCCCCGCCCCTTTTTCGGCGGGCTCGTCTCCCGCTCTTTAATGGATTCTGGCAGGGGTTAAATATCTCCATATAGCCCCCGGAGGCTATATGTGAGGTATTTTTAGCCAAAAAAAGGTTTTCATTTGCCTCCCAGGGCGCCCCCCTCCCAGCGCCCTGCACCCTCAGTGACTGCCGTGTGAAGTGTGCTGAGAGGAAAATGGCGCACAGCTGCGGTGCTGTGCGCTACCTTAAGAAGACTGAGGAGTCTTCTGCCGCCGATTCTGGACCTCTTCTCGTTTCAGCATCTGCAAGGGGGCCGGCGGCGAGGCTCCGGTGACCATCCAGGCTGTACCTGTGATCGTCCCTCTGGAGCTAATGTCCAGTAGCCAAGAAGCCAATCCATCCTGCACGCAGGTGAGTTCACTTCTTCTCCCCTAAGTCCCTCGTTGCAGTGATCCTGTTGCCAGCAGGACTCACTGTAAAATAAAAAACCTAAGCTAAACTTTTCTAAGCAGCTCTTTAGGAGAGCCACCTAGATTGCACCCTTCTCGGCCGGGCACAAAAATCTAACTGAGGCTTGGAGGAGGGTCATAGGGGGAGGAGCCAGTGCACACCACCTGATCCTAAAGCTTTACTTTTTGTGCCCTTTCTCCTGCGGAGCCGCTATTCCCCATGGTCCTTTCAGGAACCCCAGCATCCACTAGGACGATAGAGAAACATAATAGAGCCCAGCTGGAAATAATAAACAGACCAAACAAGTGTATTTCTTTAAAAAATAAAAATAAATTCACCCAAAAAAATAATAATTCTGGTCTCAACAGGATTCAAACACGGGATGCACGCATTGCAGGCGGACACTGAAACCATTATGCCAGTGCTGACCATGTTATGAGTTGGTACTCCAGGTAAATATATGATGTGTTTTGATGTGTTGTACTATTAACGGATTTTGTCCGGCGTCCATAATGGAGCCTTCCAAGATGTCACATTAATGACATAGAGATCCAGTGGCATTGTGCATTACATATTTAGGGCTATTTGAAGCAAATGAACCGGAAATGATGTCCGAAATGTACATGCTGTTTATGCTTCACAATAAAGATATTTTCTCCAATGTAACGACAATATTGATAGTGAACGGGTGCACCGTGGTTGGGGTTAGGGCTTTGTTACAATGAGCTCAGCTGAAAAGAATAAACAGACCAAACAAGTTTATTTCTTTAAAAAAAATATATAAAAATAAATCCACCCCCCAAAAAAATATTTCTGGTTTTGACAGGATTTGAACACGGGATGCACACATTGCAGGCGGACACTGTAACTGTTATATCACTGCTGACGATGTTATGATTTGGCACTCCAGGTAAATATATGATGTGTTATGATGTGTTCTACTCTTAGTGAACGCACGGCACCGTGATTAACATGGAGCATTTGCCACCTAGCGGTGAAACTATGTATTACATGGCGTGGGACACAATGCACACCATAACATTATTACAACTCACGATTCAGGACCCTAAATAGCGTGCTATGAGCAACGGTGTATGAGGATACATCTGTATATGGAATTCCTCCAATTTGATAATTAGGGGGAGGGCCATGTATGGGTATAAATGGGGGCTACCATATGATCTTGACAAAGGTCCCAGCAGGGACCGAAACGTCGACACCCCCTTCACTCATGATTTGTTGAAAGTAAAAGAAAAAACTGCTTTGAAGACTGGCGAGTGCTCCTCTGTTGTGGATTTATATTGGAATTGATGGGTCAGAGTTATCTATCACTATATGGAAGTCACCCCAGCATATACTCAAAAGGCCAGAATGTGGACTGTTTGGAAATTGTGTATGTGTATATATATATATATATATATATATATATATATATATATTATATTGAACCCATTCTAATTAATTTTGAATTACGTTGGTGACACAGTGGAAATATAGTGGGGCAGTGGGTGATAAAAAAAAACTTAATTAGTTCCCCCTTCTACAGCCCTGCCCACACACCAAGAAATGCCTCCCCAATATTAAAATATGCAAATAAGGTGCCAATTCCAAAGATATATTTCGTTTTTCAAATTGTTTGAAATATTGCTTAGTGTGTGCACTCAATTTCGTTTGTCAGGACTCCCGGAAGTTCAAGGGAAATTGGTCATCTCTCAAATTGTTCATCTTTCACATTGGTCATGTCTTCTAGTGTGTCGGGCCCTTAACTGGCTTCAGGATCACCACGGGTTGAAGCTGGATTACAAGATGCAACATCAAGAATTTAAAAAAAAAAAAAAAATGACATGATGTGAGGAACAAGCTCTTTTTCAAAAACATCTTGTAGTACTGAGCTGAGAAGCCATCAAATCCCTGGCCAGTAGTGGATTGCTAGGATTTAATAAGAGCAGTTGTTTCTTCTATCTAAATATCCGCATTAAGCACAGAAAGCAGAGACTCCAAAAAGCACGGCAGCTGAACTTCCAACAAACATGGATGGAATTCCTCAGGTTCCTCAGAGGAAGAAAAAAGTGGCTGTGGAAGATTATAGAGAACACTATAGAATTCTCTAAATTCCTCTACCATAGTCTTGGGGTCATAAGTAATTCATCCTAGTTTCTTAGAGTGTATCACTTATACCCAATGCCCATTTTACCAAAGTCTATTTGCCAGCATAGTGCCAATTTTGGGGCTAATTCAACAAGGAACGCAAAACTGCAAAAATCCCCAAAATTGCGAAAATACGTGAAATCAGAGACAAAACATACAACTTCTGAGACATAGCAAAAACTGCGTCTGCACTACGAAAACTAGTCATGTAGGGGGCGTACTAAAGGGCTGGACTCGCAAACACTACGAGCAGGGGCGTGTTGTGGGCATATGCAGATTTTCGATAGGCGAAGCATACGCTTTTTTTACAACTGAACGCACATTTATGGTGTGCAGTTTCCGAGTGACTACAGGTCAACCTTAAAACCTGCACAAGCTGACCTCAGTTGTAGACTGTTGGATGTATACTGCAATCATTGCTTCAATACACTCAGCTGATACACCTCACACCGCTGACCACAATTCAGTTTATTCATCTGCATTGAAACTTAACATGTAAGGGAGCTTTAAACTACTTAACACATGTATTACTCTAAAAATGTATGTTGGTAATCTAATAATTCTTTAAGTTAATAACAATGCAGGTTTGTCAAGAACACACTTGTTTTCCTACAAACATGTACAATAACATTTACAAGCAAGTTTTTTTGTTTTTGGATTGGTTAATGGCTTTTTGTTTAAAAGCTGTTTTTTTATGATTTAAAGCAACAAACAATTATTATCTTCAAAAATTCTACCCACATACATGTGTAAGGTTTTTTGCTTTTATTCCCCTTGACAAAGAAACTTGTTCAATATCACCAATACAATAATTGTGATTTTGTGGACATTTTAATTATACACCACTTTAAAAAAAATAAATATATATATATATATATATATATATATATTGACATTAAACAACATCATAAGGAATATTAATAATAACAAAGAAACATTAATATGTCATATCTGTAAACTTTCAACATAAAAAAAATAAGAATTTACTTACCGATAATTATATTTCTCGTAGTCCGTAGTGGATGCTGGGGACTCCGTAAGGACCATGGGGAATAGCGGCTCCGCAGGAGACTGGGCACAAAAGTAAAGCTTTAGGACTACCTGGTGTGCACTGGCTCCTCCCCCTATGACCCTCCTCCAAGCCTCAGTTAGGATACTGTGCCCGGACGAGCGTACACAATAAGGAAGGATTTTGAATCCCGGGTAAGACTCATACCAGCCACACCAATCACACCTTATAACTTGTGATCTAAACCCAGTTAACAGCATGATAACAGAGGAGCCTCTAGAAAAGATGGCTCACTACAACAATAACCCGATTTTTGGTAACAATAACTATGTACCAGTATTGCAGACAATCCGCACTTGGGATGGGCGCCCAGCATCCACTACGGACTACGAGAAATAGAATTATCGGTAAGTAAATTCTTATTTTCTCTGACGTCCTAGTGGATGCTGGGGACTCCGTAAGGACCATGGGGATTATACCAAAGCTCCCAAACGGGCGGGAGAGTGCGGATGACTCTGCAGCACCAAATGAGAGAACTCCAGGTCCTCCTCAGCCAGGGTATCAAATTTGTAGAATTTTACAAACGTATTTGCTCCTGACCAAGTAGCTGCTCGGCAAAGTTGTAAAGCCGAGACCCCTCGGGCAGCCGCCCAAGATGAGCCCACCTTCCTTGTGGAGTGGGCATTTACAGATTTTTGGCTGTGGCAGGCCTGCCACAGAATGTGCAAGCTGAATTGTACTACAAATCCAACGAGCAATAGTCTGCTTAGAAGCAGGAGCACCCAGCTTGTTGGGTGCATACAGGATAAACAGCGAGTCAGATTTTCTGACTCCAGCCGTCCTGGAAACATATATTTTCAGGGCCCTGACAACGTCTAGCAACTTGGAGTCCTCCAAGTCCCTAGTAGCCGCAGGCACCACAATAGGTTGGTTCAGGTGAAACGCTGAAACCACCTTAGGGAGAAACTGAGGACGAGTCCTCAATTCCGCCCTGTCCGAATGGAAAGTCAGATAAGGGCTTTTACAGGATAAAGCCGCCAATTATGACACGCGCCTTGCCCAGGCCAGGGCCAACAGCATGACCACTTTCCATGTGAGATATTTTAACTCCACAGATTTAAGTGGTTCAAACCAATGTGACTTTTGGAACCCAAAAACTACATTGAGATCCCAAGGTGCCACTGGAGGCACAAAAGGAGGCTGTATATACAGTACCCCTTTTACAAACGTCTGAACTTCAGGGACTGAAGCTAGTTCTTTTTGGAAGAAAATTGACAGGGCCGAAATTTGAACCTTAATGGACCCCAATTTCAGGCCCATAGACACTCCTGTTTGCAGGAAATGTAGGAATCGACCCAGTTGAAATTCCTCCGTCGGGCCTTACTGGCCTCTCACCACGCAACATATTTTCGCCAAATGCGGTGATAATGTTTTGCGGTTACATCCTTCCTGGCTTTGATCAGGATAGGGATGACTTCATCCGGAATGCCTTTTTTCTTCAGGATCCGGCGTTCAACCGCCATGCCGTCAAACGCAGCCGCGGTAAGTCTTGGAACAGACAGGGTCCTTGCTGGAGCAGGTCCCTTCTTAGAGGTAGAGGCCACGGATCCTCCGTGAGCATCTCTTGAAGTTCCGGTTACCAAGTCCTTCTTGGCCAATCCGGAGCCACGAATATAGTGCTTACTCCTCTCCATCTTATAATCCTCAGTACCTTGGGTATGAGAGGCAGAGGATGGAACACATACACTGACCGGTACACCCACGGTGTTACCAGAGCGTCTACAGCTATTGCCTGAGGGTCCCTTGACCTGGCGCAATACCTGTCGAGTTTTTCCCAACGGTTTATACTCATGTGGAAGACTTCTGGGTGAAGTCCCCACTCTCCCGGGTGGAGGTCGTGTCTGCTGAGGAAGTCTGCTTCCCAGTTGTCCACTCCCGGAATGAATACTGCTGACAGTGCTATCACATGATTTTCCGCCCAGCGAAGAATCCTTGCAGCTTCTGCCATTGCCCTCCTGCTTCTTGTGCCACCCTGTCTGTTTACGTGGGTGACTGCCGTGATGTTGTCCGACTGGATCAACACCGGCTGACCCTGAAGCAGAGGTCTTGCTAAGCTTAGAGCATTGTAAATGGCCCTTAGCTTCAAGGTATTTATGTGAAGTGATGTCTCCAGGCTTGACCATAAGCCCTGGAAATTTCTTCCCTGTGTGACTGCTCCCCAGCCTCGCAGGCTGGCATCCGTGGTCACCAGGACCCAGTCCTGAATGCCGAATCTGCGGCCCTCTAGAAGATGAGCACTCTGCAACCACCACAGGAGGGACACCCTTGTCCTTGGTGACAGGGTTATCCGCTGATGCATCTGAAGATGCGACCCGGACCGTTTGTCCAGCAGGTCCCACTGGAAAGTTCTTGTGTGGAATCTGCCGAATGGGATTGCTTCGTAGGAAGCCACCATTTTTCCCATAACCCTTGTGCATTGATGCACTGAGACTTGGCTCGGTTTTAGGAGGTTCCTGACTAGCTCGGATAACTCCCTGGCTTTCTCCTCCGGGAGAAACACCTTTTTCTGGACTGTGTCCAGGATCATCCCTAGGAACAGAAGACGAGTCGTCGGAACCTGCTGCGATTTTGGAATATTGAGAATCCAACCGTGCTGCCGCAACACTACCTGAGATAGTGCTACACCGACCTCCAACTGTTCTCTGGATCTTACCCTTATCAGGAGATCGTCCAAGTAAGGGATAACTAAAACTCCCTTCCTTCGAAGGAGTATCATCATTTCGGCTATTACTTTGGTAAAGACCCGGGGTGCCGTGGACCATCCAAACAGCAGCGTCTGAAACTGATAGTGACAGTTCTGTACCACAAACCTGAGGTACCCTTGGTGAGAAGGGTAAATTGGGACATGAAGGTAAGCATCCTCGATGTCCAGAGACACCATGTAGTCCCCTTCTTCCAGGTTCGCAATCACTGCTCTGAGTGACTCCATCTTGAATTTGAACTTCTGTATGTAAGTGTTCAAAGATTTTAGATTTAAAATCGGTCTCACCGAGCCGTCCGGCTTCGGTACCACAACAGTGTGGAATAATACCCCTTTCCCTGTTGCAGGAGGGGTACCTTGATTATCACCTGCTGGGAATACAGCTTGTGAATGGCTTCCAAAACTGCCTCCCTGTCGGAGGGAGACGTCGGTAAAGCCGACTTTAGGAAACGGCGAGGGGGAGACGTCTCGAATTCCAATTTGTACCCCTGAGATACCACCTGAAGGATCCAGGGGTCTACTTGCGAGTGAGCCCACTGCGCGCTGAAATTCTTGAGACGGGCCCCCACCGTGCCTGAGTCCGCTTGTAAAGCCCCAGCGTCATGCTGAGGGCTTGGCAGAGGCGGGAGAGGGCTTCTGTTCCTGGGAACTGGCTGATTTCTGCAGCCTTTTTCCTCTTCCTCTGTCACGGGGCAGAAATGAGGAACCTTTTGCCCGCTTGCCCTTATGGGAACGAAAGGACTGCGCCTGATAATACGGCGTCTTCTTATGTTGAGAGGCGACCTGGGGTAAAAACGTGGATTTCCCAGCTGTTGCTGTGGCCACCAGGTCTGAAAGACCGACCCCAAATAACTCCTCCCCTTTATAAGGCAATACTTCCATATGCAGTTTGGAATCCGCATCACCTGACCACTGTCGTGTCCATAACCCTCTTCTGGCAGAAATGGACAACGCACTTACTCTTGATGCCAGTCGGCAAATATTCCGCTGTGCATCACGCATATATAGAAATGCCTCTTTTAAATGCTCTATAGGCAATAATATACTGTCCCTATCTAGGGTATCAATATTCTCAGTCAGGGAATCCGACCACGCCAACCCAGCACTGCACATCCAGGCTGAGGCGATTGCTGGTCGCAGTATAACACCAGTATGTGTGTAAATACATTTTAGGATACCCTCCTGCTTTCTATCAGCAGGATCCTTAAGGGCGGCCATCTCAGGAGAGGGTAGAGCCCTTGTTTTTACAAGCGTATGAGCGCTTTATCCACCCTAGGGGGTGTTTCCCAACGCACCCTAACCTCTGGCGGGAAAGGATATAATGCCAATAACTTTTTAGAAATTATCAGTTTTTATCGGGGGAAACCCACGCTTCATCACACACCTCATTTAATTTCTCAGATTCAGGAAAACTACAGGTAGTTTTTCCTCACCGAACATAATACCCCTTTTGGTGGTACTCGTATTATCAGAAATGTGTAAAACATTTTTCATTGCCTCAATCATGTAACGTGTGGCCCTACTGGAAGTCACATTTGTCTCTTCACCGTCGACACTGGAGTCAGTATCCGTGTCGGCGTCTGTATCTGCCATCTGAGGTAACGGGCGCTTTAGAGCCCCTGACGGCCTATGAGACGTCTGGACAGGCACAAGCTGAGTAGCCGGCTGTCTCATGTCAACCACTATCTTTTGTAAAGAGCTGACACTGTTAATTCCTTCCAACAGTTCACCCACTCAGGTGTCGACCCCCTAGGGGGTGACATCCCTCTTACAGGCAATTTGCTCCGCCTCCACATCATTTTCCTCCTCATACATGTCGACACAAACGTACCGACACACAGCGCACACACAGGGAATGCTCTGATAGAGGACAGGACCCCACTAGCCCTTTGGGGAGACAGAGGGAGAGTTTGCCAGCACACACCAGAGCGCTATATATATACAGGGATAACCTTATATAAGTGTTTTTCCCCTTATAGCTGCTGTATTGTTAATACTGCGCCTAATTAGTGCCCCCCTCTCTTTTTTAACCCTTTCTGTAGTGTAGTGACTGCAGGGGAGAGCCAGGGAGCTTCCCTCCAACGGAGCTGTGAGGGAAAATGGCGCCAGTGTGCTGAGGAGATAGGCTCCGCCCCTTTTTCGCTGACTTTTCTCCTGCTTTTTTATGCATTCTGGCAGGGGTTAAAATTCATCCATATAGCCCTGGGGGCTATATGTGATGTATTTTCGCCAGCCAAGGTGTTTTTATTGCTGCTCAGGGCGCCCCCACCTAGCGCCCTGCACCCTCAGTGACCGAAGTGTGAAGTGTGCTGAGGAGCAATGGCGCACAGCTGCAGTGCTGTGCGCTACCTTGGTGAAGACAGGATGTCTTCTGCCGCCGATTTTCCGGACCTCTTCTTGCTTCTGGCTCTGTAAGGGGGCCGGCGGCGCGGCTCTGGGACCGGACTCCATGGCTGGGCCTGTGTTCGATCCCTCTGGAGCTAATGGTGTCCAGTAGCCTAAAAAGCCCAATCCACTCTGCACGCAGGTGAGTTCGCTTCTTCTCCCCTTAGTCCCTCGATGCAGTGAGCCTGTTGCCAGCAGGTATCACTGAAAATAAAAAACCTAAAACTAAACTTTTCACTAAGCAGCTCAGGAGAGCCACCTAGTGTGCACCCTTCTCGTTCGGGCACAAAAATCTAACTGAGGCTTGGAGGAGGGTCATAGGGGGAGGAGCCAGTGCACACCAGGTAGTCCTAAAGCTTTACTTTTGTGCCCAGTCTCCTGCGGAGCCGCTATTCCCCATGGTCCTTACGGAGTCCCCAGCATCCACTAGGACGTCAGAGAAAAGCAAATTATACTTACCGATAATTTAATTTCTCCGAGATACTTCATGGCAGCCCTTACTCTTGGGATTGTGTCCCATTCCTAACTTTAGACAGGGAATCTTTTCCTCAACCTTAGGACCACCCACTTTGGGTCTATAGCCCTGCTCCTCCCCTTCCTCCATTAGTCTTTTGAGTTTCTCCTGCGACCAGGCTATATTCATACTTCACTAAGGGAGGGTATATTATAGGCTGCCATGAAGTATCTCGGAGAAATGAAATTATCGGTAAGTATAATTTGCTTTTTTCGCCTACACTACTTCATGGCAGCCCTTGCTCTTGGGATATACCAACACTCAGTATAGGGAGGGCAATATAAAAACACAAGAGACGTGTCAATGCTGAAATTATAATTTGTTTAATTCAATACCGCATCTAAGATACGTTTCCCAAAGTGGGCATTAACAACATCTACCGCATAATGAGTAGAGAATGTATGTATGGAAGACCATGTGGCTGCTGCACATATATCTTTCGCTGAGAGCCTCGCCTTCCTAGCCCAAGAAGCTGCCATCACCCTGGTAGAGTGTGCCTTTAACTGTTCCGGAATTTCCCAACCATTCTGCTTGTAAATAAACGCCAGGAGTTCTGTAATCCAACTGGAGATGGTCTGTTTTGTAGGTTTCTCACCCTTCCTTGCACCTGAATATAACACAAAGAGGTGCTTTGTGTTACGGAATGCTTTCACTCTGTCCAGATATACTGAGATTGCTCGGATTAAATCCAAATGATGCATTCTCTCCTCCTCATTCTGCGGATGCGGGTAGAATTATGGTAACACAATGTCCTGATTCAAATGGAAATCTGATACCACTTTAGGCGGATAATCTGGATTAGTTCTTAGAACAAGTCTATCCGGGAGGAAATTAAGATAGGGCTCCTCGGACCACAGAGCCTGTAGCTCTCCAACTCTTCTGGCTGATGTAATGGCCACCAGAAATACTACTTTCCAAGTTAGAAATTTAATCAAGACGTCCTGTAATGGTTCAAACGGGGACAACATTAATGAATTTAAAACTAAATTTAGATCCCACAGAGCGAGAACCGACCTAAACCGAGGTCTTATCCTTTTAATTGCCTGACAGAACTTCACTAGGCTCTCGTCGGACAATCTTCGCTCTAACAGGACACTCAGTGCTGCTACTTGGACCTTGATAGTGGATACCACCAGCCCTTTCTCAAAACCATCAAACAAGAATTGTGGGACCTGAGACGTCTCTGCTTTCTGTGGGTTAAATCTTGAGCCTGACCAAAAAATGAAAGTTTTCCAGACTCTATAGTAGACCTTAGAGGATACCTTCTTTCTCGACTGAATCAGCAAACTAACGACTTTCTCAGATAAACCTTTGTCTTTCAATTATTGCCATTCAATTTCCATGCTGTCAAATGAAGGTGTAAATTCGGGTACAGCAATGGACCCTGATGTAAGAGATCCGTTATTAGAGGCAACGTCCAAGGTTCTCCTGCTGCCATCCTCAGTACTGAAGGAAACCACACTCTCTTCGCCCAATATGGGAGAACTATTATGACCTGCGCCCTCTCTTCCCTGATCTTCCTTAGGATACGTGTAATCATTGGAAACGGAGGGAAAACATATGCTAGCCTGAACCCCCATGGGAGAGAGAAGACATCCACTCCGCCTGACCCTGGAAGATGATATCGGGAGAAGAACAGAGGAACTTTCGCATTGATGTGCGTGGCCATCAGGTCTACCTGTGGCTGGCCGAACTTCTGTACAATGTTTGAACACTGTCGTTCAATTCCCATTCTCCTGGTAGCACTTCTTGTCTGCTGAGGAAATCTGCCACAGAATTGTCTACTCCAGGAACATGTAGCGCTGATAGGGACTCGAGATGACCTTCCGCCCAATGTAGTATGTTTGACACCTCTTCCATTAACACCTGACTTCTGGTGCCTCTTTGCCGATTGAGATAGGCTACCACTGCTACATTGTCTGAAAATATCCTGAGATGTTTCCCCTGTAACTGCTTCTGGAAATATTTAATCGCTTTCCACACAGCTCATTTCCCTGTGGTTTAAAGACAATCTTTCCTCTTGCTGGCTCCATCTTCCTTGGCAGTTCTGTTGGAACAGGTGTGCTCCCCAACCAACTGCACTTGCATCTGTCGTTAAAATGAGGAAGTGACGATCCGACAAAGTCGTCTTCCTGTCGACCAGTTTCGCCTCCATCCACCTGTCTGGGGAGCGTCTTGCCCTTTGACCTAACTTTATGCGATAATTCAGGGAATAACGTCTTCGACAACCTAGGATCTCTAGCTGAAGATCCCTCATCCGCCATCTCGCCCAAGGGACCACGTCTATGGAGGAGGCCATCATCCCTAAAAGACTCATCCCCTGGCACAGAGTCACGCTGTTCCATTGTTTTAGTAGAGAAGCCAGATACCGAATCTTTGAGCATCTCTCTTCTGAAAGACCTATTGTATAATTGGTAGTATCCACCTGTACTCCGAGAAACTGGATCTTTTGCCTTGGTTCTAGCTGGCTTTTCTCCCAATTTATTAACCAGCCATGCTCTTGTAAGACCTGCAGCGTCACTTCCAACGCCACTTCCACTTCTTGATTCGACTCTCCGCACACCAGTAGGTCGTCTAGATATGACTAAATTGCTATACTATGTCCTCTTATTATGGTCACCAGTGCCGACAGCACCTTGGAAAATATCCTTGGAGACGTCTTCAGACCGAAAGGAAGGCATGTAAACTGAAAATGCTTGCCCACGACGCAAAACCTCAGGTACCTTCTGTGTCGCTTGTGTATAGGCACATGAAAGTAAGCATCCTTTAGGTCTATGGATGCTAAGAATTCCTCTTTCCTTACACCCAACAGGATGGATTTCATCGTCTCCATACGAAATTTTATTGTCTTTATATATTTGTTGAGCTGTCTGAGATCTAGTATCGTCCTGAAATCCCCCGACGCCTTTCTTATCAGAAATATTCTGGAATAGAATCCGCTCTTTCTTTCTGAAGGCGGGACAGACTCTACTGCATTTGCCCTGATCAACTTTTCTAAACTGTCCTCCAGACTTACAACTGGGCTTCTTGAACTTCCCATATAAGCTCGTCCTGGTCTATAACTTCTTGCCTCTTTAAACTGCTATTTAGGGGAAGGAAACGGAAATTTATTTATTTTGTCCTGAGGTAACTTCGCTGACTTACCCCCTGACATCTTTTGTATAATGGCCTCTATCTTATTTCCAAATAATAGGGAACCCTCGTACGGTAAGGACACCAGCCGGTTTTTGGAATGCATATCCGCTGACCATGACCTAAGCCATAGAGCTCTTCAAGCCATTACGCCTGCCGCTATGGACTTTGCTGCAAAATCTAACGCATCCAAAGAGGCTTGGCACAGATACTCTATGCCTTTGAGCAGGATACCTAGACTTCTCTGCAAATATTGCCTCGAGATCTTTTCCGCAATATCTGTGGACAACACTGATCCCCAAACTCACAATGCTCTGGAAACAGACGCAACAGCCACACCAGACCTTAAAGACACTGCTGAGGACATGGGTAATTTCTTCAGCGAACTCTCCATACGCTTATCCATGCCATCCTTCAGGACAGCTCCGTCCTCTAATAGAATTGTAGTTTTAGGCACCATTTCTGCCACCCCCGCATCAATCTTAGGCACCGCACACCAGCCCATAAATTGTTCATCCTCTACCGGGAACATACGATCCACTTGTTTAATACTGCCAAGTCTCTTATCAATGTTTTGCCACTCCTTAGACACTACATCCTTCAATGCCTTGTGAACCGGAAAACATCTGCTCTTTTTGGATTTGTCCCCAAACAAAACATCCTTATCTTCATCTCCTTTATCCTTCTACTTATAATTCATGGTCTTAAATATATTCTTTAAGAGACTGTCAACAAGCTCCAAATTAAACTCTCTATCTTCCTCTTTCTCTTCTGACCCTGAACTAGAGGAAGCCTGATAATCAACATAATTACAAATAGAGGCTGACTCGTCCTGAGAATCAATACTAGCCAGGGATCTAGATATTTTATTTCCCTGCAAATCAGCCAGCTGTTCCTTAGTAACAAAGGACCTCTTCATCCAGTCTTTCAATTCCTGAATCTGACTGGCCTGCTGAATGTCACTCTGTATACAGTCGTCACAGAACTTCACATTCTCAGTGGAGGAAAAGATCTTATCACAGGCTGCACATTGTACATCCATATGCCTCTTCTTACATAGGGGGTAATTTCAAGTTGATCGCAGCAGGATTTTTGATAGCAATTGGGCAAAACCATGTGCACTGCAGGAGAGGCAGATTTAACATGTGCAGAGAGAGTTAGATTTGGGTGGGTTATTTTATGTCTGTGCAGGGTAAATACTGGCTGCTTTATTTTTACACTGCAAATTAGATTGCAGATTGAACACACCCCAGCAAAATCTAACTCTCTCTCTGCACATGTTAAATCTGCCTCCCCTGCAGTGCACATGGTTTTGCCTAATTGCTAACTAAATTCCTGCTGCGATCAACTTGGAATTACCCCCATAGTCTCTTCTTAGGTGGAGACACACTACAAAAATTAACAGCAGTAGAACCAAATTAAAACCCTAACGACCCAGAGAAATGCAAATCTAAGAAAAGGAACATGTCCTCTATGAGGACTTACCTCTTTCGGGCACTCACTGGCTTCTGGGGAGAAGGCTCTTTATCCATCCTGCTGGTAAGCACAAATCCTGCCCAGCTTATAGGAGTCTCTCACTCCTAGTGTGCAGCGCCATTTATTTAAACTAATAAAAAAGTCATAGAGAAGCGGCGCTGAGCAGACCGTTACACAGCTGACAGGACGGCCGCTCCAGCACTTCCACCCTCCGCCTGCCAGCCGCACTTCCCCTTCGCCCAGCTGCCCTTTTGGCCACCCGCACTTCCGGTCCCGCCGGAGACACAGGCGCTGCGGCGAGCGGAGCAAACTACACTCGGGGAGACGGCTCCAGACAGCGGCGGGAGGGAGAGGGACCAGCAGCAGATAGAGCGGGCGGACACCTTAAAGCTGAAAGCGGGGACTTACAGGAGCGCCCCAAGCACACTTTGCCTTCCCCAGGGAGCCACCCTCTTCCAGTACGGCTACACTGAGGCGTATCACTGGGAACAGAGGTAAATTCTTAGTAGAAAACTAACACAATACCCTGTCAAGCTAGGAGACAGGAAAAAAGACTAATGGAGGAAGGGGGGAAGCAGGGCTATAGACCCAAAGTGGGTGGTCCTAAGGTTGAGGAAAAGATTCCCTGTCTAAAGTTAGGAATGGGATACAATCCCAAGAGTAAGGGCTGCCATGAAGTAGTGTAGGAGAAAAAACTATTTTTTTTTTCCTTTTTCCACCTGCGTTTTTGGATTCACCAGCGGAAGTAGCTCATCTTGTTGTTCGACGCATCCTGTCAGGCATGGTTGACTCAGTGTTATGTATGGCTGATGTTAAATTGAGACATCAGAAACCTTTACGCAAAAAATGCGACTAAGTAAGTTTTTTCGCAAAAAAATGCGGATTTTTAAATCTAATCGCAAAATTTGCAAATTTGACAAGTCCACCGTTTTTTTGCAACATTAAATTAGTTTTGCAGATATTCCGTTTGGGTGTGCTTTTGCGATTGTTCGCAGTTTTTGCTAATTTGTACTTTTTACAATCCTTTCTGAATTAGCCCCTTTGTCATTAAAGCGTTGGTGTCATTTCTCTAGTGTTACCGTAGCTCTACGGAACAGAATATTCAGTTGCCCCCTAAGGTGTTCAATCTGGGAGAGAAGGGAAGCAGAAGGGGGTATTTGTGTTTAGCCAAGAGGGCGGCAATGTTTGACGCTGAAGAGGGATTTCTTGTGCTGTGACTTCCCCAGTTATTAATCTGGAATTGTTTAAGAAATTATTCCATTCAATAGTGCACGTGTAAGACGTCATATGTAATGTGTACACACCGTAACCATCAGATAAATGTATATATGATAAGTGGCTGACACTCTCATTTCCATGTTATACCCGCAGTGATGTCACTCTCTCATTTCCATGTTATACCCGCAGTGATGTCACTCTCTCATTTACATGTTGTACCCACAGTGATGCCACTCTCATTTCCACGTTACACCCGCAGTGATGTCACTCTCTCATTTACATGTTATACCCACAGTGATGTCACGCTCTCATTTACATGTTATACCCGCAGTGATGTCACTCTCTCATTTCCATGTTATACCCGCAGTGATGTCACTCTCTCATTTCCATGTTATACCCGCAGTGATGTCACTCTCTCATTTACATGTTGTACCCACAGTGATGCCACTCTCATTTCCACGTTACACCTGCAGTGATGTCACTCTCTCATTTACATGTTATACCCACAGTGATGTCACGCTCTCATTTACATGTTATACCCGCAGTGATGTCACTCTCTCACATACATGTTATACCCACAGTGATGTCACACTCTCATTTACATGTTATACCCGCAGTGATGTCACGCTCTCATTTACATGTTATACCCGCAGTGATGTCACTCTCTCACATACATGCTATACCCACAGTGAGGTCACTCTCTCATCTACATGTTATACCTGCAGTGATGTCACTCTCTCATTTACATGAGATACCCGCAGTGATGTCACTCTCTCATTTCCACGTTACACCTGCAGTGATGTCACTCTCTCATTTCCACGTTACACCTGCAGTGATGTCACGCTCTCATTTCCACGTTGCACCCGCAGTGATGCCACTCTCCCATTTCCACGTTACACCCGCAGTGATGCCACTCTCTCATTTCCACGTTACACCCGCAGTGATGCCACTCTCTAATTTCCATGTTACACCCGCAGTGATGTCACTCTCTCATTTCCACGTTACACCCGTAGTGATGCAACTCTCTCATTTACACATTACACCAGCAGTGATGTCACTCTCATTTACGTTATACCCGCAGTGATGTCACTCATTTACGTTATACCCACAGTGATGTCACCACGTTTAGCCAATCACTTCAGAATGCGATATCCCATAATGCTTTGCCAATCTGGCGTTTATCTCTGGCAACGTTCCTCATTCCCCATACAGCCGTCACTCAGGAGATTCCTGTGACTGATAATTACCCCATGCTCAGGCCCCTCATGAATGACCTCACATATAGCGTCACATCTCAGTGTAGGCTCTGCAGGGTGCAAGGTCTCGTATGGCTTTACTTCTACTACAATGAGCAAAAACTTTCACATACAGAGTAATAACATGTTATTATATATAAATATATATGTACAACACAGGAATAGATTCAACTTCACAAAATCTCAACGTATGAAAAATAATCATCTGACAAGTCACTTACATATGATTCTGACGTGATCTTGCCCAGCTGAGCTGAAACATTGGACCACAATACAATGGGCCTCGGGCGGCATTCTGATGGCTCCCAGACTTTCCCTGCTCTATTATTTATTAAAAATGTATTATGGTTGGATTGTTGTGTGGAAAATGCGCCAATGTTTTGTCTAGTGATGGCACTGTGTCCATTCTAATATTGTCGGTTCTCACAACATAAGATAACACCCCCAAAATTGCAGTGTTTACAATATTTAAAGTATTGCATATCATGTCTATCAGCTCATGTTTTTTAAATGTATTTTTTGATGTACAACAAGATGCCATTTCCGTATAAAACATTTCCCACACTCAGAGCATAAAAATGGCCTCTCACCTGTGTGACTTTTCTGATGTGTAACAAGATTTGATTTCTGTGAAAAACATTTCCCACACTCAGAACATGGATATCGTCTTTCACATGTGTGACTTCTCTCATGTAAAACAAGAGCTGATTTCTCAGTAAAACATTTCCCACACTCAGAACATGGAAATGGTCTTTCACCTGTGTGACTTCTCACATGTGTAACAAGATGTGATTTTCGTGTATAACATTTCCCACACTCAGAGCATGCAAATGGCCTCTCACCTGTGTGACTTCTCTGATGTACAACAAGATATGATTTCTGTGTAAAACATTTCCCACACTCAGAGCATGGAAATGGTCTTTCACCTGTGTGACTTCTCTCATGTAGAACTAGAACGGATTTGTCTGTAAAACATTTCCCACACTCAGAACATGGAAGTGGCCTCTCAGCTGTGTGACTTTTCTCATGTTTAACTTGAACGGATTTCCGTGTAAAACATTTCCCACATTCAGAACATGAAAATGGCTTCTCGTCTGTGTGACTTCTCTGATGTATAACAAGATGCGACTTCCGTGTAAAACATTTCCCACACTCAGAGCATGAAAATGGCTTCTCATCTGTGTGACTTCTCTGATGTATAACAAGATGTGATTTCTGGGTAAAACATTTCCCACACTCAGAACATGGAAATCGTCTTTCACATGTGTGACTTCTTCTCTCATGTTTGACTAGAACTGATTTCTCAGTAAAACATTTGCCACACTCAGAACATGAAAATGGTTTATCACCTGTGTGACTTCTCTCATGTATATTAACATCTGTTTTCCTTATGAAACATTTGCCACACTCAAAGCATGGAAATGGTTTCTCACCTGTATGAATTCTCTCATGTATAACAAGACTTGATTTTTTTGTGAAACATTTCCCACACTCAGAACAAGGAAAGTTTTTATCACCAATGTGAGCAGCACTGTGTGTGGCAATATTGGAGGTATCAGAGGAACCGTTCTCACAATCAGAGGGATCAGATGATATATCTGCGCTGTGTGGTACTGGGTGCAGAGTTACTGTGATGGCGATGTCCCCTGGAGAATCCTGTGTGATGTTATCTTCTGTTTCAAAATATGGAGACAAAATGAGATCTCCCTCCGAGGTATTCTTGATTGTGCCTCCATCTGCTGGAAATAAAATAACATGTATGGAAAAAGGATATTTTCCATTTTATTTTAACTAGGAACAAAACTTCATACTATTACTAAGTTCACAATGATTAGTTGCTGTATCTATTACAGATAGCTATGATACATTTACAAAATAACAAAGATGACTTATTTTACTATATAAAGATACCACATCACCCAGCTGTGAGAGCCTCCATCAGATGACAATAGATATAGCCTATGCGCTCCATTGTAACCAATGGTGGGAACTTTCTGCCCTGCGGTTGACCGAAAGTGACCTCACCGCTGAGCAGAAAGTTCCCACCATTGGTTACAATGGAGCGCATAGGCGCTACATTGTAACAGTGCCGCGTGCTGCCTGTCACTCAGTACAGGAGCACACAGCCGATCAGGAGAGTGCTACAACGTGGCGCTCCCTGATTGGCTGAAGAAACCCACTTAGACAGAAGTCAGAGTGGGTTTCTGGCAGTCGGGGAAAGGGGACCCATGTGAACACATGGGTCCCCTTTTAGTGCGTGGCTCGGGTGTTCGTTCTTTTTTTAATTCAAGTACGTGGATTACAAAGTGAAGATACGAGGAGCCTGGGACCCTGGAGCAGGTGAGTATAATTTATTCAACAGGTACCCCTTGGATTCTACTGGAGAAGAGGACCGACCTGCGTGGGGCCATAGGTAAGTATGTATGTATGTTTGTGTGGATGTATGTAATAAAACTTTACTTTCAAGGTGTGTGTGTCTTGTGTTTTTTTGGGTATTTTTTTAGTAATAGTACTACAGGTACCAGCGGGCCCATTTTTCCGCCGCATGCTGGTACTTGTGGTTCTCCAAGTACCAGCATGCGGGGGAGGCTTGCTGGGACTTGTAGTACTGCTACTAAAAACAATATCTTTTCATTTTAAACAAAGGCTATCAGCCCCCCATCCGCAACCCATTGGATGGGGGGGGACAGCCTCGGGCTTCACCCCTGGCCCTTGGGTGGCTGGGGGGGGACCCCTTGATTGAAGGGGTCCCCTCTCCCCCAGGGTACCCCGGCCAGGGGTGACTAGTTGGATTTTTGATGCCACGGCCGCAGGGCTCTATATAAAAGTGACCCCCGGCTGTGGCATTATCTGTCCAGCTAGTGGAGCCCGGTGCTGGTTTTAAAAATACGGGGGACCCCTACTCTTTTTGTCCCCCGTATTTTTGGAACCAGGACCAGGCGCAGAGCCCGATGCTGGTTGCTTAAATATGGGGGAACCCTGTCAATTTTTTCCCCATATTTCTGTAACCATGATCGGCTCAAAGAGCCCGAGGCTGGTTATGCTTAGGAGGGGGGACCCCACGCAATTTTTTTGAAAAAAATAACCACTTTCCCACCCCTTTCCACTGATATACATGCACGGATCTCATGGATCCGTGCATGCCTATCCAATCACGGATATAAAAAGCAGGTCTGTTTTTTTTTAGCACTTTTTTACGAGTTGTAATTTTTCACGGCAGTGTTTTTATTTTTTTTGCTTTGCACTTCTTAGTAAATGACCGAGATTCATACTTAAACAGCCGCGTTTTGACCGATGGTGTATTCATTCGTATTTTTTGGGATGACCTTCCAAAAAAATACGAATGCCCTCATCACTGCCGTGATTTGAGTTTAATAAATTACCGAGATGACACTTTGAAGAAAAAACGGCATCTCGGTCAAAATCGGGACCTTAGTAAATTTACCCCTGTGTCGGTACTTTGGATTGTCGGTCAATGGCTGTCAGGATTATGACCATCGGTAATGTGTAGGTAAATCATACCGAACCCGTGCGATCCAACCGTTAATTTTGAGACAAAGATGTTGGTGCATGCTTACACGCCCGCATTTTCTGCGGGGGGGGGGGGGGGGGGCTGCAGAGAATGTGAATCAGGCAGAGGTGGTCATCGGCAAGGAGGAAGGGGGGGGGGGGGGGGAGGGCGGGCGGGCAACGCTCCATTTCCAGGGAGGAGACGGAGTGTTGTTGGGGTGGTGCGGCGCAACCATGGATGGAGGCGGCCAGTTTCGGTTTTAAGACCCTTAGGATGCCAATAGTATGCAGTATTCTTTATCCACCGGGAATTGCGTTACCTGCAGAGTTCCTACTCCTCTTGGGCTTCAGCCCTCTTGCCGAGCTAGCCAATCCATGGTGCCATCCAGCCTGATAAAGAAAAAGGTTTCCTCCAAAAGCTACCTCCAAGAATCTCAGGGGACTAAGTTCCCAGACCTCAATGGACGCCACATGCCGCTGTATTGCTGGGGGCACCGGGAATTAAACTTCCGGTTACAGCCGCTGCAGCCTCCGGTCCCTTCTCCCTGCCCGAAATGTTGCGGAATCAGTGTCCGCCTGCAGCAAGGTCTAATTGGTGAGAGTAGCGGGTGTCAGGAGACAGTCTCCTTTCGCTGCAGAGTTGTGGGCGGCAGGGAAGTAAGGCGTGTGGCCTATCACAGTGCAGGGTGAGGGCTGCGTTCCCTCCCCCTGAATAAAAGCAAGGCGCGCTGTTCAGGCGGGAACAGTGATTCAGATCTGATCGCTCGGCTGCATATTTTGCTGTCCTGCGATCAGATAGTCGCCGCCTTCAGGGGGAGTGTACATTCGTCGTGCAAGTGTGCGATCGCATGTGTACACCGAGCTGCTAAAATCCACTGTGTGCAGTCTCTGCGCAGCCCAAGACTTACTACTACACTGCAATCAGAAGAGGAGGATCGGGGCCGGAGCTGACGTCAGAGACACTACCTGAAAACTCTTGGACATGCCTGCATTTTTCCGGACACTCCCAGTAAATGGTCAGCTACCATCCACAGACGGACTCTTCCTGCCAATCACCTTGCGAACGCCTGTACGATCGGATCTTTCGCACCATCCCGTCGCTGACCGGTGATGCCCTTTGTTTATTGTCCAACGCGCCTGCGCATTGCGGTGCATACGAAGTTAGTACCTGATCGCCCGCTGTGCGAAAACGCACAGTAGCGATCTGATCTAAATCACCCCCTCAGTTTTAGTATCTCTCTGTTTTGTGTAGTATACGCTGTTAAACCCCCCCCCCCTCAAAAAAAATTAAAATACAGTATTTGGTGCCAGAAAGTTAGGGCAGCATCTGGGAGCAGCACAGCATTCTATGGCAGGGCAGTAATTGTGTCTGTGACAAACAAATTGTGCAGTATTAAGTATAATGGCCCTCATTCCGAGTCGTTCGCTCGTTCTTTTTCATCGCATCGCAGTGAAAATCCGCTTAGTACGCATGCGCAATGTTCGCACTGCGACTGCGCCAAGTAATTTTGCTATGAAGAAAGGATTTTTACTCACGGCTTTTTCTTCGCTCCGGCGATCGTAGTGTGATTGACAGGAAATGGGTGTTACTGGGCGGAAACACAGCGTTTTATGGGCGTGTGGCTGAAAACGCTACCGTTTCCGGAAAAAACGCAGGAGTGGCTGGAGAAACGGGGGAGTGTCTGAGCGAACACTGGGTGTGTTTGTGACGTCAAACCAGGAACGACAAGCACTGAACTGATCGCACTGGCAGAGTAAGGTTGAAGTTACTCAGAAACTGCAAAGTAGTTTGTAATCGCAATATTGCGAATACATCGGTCGCAATTTTAAGAAGCTAAGATACACTCCCAGTAGGCGTAGGCTTAGCGTGTGTAACTCTGCTAAATTCGCCTTGCGACCGATCAACTCGGAATGAGGGCCAATATTATTAGGTCAGGATTAAACACTTTATTATTGCGAAGACCCCCACACGGCTACTTCTTGATGTCACCCGGCTGGAAAAAAAATTCTGGTGAGAACACTGGCTCTGGGACTAGCCTCCTGACTGCAGCGGCCCCGCTTGTCCCCCGGTGCACTGTGGGTTATCACACCTCACTGTCACGGCCACCGGAGAGAGCATGTGTGCCGCAGCAGACCACACAATATACATTTAAAAAAATGGTGCCGCCGCACAGGGGTTAACTCCTTCAGTGCCGCCACCATTAAGCACGTGGGTCGGGATCTCTAGCCACAACGGGTTAAGGGACTAATGGGATAACGAAATTTATGGTAAGTACTTACCGTTGTTAAGTCTCTTTCTGCGAAATACACTAGGCTCCACAAGGATTAACATCGGGGAGTAGAGTAGGATCTTGATCTGAGGCAACAACAGGCTCAAAGCTTTGGCTGTTCCCAAGATGCATAGTGCCGCCTCCTCTATAACCCCGCCTTCATGCGGTTCCAGTATGAATGGTCGACCATGTTATGGTCGACAGTCATTAGGTCGACCACTATTGGCCGACATTGACATGGTCGACATGGACACATGGTCGACACATGAACATGGTTGACACATGGAAAGGTCGACATGAGTTTTATTTTTAAATTGTTTTGTTTTTTGCGTAAAGTGACTGGAGACCCCAATTAATGCTCCGCGCCCCCTCGCCATGCTTCAGGCATGGTGCCTTTGCTCCGCTACCGCTTCGCTCGGCACAGATTACAGTTCCAATCGTAGTCCACGTGGATGTAAAGTATGGAAAAGTTCCCCAAAAGAAAAAAAAAGTAAAAAAACTCATGTCGACCTTTTCATGTGTCGACCACTTTCATGTGTTGACCATGTGTCCATGTCAATGTCGACCAATAGTGGTCGACCTAATGACTGTCGACTATAACATAGTCGACCATGTGAACGGATACCCCTCCATGTACAGGGAGCTCAGTATCGTTAACCAGCCCAATGCAGTTGCAGGTACTAGAGTTGACAATCGCTTGTAGCCAAGTACACCACACACTGACCACAGGAGAGAGTGTCAGCGGCTAATGCCATATCAACCCAGAGAAGTTAAGTGCGTCAGGGTGGGCGCCTTGTGGAGCCCAGTGTACCTCGCAGAAAGAGATTTAACAAAGGTAAGTTCTTACCATAAATCTAATTTTCTGCTGCGGGGTACACTGGGCTCCACAAGTATTAACATCGGGGATGTCCTAAAGCAGTTCCTTATAGGAGGGGACGCACTGTAGCGGGCACAAGAACCCGGCGTCCAAAGGAAGCATCCTGGGAGGTGGAGGTATCGAAGGCATAGAACCTTATGAACGTGTTCACTGAGGACCACGTAGCCGCCTTGCACAATTGTTCAAGGGTCGAACCACGGCGGGCCGCCCGAGAAGAATGGTCTTTGATGGTAGCAGGAGCTGGAAGACCAGCCTGTACATAAGCATGTGCAATCACCATTCTAATCCATCTGGCCAAGGTCTGCTTGTTAGCAGGCCAGCCACGTTTGTGAAAACCAAACAAGACAAAGAGAATCAGATTTCCGAATGGAGGAAGTTCTCTTCACATAGATACGGAGAGTCTGTACCACATCCAAAGACCGTTCTTTGGAAGACACCTCAGGAGAATTAAAGGCCGGAACCACAATCTCCTGATTAAGGTGGAAGGAAGACACCACCTTAGGTAAATAACCGGGACGAGTCCTAAGAACCGCCCGGTCACGGTGAAATATCAGATAGGGGGACTTACAGGATAAGGCACCCAAGTCTGAGACCCTTCTAGCAGAAGCGATAGCCAGCAAAAACAAAACCTTAAGGCAGGCATGTCCAAACTGCAGCCCTCCAGCTGTTGAGAAACTACACATCCCAGCATGCCCTGACATAGTTTTGCTGTCAGAGAATGCTTATGCTGTGTCAGGGCATGCTGGGATGTGTAGTTTCTCAACAGCTGGAGGGCCGCAGTTTGGACATGCCTGCCTTAAGGGAAAGCTACTTAAGGTCAGCAGACGCAAGTGGTTCAAACGAAGACTCTTGCAAGGCTTTCAGAACCACAGACAGATCCCAAGGGGCCACAGATGGCACATAAGGAGGCTGAATCCGCAACACACCCTGAGTAAATGTATGAACATCAGGTAGGGCAGCAATCTTTCTCTGAAACCAAACCGACAAGGCAGAAACGTGAACCTTGAGGGAGGCCAGACGAAAGCCGAAGTCCAGGCCCTGTTGTAGGAAGGCCAACAGTTTGGCCGTACTAAACTTGAAATTTCATAATTGTGAGAAGCGTACCATGTAAAGCAAGCATTCCAGACCCTACGGTAAATCCGAGCAGAAGCCAGCTTACGGGCCTTCAACAGTTTGAACGACCGCCTCAGAAAAACCTTTGGCCCTCAAGATGGAAGCTTCAAGAGCCACGCCATCAAAGCCAGACGGGCCAAGTCCTGGTAAACACAAGGGCCCTGAACGAAGAGGTCCGGTCGTTGTGGAAGTAGAAGGGGACGATCTAGCGAGAGGCCATGTAGATCGGATAACCAGTGCCATCTGGGCCACGCTGGAGTGATCAGAAGTAGGTTTCCTCCTTCTTGCTTGAACTTCCGTATTACTATGGGCAGGAGTGACATCGGAGGGAACACGTATGGCAGCCGAAAGTTCCATGCCAAAGAGTCCACGAACGCTGCTTGAGGATCCCTTGTCCTCGCTCCGAAGACCGGAACCTTGTGATTGTGTCGAGACGCCATCAGGTCCTCATCTAAAAGACCACATGTCCACGAGAAGTTGAAATACCTCTGGATGGAGGCTCCACTCTCCGGCGTGTACGTCCTGATGACTGAGAATGTCCGCTTCCCAGTTTAGGACCCCTAGAATGAACACTTCGGATATGGCCGGCAGATGGCATTCTGCCCATTGAAGAATCCTTGATACTTCCCTCATTGCCATGCGGCTCCGAGTGCCGCCTTGATGATTGATGTAAGCCACCATGGTGGCGTTGTCCGATTGTACTTGAACAGGTCTGTTCTGTATCAAATGCTGGGCCAGGTTTAGTGCATTGAATACTGCCCGCAGTTCCAGAATGTTTATTATTGGGAGAAGAGACTCCTCTGTCCACCCGCCCTGAAGGGAGTGTTGTTTCAACACCGCGCCCCAACCTCTCAGACTGGCATTCGTCGTCAGCAGGACCCAGTTGGATAACCAGAAGCGACGGTCCCTGCTCAATCGATGGTCCTGAAGCCACCAGCTCAGTGACAGGCAGACCTCCGGAGACAAGGAGACCATGTGAGATCTGATCTGGTGAGGCAGGCCTTCCCACTTGGTCAGAATTAACTTCTGCAGAGGGCGAGAATGGAATTGAGCATACTCCACCATGTCAAAAGCAGACACAATGAGACCTAGCACTTGCATTGCCGAATGTATCGACACTTGCGGACAAGATAGAAGGCCTCGAATCCTGTCCTGAAGCTTCAGGACTTCTCCTAAGACAAGAACAACTGCTGGTTGTGAGTGTCCAATAACACTCCCAGGTGCACCATGCTCTGAGCAGGAACCAGGGAGGATTTCTTCCAGTTGATTAGCCACCCGTGGGCTTTCATGAACTGGACCGTCAGATCTAGATGACACAGGAGAAGTTCTGGGGAATTTGCCAGGATCAACAAATCGTCCAAGTACAGTAGCAGCTTGACCCCTTGATGGCGGAGTACAGCCATCATTACCGCCATGACTTTGGTGAAAACTCGCGGAGCCATGATCAAACCAAAAGGTAATGCCCGAAATTGGTAATGAAGGTAGCCCACCGCAAACCTTAGATACTGCTGATGAGACACTGCAATAGTAATATGCAGGTAGGCATCCTGTCTGTCCAGGGAGACCATATAGTCCCTAGGCTCCAAGACCAGAAAAATAGAGCGCAGAGTTTCCATACAATACTTGTTCAAGGACTTCAGATTGAGAATGGCCCGCAAGGACCCATTCGGTTTCGGGACTAGAAACAGCAGTGAATAGTACCTCTTGCCTCTCTGAGCCAGATGCACCTGTACTACCACTCCTGTGGTCAGGATGGACTGTACCACCAAATGCAAAGTATTTGCCATCACCAGGTCCAGAGGAACATCTGTCAGGTAAAATCGATGAGGGGGACGAATCTTAAAGGGTACGGCATAACCTCGAGTGACGACTTCCCTTACCCAGGCATCGGAAGTGGTCTTCCATTCCTGGGCAAAACCTAGAAGTCGGAACCCCACCCTGGGATCCCCCAGAGGGAGGCCCGTCCCGTCATGCGGCAGGTTTGTCAGTTTTGGAAGCAGGCTGACGGGCAGCCCAGGCCCGCTTTTGTCTGGGTTTGGCAGGTTTGGAAGCACGAGCTTGCTTTGGGTATGCCTGACCTTTTGCTTTACCTGGAGGACGAAAGGGCCGAGAAAAAGTACTTTTAGCCTTCTGCGTGGATGGAGCCGTCCTAGGTAGGCAAGCTGTTTTAGCAGTAGCCAGATCAGCCACAATCTTATTGAGGTTTTCTCCAAAGAGAATGTCTCCCTTGAAAGGAAGCACCTCCAGGGTTTTCTTAGAATCCATATCCACCGACCAGGATTTCAACCAAAGGATACGTCGAGCCAAGATGGACATAGTGGCAGCCTTGGCCGCCAGCACCCCAGCATCGGAGGCCGCCTCCTTAAGGTACAGAGAAGCCGTGGCAATATATGAGCGACACTGTCGAGCATGCTCAGAAACGCTGGAAGGCAGCTCCGCCTCCAGCTCCTGAGCCCACGCCTCAACAGCTTCAGCAGCCCCTGTTGCTGCATTGGTTGGCCTTTGCACAGGCCCCGTTAGGGTGTAAATTGCTTTCAAACAACCCTCCACACGTCTATCCATCGGTTATTTCAGAGAGCTGATGGTAGTTACTGGCAGAGCTGAGGAAACTACCATGCGTGCAACATGAGAATCTACAGGCGGAGGAGTTTCCCAATTTTTACATGGCTCCGCAGAGAGAGGATAGCAGTCTCTTATGCTGTGTGAATTTTGTTCCCGGATTTTCCCAGGATTCCTGACGTATGTCAGCCAGGTGTTGAGAATGAGGTAAAAACTTGTTTAACCACCTTCTTACGTTTAAATCTGTCCGGAATTTTAGAGACAGCCACAGGCTAAGGTTCATCAGAGACCTGAACAATGAGCCTAATAGCCTCAATCAAATCAGGGACATCCACCATTGACTTCCCATCCCCATCAAAGCATCAGAGTCAGTGTCTGTGGGGTCAGTATATGCACCATCCTCTTCAGAGGATGTGTCCAGAATAGCAGTGGATTGTGAGGAAGTAGCAGCCCGTTTAGAAGACGCCTTAGTCTTAGGTGGGCGAGAGTGAGACTTATGTTTAGTCAGCGATCGGTTCAAGTGCTGTAACGGTGTTGAGATTTGATCCACTCATGGCGGATTGACTGCAGGGACCATAGACTGCTGCACTGGCATAGGAGGTCCACATGGGGCGTAAGTTCTGTTACCAGCGTATTTAACAAAGTGGAAAAGGTAGCCCAAGGTGGGTCATTGGTTGCCCCTGATGCTACAGACCTACTGGGGGGTAAGGAATCCCCTGAACCTGAACTCTCTGCTGCCATGTTTTCCTCAAAAGTGTCTGCAGCATCACCACCACGCAATGTGGGAGAAGCCCCAGTTCCGTTGCCCTTTGTAGCTGACATAGGGGTATATGCAATTAGCGGCGAATCGCAGCAAATTTTCGCCCGTTTTTTAATTCGACACAATTCGACCGTCCAATTTCGGAAAGTGGTTGGCGAAATTCACCATATTCAATAAAAAACGGATTCGACAGTCCCGCGGGCGAAAAACGGCCGATTAGGCGGATTTTGCTGCGATTTGAAAAAAATGCGAAAAACCCGGAAAAAAAATGGCGTGGAGTCCCCCCTCCAAAGCATAACCAGCCTCGGGCTCTTCGAGCTGGTCCTGGTTCTAAAAATGCGGGGAAAAATTTGACAGGGGATCCCCCGTATTTTTAAAACCAGCACCGGGCTCTGCGCCTGGTGCAAAAAATACGGGGGACAAAAAGAGTAGGGGTCCCCCGTATTTTTTACACCAGCATCGGGCTCCACTAGCTGGACAGATAATGCCACAGCCGGGGGTCACTTTTATACAGTGCCCTGCGGCCGTGGCATTAAATATCCAACTAGTCACCCCTGGTCGGGGTACCCTGGGGGAGTGGGGACCCCTTCAATCAAGGGGTCCCCCCCCAGCCACCCAAGGGCCAGGGGTGAAGCCCGAGGCTGTCCCCCCCATCCAAGGGCTGCGGATGGGAGGCTGATAGCCTTGAGTAAAATTACAGAATATTGGTTTTTTCAGAAGAACTACAAGTCCCAGCAAGCCTCCCCCGCAAGCTGGTACTTGGAGAACCACTAGTACCAGCATGCGGGAGAAAAACGGGCCCGCTGGTATCTGTAGTTCTACTGGAAAAAAAATACCCAAATAAAAACAGGAGACACACACCGTGACAAGTACAACTTTATTACACACTGCCGACACACATATACTTACCTATGCTAACACGAAGCAGTCGGTCCTCTTCTCCAAGTAGAATCCACGGGTACCTGAAAATAAAAGATAATTATACTCACCTGATCCATGGTCCAGAGATAAATCCACGTACTTGTCAAAAAAACAAACCGGACACCCGTACCACACGGACTGAAAGGGGTCCCATGTTGACACATGGGACCCCTTTCCCCGAATGTAGAGAGACCACTCCGTGACAGCTGTCACTGAAAGGTCTCTTAAGCCAATCAGGAAGCGCTACTCCGTGGCGCTCACCTGATTGGCTGTGCGCTGTCTGAACTCAGACAGCGCATCGCACAGCGCCCTCCATTATATTCAATGGTGGGAACTTTGTGGCTAGCGGTGAGGTCACCCGCGGTCAGCGGCTGACCGCGGGTAACCCCCCGCTGACGGCAAAGTTCCCACCATTGAAAGTAATGGAGAGAGCTGTGCGATGCGCTGTCTGAGTTCAGACAGAGCACAGCCAATCAGGTGAGCGCCACGGAGTAGCGCTTCCTGATTGACTTAAGAGACCTTTAAGTGACAGCTGTCACGGAGAGGTCTCTCTGCATTCGGGGAAAGGGGTCCCATGTGTCAACATGGGACCCCTTTCAGTCCGTGTGGTACGGGTGTCCGGTTTGTTTTTTTGACAAGTACGTGGATTTATCTCTGGACCATGGATCAGGTGAGTATAATTATCTTTTATTTTCAGGTACCCGTGGATTCTACTTGGAGAAGAGGACCGACTGCTTCGTGTCAGCATAGGTAAGTATGTGTGTGTCGGCAGTGTGTAATAAAGTTGTACTTGTCACGGTGTGTGTCTGTTTTTATTTGGGTATTTTTGTTCCAGTAGAACTACAGGTACCAGCGGGCCTGTTTTTCTCCCGCATGCTGGTACTTGTGGTTCTCCAAGTACCAGCTTGCGGGGGAGGCTTGCTGGGACTTGTAGTTCTTCTGGAAAAACCAATATTCTGTCATTTTACTCAAGGCTATCAGCCTCCCATCCGCAGCCCTTGGATGGGGGGGGACAGCCTCGGGCTTCACCCCTGGCCCTTGGGTGGCTGGGGGGGGACCCCTTGATTGAAGGGGTCCCCACTCCCCCAGGGTACCCCGGCCAGGGGTGACTAGTTGGATATTTAATGCCACGGCTGCAGGGCACTGTATAAAAGTGACCCCCGGCTGTGGCATTATCTGTCCAGCTAGTGGAGCCCGGTGCTGGTTTTAAAAATACGGGGGATCCCCTGTCCAATTTCCCCCCGGATTTTTAGAACCAGGACCAGCTCGAAGAGCCCGAGGCTGGTTATGCTTTGGAGGGGGGACCCCACGCCATTTTTTTTCGGAATTTTACCATTCCATCTATAAAAAAAAAATATATATATATTATTTTTAAAAATATATAAATAATACTTGTGCCTCCAAAAGACAAACCAAGTACCTAATCCCTTCTAAAAAATATAGATATGCGATTACCAAAAAAAAAAACCACAAAAAAAACATGTTTGAAATTTTTTTTATTGGTTTCACCCTCCAAAGTGTGGCGGATTGAAAAAGACGAATTTACTGTCTAAAAGCACTGTTGTCGAATTTCCAAACTTCAATTGAATACACTTTGGTCGAATTGCAGCATGTGTATCATTGCAAAAAAGTCGAATTTGTCAAAAGTCCAATTTCTAAAAGTCGAATTTTTAAAGTCCGTTTTTTGGAGAAAACTTGGAGATTTTTTTGGGGGGGGGGCGAAAAAGTGCAATTTTTCGCAGATTTCGGGAATTCGCCGCTAATTGCATATACCCCATAATGATAAACTCAATATCAGGCAACCTGGTACAATCTTAGCAGCAATGTACCTAGCAAGAACTCCCAGAGCAGTGTGACTGTGTCAGCACAAACCGGGAATCCAAGAGATGTATAGAGCGTATCAAATTCCTGAACCGCCCACATAACTTTCATAAACCTTCCTATCAAATTACATCCACTCTGTACAGTCCACACATATCCTCACGTCTTCTCATTCTATGCAATAGATAGCACCTTTCCTTATGTACATATGCCTATAGATTGTAAGCTTGCGAGCAGGGCCTTCCTACCTCTATGACTTATCACCCAGTTTGTTATTGTTATTTCAAATTGTAAAGCGCAACGGAATTTGCTGCGCTATATAAGAAACTGTTAATAAATAAATAAATAAATGTATAGTGACTATAAATCACAAAGAAAAACACACAGCAAGTATAAATATATCAATTAATAAACCGCGCACACTTAGCCCCCTCAGGTTACAGAATATAGGAGTAGCAAGCTGAGTGAAATACACAGGATGGCAGCCCCGCAGCAGCTACATGCACACACACATATATTGGTGGTCATTCCAAGTTGATCGCTCGCTAGCTGTTTTTAGCAGCCGTGCAAACGCTATGCCGCCGCCCATTGGGTGTATTTTAGCTTAGAAGAAGTGCGAAAGAAAGGATCGCAGAGCGTCTACAAAGTTTTTTTTGTGCAGTTTTAGAGTAGCTCTAAATCTACTCAGCGCTTGCGATGACTTCAGACTGTTCAGCTCCTGTTTTGATGTCACACAGCCGCCCAGCGTTCGCCCAGCCACGTCTGCGTTTTTCCTGACACGCCTGTGTTTTTTCGATCACTCCCTGAAAACTGTCAGTTGACACCCAGAAACGCCAACTTCATGTCAATCACTCTGCGGCAAGCAGTGCGACTGAAAAGCTTCGCTAGACCCAGTGTGAAACTACATAGTTCGTTGTAATAGTACGTCGCGCGTGGCATTGTGCCACATGCGCAGAAGTGCCATTTTTATGCCTCATTGCTGCACAGCGAACGAATGCAGCTAGCGATCAACTCGGAATGACCACCATAGTCACAAGTGTACCATGCAGAAATGATAATAAACCATAAAACTGCACTGGACTAGCAATACAAAGTAATACTCAGATAGCTATATATGTAACAGTATATATAACAAAACACAGTAGATACTGGATGTATATCACAGGGTGTTTGTACCCCACAACCCTGACTGTATGCACTCTTTCTTGTGTCATGTAAAATGCACAGCGGTGGCGAGCAGACGGCTTTACAGAGGAGGATTTGCCCCAGCAGTCCCAGGAACAGCGCAGCTCCGTGTGATGGCGGCTGACAGGAAGTGAGGGAGAGATATGCAGCTCCAGGGCGGGAACATTTACCCAAATGGTGCCCTGGGGGAGGGGCTACAGGTCAGGCCTTAGCCCCCTGCTGGCTCCCCCACCGGGCACAGCGGGCTGTATAAAAAAAAAGTTTTTTTATAGGAGAAAAAAACCCCACCTGTGCCCTGTGTTCCGGTGACTAGTGGAGCGGCTGCCCTTTACAGTGTCCACGCCAGCGCGCGCGGCCCGCCTCCCACGTTCGCGCCTGATCGCGATGACAGCGGGCCCAAGAGACCCTTTACCTCCCCATGTACCTGCGGCCACGCGATCCCGGAGGGCAGCAGCGAGTGTGTGTGACTGATCAGAAGTACACCGGCGCCTCCGCTGTAGTTACCCGGCAACCAGGGCGCGGGAGTATACAACCGCTGCTGGGGGAGTGATGGAGCTGCAGCAGAGGATTTCTATTTGACATTCAGTAAAGCTGCAGCCCTTGAAGTCTTCAATTCTTCTTTCTTCTGAAATTAAGCTATAATATGGGCTGCAGGAGCAGGCCTCCTGTTGATTGCCTGCTTACTGCATGGCACCAACTTACAAACTGAGCTCCTGTACACGGAGGCGGGGTTATAGAGGAGGCAGCGCTGTGCATCTTGGGAACTGTCAAAGCTTTGAGCCTGTTGGTGCCTCGGATCAAGATCCTACTCTACACCCCTATGTTAATCCTTGTGGAGCCCAGTGTACCCCGCAGCAGAAAGTAGTTTACTGCAGTGAATAGGATACCACCCATTTCTGTAATAAGTATCTATTACTCACCTGTGCTGATATCTGTAGGGATTTCCTCCTCCTTACACTGCTGATCCCCCCTCACATACGTCTCTTCTTCTCCCTCTATATCTTCTGCCTTCATATCAGTCACATACGTCTCTTCTTCTCCCTCTGTATCTTCTGCCTTCATATCAGTCACATACGTCTCTTCTTCTCCCTCTATATCTTCTGCCTTCATATCAGTCACATATGTCTCTTCTTCTCCCTCTGTATCTTCTGCCTTCATATCAGTCACATACGTCTCTTCTTCTCCCTCTGTATCTTCTGCCTTCATATCAGTCACATACGTCTCTTCTTCTCCATCTGTATCTTCTGCCTTCATATCAGTCACATACGTCTCTTCTCCCTCTATATCTTCTGCCTTCATATCAGTCACATACGTCTCTTCTCCTCCCGCTATATCTTCTGCCTTCATATCAGTCACATACGTCTCTTCTCCCTCTATATCTTCTGCCTTCATATCAGTCACATACGTCTCTTCATCCTCTTCATTATCTTCAACATTTATATTAGACAGCGCTTCACACTAATAAACACACAAAAATAAAGGACAGTTTAATAATATATGATTTATGTAATTCATATTAATTCACTTAGTTCTCTGATAAAAGCTGTGAAATAACTGAAAAACACTACATAATACTAATTAGAACAAGGACCCCCACATACAATTATCCCCTGCTCTGACTATCAGAGCTGTTTCTTGTGGCGAGCGAGGCGTGCATTCGCACAGGGCGCCCACCACGGCTCTTGGTGGCTCTCTTGGTGCTCCCCCCTCCTCCCCTACATTATTACTCCGCTCAGGGGGCGGAGTTTTGTGTAATGACGCGTTTGCGCCGCGAAGTCACGACGCGAACGCGTCATTACACAAAACTCCGCCCCCCGAGCTGAGTATTAATGATGGGGAAAAGGGGGAGCCAGGACACGGGCGGACGGACGGATTGGCGGGCGAGCCAGGAGGGAGACGATGGCTGGTGCGGGCCGAAGAGCTGCAGCATAGGGCGTGAAGTTGGATTGAAGAGGACAACTGGACGGTGGATGCCACTGCAAACGTATGTATAACACACTCTCTCTCTTTGTAGAAGGGGACTCTTGCCAGCCGTAATGTGTAAAATGGGGACTATTGCCAGACGTAACGTGTAAAATGGGGACTATTGCCAGACGTAACGTGTAAAATGAGGACTCTTGCCAGCCGTAACGTGTAAAATGGGGACTCTTGCCAGCCGTAACATGTAAAATGGGGACTCTTGCCAGCCGTAACATGTAAAATGGGGACTCTTGCCAGCCGTAACATGTAAAATGGGGACTCTTGCCAGCCGTAACGTGTAAAATGGGGACTCTTGCCAGCCGTAACGTGTAAAATGGGGACTCTTGCTGCCGTAACGTGTAAAATGGGGACTCTTGCTGCCGTAACGTGTAAAATGGGGACTCTTGCTGCCCTAATGTGTAAAATGGGGACTATTGCCTGCCGTAACGTGTAAAATGGGGACTCTTGCCAGCCGTAACGTGTAAAATGGGGACTCTTGCCAGCCGTAACGTGTAAAATGGGGACTCTTGCCAGCCGTAACGTGTAAAATGGGGACTCTTGCTGCCGTAACGTGTAAAATGGGGACTCTTGCTGCCGTAACGTGTAAAATGGGGACTCTTGCTGCCGTAACGTGTAAAATGGGGACTCTTGCTGCCGTAACGTGTAAAATGGGGACTCTTGCTGCCGTAACGTGTAAAATGGGGACTCTTGCTGCCGTAACGTGTAAAATGGGGACTCTTGCTGCCGTAACGTGTAAAATGGGGACTCTTGCCAGCCGTAACGTGTAAAATGGGGACTCTTGCCAGCCGTAACGTGTAAAATGGGGACTCTTGCTGCCGTAACGTGTAAAATGGGGACTCTTGCAGCCGTAACGTGTAAAATGGGGACTCTTGCCAGCCGTAACGTGTAAAATGGGGACTCTTGCCAGCCGTAACGTGTAAAATGGGGACTCTTGCTGCCGCAATGTGTAAAATGGGGACTCTTGCTGCCGTAATGTGTAAAATAGGGACTCTTGCCTACTGTAATGTGTAAAATAGGGACTCTTGCCTACTGTAATGTGTAAAATGTTTCAGTGTTTCTCGCCCACAGTGTAACTAAAAATGGGGGGGTGACACTTGGTCATGCTCCTACAAACGTCATACTGAAGGCGGGCGCACAAAAATGGGGTGTGGCCATGTGCCAGTTAGGCCAGGCCCCATCTTTGGGTGCGCGCATGATACCGGCTCTTTGACTTGACTGCAGATGTTTTTCAGCGCTTTGCCTCTGGCTGGTTGGCCACCCCTGCTGTAGGGCATAATATATCAATGTCATTACTGTGTGGGACTTAATATGGTGGAAATTTTTTTTTCTTCCTGTGGTGGCCGTGATCTGTTATAGCTGGGTCAAAAACTGGGATGTAAGGTAGTCTTTTCAGGTGAGGCCACGCCCATTGTAGCGAGGCCTCACCCATTTTAACACCACCACACCCCCTTGCCGGAAGCGTGCACGCAAATATGTTATTTTTGTAGCTGGGGGGGACTTTTTTTAATGTCAATGGGGGGGGGCGCAGTTTTAGATCTCGCACTGGGAGCCAAATTGGCTAGAAACAGCCCTGCTGACAATATCACTGCACACCCTAAGTAGCCCCAAAACATTCAATGAATTAAGATTAAGCATAAGATTAGCAGTATAAAGGATACCCTAAATCCCACCTACCTGCTCCTCCTGTGGGATCCTGTGATTCTCCTCTGTACAGTCCTGGGAATACAGAGGACGGGGACATCTCTCTGGGGTATCTCTGTTCCTGGGCCCATCTGTAGGAGACACACAGTGACCGAGTACAGTGTATATATGTGATTATCAGATGATGTGTGTGTATATAGGGGCCCCCATACCTGCTCTCCCCTGTACAATACATGACAGTCTCCTCTTACCCAGTGATGTGAAGGGCCGGTGATTCTCCATCATCACGTCCTTGTACAGACCCCTGTGTTCCTCTATATACTCCCCCTCCTGCATGGAGACATAGACAGTGACATCCTTAAAACAGAGGTGTGAGGGCAGAGAACACAGAAGAGCAGGAGGGGTGTAGATTCAGGGAGAGGGGGGAGTAAAGTAGGAAATCAGGGCGTACAGCAGAGGGTGTTACAGTAGTACAGAGGAGACAGCAGACAGGGAGGAAACAAGGAAGAAGCAATACAGAGTTCCAGCAGTCTCCGGCACAAAGATGAAATGAGAAATTCCCGCAGCGCAGAGGTAGGTGTCATGTGACCAGCCTGCCGGCGGTGTGTGTGCAGCATAGGGTGGGGGAGACATTACCTGGGGGACAATCACTGACACTCACAGAACCTGTATAATAATAATATATACCTCCCAACTGTCCCGATTTCAGCTGTTCCTCCTGCGGGTCGCAGTGTCCCGCGGGCAGGGGGTGGGGAGTTGGGGAAAGGTAGTGATCGCCGCTGCTCTCCTTTGCACAACAGTTGGTGATCACACTGACAAAAACAGGGGTCGCGACAATAGGCCCCGCCCCTTATTGTGAGGTCCCGCCCCTCTATACGAAGCTCCGCCAAAGTCATGGTATGTCCCTCTTTACACGGAACAGAAGTTAGGAGGTATTATAATAAAAGGATAGTATAATTATAATAATAATAATAATAATAATAATAATAATAATAGGACACCACAGGCTGCGTCCCCCTGTATAATAATAGGACACCACAGGCTGCTCCCCCTGTATAAAAATAACGGGACACCACAGGCTGCTCCCCCTGTATAAAAATAACGGGACACCACAGGCTGCTCCTCCTGTATAATAAGACGCCATTACCTGATCTCGACGGACACTGTCACTGGGAGGCTGCAGGAAGCTATGAAAACTCACTTCCTTTGTGTTGAACACAAAACCCGGAAGTAAGGTGGAACGCACAGGCCGGAAAAAGGGTATGATTGGCAATGACTGATTCCTGGTGACTGGCCCCTCCCCTCCTACTCTCAGACCAAATCATCGCCTCTGTAATTACTATTACCATACATGTCCTTAGTGCTGGAGGACGGCGGCCATTTTCTTGTAGACCAAGTCCGGCAGCTGATGCAGCAATAGGTTCCCAGGTCGTGTAGTGACGTCAGGAACGGCGGCCATTTTCCCCTGGTCTGGGCTCTGCCTTCCTTCCCACAAGGCAGCAGGAGCAGAGAGCAGCCATTGCTGTGTCTGGCAGCAAGTAATGATATTATTATTATTATTATTATTATTATTATTATTATTATTATTATTATTATTATTATTTTATAGGCTGAGCAGCTCTGGTGTCAGGTTGCTGTACTACAGGGGGAGCAGCCTCTGGTGCCTTGTTATAGTGCAGCTGGAGCAGCCTGTGGTGCTGCATTATCCCTGTACAGGTGGCTGACACTTTAGTGTCATGTTAATGTCACATACCCTCCAACTGTACCTTTCTCTGACGTCCTAGTGGATGCTGGGAACTCCGAAAGGACCGTGGGGAATAGCGGGCTCCGAAGGAGGCTGGGCACTCTAGAAAGATTTAGGACTACCTGGTGTGCACTGGCTCCTCCCACTATGACCCTCCTCCAAGCCTTAGTTAGATTTTGTGCCTGGCCGAGGTTGGATGCACACTAGGCTCTCCTGAGCTCTTAGAAAGAAAGATAGACTTAGGTTTTTTATTTTCAGTGAGACCTGCTGGCAACAGACTCACTGCAGCGAGGGACTAAGGGGAGAAGAAGCGAACTCGCCTGCTTGCAGCCGGATTGGGCTTCTTAGGCTACTGGACACCATTAGCTCCAGAGGGATCGACCGCAGGCCCAGCCTTGATGTTCGGTACCGAAGCCGCGCCGCTGTCCCCCTTACAGAGCCAGAAGCAAGAAGAGATCCGGAAAATCGGCGGCATGAAGACTCTGTCTTCACCAAGGTAGCGCACAGCACTGCAGCTGTGCGCCATTGCTCCTCTCACACACTTCACACTCCGGTCACTGAGGGTGCAGGGCGCTGGGGGGGGCGCCCTGAGGCAGCAATAAAAACACCTTGGCTGGCAAAAATACCACAATATATAGCCCCAGAGGCTATATATGTGGTAAATACCCCTGCCAGATTCCATAAAAAAGCGGGAGAATAGGCAGCGGAAAAGGGGCGGAGCTATCTCCTTCAGCACACTGGCGCCATTTTTCCCTCACAGCTCCACTGAAAGGAAGCTCCCTGGCTCTCCCCTGCAGACTACACTACAGAAAAGGGTAAAAAAGAGAGAGGGGCATTAAATTTAAGCGCAGTATATATTTATATAGAAAAAGCAGCTATAGGGGACATAACTCAGTTAGTCCCTGCATTATATAGCGCTCTGGTGTGTGCTGGCATACTCTCACTCTGTCCCCCCAAAGGGCTTTTGTGGGTCCTGTCCTCTATTAGAGCATTCCCTGTGTGTGTGGGGTGTGTCGGTACGGCTGTGTCGACATGTTTGATGAGGATAATGATGTGGAGGCGGAGCAGATGCCTTTAGAAGGGATGTCACCCCCTGGGGGGCAGACACCTGAGTGGATGAGCTTATGGAAAGAAATGAGTGCACGTATAGACTCCTTACAGAAGAAATTTGACGACATGCCAACTGTGGGACAGCCGAGTTCTCAGCTCGTGCCTGTCCAGGTATCTCAAAGGTCATCAGGGGCTCTAAAGCGCCCGCTATCTCAGATGGCAAACGCAGATGTCGACACTGATACTGACACCAGTGTCGACGACGATGAGTCGAATCTAATGCCCATTAAGGCCATTCACTGCATGATTGAGGCAATGAAAGAGGTGTTAAACATTTCTGATTTACATCCAGTTACCACAAGAAAGGGTATTATGTTTGGGGAGAAAAAACTACCCGTAGTTTTTCCCCCGTCAGATGAATTAAATGAAGTGTGTGAAGAAGCGTGGGCTTCCCCTGATAAAAAATTGGTAATTCCTAAGAAGGTACTAATGGCGTTCCCTTTCCCGCCAGAGGATAGGTTACGTTGGGAAACACCTCCTAGGGTGGATAAAGCGCTCACACGTTTGTCTAAAAAGGTGGCACTACCGTCTCAGGATACGGCCGCCCTTAAGGAGCCTGCTGATAGAAAGCAGGAGGCGATCCTGAAGTCTGTATATACACACTCAGGCATTATACTTAGACCAGCTATTGCGTCAGCATGGATGTGCAGTGCTGCCGCTGCGTGGTCGGATAAACTGTCAGAAAATATTGACACACTAGACAGTGACACGATTCTGCTAACAATTGACCATATCAAAGACTCAGTCTTATATATGAGAGATGCACAGAGGGAAATCTGCCGGCTGGCATCTAAAGTAAGTGCATTGTCCATTTCTGCTAGGAGATGCTTATGGACTCGCCAGTGGACAGGAGATGCAGATTCCAAAAGGCACATGGAAGTTTTGCCTTATAAGGGGGAGGAATTATTTGGAGATGGTCTCTCCGACCTAGTTTCCACAGCAACGTCTGGGAAGTCAGCATTTTTACCCCATGTCCCCTCACAGCCTAAGAAGGCGCCTTTTTATCAGGTTCAGTCCTTTCGGACCCAGAAAAACAAGCGTGGAAAAGGAGGGTCTTTTCTGTCTAGAGGCAGAGGTAGGGGAAAAAGGCTGCAACAAACAGCAGGTTTCCAGGAGCAAAAGTCCTCCCCCGCTTCCTCTTCCAAGTCCGCCGCATGACGGTGGGGCTCCACAGGCGGAGCCAGGTACGGTGGGGGCCCGCCTCAAGAATTTCAGCGATCAGTGGGCTCGCTCACAGGTGGATCCCTGGATCCTTCAAATAGTATCTCAGGGGTACAAGCTGGAATTCGAGGCGGCTCCACCCCACCGGTTCCTAAAATCTGCCTTGCCGATTGCTCCCTCAGACAGGGAGGCGGTGCTAGCGGCAATTCACAAGCTGTATTCCCAGCAGGTGATAATCAAGGTACCCCTACTTCAACAAGGCCGGGGTTACTATTCCACACTATTTGTGGTGCCGAAACCGGACGGTTCGGTGAGACCCATTTTAAATTTGAAATCCTTGAACACATACATAAAAAAATTCAAGTTCAAGATGGAATCGCTCAGGGCGGTTATTGCAAGCCTGGACGAGGGGGATTACATGGTATCCCTGGACATCAAGGGTGCTTACCTGCATGTCCCCATTTACCATCCTCACCAGGAGTACCTCAGATTTGTGGTACAGGATTGCCATTACCAATTCCAGACGCTGCCGTTTGGACTCTCCGCGGCACCGAGGGTATTTACCAAGGTTATGGCGGAAATGATGATACTCCTTCGAAAGAAGATAGTTTTAATTATCCCGTACTTGGACGATCTCCTAATAAAGGCACGATCCAAGGAACAGTTGTTGGTGGGAGTAGCACTATCTCAGGAAGTGCTGCGCCAGCACGGCTGGATTCTGAATATCCCAAAGTCACAGCTGGTTCCGACGACAAGTCTACTGTTCCTGGGGATGATTCTGGACACAGTCCAGAAAAAAGTGTTTCTCCCGGAGGAGAAAGCCAGGGAGTTGTCTTCGCTAGTCAGATACCTCCTGAAACCAAAACAGGTATCGGTGCATCACTGCACGCGGGTCCTGGGAAAAATGGTAGCTTCTTACGAAGCAATTCCATTCGGCAGGTTCCATGCCAGAATCTTTCAGTGGGACCTGTTGGACAAGTGGTCCGGATCGCATCTTCAGATGCATCGCTTGATAACCCTGTCTCCAAGAACCAGGGTGTCTCTTCTGTGCTGGCTGCAGAGGGCTCATCTTCTGGAGGGCCGCAGATTCGGCATACAGGACTGGGTCCTGGTGACCACGGATGCCAGCCTGCGAGGCTGGGGGGCAGTCACACAGGGAAGAAACTTCCAAGGACTATGGTCAAGTCAGGAGACTTCCCTTCACATAAATATTCTGGAACTAAGGGCCATTTACAATGCCCTAAGTCAAGCAAAATCCCTGCTCCTACACCAGCCGGTGCTGATCCAGTCAGACAACATCACGGCAGTCGCCCATGTGAATCGACAGGGCGGCACAAGAAGCAGGATGGCAATGGCAGAAGCCACAAGAATTCTCCGATGGGCAGAAAATCATGTATTAGCACTGTCAGCAGTGTTCATTCCGGGAGTGGACAACTGGGAAGCAGACTTTCTCAGCAGGCACGACCTCCACCCGGGAAAGTGGGGACTTCATCCAGAAGTCTTCCAAATGATTGTAAATCAGTGGGATCGTCCACAGGTGGACATGATGGCGTCCCGCCTAAACAAAAAACTAGAGAGGTATTGCGCCAGGTCAAGAGACCCTCAGGCGATAGCTGTGGACGCTCTAGTGACACCGTGGGTGTACCAGTCAGTTTATGTGTTCCCTCCTCTGCCTCTCATACCAAAGGTATTGAGAATAATAAGAAAGCGAGGAGTAAACACAATTCTCGTGGTTCCGGATTGGCCAAGAAGAGCGTGGTACCCGGAACTTCAAGAGATGATCTCAGAGGACCCGTGGCCTCTGCCGCTCAGTCAAGACCTGCTACAGCAGGGGCCCTGTCTGTTCCAAGACTTACCGCGGCTGCGTTTGACGGCATGGCGGTTGAACGCCGGATCCTGAAGGAAAAGGGCATTCCGGAGGAAGTCTACGCTTATTAAAGCCAGGAAAGAGGTTACAGCAAATCATTATCACCGCATATGGCGGAAATATGTTGCATGGTGTGAGGCCGAAAAGGCCCCAACAGAGGAATTTCAACTAGGTCGATTTCTGCATTTCCTGCAAGCAGGAGTGAATATGGGCCTAAAACTGGGCTCCATTAAGGTACAGATCTCGGCTCTGTCGATTTTCTTTCAAAAAGAACTAGCTTCAGTACCTGAAGTTCAGACATTTGTAAAAGGATTGCTGCATATTCAGCCCCCGTTTGTGCCCCCTGTGGCACCTTGGGATCTCAACGTGGTGTTGAGTTTCTTAAAATCACATTGGTTTGAGCCACTAAAAACCGTGGATCTGAAATCTCTCACGTGGAAGGTGGTCATGTTATTGGCCTTGGCTTCTGCCAGGCGAGTATCAGAATTGGCGGCTTTGTTTTGTAAAAGCCCTTATCTGATTTTCCATGTGGATAGGGCAGAATTGAGGACTCGTCCCCAGTTTCTCCCTAAGGTGGTGTCAGCGTTTCACCTGAACCAGCCTATTGTGGTGCCTGCGGCTACTAGGGACTTGGAGGACTCCAAGTTGTTAGACGTTGTCAGGGCCCTGAGAATATATGTTTCCAGGACGGCTAGAGTCAGAAAATCTGACTCGCTGTTTATCCTATATGCACCCAACAAGCTGGGTGCTCCTGCTTCTAAGCAGACTATTGCTCGTTGGATTTGTAATACAATTCAGCTTGCACATTCTGTGGCAGGCCTGCCACAGCCAAAATCTGTCAATGCCCATTTCACAAGGAAGGTGGGCTCATCTTGGGCGGCTGCCCGAGGGGTCTCGGCTTTACAACTTTGCTGAGCAGCTACTTGGTCAGGGGCAAACACGTTTGCAAAATTCTACAAATTTGATACCCTGGCTAAGGAGGACCTGGAGTTCTCTCATTCGGTGCTGCAGAGTCATCCGCACTCTCCCGCCCGTTTGGGAGCTTTGGTATAATCCCCATGGTTTTCGGAGTTCCCAGCATCCACTAGGACGTCAGAGAAAATAAGAATTTACTCACCGGTAATTCTATTTCTCGTAGTCCGTAGTGGATGCTGGGCGCCCATCCCAAGTGCGGTTTATCTGCAATACTTGTACATAGTTATTGTTAACTAAATCGGGTTATTGTTTAGCCATCTGTTGAGAGGCTCAGTTGTTTCATACTGTTAACTGGGTATAATATCACGAGTTATACGGTGTGATTGGTGTGGCTGGTATGAGTCTTACCCGGGATTCAAAATCCTTCCTTATTATGTACGCTCGTCCGGGCACAGTGTCCTAACTGAGGCTTGGAGGAGGGTCATAGTGGGAGGAGCCAGTGCACACCAGGTAGTCATAAATCTTTCTAGAGTGCCCAGCCTCCTTCGGAGCCCGCTATTCCCCATGGTCCTTTCGGAGTTCCCAGCATCCACTATGGACTACGAGAAATAGAATTACCGGTGAGTAAATTCTTATTTTTTAATAGGTACAGTACCTTTTTTTTATGGTCTGTACCTATTTTTGGCTCTCCAAACTTACATTGAAAGTATAGGAAAAGGGACGTGACCACGCCCCCTTTATCCATGGCCACGCCCGTTTTTCTAATTTGTACCGATTTTTGTGTGTAAAATGTTGGAGGGTATGATTGTCCTACAAGTGGCGCAGACCCCGCTGTTGCCGTAATACAGGTGGCGCAGACCCCGCCGATACCGTAATACAGGTGGCGCAGACCCCGATATTACCGTAATACAGGAGGCGCAGACCCCGATGTTACCGTAATACAGGTTTGCAGACCCCGCCGTTACCGTGATACAGGTGGCGCAGACCCCGCCGTTAACGTGATACAGGTGGTGTAGACCCCGCTGTTGCCGTAATACAGGTGGCGCAGACCCCGCCGTTACCGTAATACAGGTGGTGCAGACCCCGCCGTTACCGTAATACAGGTGGCGCAGACCCCAATATTACCGTAATACAGGATGCGCAGACCCCGCCGTTACCGTAATAGAGGTGGAGCAGACCCCGCCGTTACCGTGATACAGGGGGCGCAGACCCCGCCGTTAACTTGATACAGGTGGCGCAGACCATGCCGTTACCATAATACTGTCACAACTGAGGGCCTGAGCTGACGGAAGGCAGCCTCAGTTGTAGGGGCTGAGATGTACCGGAACCTGGGAGGTTGTATCAGACCCCTGGACATGTAAGTAACATGAAGAGAAACCGCCCGAAGGCGTGACCACGACAACTTGAGTAAAAGTCAATGATATTTATTTATGACAAACTCCATGCATCACAGTAGCAGTAAAAAGTAACATAAAAATCAGCAGAGAAATAATAATACAGTTCCTGGGTACTACAGGGTGGCAGGGGCCACAGAGCTCTGGTGGTATGAGACAGTTCTTATTATCTGCAAGTTGGAAAGTCCTTACCAGGCTCAACTGTAGCAATGAGGAAAGCCCAGGGTCGTACCAGCTGGTGTTCCAGGGAAAGCTGGACTGCTGTAGATAAAATGCTGCTGTGGGTACTGGTTAGAACCAGACAGGTGTTGGCACGGAGTGGATACTGGCTGGAACCAGTTAAATAATAAATAAAGTTTGAGAGCGATGCAATATAGATGAAATGTAGAATTTGAGAGCGGAGAAATAATAATACCGGTGGAGAGTGGTAAACTGCAGAAAGGACACCGGCCCTTTAAGAGAAGCTGTACACCGCTGGAAGCTGAGCTGGAAGCAGGTGATGTAGCTGGAAACAGGTGAGTCCAGAATGGATCGGAGAGTCAGGCTACACCGCAGATGGAATGCTGGTGCGGGTCTCTATAGCAGAAGTCTGGAGACAGGAGCTGGAACCTGGAAGACATTCACAGAAGAGAGACAAACTGGAACTAGGTTTGACAACCAAAGCACTGACGCCTTCCTTGCTCAGGCACAACCTATTTATACCTGCAGCAAGGAAGGCATTGGCTAGGCAATTATGCAAATTAATAATACTGACAACGGATTGGTAGGAAAGATCAGCTGACAGAATCCAAGATGGCTGCGCCCATGCAGACACTTGGAGGGAAGTTTGGATTGTAATCCATGTGGTCTGGAAAACAGTAATGGCGGCGCCGGCCACCGGAGACAGGAGACGCCAGGCTGACAGATGCACATCCGAGCACGCGGACACAGCGGAGGCCGCGGCTGACGTAATCGCCACTCTGAATGCAGAAGCTCAGGGATGGCGGCGGAGGCCGCGGGAGACGCCATGCCAGATGTATAAGGCGTTACTGTGACTGCGTCCAGAGAGACAGGAGAGGATGCGGGAATGTGCACATCAGGATAACAGATGGGATTCGGTCCTGGAGCGCTGAGCCAGCCTTAGGAGGCATCTGATAGGTAAGAAATGGCGTCCAGATACCCGGATCGTGACAGCACACCCCCCTTTAGGAGTGGCCCCAGGACACTTCTTTGGCTTTTGAGGAAACTTGGAATGGAATCTCCGGACCAAGGCAGGAGCATGGACATCAGAAGCATTGGTCCATGAACGTTCCTCAGGGCCATAACCCTTCCAGTCAATAAGATACTGAAGTTGACCGTAACGGTGACGTGAGTCCAGGATCTTGGCTACTTCATACTCAATGCCTCGTTGAGTTTGGACTTTCGGAGTTGGAGGAAGTGAGGAATGAAACCGATTCAAGATTAGCGGTTTCAACAGGGAAACATGGAATGTCCTGGGTATTTTTAAGAAGGGAGGCAACTGGAGTCTGTAAGCAACAGGATTGATGACTTGATCAATTTTAAAAGGACCGATGTAGCGAGGTGCAAACTTCATACTGGGAACTCTTAACCTCAAATTCTTCGTGGATAACCATACCCGATCACCCACCTTGAGAGCAGGAACTGCTCGACGCTTCTTATCCGCAAACTTCTTGTACCTGAACGATGCCTTGAGCAGAGCTGATCGTACGCTCTTCCAGATATTGGCAAACTGATGCAAGGTGATATCCACTGCGGGAACTGAAGTTGCTGGAAGCGGTTGGAACTCAGGGACTTTAGGGTGGAATCCAAAGTTGGTGAACTCGGCCCAGGGAAGTAATTGAACCCAGTCATCTTGAGAGGAGGACACATAGATGCGGAGGAAGGACTCCAAGTCCTGATTCACCCTCTCAGTTTGACCATTGGTCTGAGGATGGTAAGCCGTGGAAAACTTTAGCTTGACTTGGAGGACTTGACATAAACTTCGCCAGAATTTGGCTGTGAATTGAACTCCTCGATCTGAGATAATTTCTTCTGGAAGACCGTGGAGTCGAAAGATCTCTTGTATGAATACTTGAGCCAACTTGGAAGCTGACGGAAGACCGGTGAGAGGAATGAAGTGTGCCATCTTGGTGAACCGGTCAACTACCACCCAGATGGTATTAAACTTGTTGCACATGGGCAAATCTGTAATAACATCCATCGACAAATGGGTCCATGGTCGACGGGGAACAGATAGTGGAACCAGTTGCCCCGCAGGCGACTGGCGGGATACTTTATGTTGAGCACACTTTGGGCAAGATGCAATAAACTCCAAAACGTCCTTTTTCAGAGTTGGCCACCAATAGGACCTAGAGATAAACTCCAGGGTTTTTTGGATACCTGTATGTCCGGCAAAGCGGGAAGCATGGGCCCAATGCATGAGCTTCTTCCTTAGTGTCGGCTTCACAAAACTTTTCCCTGATGGGGGCGTAGAGTCCATCCCTACCGTGGAGAATGCCAACGGATTTATAATAGGATGCTTGTCTGAAGACTCTGACTCATTTTCTTGCTCCCATGAGCGGGAAAGGGCATCGGCCTTGCGATTCTGAGAGCCCGGACAGAACTGGAGTTTAAAGTCGAACCTGGAAAAGAAAAGTGCCCATCTGGCCTGACGAGGGTTGAGACATTGTGCGCCTTTCAGATATAGAAGGTTCTTGTGGTCTGTAAGGATGGTGATTGAATGAGAAGATCCCTCTAACAGATATCTCCACTCCTCTAGAGCGAGCTTGATGGCTAGCAACTCCTGGTCGCCAATGGCATAGTTGCGCTCCGCTGGGGAGAACTTCCGTGAGAAGAAACTGCAAGGATGTAAATGGCCATCTTTAGCCCTCTGAGATAACACCGCTCCGACTCCAACGGAGGAGGCATCCACCTCTAAGATGAAAGGAGAGTCGATGTCAGGCTGTTTCAGGACAGGCGCAGAGATGAACCTCTGTTTTAAAAGATGAAAAGCTTGCATGGCTTCTTCAGACCACTTGGACGGGTTAGCACCCTTCTTGGTGAAAGCAGTAATAGGCGCCACAATGGTGGAAAAGTCTCGTATAAACTTTCGGTAATAATTGGCGAACCCTAAGAACCTCTGGACCCCTTTGAGGGTTAAGGGTACCGGCCAATTCTGGATTGCTTGTAGTTTCTCAGGATCCATCTCTAGTCCGGAACCGGACACAATGTACCCTAGAAACGGAATGGACTTGACTTCAAAGACGCATTTCTCTAATTTGCAATAGAGATGATTGACACGGAGACGGGACAGAACCTCCTTTACCCAAAAACGATGTTCCTCTAAATTGTTGGCAAAAATGAGGATATCATCTAGATAGACCACGACATGACGGTATAGAATGTCTCTGAAGATCTCATTGACGAAATGCTGGAAGACAGCTGGAGCATTGCTCAATCCGAAGGGCATGACGAGGTACTCATAATGTCCGTCACGGGTGTTAAATGCGGTCTTCCACTCGTCACCCTCACGGATCCGGATGAGATTGTATGCACCTCTCAAGTCCAGCTTTGTAAAGATGGTAGCTCCGCTAACTCTGTCAAAGAGCTCAGTAATCAGGGGTAAAGGATAGCGGTTCTTGATGGTAATGTCGTTCAAACCTCTGTAGTCGATGCACGGCCGCAGACCACCATCTTTCTTTTTTACAAAAAAGAAGCCTGCGCCGGCTGGAGAAGAAGAAGGTCGAATGAACCCCTTTGCTAGGTTCTCTTTAATGTATTCCTCCATAGAATGCGTCTCGGGCAGAGACAACGGATAAGTTCGGCCTCGAGGTGGAACCTTCCCTGGAACGAGATCAATCGGGCAGTCCCATTCTCTATGAGGAGGAAGGATATCAGCAGAAGCTTTACTGAACACATCCGTGAAATCTTGATATGGAGGAGGTGGAACATCAGACGACCTGGGGGAGGAAGAACAGACAGGCAACACTTTAAACAAACATGTCTCAGCACAGGAGGGACCCCATGCCAGGATTTGCGTAGTCGTCCAATCAATTGTAGGATTGTGAAGACGGAGCCATGGAAGGCCCAGGACCACAGGATGTGTGGCTCTTGGAATCACTAAAAGTGAAATAAGTTCGGAATGAAGAACTCCCACTCTCAGACGAACTGGTAGAGTCCTTAGAGCAATAACTGTATCAAAAATTTTACTGCCATCCACGGCAGTTAAGGAAAAGGAGGAAGGAAGTCTCTCGGTGGGTAGGGACCACCGTTTAACATAGGCTTCGGTAATAAAGTTCCCAGCTGCTCCGGAATCCAGGAGGGCAATGACGTTCTGATAACGTTGAGCAACTTGAAGCGAGACTGGGAGATTACAATCTTGAGGAGATGGAGAGGAGATCATGGGTGGTCATTCCAAGTTGATCGCAGCAGGAAATTTTTTAGCAGTTGGGCAAAACCATGTGCACTGCAGGGGGGGCAGTAATAACATTTGCAGATAGAGTTATATTTGTGTGGGTTATTTTGTTTCTGTGCAGGGTAAATACTGGCTGCTTTATTTTTACACTGCAAATTAGATTGCAGATTGAACACACCACACCCAAATCTAACTCTCTCTGCAAATGTTAAATCTGCCTCCCCTGCAGTGCACATGGTTTTTCCCAATTACTAACAGAATTCCTGCTGCGATCAACTTGGAATGACCCCCATTACTCCTAGCCGGCCCTCTCCTTGGCGAGCTAGGATTTGGAGTTTCCCGGACGTTTGGGACAGGCATTAATAGTGTGAGACGGAGCTGCACAATACAGACAGAGAGACTCAGAGAGACGTCTTCGGCGCTCAGCAGGAGTTAAACGGGAACGGCCAATTTGCATGGGTTCATCTTTAGTTGGTGACTGTTGGCGAGGAGGAGGAGCAGAAGATTTTGGAGCAGATGATCTTCCACGCTCAGTTGCTCTCTCTCTGAAACGTAAGTCAACTTTTGTACAAAGTGAGATTAGCTCGTCTAACTTGGAGGGTAAGTCTCTGGTAGCTAACTCATCTTTAATACGCTCGGATAAACCATGCCAGAATGCAGCATACAGGGCCTCGTCGTTCCATGCCAGTTCAGATGCCAGGATCTGGAACTGTATAAGATATTGTCCTACAGTACGTGATCCCTGGCGTAAACGGAGAATCTCAGACGAAGCTGAAGTTACCCGGCCTGGCTCGTCGAAGATGCGCCTGAATGTTGACACGAATGCAGTGTAAGAAGATAGCAGGGTGTCGGACCTCTCCCATAACGGTGATGCCCAGTCAAGGGCTGAGCCACTGAGAAGAGAGATGATGTAGGCAATTTTTGTACGGTCACTGGGAAAATTGCCAGGTTGTAGCTCAAACTGAATCTCACACTGGTTGAGAAATCCCCTGCAGAATCTTGGAGATCCGTCAAATTTTGCTGGCGTTGGAAGATGAAGACGTGGAGCAGAAACGGGTAAGGTGGGTGGGGTTATAGTTGGAGTCACTGTGGTTGACGCCCCAGATGCGCCTGATCCACGGAGAGTTGTCTGAATCCCATCCAGCCGAGTAGAGAGATCCTGGAGACAGCGGATGATGTGGCCCTGTGCAGCCTCCTGATGTTCAAGTCGGGCTGCCAGTTCTTGCATCGGCCTGGCCGCTTGATCCTGGTCTCCGGCTGGATTCATTTGGTCAGTGCTTACTGTCACAACTGAGGGCCTGAGCTGACGGAAGGCAGCCTCAGTTGTAGGGGCTGAGATGTACCGGAACCTGGGAGGTTGTATCAGACCCCTGGACATGTAAGTAACATAAAGAGAAACCGCCCGAAGGCGTGACCACGACAACTTGAGTAAAAGTCAATGATATTTATTTATGACAAACTCCATGCATCACAGTAGCAGTAAAAAGTAACATAAAAATCAGCAGAGAAATAATAATACAGTTCCTGGGTACTACAGGGTGGCAGGGGCCACAGAGCTCTGGTGGTATGAGACAGTTCTTATTATCTGCAAGTTGGAAAGTCCTTACCAGGCTCAACTGTAGCAATGAGGAAAGCCCAGGGTCGTACCAGCTGGTGTTCCAGGGAAAGCTGGACTGCTGTAGATAAAATGCTGCTGTGGGTACTGGTTAGAACCAGACAGGTGTTGGCACGGAGTGGATACTGGCTGGAACCAGTTAAATAATAAATAAAGTTTGAGAGCGATGCAATATAGATGAAATGTAGAATTTGAGAGCGGAGAAATAATAATACCGGTGGAGAGTGGTAAACTGCAGAAAGGACACCGGCCCTTTAAGAGAAGCTGTACACTGCTTGAAGCTGAGCTGGAAGCAGGTGATGTTGTAGCTGGAAACAGGTGAGTCCAGAATGGATCGGAGAGTAAGGCTACACCGCAGATGGAATGCTGGTGCGGGTCTCTATAGCAGAAGTCTGGAGACAGGAGCTGGAACCTGGAAGACATTCACAGAAGAGAGACAAACTGGAACTAGGTTTGACAACCAAAGCACTGACGCCTTCCTTGCTCAGGCACAACCTATTAATACCTGCAGCAAGGAAGGCATTGGCTAGGCAATTATGCAAATTAATAATACTGACAACGGATTGGTAGGAAAGATCAGCTGACAGAATCCAAGATGGCTGCGCCCATGCAGACACTTGGAGGGAAGTTTGGATTGTAATCCATGTGTTCTGGAAAACAGTAATGGCGGCGCCGGCCACCGGAGACAGGAGACGCCAGGCTGACAGATGCACATCCGAGCACGCGGACACAGCGGAGGCCGCGGCTGACGTAATCGCCACTCTGAATGCAGAAGCTCAGGGACGGCGGCGGAGGCCGCGGGAGACGCCATGCCAGATGTATAAGGCGTTACTGTGACTGCGTCCAGAGAGACAGGAGAGGATGCGGGAATGTGCACATCAGGATAACAGATGGGATCCGGTCCTGGAGCGCTGAGCCAGCCTTAGGAGGCATCTGATAGGTAAGAAATGGCGTCCAGATACCCGGATCGTGACAAATACAGGTGGAGCAGACCCTACCGTTAACGTGATACAGGTGGAGCATACCCCGCCGTTACCGTAATAGAGGTGGAGCAGACCCTGCCGTACCAGAGGGAGCGACTAGTGGTGTTATGGGGGAGCAGCCTGTGGTATCCCACTGTGCAGTGGCAACGGCCGATTGCGTCTTATTATACAGGAGGAGTAGACTGTGTTGACAGCGCCCAGAGTGTGCCGTCGCTCCCGGCGCATCAGCACTACGGAGGTGGCAAGCCACGGTAGCCGGGACGATCGTACTGGGTGTCTAGGCTGCAGGGGGGTGCGCCGCTCATGGGGGACCTGGCTAGTCGGCTCCCTAGCGGCGGAGGTGTGTGTAGGTAACTGGACGCTGGGGACCGGGAGCTAAGCTCTCAGCGCTCCAAAGGCACAGAGCCACCGGGTTTCAGAAGGGGGGAACGCCGCAATCTGTGGCAAGCCCAACAAATGACTGCCGCACTGGGGGGACAGGGATAGCCCGCTCCCTGGACCCCAGTAGCCGGCGGTGTACAGGCAGGCTGGAGGACGGGGGAAGCCAGCACCCCATACCTCCAGCACTGAGAGAGCCCTAGCAGCCAGGCTGCAGGGCTAGGGGAGCTGAGCGCTGGGCAGACTAAAGCAAAATGGCAGTATGTTAAATGTAATAATATATATTGTGTGGTGAGGCACTGCAGTGCCTGGGTATGTGAAGCCTGTGCAGGGCATAGGCTCAGTATATATTTAAACAGAGACATGTATGTGAAGTGTATTTAATGTAAAAATGCACTTACTGGTTGTTGTATCCCAGGAGGGGGGGATCCATTACTGTGCAGGCTGTTGGATTCCCCCAGTCCTTTTCCCTAAAAACAGAATGCCTTCCCCTTTAGCCTAGCACATGGAAGTATCATGGGGAGAGAGAGGAGCAGCTCAGCTTCACAACAAGCTGAGTGGTTTTCTGGAGCTCCATAGGGATCACCATCGGTGAGCAGGAAACCCTGACCGGGGATCTAGGCTGCCCATCTCTGGAGCCCGATTTCAGGCTGCAGATGGTGATCTGGGTCCCGGGCAGATTCCTGAAAGAAAGTTTAGGCGGGAAAACATCCCCCAGCCCAGACTGAACGTCACCGGGGTGGATACCGATCCTCCAGGATAGGACGGTCAAAGGAGAGTGACCACTCCCCACTGTCCATAGAGGACAATGGTGGCTGTGCATGTGACCAAGGCATGCACAGCACATGGGTAAACAATGATTGGTTGAGAACAATAGGGTGGGCTTACCCACTGTGGTATTGTGTATTGGAGTAGGCTTAAAGGAGTGCTGCAGCCCTAAGAGAAGTGTATTATACCATTTGCACTCTGCTGTAACATCTTGCTGTATTGCTGTTGCCCCTAGAAATAGGGAAGAGTCTTTTTTAAGACTATTTGTGTAAATAAACATCACCTGCCGCAAGACGACCACTTCATCTTGTGACCTGCAGGGCTAGTCGAAACCTAGCTCAGTTTTTCAGCTGTCCATGGTACACTCAGAGTCTCCAAGCTCCACCTCCCGCCAGCTACCAGGTAGAGGCCTAGTCAAGCGACTAGTGGTGATTCGTTAACACCACATCGGTGAGGTAAGAAAGCGTGTCGACGCATACAGAGCAGACGCATCCAGATGGCACGGAGGAGTCTGGTGGTGGCAGCGTAGTACCCGCCCACTGCGCAGTGGGTGTAGTCAGTAACAGGCAGTTACTGATAGTAAGTGGGAATCCCCTAATTGTCCAGGTCCCGTGTGGCCTAAAACTCCATTCTGTGACTGGGGACGGGACGCGAAGTGGTGAGGGCTTTCGTACGGAACCGTCCGGTCACACCTGCTTTTAATAATTACTGGGAGAAATCTGTGGTATCTTGTTATTATTTTTATACCGATGGAGCAGCCTTTAGTGTATTATTATTGTTGTTCTTATAATATGTAATTGTGGAGATTGAAAGTATTGCTCAAATTCTAGGCTATAGTAAAACAGAGACCATATTATCCCTGTGTCAGGCATGTGTAACAGATGGTAATCGAGCAGAGTGAAGCAGATCTGTGTCAGACTCCCAGCCATGAGGTGTGTGGTGTAAACGTTTCACAATACAGCATTGTGTGACAGTCACTGGGGCGTCTAATGAACCTGGGCCGCTCCTGTGACCAGGGCCGTATGACACAGGAATAGAGGAGGACTCACCGGTCACTCAGTGCTTCTTATTAGACTATATTACATGTGCACTCTGTTTACTTGACGTCACGTGTGGATGAGATGCGTTACTGATTTCATGATTGAAAACGACAGGAGTCACACGACTAAGACTATACCAAATCCAACACTAGAGATCATCTGCCTGCTGACTGGGGAGGTGAGGGGACCTGGACGTGTCACAGTGACGTCACTCATATCTATAGCAATAATACAGGGACATGACTGGGAAGGTGAGGGGATCTGGGAACGTCACAGTGACATCACATATATCTATAGTAATAATACAGGGACATGACTGGGGAGATGAGGGAATCTGGGAGTGTCACAGTGACATCACTTATACCAATAGTAATAATACAGGGACATGACTGGGGAGGTGAGAGGATCTGGGAGTGTCACAATAACATCACTTATATCTAGAGTAATAATACAGGCACATGACTGAGGGGGTGAGGGGATCTGGGAGTGTCACAGTTGCATCACTATATCAATAGTAATAATACAGGGACATGACTGGGGAGGGGATCTGGGAGTGTCACAGTGACGACGCTTATATCTATTATAATAATACAGGGATATGACTGGCGAAGGGATCTGGGAGCGTCACAGTGACATCCCTTTTATCTGTAGTAATAATACAGGGACGTGACTGGGGACGTGAGGAGATCTGGGAGTGTCACAGCAACGTCACTTATATCTATAGTAATAATACGGGGACATGACTAGGGAGGTGAGGGGATCTGGGAGTGTCACTGTGATATCACATATATCTATAGTAATAATACAGGGACATGATTGGGGAGGTGAGGGGATCTGGTAATGTATGCAGTGATATTTAGTATCTTTTCTAATAGACTGCATTACACAATAGTGAAGAAGACATCCAGTCAGTGTGAAACACCCAGCAGCTATCCCCGTGTGTCAGGAGGACTGAGCAGAACCCAGAGCCCCATCACGGTGCCGCCACCTCACACACTGATACATGAGAGGCACAGTGACCAGAAGATCCTGGAACTCGCCAACAAGATCATTCAGCTGCAGACTGGACAGGTGACTGCTGGGATGGGGCATTATACAGTAACACCAGGGGATGTGTCTGGGTGATGACTGGAAAGGTGACTGCTGGGAATGGGACATTATACAGTAACACCAGGGGATGTGTCTGGGTGATGACTGGAGAGGTGACTGCTGGGAATGGGACATTATACAGTAACACCAGGGGATGTGTCTGGGTGATGACTGGAGAGGTGACTGCTGGGAATGGGGCATTATACAGTAATACCAGGGGATGTGTCTGGGTGGTGACTGGAGAGGTGACTGCTGGGAATGGGGCATTATACAGTAACACCGGGGGACGTGTCCGGGTGATGACTGGAGAGGTGACTGCTGGGAATGGGGCATTATACAGTAACACCAGGGGACGTGTCTGGGTGATGACTGGAGAGGTGACTGCTGGGAATGGGACATTATACAGTAACACCAGGGGATGTGTCTGGGTGATGACTGGAGAGGTGACTGCTGGGAATGGGACATTATACAGTAACACCGGGGGACGTGTCCGGGTGATGACTGGAGAGGTGACTGCTGGGAATGGGGCATTATACAGTAACACCAGGGGACGTGTCTGGGTGATGACTGGAGAGGTGACTGCTGGGAATGGGACATTATACAGTAACACCAGGGGATGTGTGTGGGTGATGACTGGAGAGGTGACTGCTGGGAATGGGGCATTATACAGTAACACCAGGGGACGTGACTGGGTGATGACTGTATCACTGTGTGTGTCAGGTGCCTATAAGGTGTCAGGATGTCACTGTCTATCTCTCCATGCAGGAGGGGGAGTATATAGAGGAACACAGGGGTCTGTACAAGGACGTGATGAAGGAGAATCACCGTCTCCTCACATCATTGGGTAAGAGGAGACAGTCATGTATTGTACAGGGGAGAGCAGGTATGGTGGCCCCTATATACACACATCATCTGATAATCACTTATATACACTGTACTCAGTCACTGTGTGTCTCCTACAGATGGACCCAGTAACAGAGATACCCCAGAGAGATGTCCCCGTCCTCTGTATTCCCAGGATTGTACAGAGGAGAATCACAGGATCCCACAGGAGGATCAGGTAGGTGGGATTTAGGGTCAGGCCAAATAAGAAAGTGACTTTTCACTGTATCAGACGTTCTCTGCCTGGTGTAGTAAAACCCCCAGGGGCACTCACTGTGATATTTAGGAGTACTTAAAAATGATTCTATAATGATGGGGCTGGTGCAGGATATACAGATGATAATAAAACAACAGGAAAAGCCGTGTCCTAGGGGACTCTAGCACCACAATAGGAACATAATTACATCATGAAAACATCTATCCATGTATCAGAAAGCAGATGAGGATTACAGTCAGTGGGGTAAGTTCGTATCAGTTATCCGGAGGCAAGGTAAATGTTGTTGCAGACTGACAGGTGAGGGGGAGGGGGCACAGGGGATCGCAGACCTGGGCAGCTCCCCGGGACCTTCCAATAAGCCCAGGCAATTAGAACCCGATCCCGAACCCCTCTTGGTGCCACTTCTCCTATCTACCTATTCCTCCCTCATGTTCCTGATTACCGTGCCAACGCTTTCACCTTTTTCTCTAACGTCCTAGTGGATGCTGGGACTCCGTCAGGACCATGGGGAATAGCGGGCTCCGCAGGAGACAGGGCACATCTAAATAAAGCTTTTAGGATCACATGGTGCGTACTGGCTCCTCCCCCTATGACCCTCCTCCAAGCCTCAGTTAGGTTTTTGTGCCCGTCCGAGAAGGGTGCAATCTAGGTGGCTCTCCTAAAGAGCTGCCTAGACAAAGTTTTTTTTAGGTTTAAATCTCAGTGAATCCTGCTGGCAACAGGATCACTGCATCGAGGGACTTAGGGGAGAGATTTCCAACTCACCTGCGTGCAGGATGGATTGGAGTCTTAGGCTACTGGACACTTAGCTCCAGAGGGAGTCGGAACACAGGTCATCCTGGGGTTCGTCCCGGAGCCGCGCCGCCGACCCCCCTTACAGACGCTGAAGATCGGAGGTCCGGAAAGCAGGCGGCAGAAGACTCCTCAGTCTTCATGAAGGTAGCGCACAGCACTGCAGCTGTGCGCCATTGTTGCTACACGTCTCACTGATTCAGTCACGGAGGGTGCAGGGCGCTGCTGGGGGCGCCCTGGGCAGCAATATTAAATACCTTTAGTGGCGAAAAATACATCACATATAGCCATTAAGGCTATATGTATGTATTTAACCCAGGCCAGTTTTCTTAAAACCCGGGAGAAAAGCCCGCCGAAAAAGGGGCGGAGCTTATTCTCCTCAGCACTCAGCGCCATTTTCCTGCTCAGCTCCGCTGGTGAGGAAGGCTCCCAGGACTCTCCCCTGCACTGCACTACAGAAACAGGGTAACAAAGAGAAGGGGGGCATAATTTGGCGATATTGATATATTAAAAGCGCTTATATCAAAAACAACACCTTCTAGGGTTGTTTATATACATTTATAGCGCTTTTGGTGTGTGCTGGCAAACTCTCCCTCTGTCTCCCCAAAGGGCTAAGAGGGTCCTGTCTTCGATTAGAGCATTCCCTGTGTGGCTGCTGTGTGTCGGTACGTGTGTGTCGACATGTATGAGGACGATGTTGGTGTGGAGGCAGAGCAATTGCCGGTAATGGTGATGTCACCCCCTAGGGAGTCGACACCGGAATGGATGGCTTTAGTTATGGAATTACGTGATAATGTTAGCACATTACAAAAGTCAGTTGACGAAATGAGACGGCCGGAAAACCAGTTAGTACCGGCTCAGGCGTCTCAGACACCGTCAGGGGCTGTAAAACGTCCCTTACCTCAGTCAGTCGACACGGGTACCGACACAGATGAATCTAGTGTCGACGGTGAAGAAACAAACGTATTTTCCAATAGGGCCACACGTTATATGATCACGGCAATGAAGGAGGCTTTGCAGATCTCTGATACTGCTGGTACCTCAAAAAGGGGTATTATGTGGGGGGTAAAAAAACTACCTGTAGCTTTTCCAGAATCAGAGGAATTGAATGACGTGTGTGATAGAAAACTGCTAATTTCCAAGAAGTTATTGGCATTATACCCTTTCCCACCAGAGGTTAGGGCGCGCTGGGAAACACCCCCTAGGGTGGATAAGGCGCTCACACGTTTTTCAAAGCAAGTGGCGTTGCCGTCTCCTGATACGGCCGCCCTCAAGGATCCAGCAGATAGGAGGCTGGAAACTACACTGAAGAGTATATACACACATACTGGTGTTATACTGCGACCGGCAATAGCCTCAGCCTGGATGTGCAGTGCTGGGGTAGTGTGGTTGGATTCCCTGACTGAAAATATTGATACCCTGGATAGGGACAGTATTTTATTGACTCTAGAGCAATTAAAGGATGCGTTTCTTTATATGCGAGATGCTCAGAGGGATATTTGTACTCTAGCATCAAGGGTAAGCGCGATGTCCATATCTGCCAGAAGAAGTTTATGGACGCGACAGTGGTCAGGTGATGCGGATTCCAAAAGGCATATGGAAGTATTGCCATATAAAGGAGAGGAATTATTTGGGGTCGGTCTTTCGGACCTGGTGGCCACGGCAACTGCCGGCAAATCCACTTTTTTACCTCAGACCCCCTCCCAACAGAAAAAGACACCGTCTTTTCAGCCGCAGTCCTTTCGCTCCTATAAAAACAAGCGACCAAAAGGACAGTCTTATCTGCCGCGAAGCAGAGGAAAGGGTAAGAGAGGGCAGCAAGCAGCCCCTGCCCAGGACCAGAAGCCCGCCCCGGGTTCTACAAAGCCATCAGCATGACGCTGGGGCTTTACAAGCGGACTCAGGAGCGGTGGGGGGTCGACTCAAGATTTTCAGCAATCAGTGGGCTCGCTCACAAGTGGACCCGTGGATCCTGCAGATAATATCTCAGGGTTACATGTTGGAGTTCGAAAGGTCTCCCCCTCGCCGGTTCCTAAAGTCTGCTTTACCAACGTCTCCCTCAGAAAGGACGTCGGTATTGGAAGCCATTCACAAGCTGTATTCTCAGCAGGTGATAGTCAAGGTACCCCTCCTACAACAGGAAAAGGGGTATTATTCCACACTATTTGTGGTACCGAAGCCGGACGGTTCGGTAAGACCTATTCTAAACCTGAAATCCTTGAACCTGTACATACAGAAATTCAAGTTCAAGATGGAGTCACTCAGAGCAGTGATAGCGAATCTGGAAGAAGGGGACTTCATGGTGTCCCTGGACATAAAAGATGCTTATCTGCATGTCCCAATTTACCCCTCACACCAAGGGTATCTCAGGTTCGTGATACAAGACTGTCATTATCAGTTTCAAACGCTGCCGTTTGGTTTGTCCACGGCTCCTCGGGTCTTTACCAAGGTAATGACCGAAATGATGGTTCTTCTACGAAGAAAAGGCGTATTAATTATCCCTTACTTGGACGATCTCCTGATAAGGGCAAAGTCCAGAGAACAGCTGGAAGTCGGTGTAGCACTAACCCAGGTAGTGCTTCAGCAACACGGGTGGATTCTGAATCTTCAAAAATCTCAATTGACCCCGACAACACGTCTGCTGTTCCTGGGAATGATTCTGGACACGGTTCAGAAAAAGGTGTTTCTCCCGGAGGAGAAAGCAAGGGAGTTATCCGAACTTGTCAGGAACCTCCTAAAACCAGGAACTGTGTCAGTACATCAATGCACAAGAGTCCTGGGAAAGATGGTGGCTTCTTACGAAGCAATTCCATTTGGCAGATTCCATGCACGAACATTTCAGTGGGATCTGCTGGACAAATGGTCCGGATCGCATCTGCACATGCATCAGCGGATAACACTGTCACCAAGAACAAGGTTGTCTCTCCTGTGGTGGTTGCAGAGTGCCCATCTGTTAGAGGGCCGCAGATTCGGCATACAGGACTGGGTCCTGGTGACTACGGATGCCAGCCTACGAGGCTGGGGAGCAGTCACACAGGGAAGGAACTTCCAGGGCGTGTGGTCAAACCTGGAGACGTCCCTTCACATAAATATACTGGAGCTAAGAGCGATCTACAATGCTCTAAGCCTGGCAAAACCGCTGCTTCAGGGTCAGCCGGTGTTGATCCAGTCGGGCAACATCACGGCAGTCGCCCACGTAAACCGACAAGGCGGCACGAGAAGCAGAAGAGCAATGACAGAAGCGGCAAGGATTCTGCGCTGGGCGGAAAATCATGTCATAGCACTGTCAGCAGTGTTCATCCCGGGAGTGGACAACTGGGAAGCAGACTTCCTCAGCAGACACGACCTTCACCCGGGAGAGTGGGGACTCCATCCAGAAGTCTTCCACATGATTGTGAACCGTTGGGAAAAACCAAAGGTGGACATGATGGCGTCTCGCCTCAACAAAAAATTGGACAGATATTGCGCCAGGTCAAGAGACCCTCAGGCAATAGCTGTGGACGCTCTGGTAACACCGTGGGTGTACCAGTCAGTGTATGTGTTCCCTCCTCTGCCTCTCATACCAAAGGTACTGAGAATTATACGGAAAAGGGGAGTAAGAACAATACTAGTGGCTCCGGACTGGCCAAGAAGAACTTGGTATCCGGAACTTCAAGAGATGCTCACGGAGGATCCGTGGCCTCTACCTCTAAGAAGGGATCTGCTTCAGCAGGGACCTTGTATGTTCCAAGACTTACCGCGTCTGCGTTTGACGGCATGGCGGTTGAACGCCGGATTCTAAAAGAAAAGGGCATTCCAGAGGAAGTTGTTCCTACCTTGATGAAGGCTAGGAAGGAAGTGACTGTACAACATTATCACCGCATTTGGCGAAAATATGTTGCGTGGTGTGAGGCCAAAAAGGCCCCAACGGAAGAATTTCAATTGGGTCGATTCTTACATTTCCTGCAAGCAGGATTGTCTATGGGCCTAAAATTGGGGTCCATTAAAGTTCAAATTTCGGCCTTATCAATCTTCTTCCAGAAGGAATTGGCGTCAGTTCCTGAAGTACAAACTTTTGTCAAAGGTGTACTACATATACAACCCCCAATGGTGCCTCCAGTGGCACCGTGGGATTTGAACGTAGTTTTGAATTTTCTCAAATCTCATTGGTTTGAGCCTCTAAAATCGGTAGATTTAAAATACCTTACATGGAAGGTAACCATGTTATTGGCCCTGGCTTCAGCCAGGAGAGTTTCAGAGTTGGCGGCTTTATCGTACAAAAGCCCATATCTGATTTTCCATTCGGACAGGGCAGAACTGCGGACACGTCCTCATTTTCTCCCTAAGGTGGTTTCGGCTTTTCACTTGAACCAGCCTATTGTGGTGCCTGCGGCTACTAGCGACTTGGAGGACTCCAAGTTACTGGACGTTGTCAGAGCATTAAAAATATATATTTCAAGGACAGCTGAAGTCAGAAAATCTGACTCGTTGTTTATATTGTATGCACCCAACAAGATGGGTGCTCCTGCGTCTAAACAGACGATTGCACGTTGGATCTGTAGCACAATCCAATTTGCACATTCTGTGGCAGGCCTGTCACAGCCTAAATCTGTAAAGGCCCACTCCACAAGGAAAGTGGGCTCATCTTGGGCGGCTGCCCGAGGGGTCTCGGCTTTACAACTTTGCCGAGCAGCTACGTGGTCAGGGGAGAACACGTTTGTAAAATTTTACAAATTTGATACTCTGGCTAAGGAGGACCTGGAGTTCTCTCATTCGGTGCTGCAGAGTCATCCGCACTCTCCCGCCCGTTTGGGAGCTTTGGTATAATCCCCATGGTCCTGACGGAGTCCCAGCATCCACTAGGACGTTAGAGAAAATAAGAATTTACTTACCGATAATTCTATTTCTCATAGTCCGTAGTGGATGCTGGGCGCCCATCCCAAGTGCGGATTGTCTGCAATGCTTGTACATAGTTATTGTTACAAAAATCGGGTTATTACTATTGTTGTGAGCCATCTTTTCATTTGTTGTTATCATACTGTTAACTGGGTTCAGATCACAAGTTGTACGGTGTGATTGGTGTGGCTGGTATGAGTCTTACCCGGGATTCAAGATCCTTCCTTATTGTGTACGCTCGTCCGGGCACAGTACCTAACTGAGGCTTGGAGGAGGGTCATAGGGGGAGGAGCCAGTACACACCATGTGATCCTAAAAGCTTTATTTAGATGTGCCCTGTCTCCTGCGGAGCCCGCTATTCCCCATGGTCCTGACGGAGTCCCAGCATCCACTACGGACTATGAGAAATAGAATTATCGGTAAGTAAATTCTTATTTTCTTTTCATTATTCTTTCACTCTCATCTTCCTGATCCTTCCATCTCTCTTGCATGTGACTCTATCTCCCAAAAAAGTACATTAGGCATTGACTGAATAATAAAATGTAATCAAAGTTGCAGCATGATGTGAAATTTACTACCAATAAATTGCCACCAGTAGGAACACATTGGTGCTACACTTACCCTAAGTTTGATATTGTGCCTCCCACCCTGACCCGCCCCAGATCCACACCTGTTCTCCCCCCCCCTCATCTCCTCCACCTCTCCCTGATCCGTGGTACCTGCATGCATTTATCTTGTGTGGTGCTGACTCGCTATGTTCCCGGATAGCTCCACGGCCTCACCTCACTGCTGGCTCTGTTCGCCGTCTCCCCACTGGGTCTTTGGGGTGATAAAATTCCTCACCCGTCAACTGATACAGCTCCACACTCTGCAGAGATGCATGTGCCGCCAGTCGGCCTGGGTCTCCCCGTCAGTATGCGCCTGCACCTTCTCCGGATACTGCAGCTGCAGCAACGCCACCTGACGAGCTGCAACTCCCCGCCAATGCTTGCAAGACAGCTGCTCCCTTCAGGCTGCACTGTGATTCAGCTCCTTGTTCAGTGTCGCGGACGAATGATACGTCACGCCCGCAACCGGTAACTAGACAACCAACTACTAGCCCAGGTCACAGAGTGGGATCTCTGCAGTCGCTGATGGTGGGCCTCTCTGCCCCAATGTCACAGGTAGGGAAGCCAATCCCTCCTCATTTTTTCAATCCTGGGATTGAGTGGAGGAGCATCAAAGGAAAACAAAAACTTTCATGGTTCCTGCCTACACCCCATACCACACTGAGAAGATCCTGTGTTGGACACGATGTATGTGTGACACTGTCACACTTGTTGACTCACCCTCCTCTCAGAAGAACAACAGTAGCAGCACAGACACACAGTAATTTGCAGTCGCTTCTGCAGAGCACGGTAGTGCAGTCTGCAGCAGGCACCAGCACCAGGCATGAATGGCTCCGCCTCTGAATCCCGGCTCCCACGCTCGTCTCACTCCGTCAGCCTCTGCTTATAGTTCACGAGCTGCGCACAGCAGTGGGGTGGGCGCGGTTGTATAAGGGATGACGTTCGGCTGCTCAACATGATGACCCCTGTGATGTCACACACAGCCGCACAGCCGGAGTCAACAAGGACTCTGTTGACAGCATCTGAGCCATCAGTATGAGTGCTCAGCGCTGTCCAGGCTGAAGAAAACTGAGCTGGTGCCTACCGCTGTGGTCACTGCAGGAATCCCTAAAATCTCAGGATTGGAGACCATGGCAGGAGCCTGGCAGCAGCTGACTCCATTGTCTCCGGCAGTTTCGCCTCTGATTACAGTGATTTTTGTACATTACATTTATCACAAATTGTAATATGGGAGATATGGGCAATTCTATTGTGTTATTTTTCTAAAATGTTTATTGCTTTTATATGTGACGACACCTAAACATTTTACTATATAGTAAATATATTCATTACAAATGTATTGCTTTGGAAATGGGGGTACAAATAGGCAAATGGACTGCAAGGGGGTACCCAGCGGGATCTGAGCCTTTACACTATATGGTCTGTCCAGAGCTGTGTGTCTAATACTCCGATTACTCTGTATAAATGATGTCCGGCATTAATAAAGCATTCATTATTTGTATTAGGGTGAAGATCTGGCTAATATTGATACAGATGGAGAAGAAGAGACGTATGTGACTGATATGAAGGCAGAAGATACAGAGGGAGAAGAAGAGACGTATGTGACTGATATGAAGGTAGAAGATACAGAGGGAGAAGAAGAGACGTATGTGACTGATATGAAGGCAGAAGATATAGAGGGAGAAGAAGAGACGTATGTGACTGATATGAAGGCAGAAGATACAGAGGGAGAAGAAGAGACGTATGTTACTGATAAGAAGGCAGAAGATATAGAGGGAGAAGAAGAGACGTATGTGACTGATATGAAGGCAGAAGATATAGAGGGAGAAGAAGAGACGTATGTGACTGATATGAAGGCAGAAGATATAGAGGGAGAAGAAGAGACGTATGTGACTGATATGAAGGCAGAAGATACAGAGGGAGAAGAAGAGACGTATGTGACTGATATGAAGGTAGAAGATACAGAGGGAGAAGAAGAGACGTATGTGACTGATATGAAGGCAGAAGATATAGAGGGAGAAGAAGAGACGTATGTGACTGATATGAAGGCAGAAGATACAGAGGGAGAAGAAGAGACGTATGTTACTGATAAGAAGGCAGAAGATATAGAGGGAGAAGAAGAGACGTATGTGACTGATATGAAGGCAGAAGATATAGAGGGAGAAGAAGAGACGTATGTGACTGATATGAAGGCAGAAGATATAGAGGGAGAAGAAGAGACGTATGTGAGTAATATGAAGGCAGAAGATATAGAGGGAGAAGAAGAGACGTATGTGACTGATATGAAGGTAGAAGATATAGAGGGAGAAGAAGAAACATATGTGACTGATATGAAGGCAGAAGATACAGAGGGAGAAGAAGAGACGTATGTGACTGATATTGTTAGGGTCTCCTGCCCTGTGCTGCCACGTCGTCATGGCAACCGGGAGACAAGTGCTAGCGGAGTAACCTGAGCGCAGCTGATACTCCGGTTCGGGTCTTTTGCTGTGCAGTGGTTACAGGCTCTGTGCACGGCAGGGGATCCGGTGCTGGTTTTTGTGCTCACAGTCTGTGAGGTCTGAGTGGGGCGTGGACAGCACCTGCTTTATAAGGCCTCTTCTCAGGTTAAGCAGATGCTGCTGAATCTTTGTTGGTTAGTCAGTTCCTGAAAGTTAGCCAGTACTGTGTAGCTTTGTATTTGTTGTTGCTTACTGCAAATAGGCCTGGGGATTTGGTACTACACTCTGCCAATCCAGACCTAGCAGTAAGACTGGAGTCAGTCGTTTAACCTGCTGGGGTTCTTTTGCTACTCTGTGAACTTAGCAGGTTTGCGGCTGTATTCTGCCTGCCTAAATCCTGTCTCACTGTGCAAGGTGTTCAGGTATTCAGTTTAGTGGCAGTAAGCTGAACCTGTGCACTGCAAGTGAGGATTAGGATTGTGGAGACTCTCCTTGTGTCTATCATTCCATCTCTGACCAAGGAGTTTACTGCCACATCCGTTGGTAACCCTTTAGGGTTTTGCTGTTGCCCTTAGCAACAGCATTTCGGGTTCTCTACGTATTAAAACACAACATCTTGCTATTTTCATCTGAGCATTCCTAATAATAGGGAGACACCCAGTTTCTTAGCCTCTGGGCTTCTCTGTTCACTTTGTGTTTATTTTGTTACCCTATCACCTTCTGTGTACGCAATGTCATATTCCCCAGTCTGTCTGTGAGTTCATTTGTTTTGCATCCCTATCCGTTCAGACACCAGTACAGTCCTGCAGGCACTGGTGTGCATAACAGTTCAGACACCAGTACATTCCTGCAGGCACTGGTGTGCATAACAGTTCAGACACCAGTACATTCCTGCAGGCACTGGTGTGCATAACATATTCAGCAGCCCAATACTCCTGTTGAAATTTTGTGGGAATATGGAGCATACCCCTCAAAATACGTTGCAACAGGTGGTCGCTCAGGTGCAGGTCTGACTCGACAATTTAATGATTTGTCCATTAAAATGCACACCTCCCAGGCCGCTGGCGGAACTCCCACAGCAGCAGCACCTTCAGGGGTTAAGGAGCCGAAAGTAAATCTCCCGGATCGTTTTTCTGGAGATCGCTCGCAGTTCTTTTGTTTCAAGGAGAGCTGCAAGCTGTACTTCCGGCTTAGGCCTCAGTCTTCAGGGACGGAGATTCAGCGGGTGGGCATAGTGATTTCCTTGCTACAAGGAGACCCACAGGTCTGGGCATATGGGTTGCAGCCTGACTGTCCGTCGCTTAAAAGTGTTGATGCTTTTTTTACGGCACTGGGCATGTTGTATGATGACCCTGACAAGACGGCCTCAGCCGAGGCTCAGATTTCGATCCTTAAGTAAGGGCGAAGGTCAGTTGAGGTTTACTGTACGGAGTTTCGGAGGTTGGCCCATGATACCCAGTGGAATGACCCAGCCCTGAGACACCAGTACCGATGAGGTCTTTCTAACCAGATAAAAGACCAACTGGTACAATATCCCTTGCCTGATAGCTTGGATCAGCTCATGCAGTTATCCATCCGGGTGGATAGGCGGCTGAGAGAGCGTAGGCTTGAAAGGGAGACCGAGGTTTCCTTCTTTCCCAAGAGAACCTCAGACTCTGAGGAATTTTCCGAGGAGCCTATGCAGATTGGGGCTACCCGCCTCTCCTCACGTGAGAAGACGCGGAGGAGACAGCAGGGGTTGTGTTTGTACTGTGGGAATAAAGGTCATGTGGTAGTATCATGCCCAGAAAAGCCGGAAAACTTCAGGGCCTGAGGGTGATGGGAAATATCCTGTCAGGCCAGAAGTCAGAATTTCCCAAGAAGACTTTTATCATTCCGGTGACCTTGAAGATCCTCGGTCAAACTGTCAAGACTGAGGCCTTTGTGGACAGTGGGGCCGACGTGGGTTTTTATGGACCGCCAATTCGCCCTGAAACACTCTGTTCCCTTAGTACCCTTGGCATCGGAAATTGAGATTTGTGGGTTAAATGGGGAACCATTATCCCAAGGTAAAATTACCTCTTGCACTAGCCAGATTTCTTTGTTTATTGGAGCCACACACTCTGAAAAATTGTCCTTTTATGTGACTGTCTGTACTTTTGCCCCATTGGTGTTGAGGTTACCCTGGTTAAGGGCCCACAATCCTCAATTTGACTGGGTCTCTGGGGAGATTCTTAGTTGGGGTACTGATTGTTTCAGGAGTTGCTTGAGCCTTCCAGTCAGGCTCTCGCAGCTAAGTTTGCCAGGGTGTTATGCAGATTTTGCGGACGTGTTCTCCAAAAAAGTTGCAGAGGTACTACCTCCCCATCGCCCCTATGACTGTGCCATTGATTTGTTGCCAAATGCTAAGCTTCCCAAGAGCAGGTTGTACTCCCTGTCACGTCCTGAGACTCAGGCTATGGCAGAGTACATTCAGGAGAACTTGGCTAAGGGATTTATCAGACCTTCACAGTCTCCGGTTGGGTCGGGGTTCTTCTTCGTGGGTAAAAAGGACGGTTCGTTGCGACCCTGCATCGACTTCAGGGAATTGAACCGTATCACGATTAAAAACTCATACCCACTGCCTCTCATTTCAGTCTTGTTTGACCAGCTTCGTACTGCCACCATTTTTTCTAAGATTGACCTACGCGGGGCGTACAATCTAATCCGAATAAGAGAGGGGGATGAATGGAAGACTGCCTTTAATACCCACTCAGGGCATTATGAATATTTGGTGATGCCTTTTGGGCTCTGTAATGCCCCGGCAGTCTTCCAGGATTTCATGAACGATGTACTCAGGGAATATTTGGATAGATTCGTAGTTGTATACTTAGATGACATCCTAATCTTCTCCCATTCCCTGGAGGAACATCGGAAGCATGTACGCTTAGTCCTCCAGAAACTCAGAGACCACCGGCTTGGGGCGAAGCTGGAGAAGTGCGAATTTGAAGTTCAGCAAATCGCATTTCTAGGATATATTATCTCCCCAGAAGGTTTCCAAATGGAGGGTTCCAAGGTACAGGCAGTCCTGGATTGGGTGCAGCCCACTAGTTTGAAGGCGCTTCAGCGTTTCCTGGGCTTTGCAAATTTTTATAGACGATTTATCGCTGGATTTTCGTCTATAGTGGCGCCCTTGGTGGCACTCACTAAGAAAGGGGCGGATGTTGCTCACTGGTCTTGTGAGGCTAAAGCGGCTTTTGCCCGTCTCAAAAGGGCATTTGTCTCGGCCAAGGTGCTGCGACACCCAGATCCAGAGCGTCCTTTTGTGGTGGAGGTGGATGCCTCTGAGATGGGTATTGGGGCAGTGCTCTCTCAGATGGGAGTGTCTGATAATCGCCTTCATCCCTGTGCTTACTTTTCCCGTAAATTTTCGCCTGCCGAGATGAATTATGACGTGGGTAACCAGGAATTGTTGGCTATTAAGGATGCACTCGAGGAGTGGAGACACTGGCTTGAGGGGGCTAAGTTTGTGGTCTCAATTCTCACTGACCATAAGAATCTGGCATATTTAAAGTCAGCGAAGTGTCTCAATGCCAGGCAGGCACGATGGGCTTTGTTTTTTGCTCGCTTTAATTTTTTGATAACATATCGCCCTGGGTCAAAAAACATCAAGGCTGATGCGCTCTCGCAGAGTTTTGCTCCAATCCATCACCGAGGAGCCGTTGCCCATTGTGTCCCCATCATGTATTAAAGTGGGCAATAACCAGGACCTCTTGTCATTAGTCCTTAGAACACAGGAGCAGGCTCCTCCAGACCTTCCGGTAGGTCTTTTGTTTGTGCCTCCTAGGTTAAGACAGCGAGTGTTCCTGGAATTCCATGCCAAGAAGTCGGTAGGTCACCCGGATATTGCCAGAACTCGGGAGTTGCTATCTAGGGCGGTGTGGTGGCCCTCGGTGGCTAAGGATGTGGATCAGTGGGTTCGGGCATGTGACATCTGTGCCCAAAATAAGACTCCTAGAGGGGTTCCTGTTGGCCCATTACATCCACTCTCTATCCCATCTAAGCCATGGACCCACATTTCAATGGATTTTGTGGTGGACTTGCCCAAATCCTCTGGGATGACAGCCATCTGGGTTGTCGTTGACAGGTTTTCGAAGATGGCGCACTTTGTTCCACTGGTTGGGCTGCCATCGGCCAGACGCCTGTCTGAATTATTTATGCTGCATGTTGTGCGTCTCCACGGGTTGCCACTTGATGTGGTCTCTGACCGCGGATCCCAGTTTGTGGCCAAATTCTGGAGGGCATTTTGTTCCGATCTCCAGATTTCTGTCAGCTTGTCGTCAGGCTACCATCCGCAGTCTAATGGGCAGACTGAAAGGGTGAACCAGTCCTTGGAGCAGTTCCTCAGGTGTTATGTCTCCAAGTGTCAGACTGACTGGGTTGCTCATCTGTCCATGGCGGAGTTTGCCTATAACAACGCGGCTCACTCTGCTACAGGGATCTCTCCCTTCCTTTTTGTGTATGGGCATCATCCTAAGGCCAATTCTTTTGACCCCCTGGACTCCACGCCTGGTGGTTCCTCTGTGGTTTCTGTCCTTAGAGGTATTTGGAGGAAAGTGAAGAAAGCCCTTGTGTCTGTGTCATTAGTGACCAAAAGGGTTTTTGATAAGCGGAAAAGACCCTGCAGCTTCAAATTAGGAGACTTCGTCTTGTTGTCTACCAAGAATTTGAAGTTGAGACAGCCATCTCATAAGTTAGGCCCCCGGTTCATCGGCCCTTATAAGATCACCAGGGTAATCAATCCGGTGGCATTTCAGTTAGACCTGCCCCGTTCTTTGGGTATCAATAAAACATTTCATTGTTCCCTTTTAAAACGGGCGATTAGTAATCCTTCTTCCAGTGGAAGACCTTCTCCTCTTCTGATACGTGGCCAGAAGGAGTTTGTTGTTGAAAGGATTCTTGACTCCAAGATGGTTCGGGGTCGGCTGTCATTTTTGGTGCACTGGAAGGGGTATGGCCCGGAGGAGCGGTCGTGGGTGCGCAGTTGTGATCTTCATGCCCCCAGACTGATACGCTCTTTCTTCTCGCAGTTCCCCGATAAACCCGGTGGTAGGGGTTCTTTGACCCCTCGTCAGAGGGGGGGTACTGTTAGGGTCTCCTGCCCTGTGCTGCCACGTCGTCATGGCAACCGGGAGACAAGTGCTAGCGGAGTAACCTGAGCGCAGCTGATACTCCGGTTCGGGTCTTTTGCTGTGCAGTGGTTACAGGCTCTGTGCATGGCAGGGGATCCGGTGCTGGTTTTTGTGCTCACAGTCTGTGAGGTCTGAGTGGGGCGTGGACAGCACCTGCTTTATAAGGCCTCTTCTCAGGTTAAGCAGATGCTGCTGAATCTTTGTTGGTTAGTCAGTTCCTGAAAGTTAGCCAGTACTGTGTAGCTTTGTATTTGTTGTTGCTTACTGCAAATAGACCTGGGGATTTGGTACTACACTCTGCCAATCCAGACCTAGCAGTAAGACTGGAGTCAGTTGTTTAACCTGCTGGGGTTCTTTTGCTACTCTGTGAACTTAGCAGGTTTGCGGCTGTATTCTCAGACTGCCTGCCTAAATCCTGTCTCACTGTGCAAGGTGTTCAGGTATTCAGTTTAGTGGCAGTAACCTGAACCTGTGCACTGCAAGTGAGGATTAGGATTGTGGAGACTCTCCTTGTGTCTATCATTCCATCTCTGACCAAGGAGTTTACTGCCACACCCGTTGGTAACCCTTTAGGGTTTTGCTGTTGCTGTTGCCCTTAGCAACAGCATTTCGGGTTCTCTACGTATTAAAACACAACATCTTGCTATTTTCATCTGAGCATTCCTAATAATAGGGAGACACCCAGTTTCTTAGCCTCTGGGCTTCTCTGTTCACTTTGTGTTACCCTATCACCTTCTGTGTACGCAATGTCATATTCCCCAGTCTGTCTGTGAGTTCATTTGTTTTGCATCCCTATCCGTTCAGACACCAGTACATTCCTGCAGGCACTGGTGTGCATAACAGTTCAGACACCAGTACATTCCTGCAGGCACTGGTGTGCATAACAGTTCAGACACCAGTACATTCCTGCAGGCACTGGTGTGCATAACAGATATGAAGGCAGAAGATACAGAGGGAAAAGAAGAGACGTATGTGACTGATATGAAGGTAGAAGATATAGAGGGAGAAGAGACGTATGTGACTGATATGAAGGCAGAAGATATAGAGGGAGAAGAAGAGACGTATGTGACTGATATGAAGGCAGAAGATATAGAGGGAGAAGAAGAGACGTATGTGACTGATATGAAGGTAGAAGATATAGAGGGAGAAGAGGAGACGTATGTGACTGATATGAAGGCAGAAGATACAGAGGGAGAAGAAGAGACGTATGTGACTGATATAAAGGCAGAAGATATAGAGGGAGAAGAAGAGACGTATGTGACTGATATGAAGGTAGAAGATATAGAGGGAGAAGAGACGTATGTGACTGATATGAAGGCAGAAGATATAGAGGGAGAAGAAGAGACGTATGTGACTGATATGAAGGCAGAAGATATAGAGGGAGAAGAAGAGACGTATGTGACTGATATGAAGGTAGAAGATATAGAGGGAGAAGAGGAGACGTATGTGACTGATATGAAGGCAGAAGATACAGAGGGAGAAGAAGAGACGTATGTGACTGATATAAAGGCAGAAGATATAGAGGGAGAAGAAGAGACGTATGTGACTGATATGAAGGTAGAAGATATAGAGGGAGAAGAGACGTATGTGACTGATATGAAGGCAGAAGATATAGAGGGAGAAGAAGAGACGTATGTGACTGATATGAAGGCAGAAGATATAGAGGGAGAAGAAGAGACGTATGTGACTGATATGAAGGCAGAAGATATAGAGGGAGAAGAAGAGACGTATGTGACTGATATGAAGGTAGAAGATATAGAGGGAGAAGAGACGTATGTGACTGATATGAAGGCAGAAGATATAGAGGGAGAAGAAGAGACGTATGTGACTGATATGAAGGCAGAAGATACAGAGGGAAAAGAAGAGACGTATGTGACTGATATGAAGGTAGAAGATATAGAGGGAGAAGAGACGTATGTGACTGATATGAAGGCAGAAGATATAGAGGGAGAAGAAGAGACGTATGTGACTGATATGAAGGCAGAAGATATAGAGGGAGAAGAAGAGACGTATGTGACTGATATGAAGGTAGAAGATATAGAGGGAGAAGAGGAGACGTATGTGACTGATATGAAGGCAGAAGATACAGAGGGAGAAGAAGAGACGTATGTGACTGATATAAAGGCAGAAGATATAGAGGGAGAAGAAGAGACGTATGTGACTGATATGAAGGTAGAAGATATAGAGGGAGAAGAGACGTATGTGACTGATATGAAGGCAGAAGATATAGAGGGAGAAGAAGAGACGTATGTGACTGATATGAAGGCAGAAGATATAGAGGGAGAAGAAGAGACGTATGTGACTGATATGAAGGCAGAAGATATAGAGGGAGAAGAAGAGACGTATGTGACTGATATGAAGGTAGAAGATATAGAGGGAGAAGAGGAGACGTATGTGACTGATATGAAGGCAGAAGATACAGAGGGAGAAGAAGAGACGTATGTGACTGATATAAAGGCAGAAGATATAGAGGGAGAAGAAGAGACGTATGTGACTGATATGAAGGTAGAAGATATAGAGGGAGAAGAGACGTATGTGACTGATATGAAGGCAGAAGATATAGAGGGAGAAGAAGAGACGTATGTGACTGATATGAAGGCAGAAGATATAGAGGGAGAAGAAGAGACGTATGTGACTGATATGAAGGTAGAAGATATAGAGGGAGAAGAGGAGACGTATGTGACTGATATGAAGGCAGAAGATACAGAGGGAGAAGAAGAGACGTATGTGACTGATATAAAGGCAGAAGATATAGAGGGAGAAGAAGAGACGTATGTGACTGATATGAAGGTAGAAGATATAGAGGGAGAAGAGGAGACGTATGTGTCTGATATGAAGGCAGAATATACAGGGGGAGAAGAAGAGACATATGTGACTGATATGAAGGCAGAAGATATAGAGGGAGAAGAAGAGACGTATGTGACTGATATGAAGGCAGAAGATATAGAGAGAGAAGAAGAGACATATGTGACTGATATGAAGGCAGAAGATATAGAGGGAGAAGAGACGTATGTGACTGATATGAAGGCAGAAGATATAGAGGAAGAAGAAGAGACGTATGTGACTGATATGAAGGCAGAAGATATAGAGAGAGAAGAAGAGACATATGTGACTGATATGAAGGCAGAAGATATAGAGGGAGAAGAGACGTATGTGACTGATATGAAGGTAGAAGAAACAGAGGGAGAAGAGACGTATGTGACTGATATGAAGGCAGAAGATATAGAGGAAGAAGAAGAGACGTATGTGACTGATATGAAGGCAGAAGATATAGAGGGAGAAGAAGAGACGTATGTGACTGATATGAAGGTAGAAGATATAGAGGGAGAAGAGGAGATGTATGTGACTGATATGAAGGCAGAAGATACAGAGGGAGAAGAAGAGACGTATGTGACTGATATGAAGGCAGAAGATATAGAGGGAGAAGAAGAGACGTATGTGACTGATATGAAGGTAGAAGATATAGAGGGAGAAGAGGAGACGTATGTGACTGATATGAAGGTAGAAGATATAGAGGGAGAAGAGGAGACGTATGTGACTGATATGAAGGCAGAATATACAGGGGGAGAAGAAGAGACGTATGTGACTGATATGAAGGCAGAAGATATAGAGAGAGAAGAAGAGACATGTGACTGATATGAAGGCAGAACATATAGAGGGAGAAGAGACGTATGTGACTGATATGAAGGCAGAAGATATAGAGGAAGAAGAAGAGATGTATGTGACTGATATGAAGGCAGAAGATATAGAGAGAGAAGAAGAGACATATGTGACTGATATGAAGGCAGAAGATATAGAGGGAGAAGAGATGTATGTGATTGATATGAAGGTAGAAGAAACAGAGGGAGAAGAGACGTATGTGACTGATATGAAGGCAGAAGATATAGAGGAAGAAGAAGAGACGTATGTGACTGATTTGAAGGCAGAAGATATAGAGGGAGAAGAAGAGACGTATGTGACTGATATGAAGGTAGAAGATATAGAGGGAGAAGAAGAGACGTATATGACTGATATGAAGGCAGAAGATACAGAGGGAGAAGAAGAGGCGTATGTGACTGATATGAAGGTAGAAGATATAAAGGGAGAAGAAGAGACGCATGTGACTGATATGAAGGCAGAAGATATAAAGGAAGAAGAATAAACGTATGTGACTGATATGAAGGCAGAAGATATAGAGGGAGAAGAAGAGACGTATGTGACTGATATGAAGGTAGAAGATATAGAGGGAGAAGAAGAGACGTATGTGACTGATATGAAGGTAGAAGATATAGAGGGAGGAGAAGAGATGTATGTGACTTATATGAAGGCAGAAGATACAGAGGGAAAAGAAGAGACGTATGTGACTGATATGAAGGTAGAAGATATAGAGGGAGAAGAGACGTATGTGACTGATATGAAGGTAGAAGATATAGAGGGAGAAGAAGAGACGTATGTGACTGATATGAGGGCAGAAGATATAGAGGGAGAAGAAGAGATGTATGTGACGGATATGAAGACAGAAGATATAGAGGGAGAAGAGACGTATGTGACTGATATGAGGGCAGAAGATATAGAGGGAGGAGAAGAGACGTATGTGACTGATATGAAGGCAGAAGATACAGAGGGAAAAGAAGAGACGTATGTGACTGATATGAAGGCAGAAGATACAGAAGGAGAAGAACAGATGTATGTGACTGATATGAAGGCAGAAGATACAGAGGGAGAAGAACAGATGTATGTGACTAATATGAAGGCAGATGATATAGAGGGAGAAGAAGAAGAAGAGACTTATGTGACGGATATGAAGGAGTAAGATACAGAAGGAGAAGAAGAGACGTATGTGACTGACATGAAGGCAGAAGATATACAGGGAGAAGAAGAGACGTATGTGACTGATATTAAGGCAGAAGATATAGAGGGAGGAGAAGAGACGTATGTGACTGATATGAAGGTAGAAGATATAGAGGGAGAAGAAGAGATGTATGTGACTGATATGAAGGCAGAAGATACAGAGGGAGAAGAAGAGACGTATGTGACTGATATAAAGGCAGAAGATATAGAGGGAGGAGAAGAGACGTATGTGACTGATATGAAGGCAGAAGATACAGAGGGGAAAAGAAGAGACGTATGTGACTGATATGAAGGCAGAAGACATAGAGGGAGAAGAAGAGATGTATGTGACTGATATGAAGGCAGAAGATACAGAGGGAGAAGAAGAGAAGTATGTGACTGATATGAAGGCAGAAGATATAGAGGGAGAAGAGACGTAGAAGAGACGTATGTGACTGATATGAAGGCCGAAGAGATAGAGGGAGAAGAAGAGACATATGTGACTGATATGAAGGCAGAAGATATAGAGGGAGAAGAAGAGACGTATGTGACTGATATGAAGGCAGAAGATATAGAGGGAGGAGTAAAGACATGTGCGGCTGAATTTAAAGTGCACTGGCTCCATGGACCCCATCTATACCCCACTGTAACCAGCATCCTAGTGTCCCATATGGACTCCGAGAAAATGATTTACCTGTTAAGTACCATAATCCTGTTTTTCGGAAAAATCACCTGGACTTGCTGTGAGACGCCAATGGCATCCCACCTGAGGACTAAGCAATTGGAAGTTTCCAATTAGCTAAATTAGCAATTACTCACCTTCCGAAGCTGGATCTACTGCATCCAATGTCGGGAGCCGGTCTCCTTCAGCAGCAGTGAGTATGTGAATGTGTGTGTGTTTGCAAGCGTGTATGAGTGTGTGTTTGACCCCCAATGTATGTGTGACCCCTTGTGTAGTGTAACCGCTCTGACGCTGGCCACTAGGAGAATCACATCTCCCAGCTGCCCTTGTGCCTCCCAGCAGCCCCTGGGACTCCCAGCAGCTCCCTTCCCAGTGGGAAGATGTAGGGGAGACCACTGCGAGCCACGGAGAGGTTTTTCTTTTTTTTTCTTTTTTTCATTTTATTATTTTTCATGTGATGCATGGTTAACAGTGCAGAAAATGTTGTTACCATTTTTTTTTATTGGATACTGCAGGTATCGGGAGTGTGCATAGCCATGGTAATCCAAAATTGAGCATGAGGTAAGTGAAGTTTTTTACCTCGCTAAACCTTGCACCCAATTAATTCCCCCCTTGGTGTCCTTCCTCATCTAGCCTCCATCTGTAAGATGCTGTCACCTCCTGTGTGACTCGGCCAGCACTGAGCACCTTTTTTTCCCCCAAAAGTGCATCTTATTCACATCGCTATGCAGCTGTATCTGCATATGAATTGCTAAGCTACACTGTTCACCAGGAAATTACTGTAACATAGCATGTCATATGCAGATACAGCTGCAGCCGCACACAGAATAAAGGCATGCCACATATAATTTTACTCAGCAGAGTCTGCTTGTGCACCTTATTCATATAGCAATGTGAATAAAAACACATTTTCAGGAAAAAAAACACGGACACAATCAGCGATAGTTAAACGCACTCACATCTAGAGGGACTGTTTAATGTGATGGGAGGAATGATGAGAGAGGACACATTTGTAAGTCGATCAGGACCAGGGGCTGTACCGGGTTTTAGGGACTTAATTGCACTTTGCTCCTTTTCAATAGAAACCGGGATCATCAACGTATCCGCCAAAGTCTCTGAAGAAGTGGAGGTAGAAGCATTTGATGAAAATGACATCCTGGCTCCTTGTTAGATAAAAGGGTCTCATACTAATTGTTTAAAATTCCACAATAGTTCCATCTGGGTGATGCAAATGTTTAGCATGAGAGGTAATGACCCTCGTAGTGAATAAGATAGTAACTGACTGGTTTTGTTCCCATATCTGGGAAATTAATCCCATTTAAATGAATATCGGTCACGCAGATGGGTAAGAACCTCTTCAAAGTGAGCTTTTGTCGCCATATAATCCAATTTATTAGCCTGTCTATAATCGGGATCCGGTCTGTAGGTCGACCACTATTGGTCGACAGTAAGTAGGTCCACATGGTTTCTAGGTTGACAGGGACCTAACATACCACACCGCTATAATCTACCTTATAAAACTGAAAAGCCTCAGTAAGTGCATGTTGAGAAGATGTATACAGTTTCATAAACTCCCCTATAAGTAGTGTAAGAAATTATGGCCCTCATTCTGAGTTGATCGGTCGCAATGCGAATGTAGCAGAGTTACACACGCTAAGCCGCCGCCTACTGGGAGTGTATCTTAGCTTCTTAAAACTGCGACCGATGTATTCGCAATATTGCGATCACAAACCTCGTAGCAGTTTTAGAGTAGCTTCAACCTTACTCTGCCTGTGCGATCATTTCAGTGCTTGTCGTTCCTGGTTGACGTCACAAACACACCCAGCGTTCGCCCAGGCACTCCCACCGTTTCTCCGGCCACTCCTGCGTTTTTTCCGGAAACGGTAGCGTTTCAGCCACACGCCCCTAAAACGCCGTGCTTCCGCCCAGTAACACCCATTTCCTGTCAATCACATTATGATCGCCGGAGCGATGAAAAAGCCGTGAGTAAAATTACTTTCTTCATAGCAAAGTTACTTGGCGCAGTCGCAGTGCGAACATTGCGCATGCGTACTAAGCGGATTTTCATTGCGATGCGATGAAAAATACCGAGCGAACTACTCGGAATGAGGGCCTATAGCCCAAACGTTTAAGCGATAAAAAGTGAAAAAGCGGAGACCGTTAAAGAGTGATAAAGTACCAGCCAATCAGCTCCTGTCATTTTTTTAAACACATCCTGTAACATGGCAGTTAGGAAGCTGATTGGATGGTGCGTTATCACTCTATCAGTCTCCACTCTATCACTTTTTAAGGCTTAATACATTTGGCCTCATATTTCCCTGTAACATAGAGATTGAGACCTGGCAGAATAATAGAGGTTCAGTTGTGATATGTGAGTTATCATGGTAATTCTCCTACCAAAATATTTCCAACTTACTCTTACATTTCAGAGAATGGGCTAAATATGGGGGAACCTCCAATGTTTCTAGGGGTTCACATCAGTTGAAGATGATATAGTCGCCCATACCAAATCATGGCCAGAGACCGTGATCAGTTCTATTTCAGTAAGAGTAACCCTAGAGAAAAGAGAATCGGAAAGCAATCTATAGTCTGCTCTGCAAAGAGAACCGTGAGCAGTGATAAACAAGTGTACTCATGATCAATAGGATGGCCTACATCCGTGATACACAACTGATAATAGAGATAGGGAACGTGGTGTAGTTGGCATCCCGATGGATAGGTTGCCGGTGGTCAGAATCCCGATGCCAGAATTCCGATACCTGTCGGAATGTTGATGCTGGAAACCCAACAGCCAGGATCCCAAATGTAAGTGTGCTGGGGAGTGTTAGGGTTAGGCTGCATCTGGAGGGTTAGGCTACAGGAGGGGAAGGTTAGGGTTAGGCTGCGGGAGGGGAGAGTTAGATTGCAGAGCGGGTTAGGGTTAAGCTACGGGACGGGAGGGTTAGGGTTAGGCTTTGGGAGGGGAGGGTTAGATTGCACTGCGGGTTAGGGTTAGATTGCAGTGCAGGTTAGGGTTAGATTGCAGTGCGGGTTAGAGTTAGGCTGTGGGAGGGTTAGATTGCAGTGTGGGTTAGGGTTAGGCTGCGGGAGGGTTAGGGTTATATTGCAGGGCGGGTTAGATTGCAGTGCGGGTTAGGGTTAGATTGCAGTGCGGGTTAAGGTTAGATTGCAGTGTGGGTTAGTGTTAGGCTGCGGGAGGGTTAGGGTTAGATTGCAGTGTGGGTCAGGCTGCGTGAGGGGTAGGGTTAGATTGCAGGGCGGGTTAGGGTTAGATTGCAGTGTGGGTTAGGGTTAGGCTGCGGGAGGGTTAGGGTTATATTGCAGGGCGGGTTAGATTGCAGTGCGGGTTAGGGTTAGATAGCAGTGCGGGTTAAGGTTAGATTGCAGTGTGGGTTAGGGTTAGGCTGTGGGAGGGTTAGGGTTAGATTGCAGTGTGGGTTAGGCTGCGGGAGGGGTAGGGTTAGATTGCAGTGTGGGTTAGGGTTAGGCCGCGGGAGGGGTAGGGATAGATTGCAGTGCGGGTTAGGGTTAGATTGCAGTGTGGGTTAGGGTTAGGCCGCGGGAGGGGTAGGGATAGATTGCAGTGCGGGTTAGGGTTAGATTGCAGTGTGGGTTAAGGTTAGGCTGCAGGAGGGGTAGGGTTAGATTGCAGGGTGGGATAGGCTGTGGGAGGGTTAGGGTTAGATTGCAGGTCGGGTTAGGCAGCAGGAGGGGAGGGTTAGTCTGTGGGAGGGAAGGCTTGGGGTTAGATTGCAGTGCGGGTTAGGGTTAGGCTGCAGGAGGGGAGGGTTAGGGTTAGGCTGTGGGAGGGGAGGATTGGGGTTAGATTGCAGGGCGGGTTAGGGTTAGGCTGCAGGAGGGGAGGGTTAGGGATTGGCTGCAGGGGGGGTAGGCAGCAGGAGGGGAGGGTTAGGGTTAGGCTGTGGGAGGGGAGGATTAGGGTTAGATTGCAGGGCGGGTTAGGCTGCAGGAGGGGAGGGTTAGTCTGTGGGAGGGAAGGCTTGGGGTTAGATTGCAGTGCGGGTTAGGGTTAGGCTGCAGGAGGGGAGGGTTAGGCTGTGGGAGGGGAGGATTGGGGTTTGATTGCAGGGCGGGTTAGGGTTAGGCTGCAGGAGGGGAGGGTTAGGGATTGGCTGCAGGGGGGGTAGGCAGCAGGAAGGGAGGGTTAGGGTTAGGCTGTGGGAGGGGAGGATTAGGGTTAGATTGCAGGGCGGGTTAGGGTTAGGCTGCAGGAGGGGAGGGGAGGGTTAGGGATTGGCTGCAGGGGGGGTAGGCAGCAGGAGGGGAGGGTTAGGGTTAGGCTGTGGGAGGGGAGGATTAGGGTTAGATTGCAGGGCGGGTTAGGGTTAGGCTTCAGGAGGGGAGGGTTAGACTGCAGGGGGGTTAGGCTGCGGGAGGGTTAGGGATTGGCTGCAGGGGGGGGGTAGGGTTAGGCTGCAGGGGTTAGGGTTAGTTTAGTTGAGCATCTCAGTTGGGATTTTAGGCAGTCGGGATGCCGGTGAGGGTATTCTGACCACTGGCATCCTGACTGCTGGTATCCCATATACAACCCATAGGGAGCACCATATTTTGAGAGATAAGCAGAAATCTTCACCTTAGTTTCAATGAAAAACATCAATGAAGTCAAAGTAGATTAAAGCTAGCAAAGAGTATAAGGGAAGAAGCGAAAGGGTATAATTTAGAAAGAAGAGAGGAAATACATGACTTGTCATAAGTACTAGGGGCGTATACATTACAAATGACATAAGGAATATTATGAAGGAACATTTCTGTATTAAAAAGCATCCAACAGGGTCACCATAGGAACTATGTACCTGAATGTGCAAACAGAGCCGTCTTAACAGCAGTGTAGGCCCCTGGGCACAGCAATGCACTGGGGCCCCTACCCACCCATCGGCGGTAGGGATGGGGGGTGCTATCAGCGGCAGCTTTGATGTCCTGCCGGGGGTAGGGGGGTTCTATCTTTTGCTCAGCATGTAGGACCTGGAGCAATAATTTCTGCTAGTTACTACTTTACTGCACAGATGGGCGGGAGGGAGAACACTAAACTGTAGAAGAGGGCATTGTGCTGAATGAAGGGGCCCTGGTTCATGACTTCCAGGGTGGAAGGGGTGTTTAATACACAGGGGAGGGGTGAATAGTGGAGTGGGCTTAATATTCATCATTTTCCGGGGGTCAGGGCGGCTTGCTTTACTGTAGATATCTCCAGCTCCTGGAAATAGATTTCTTAGCTTTAATGGGATATAAAAAAAACACCTAGAGAGTCCCATCTTTCAGGAGGTACTGGGGACACCTTTCAGGAGGTTCTGGGGACTTGGTGACCAGGAGTTTAGGAGCCAGAGTAATCCACTGGCGAAAATATAAAACTGCATATTAGGCGTGTGGAGCTGGAGCAGAGACCAACTACTTGAAGGCTGATATCTCTGGTTCTGGGCATACTAGAGACAAGCTGTCAGTGTCCACTGAAAGGGGAGAGTCCCAGCTTTTGGAGAGTACCTCCAGAACAACTCTAAGTCAGACAGACCCTGAGATATCTGGCTGGGAAGAGTAATTAACAGGCTTGGATGGGGACCACTGCTTTAAAGTCGGATATCTCCTGTTCCCAAGGGCCGTTTTTCAAAAATTTGGTACCCCTGAAAAGAGGGGACCCTCAGCTATCAGCCTAGGGCCCTTATACTCCTGGGGCCCTTGGGCAAGAGCCCATTGAGCCCATACGAAAAGACGGCCCTGTGTGCAAACAGTTTTGGGCTAAGTGTGCCACAAGCTGAGATTTTGGGGCATATGGGGCTGAGGCGATCACTGACCATCTTAACATATTTAACTTTTGAACTTCAGGTTCTAGTTAATGGTTTTCCTGTAAGCAGACAATATCAGTGCCCATTTTATTCCAATACTGTATGTCAAAATCCGCTTTATTTTTACTGTAGACCGCCAAACATTTAAAGTGCTAAAACTTATAGTGGGACATAACGATCAAATACATATTATCAAATGCTAATATTAACCGTATCCAATAGACACACGGAGAACCAAAGCGGCACTGATTGTAAATAATAGAGAAAAAGAGGAGGAGAGAAAAAACATATATAACAAAGGGTAAGACAAAGAATAGGAAAAACAATGGGGGTCATTCCAAGTTGATCGCTAGCTGCATTCGTTCGCTGTGCAGCGATGAGGCCAAAAAAAGGCACTTCTGCGCATGCGGCGCAATGCGCACGTGCGACGTACTATTACAACGAACGATGTCGTTTCACACAGGGTCTAGCGAAGCTTTTCAGTCGCACTGCTGGCCGCAGAGTGATTGACATGAAGTGGGCGTTTCTGGGTGTCTACTGACCGTTTTCAGGGAGTGTTCGAAAAAACGCAGGCGTGGCTGGGAGAACGCAGGGCGTGTTTGTGACGTCAAAACAGGAACTAAACAGTCTGAAGTGATTGCAAGCGCCCAGTAGGTTTAGAGCTACTCTGAAACTGCACCTAAAAAAACTTTGTAGCCGCTCTGCGATCCTTTCGTTCGCACTTCTGCTGAGCTAAAATACACTCCCAGTGGGAGGCGGCATAGCGTTTGCACGGCTGCTAAAAACAGCTAGCGAGCGATCAACTCGGAATGACCACCAATGTGAATGACTAGAAAAAGACACAAATATAATATGCAAAAGAAAACCAAATTATGGAGAGAAAAAAAGGAAATTAGGAACAAAGTAACTTAATGACTGAAAGCCATGCCAAGCACTTATACACGATTTAACATGAAAAACAGCTGTTGCATCAAAGATAGTGAGAACAAAACTAGATAATTATACCAAGCCTGAAATATACCCTATATATTATTTAGACCATAAAATGAAACGGTGTACATAAATCACAATGGTACAGATGGCGCCTCCCTCATCGTTGCATTTTCTCCGCCTAAACGGAGTATTTGTCGCACCTTAGCTATAGCTCAGGTTGTTGAGGTGTTGCACAGAGAGGTTCATTGAGGTGCAACAACATACACAGCATGCAATACACATCTTCACCACTGGGTGGCTAATGCTCCACTAATCCAGTACTGTAGCGCGAACAGCGGTGGATGGATATACAGTACAGTAATCGTGCTGTAATAGTGTACTCTTAGCAAGCTCTGGCAAATAGCCAGTGACAACTGTTATGTTATACACACAGATCAACAGTCAGATGGAGAGAGTCAATCAGGAACTTGAAGTGTATAGCGTACTGTAAAAAAAGAAACGCTGTAAAAAATATTAATTCTCTGTTAAGACCCAAAAAGTAAATCGATAAATAAAAATAGTGTATACATGCGCAAACTTACGTGTTAAAGCAATGGTCCATTGGCGTTAGGGTAATGTGAGCGTCCAAGTCCCATAGACAATACAGCATAAGCAAAACCAATTGACATGGGATCACTGCTTCTAATTACGCATGAGTTTGTGTCTGTATCACCAGGCATCGTGGCCTAGCAGTGAGGTAAACTGAACCCCATGCTCATGGTCCTAGGTTCGATTCCCAGAAATAGCGAATGCTTATTTTTTTTCCCTTGACACTTTATTCATTCTTTTTTTTTCTTTTTACATTCATACATTTAAGAACCTTACAATCAATAAAATTATGAACACAGGAAAAGATCATTTTTCATTACGAACTGTCTGAGCATCTACATTGCAAAATCCATAGTACAGTACTTCATACTGTATGAGCACTTACTGTTTAATATACATATTCTGTATACAGTACATGGGGCTGGGTCTAGCAAGCAAAGTTACAAATAAAAAACAAAAAAAACATTTTTGGGACCTCTCTAGTCTCTTGCCCTAACCAAAGCTACTGTAATATGAGCCCTTCATTTACATACTGTTTTGCCAATTTATTGACTGTAATCTGGCCTCCCTGTCTGTGAAATGAGCAGTCTCCAAGGTACGGGAGAAGCGGGGTTAAACAGCGGAGTGGATAGTCTGCCTACAGTAGGACTTGAACTGAGAAGTTGCAATAAGATTCACAGAACTTTACTGGACTGTCATTTCGGCAGTGAAGCATGATTTACTAATGGGCTTCAGGGACGTTGTAAAAAAAATTCATTCTCTGTCGGGACCAATAAATAAATAAAAAATAAGATTTTAAACCTACCGGTGAATCTTTTTCTCCTAGTCCGTAGAGGATACTGGGGACTCCGTAAGGACCATGGGGTATAGATGGGCTCCGCAGGAGACATGGGCACTACAAAAGAACTTTAGAATGGGTGTGCACTGGCTCCTCCCTCTATGCCCCTCCTCCAGACCTCAGTTAGAGAAACTGTGCCTAGAGGAGATGGACAGTACGAGGAAAGGATTTTGTTAATCTAAGGGCAAGATTCATACCAGCCCACACCATCCACACCGTATAACATGGAATATACGCAACCAGGTAACAGTATTAACAAAAAAGTAGCATCATCTAAAGACTGATCTCAACTGTAACATAACCCTTATGTAAGCAACAACTATATACAAGTCTTGCAGAATTTAGTCCGCACTGGGACGGGCGCCCAGCATCCTCTACGGACTAGGAGAAAAAGATTCACAGTTAGGTTTAAAATCTTATTTTCTCTTACATCCTAGAGGATGCTGGGGACTCCGTAAGGACCATGGGTTCTATACCAAAGCTCCAGACCGGGCGGGAGAGTGCGGATGACTCTGCAGCATTGATTGAGCAAACGCGAAGTCTACATCAGCCAGGGTATCAAACTTATAGAACTTTGCAAAAGTGTTTGAACCTGATCAAGTAGCTGCTCGGCAAAGTTTTAAAGCCAAGATGCCTCGGGCAGCCGCACAAGAAGGGCCCACCTTCCTAGTGGAATGGGCCTTTACCGAATTTGGTACCGGCAATCCAGCCGTAGAATGAGCCTGCTGAATCGTGTTACAGATCCAGCGAGCAATAGTCTGCTTCGAAGCAGGAGCACCAACTTTGTTGGCTGCATACAAGACAAACAGTGCTACTATTTTCCTAACTCGAGCCGTCCTGGCTACATACACTTTGAAGGCCCTGACTACATCCAGGGACTTGGAGTCCTCCAAGTCTCCCGTAGCCACAGGCACCATAATAGGTTGGTTCATATGAAATGATGAAACCACCTTAGGCAAAAATTGAGGAGGAGTCCTCAACTCTGCTCTATCCACATGGAAAATCAGATAGGGGCTTTTGTGAGACAAAGCCACCAATTCGGACACCCGCCTTGCAGATGCCAAGGCCAACAACATGACCACCTTCCAAGTGAGAAATTTTAATTCAACCGTTCAAAGTGGTTCAAACCAGTGAGATTGTAGGAACCGTAACACCACATTAAGGTCCCATGGTGCCACTGGGGGCACAAAAGGAGGCTGCATATGCAGCACTCCCTTTACAAAAGCCTGGACTTCTGGGATAGAAGCCAATTCCTTCTGAAAGAAAATAGATAGGGCCGAAATCTGTACCTTAATGGAGCCTAACTTTAGGCCCATGTCCACTCCTGTCTGCAGAAAGTGGAGAAAACGGCCCAGATGGAAATCTTCCATAGGAGCATTCTTGGCTTCACACCAAGATACATACTTCCTCCAGATGCGGTGATAATGTTACGACGTCACCTCCTTCCTAGCCTTTATCAGAGTAGGGGTGACTTCCTCCGGAAGACCTTTCCCAGCTAGGATTCGGTGTTCAACCGCCATGCCGTCAAACGTAACCACGGTAAGTCCTGGAACACGCAGGGCCCCTGCTGCAACAGGTCCACCCTGAGAGGAAGAGGCCATGGATCTTCTGTGAGCATCTCCTGAAGATCTGAATACCAGGCCCTTCAAGGCCAATCTGGAACAATGAGTATTGTCTGCACTCTTTTCCATCTTATGATTCTCAATATTTTTGAGATGAGAGGAAGAGGAGGGAACACATAGACTGAAACACCCATGGAGTCACCAGGGCGTCTACCGCTACTGCCTGAGGGTCCCTTGACCTGGCACAATACCTCCGAAGCTTCTTGTTGAGGCGTGACGCCATCATGTCTATTTGAGGAAGTCCCCAAAGACTTGTTATCTCTGCAAAAACTTCTTGATGAAGTCCCCACTCTCCTGGATGGAGATTGTGTCTGCTGAGGAAGTCTGCTTCCCAGTTGTCCACTCCCGGAATGAAGACTGCTGACAGAGTGCTTACATGATTTTCCGCCCAGCGAAGAATCCTGGTGGTATCCGCCATTTCCACTCTGCTCCTTGTCCCGCCTTGGCGGTTTACATGAGCCATGGCTGTGACGTTGTCTGATTGAATCAGAACAGGTAGGTTGCGAAGAAGATTCTTTGAATGTCGTAGGCCGTTGTATACGGCCCTTAATTCCAGTATGTTGATGTGTAGACAAGCCTCTTGGCTTGACCATAGTCCCTGAAAATTTCTTCCTTGTGTGACTGCTCCCCATCCTCGGAGTCTCGCGTCCGTGGTCACCAGAACCCAGTCTTGAATGCCGAACCTGCGACCCTCTAGAAGGTGAGCACTCTGCAGCCACCACAGGAGAGACACCCTGGCCCTGGGGGACAGGCTTATTTTCTGATGTAATTGTAGATGGGACCCTGACCACTTGTCTAGATGGTCCCACTGAAATGTCCTCGCATGGAACCTGCCGAAGGGGATGGCCTCGTAGGCTGCCATCATTTTCCCCAGACCTCAAGTGCATTGATGAACTGACGCTCTTTTTGGTTTTAGCAGGTCTCTGACCATGTTCTGGAGTTCCTGGGCTTTTTCCATTGGGAGAAAAACCCTCTTCTGTTCCGTGTCCAGAATCATGCCTAGGCATGATAGCCGAGTCGTTGGAATCAATTGTGACTTTGGTAGATTTAGAATCCAACCATGCTGCTGCAGCACTCTCAGGGAGAGCGACACGCTTTTCAGCAATTGATCTCTCGATCTCGCTTTTATCAGATCGTCCAAGTACGGGATAATTGTGACTCCCTGCCTGCGCAGGAGCACCATAATTTCCGCCATTACCTTGGTGAAAATCCTCGGGGCCGTGGAAAGCCCAAACAGCAACGTCTGAAACTGGTAATGACAGTCCTGAACAGCGAATCTCAGGTACTCTTGATGAGGAGGATTTATGGGGACATGAAGGTATGCATCATTTATGTCTAGCGACACTATAAAATCCCCCCCTTCCACGCTGGATATCACTGCCTGGAGCGATTCCATCTTGAATTTGAACTTTTTCAAGTACAGGTTTAGGGATTTTAGATTTAGAATGGGTCTGACCGAGCCATCCGGTTTCGGGACCACAAATAGGGTTGAATAGTACCCTTTCCCCTGTTGGACTAGGGGAATCTTTATAATCACTTACTGTTGACACAGCTTTTGAATTGCAGCTAACACTATTTCCCTCTCTGGGGGAGAAGCTGGCAAGGCCGACTTGAAAAATCGGCCAGGAGACACCTCTTTGCATTCCAGTCTGTAGCCTTGGGATACAATTTCTATCGCCCAAGGATCCACGTCTGAGAGAACCCAGACCTGGCTGAAGAGTCGAAGACGTGCCCCCACCGGTGCGGACTCCCTCAGTGGAGCCCCAGCGTCATGCGATGGATTTAGTAGAAGCCGGGGAGGACTTCTGCTCCTGGGATCTAGCCGTAGCAGGTGTTCTTTTCCCTCTACCCTGTCTGTAGATGCTGCGGGTGGAGGGGGGGTGGAAGCAGGAGGGGCCCTGATGGGGAAGGGTCGGGAGGTGCTGCGGATGGGGGAGGGGCAGAGGAGTGGGGGCTGCAGATGGGGGAGGGGTCCGGAGGCACTGCAGCTGGGGGAGGGGCAGGGGTGCCATGGGTGGGAGAGGGGCAGGTGTGGGGATGTTGCGGATGGGTGAAGGGTTCCAGAGGTGCTGTGGGATGGGAAGGGGCGGGGGTGCCGGGGGTGGGGTAGGGGGTCCGGAGGCACCATGGGTGGGGGGGGAGCAGGTACAGGTGGTGCGGCGGATGGGGAAGGGGTCTCGAGGCGCTGCAGGTGGTGGAGGGGCAGGTGTGGGGGTGCCGTGGGTGGGGGAGGGGTGGGTGAGGGGGGGACCACGGATTGAGGAGGGTGTCTGCAGATGCTGCGGGTGGAGGGGGGGCAGGTGTGGGGGGAGACATATATGGGGGGTGGATGGTGGAGGGGGCCTGGAGGTGCTGTGGGTGGTGGAGGGGCGGGGGAGTGGGAGCCGCGAGTGATGTAGGGGGTCTGGAGGCACAGCGTGTGGGGGAGGGGTGGAGTGCCGCATGTGGTGGAGGGGAAGGTACGGAGGTGTGGTGCATTGGGGAGGGGTCTGGAGGCGCTGCGGGTACTGTACCTACCAAAAAGGTAGTTGGAGAGTATGCAGTAACAGGGTCAGGACAGGGGTGACAGGGTCAGAACAGGGGTGACAGGGCCAGGACAGGGGTGACAGGGCCATGTGAGGAGTGACAGGGTCAGAACAGCGGTGATGGGGCCAGGCAGGGGTGACGGGGCAAGGACATGGGTGACGGAGCCAGGACAGGGGCGACGGGGCCAGGACAGAAATGACAGGGACATGATAGGGGTGACATGGCCCGGGTAGGGGCGGCAGGACCAGGACAGGGGTGACAGGGCCAGTATAGGGTTGACAGGGCAAGCACAGGGGTGACAGGGCCAGGATAGGGGTGACAGGGCCAGCATAAGGGTGACAGGGCAAGGCCAGGGGTTACAGGGACATGACAGAACACAGGGCATGGGAGAGATTGGTATTAGGGACAGAACAGTGGTGACAGACAGATGTGTCTTACCGGAGTCACTGCTGCTGGCTGCTGCTGTTCCACTCCAACCTGTTGGGATCTGCTGCTGGTGGAGACTTGGCATGGCTGACTCTCTCAGGCTGGAGTCCTGCTTCCTCTGCCCGTCCGCATCCCCCCCCCCCCCCCCCCCCCCCTCTGTCACACACCGCAGACCTCGCGCAGCTGCCGGGCACTGTGGTATGGGGAGACTGGGAGTGACTGGTTAGCCCCCAGGAGACGCTGCGGCTGGAGGGAGGAGGGGGTCATAGCATGCACGCGGCACGGACCTCGCGGATGCCGGACACTGTGGAAAGGGGAGACTGGGAGTGACTGGTTAGCTCCCAGGAGACGCTGCGGCTGGAGGGAGGAGTGGGTCGGAGCCTGCAAGCAGCGCTGACTTCTGCAGCGCTACCCGCCGGCTAAAGTGTGTGAAGGAGCTGGGTGCACCTCACTGTGGGTGGCAGCGCTGCAGCTAGCGGTGGGGTTGCCGGGGCTGGAGATAACAGAGGCAGTACGGAACCTGCACAGCGGCAGGTGCCCCACAAAACTGCAGCTAAGAAGCGTGGAGTGTGACAGAAAGTGACGCTCCTCCACGCCAGAGAGCCCCTGCCGAGTATGCTGATGTGGGTGTCAAGCACATAGTGAGCCGGTGCCCATCTGTCTGTACGGCATACCCCCTCACACACCCCCATACCTCCCAACTGTCCTGATTTTCGCCGGACAGTCCCATTTTTTTGGGTCTGTCCCGCTGTCCCACCCGTGGGCCGCAGTATCCCCCAGTGGGGGAAGGGGGGGGGGGGGTGGCAGTTGGGAAGCTCCTGAACTCGCTGTTCTGCTTAGCAGAGCTTCGGTGAATAATGGAGACAGTGGGATAGGGGGCATCAGGGGGTACGGATTAAGGGGGGGTTCCGGCAGCAGAGCCGGATTAAGGGGTGGTGGGGCAGGGGGTATGTACCGTGGGCCCCACAGTTTTAGGGGGCCCCCCGGCTGGAGTAGCTCTGTCCCAGCTCAGAAGCTCCCCGTCCTGCCAGCAGCAGCATTGTGCTACAGTCAGCACACGCTGCTGCGTGTTGGCAGGTCTGTGGTGGTGCAGGGAGGCAGCAGCCTCCCTGCTTTCTTCTGCCTGTGCGGGTGTGTAGGGGGGAGTGACCAGCCCCTCTGGATTTACCCCTAGCTGAGGGGCCAAAATCCCATAAAAAAAATATATATATCCGGAATTTGCATAAGGGGTGTGGCCACGCGGGCCGCGATTAGGCCACGCCCCCAATTCCACAGCAGTCACAGCAATGAGATAGGCCCCCCGTCTCAAGTGCCCTGGGCCCCCCGGACTCATAATCCGCCCTGGGGGCATGCCAGCAGCTCACAGAGCGCGGGGCATGCCCCCTCACTGAGGAAAATGGGGGCCCTCCTGCGAAGCCACGCCCCTTTTCGTTGGCCACGCCCCTTTTAGCTGCCTGTGTGTTCCTCCTTCTGCCTGAAGAAAGCTGGGAGGTATGCACCCCTGCCTGTGCCATGCCCATACCATCTGCTTCTGCTCCTATAGATTTGCCCAGATCTGTGACTCATTTGACTAACTCCGCCCAGTGTTGTGACTCCGCCCAGCGTTAGCAAATGAGTCACAAAGTCACAGATCTGGGCTATTATATAGGAGATTATGGCCCTCATTCCGAGTTGATCGCTCGCAAGGCGATTTTTGCAGAGTTACACACGCTAAGCCGCCGCCTACTGGGAGTGAATCTAAACTTCTTAAATGTGCGACCGATGTATGCGCATTATTGCGATCACAAACGAGTTAGCAGTTTTAGAGTAACTCCAGACTTACTCTGCCTGTGCGATCAGTTCAGTGCTTTTCGGTCCCGGCTGACGTCATAAACACACCCAGCGTTCGGCCAAGCACTCCCACCGTTTCTCCAGACACGCCTGCGTTTTTTCCGGAAACGGTAGCGTTTCCAGCCACACGCCCATAAAACGCCGTGCATCCGCCCAGTAACACCCATTTCCTGTCAATCACAATGCGAACGTCGGAGCGATGAAAAAGCCGTGAGTAAACGTACTTTCTCCATAGTAAAGTTACTTGGCGCAGTCGCAGTGCGAACATTGCGCATGCGCACTAAGAGAATTCTCACTGCGATGCGATGAAAAACTCCGAGCGAACAACTCGGAATGAGGGCCTATATGTATATAATACCCTCACTGCGCCTTACAAGTGCCCCCCCCTCTTTTCTGCCCTGTGTCACCGTGTTCAGCAGTTCAGCAGGGGAGAGTCCGGGGAGCCAGCTTCTCTGCAGTGCTCTGTGGAGAAAATGCCGCTGGTTAGTGCTGAGGGATCAAGTTCCGCCCCCCCCAGCGGCGGGCTTCGGTCCCACTCAATTTTGTAATACTGGCGGGGGATTATAATATCTACTGCCTCCACAGCCTGTATATGTCTTAGCCAGTCCTAGAGGTTCATTATTGCTGCCCAGGGCGCCCCCCCCCCTGCGCCCTGCACCCACCAGTGCCTGTAGTGTGTGTTGCGTGTGGGAGCAATGGTGTCTTCTGCCGCCTTGGAAAGTCTTCTTTCTTCTTATTCTCACCCGGCTTCCGGCTCTATGAGGAGGACGGCGGCGCAGCTCCGGGACGAACGGCGAGGGGAGACCTGCGTTCCGACTTCCTCTGGAGCTAATGGTGTCCAGTAGCCTAAGAAGCAGAGCCTATCACTTAAGTAGGTCTGCTTCTCTCTCCTCAGTCCCACGATGCAGGGAGCCTGTTGCCAGCAGTGCTCCCTGAACATAAAAAAACCTAACAAAATACTTTTATCAGAGAAACTCAGTAGAGCTCCCCTGTAATGCATCCAATCTCCTGTGGGCACAGGATCTAACTGAGGTCTGGAGGAGGGGCATAGAGGGAGGAGCCAGTGCACACCCATACTAAAAGTTCTTTAGAGTGCCCATATCTCCTGCGGAGCCCGTCTATACCCCATATTTCTTACAGAGTCCCCAGCATCCTCTAGGACGTAAGAGAAATAGTGTATACAGACGCAAACTTACGTGTTAAAGCAATGGTCCACTGGCATTAGGGTTATATGAGCGTCCAAGTCACATACAAAAATGTGTCACCCATTGTCTCCCAATGCAACATTTTGCTTCTAAAACGAAGCGGTGCGAAGAGGACGCACAAACAACTTCTGCTGTTTCAAATGATATGCAGCACGCCTATATTCTGCGTGTAAAAGCGGCTGTATCTGTATACACAGTGTTATGCTACAATGTATTCCAGCCATACACTCATACTTGCCTACTTTTGAAAAAGCATTTCAGGGAGATTGTGAAAGTAACACCGATCAGCGCAGGCGAGTACTACTACATCGGGGAGGCGTGTCATGAAAATGACTTACATCCAAATGTAAATGAGCCCCAAAGTTACTAAGATCTATTTGTTGAAGAAAAGACACTGATATTTTGCAGGATTTGTTTGTGTATTGTGTCTTACAAGAGGTTCCATGTACTGTAAGTGGCCATAGGGATCCATTGTGCCTTATAACCAATGCAGGGAAATGGCACTAAGGATCCCATTTGAATGTATGTATCTCTGATTTATTTTTCCCCCAAGAATGAGGGAGATTGATGGACTTTTCAGGGAGTGAGGGAGATTGCTGCTATTTCAGGGAGTCTCCTGCAGAATGAGGGAGGGTAGGCAACTATGCATACACTGTAACATAATTAGATACAGTCGCAATTACATGATATACAGCATGAATATAGCCATGCCGCATATCATTTAAATCAGCATAAACTGCTTGTGCATCCTGGAGGACTGGGGATTATTTACGGTGTGTGCTGCTTTAATCATGGGACTTTTGGGAGACAATGGGTGACTTTCTCTGACACTATGGTCCTCCTGTACTAATAGACACATTTTGGTAGTCCGTAAGTATAGGTCACTTTTCAAGCACGTTTACAACAAACACTTTTCATTATATTGTGACACTTAAAATGTAATAATGCTCCACGTACTGTACATGCCCATATACATGCATAACCTATGCCATTGCTCGCTCCATAGGTGTGGGCTTCCACAAGGCGCTGGTACGTGGTCGGCAGCCATTTTGTTAACCTGCTCAGTGCTCGAGTCTGGCCTGCTACGTTGCCCAGATCTCGCTTAGCCACATAGCCCCTGTGTGTTTTAAATAGCGTAATTGGACGCACAAACAGCAGTGCCCATATACAATACATGCATAACCTATTCCATCGCATTTTCTGAGAAAAATGTCTATTTAACATACAGTACTGTACAGTAAAGTAGTTCTTGCGCTATAGTGTATTTTAATGCAGACCTCACACGTGTGCAATGGTGATTTTCAATAGCGACATCTGGTGGATGATCACTGGTATTTCACTGGTAATACCATACACCACGCTAAGCTCTATGGCCACCCTACAACTAAACGCGCCACCTTACAACCAGGCACACTGCGACTCCGTGATCGGGACAAACGCCATAGACGGTATAGATAAGCGAGACTCCATCTGTAAATAAAGGCACATCATTATAGAAAAAGATGATAAAAAAACACGAAGAATAAAAAGGCAGGCAAGAAATAAAAAAATAATATGATACCACATTGAAGCATCTGTCGAAGAGAATTAAAGATAAGCTGACAAAGTCACAAATAGTGATGGAAATATGTCAAGTATCCAGAAGTTACAAAGAATTAGGGCCCGCAATAGGTGTAGATGGGATATCTTGACCTTCACCGGCTGTCAGTTCTTCACCCAGGAAAGCTTCCGCATCTACTGCTCTGAGGAAATATTTGCAAGACGAGCCTTCATATATACACAGGTGTGCTTGGACCAACAATACAAACTGTTGCCCAAAATTGTTGAGATGGGAAAACAAAAAGTTTAGTATCATTCCACAGCAAATTGTAAATTTTTGTAGATGATACCCATATAGCATCTTTGTGTACATAGGGGGTGATTCAGAGCTGATCGTAGATGTGCTAAAATGAGTACATATACAGTGCATCTGGAAAGTATTCACAGCGCTTCACTTTTTCCACATTTTGTTATGTTACAGCCTTATTCCAAATTGGAATAAATTAATTTTTTTCCCCCCTCAAAATTCTACACACACTACCCCATAAGGACAAGGTGAAAAAGTTTTTTTTAGATATTTGAAAATTTATTAAAAATAAAAAAACTAAGAAATCGCACGTACATAAGTAGTCACAGCCTTTGCTCAATACTTTGTTGGTGCACCTTTGGCAGCAATTACAGCTTCAAGTCTTTCTGAATATGATGCCACAAGCTTGACATACCTATCTTTGGGCAGTTTCGCCCATTCCTCTTTGCAGCACCTCTCAAGCTCCATCAGGTTGGATGGGAAGCATCGGTGCACAGCCATTTTCAGATCTCTCCAGAGATGTTCAATTGGATTCAAGTTGGGGCTCTGGCTGGGCCACTCAAGGACATTCACAGAGTTGTCCTGAAGCCACTCCATTGATATCTTGGCTGTGTGCTTAGGGTCATTGTCCTGCTGAAAGATGAACCGTCGCCCCAGTCTGAGGTCAAGAGCACTCTGGAGCAGGTTTTCATCCAGGATGTCTCTGTACATTGTGCATATATCTTTCCCATTATCCTGACTAGTCTCCCAGTTCATGCCAATGAAAAACATCCCCACAGCATGATGCTGCCACCACCATGCTTCACTGTAGGGATGGTATTGGCCTGGGGATGAGTGGGTCCTGGTTCACTCCAAACATGATGCCTGGCATTGACGTTAAAGAGTTCAAACTTTGTCTCATCAGACAAGAAAATTTTGTTTCTTATGGTCTGAGAGTCCTTCACGTGCATTTTGGCAAACTCCAGATGGGCTGCCATGTGCTTCTTACTAAGGAGTGGATTCCATCTGGTCATTCTACCATACAGGCCTGATTGGTGTATTGCTGCAGAGATGGTTGTCCTTCTGAAAGGTTCTCCTCTCTCCACAGAGGAATGCTATTGCTCTGACAGAGTGACCATCGGGTTCTTGGTCACCTCCTGGCTAGGGTCTTCTCCCCAGGTTGCTCAGTGTAGATGGCCGGCCAGCTCTATTAAGGTTTCTGGTGGTTCCTAACTTCTTCCATTTATGGATGATGGAGGCCACTGTGCTCACTGAGAGCTTCAAAGCAACAGATATTTTTCTGTACCCTTCCCCAGATTTGTGCCTCAAGACAATCTTGTCTCAGAGGTCTACAGACAATTCCTTTGACTTTATGCTTGGTTTGTGCTCAGACACGCAAGTGTGGGACATTATATAGACAGGTTTGTGCCTTTCCAAATCATGTCCAATCAACTGAATTTACCACAGGTGGACTCCAGTTAAACTGTAGGAACATCTCAAGGATGATCAGTGGAAACAGGATACACCTGAGCTCAATTTTGAGCTTAATGGTAAAGGCTGTGAATACTTATGTACATGTGATTTCTTAGTTTTTTATTTTTAATAAATTTGCAAAAATCTAAAAAAAACTTTTTTCACGTTGTTATTATGGGGTATTGTGTGTAGAATTTCGAGGGGAAAATGAATTTATTCTATTTTGGAATAAGGCTGTAACATAACAAAATGTGTAAATAGTGAAGCGCTGTGAATACTTTCTGGATGCACCATACAGTCAGATTCCCTGACATGAGGTGGGAAATCCCAGCACAGGGCTAGTCCACCCCGCATGTCAAGCCCTCCACTCCACACAGGGGTGAAAACATTGCACGGCGGCGATGCTTTCACACCCTCCGAGTAGCTCCCTGCCTGCACAACCTAGTTGTGCTGGCAGCAGCTATCCACCATGTTTTGGTTTGCAGAGGCCCACCCCAGCAATGGTCCGGAAATACCTGCGTTCTCCAGACCACGCCCTGAAATGGTGAATCGATGCCCAAAATGCAGTGGCTAAGCCCCATCACAGCCTTCCCGCCAGGACCTTGCACATGTTCTGAAATTACCTAATAGCAGTTTCAGCACATTTCCGAGAAATGCTGAATCAGGGCCATCATTTTTTTTCACGGTTTTGCTCATTACAGAACAATTTTGCTGCTGTGATCAGGTCTGAATTTGGCCATTAGTTGTGTATCCCCTGTCCCTAAATGGAAGGCCAATTCATTAAATTGGTCTTCTCTTGAGTTATCATCAAAATTGATATGCATGATACGTAGGAATTGGGATACGGGAAAGTTGGCCTTCAGGGCAGGAGTATGGTAGCTAGTTTCCAGTAGAATCATATTCCTGTCTGTGGATTTATGATACATAGTAGTTAAAAGTTTGCCATTATGCAAAATAATAGTGACATTTAGTAAACTTATGGACCTGTCAAAGAATTTGTGTGTGAAACAAGATAGGTCTTTCAAGATGATTGATATCATCAACCATCTGTATAGAGGCTTCCTTAGTCCCCTGCCAAAGGACACAGGACTAATGGTTCCAAAATATCCTCCAAGAGAAACTTCTCCCAACCATTCATGAAGTTTGTTGAGGAACAATGCCTTTTCCAGCATGAAGGAGCTCCTCGCCATAGGCAATAGTGATAACTAAGTGGCTCGGGGAACAAAACATGGAAATTTTGGGTCCATGGCCAGGAAACTTCCCAGACCATTCCCATTGATTAGTACAAACAAAACCCCCAAAATTATAGATAAACCTTCCAAACCCAGCACAGACATGAGGCAAAAGGGCAGATGCGACCAGGGAAAATATAAGAATCCAACATATGAAGTGTTGAAGCTATTGTAGTATCTGATGTTTTTCTACTTTCCAAAGACAGGATGAACGTGCTAATTCTGTACAAGTGACAATCATCAATGACAGTAAAAAATTATTTACATTTTTAATTACACAATGTGTTCGTTACAAGGTTTATTTCAGGTAATTAGTGAGGGGGGAGTTACAGAAAGAAGAAAAGGTGTCAGGAGAAGGGATTGAGGGTAAGGACATCAAGTAACCATTCATCTATATGAACTTTATATATGATCAGAAGCATACTGAGAAATCATGTCAGGCCATTGAAGATAACTTATCAGCAGAGGGTCTACAACAAAACCCATCCTATGCTCCTAAGTGGCTTAGGGTCGGGGTAGAGTACCGGATCATACATCAAAGCCATGCTTTCCAAATCATGTCCCATGATATACGAACAGGGCATGTTTTCAGGTCTTATCACAGCATCACACTTGACACAATGAGGACCACCGGTGGAGAGAAGTCATTATAATGTTTCAACTTCGACCAAATGGAGGCAGTGTCATCAGCTTGACTGTTACCAGTACTGGCAATATGTTCAGTGATACATGTGACCCTAATGGTTTCCATAATAGAAGTGAGGAGGGGCAGGTAGGAAGTCCTCTCATGGGGGTAAATTTACTAAGGTGGGAGATTTTTAGAACTGGTGATGTTGCCCATGGCAACCAATCAGATTTTACTTACCATTTATCTAGCTGCTTCTAGCAGATAATAGATATAATCTGATTGGTTGCTATGGGCAACATCACCAGTTCTAAAAATCTCCCACCTTAGTAAATTTACCCCTTGGACTGAAACCCAACACTTAACAGTATATACCATATTCCATAAATGTGTGTACTTTGGGACACCAGGGATGGGCCTTGCTAAGAGGGAATATGAGGCTGCGCTATGGGAATGAAGATAAGTAATGTGAAAAGATACATTTCATGCCCGATAACTTTTTTGGACAATATCATAATACATGGAACATTTTGTTTAGATGCTGTGGAACTAGATTTTCAGGGAGTTTTCTATCATGGGAACCGAGGTAGCGGAGGAAACAAGATTAACACATCTATTTTCAAGTTTTCATGTTAGATGTTTCTCCTCCATCACGTTACCCATCCAATTCATGTTTTTCTTAGGCAGGGCTCTATTTGACAGGTATAAAATTACAGAAAGGAAACCTCTTGCAGGGTGCGGAGTCAACACGACTCAATAATGGATTTATTATGATAAAAATGACAAATTAGGAGATATAGGAAGCCAACATCTATCCCTATCATTGGCATAAGACGGGAAGTTACAAAGTAGAGCTATGTCAATGAGGAAGAGGAGGCCACATAGGATCCATTGTTAGAAAGCATTGTTAGTTCATCCTGGTTGAAAATTTGGGTTGTTCATAACTGGCGGAGAGACGTCTGAAGGATAGAAGAAAGGTTTGCACAGCTCAATCCCACACTCAACAGGAAAATGCTACTGTGGGAATTTTTTTTAAGTCAGAACATTTACAATTCTGTGGTGCCCAAAGAAGAGCAGAATTGAAGAACCAATTCCACTGAGAGCACCAATTCTGATGCCCCAGTCTGGTTTGGAGTGCCAGGGAACGCCTTGCATGAGACGAGCTGTGAGAAAATAAAGTTGCACATTAGGGAAACCCAAAATGCTCTACTTTATGAGTATAAAAAGGACCCTCAGCTTTACTTGTCTCTCTCTCTCCAGATAACAGTCAGTGGGACATTTTAAATTGAATGGTGTGGAGGCATCAGGAAAGGGCATGAACCAGAAGTTCCTGAACAGCAAAGGAGTCTGGCCAGTATATTCATTTTGTTGAGATCCTACAAGATGGTATCGAGCAGCTTAGGGTAATTTGTAGAGAAAAGCTGCTTGGGGCATCTAGTTAGGAAAAACCCAAATACTTAAGGCAGTGCTTTTTCACTGGTAACTAGAATTTGCCTTGACTGGGGCAGAGGTGGAGATCAAAGATTTCTGTTCTGGAGAAATATATATATTAACATGAGAGGTCTCACCAAAGCCAGTTTTAGCTTTTAGTAGGTCCTGGACAGTGGTGCAAGTAGAAATATTTTCTTAGTGGTACTGAGTGGCGAAAAATGGGCATGGTCGTGTGTTGTGAGGGGGCGTGGTCACATGCTGCTAGTGGGAGTGGCTACATGACACTAGTGGCGTGGCCACATGACAGCCCCTTTTTGGGGGGGAATCTGGAAGCAAGACTAAAAATATATAGTAATGCCTCCAGTATAATAGAAATATATAGTGATACCTCCAGTATAATAGAAATATATAGTAATGCCCACAATTTAATAACAATATATAGTAATGCCTCCATTATAACAGCAAAATACAGCCACTGTCGCCCTCCCAGTAACCCTGACAAAGTGGGAGGAGCCGTCATGCTCTTGTTGCTTTGTAGCACATTATAATTATGGTAATGGCAAAGTGTGTGGCAGGTGGTACTGCGTACCCGCTGCCAAATTCTTAAGGGTACTCCGTATCCGCATACTTGCACCACTGGTCCTGGAGAGATTCAGGTTCACCAGAGAAAGGGGGAAGTTGTTGGGGTAGAGATTAGAAAGAAAAACAAACTGAGCATATTTAGGTTTATAATCTACAGAGTGAAATATCTGCTCATTGATAAAGGAGATAGGAGAATTCTTTTTAAAACAACACAATATTGTTTAAAATTAGACACAAACAATCTACACAAAACCTATATAACATACATTCATAAAATATAATCTGAAATACAGTCGGGTAATGTGATGACCACCAAATAATAGCACAGACTGCAGCAGGGTCATGTTAGACGCACGTCTGGTAGCACCCAGGCTCAATGTGACGGTGAGCTGCTCCGCCGTAGCGTGTCGGTTGGTCCTCACGCACCTTCGTAGCAGACGTTCACCTCACACATCAATGGCACGTGGTGCTCCGCAGTTTGCATGTCGGTTATTCACAATGGTACCATTTGTCCAGTCACGATACACCTTCACCGCAGCACGCGGACAGGTCACACACTGCGCTGTGTCAGAGATACCACCAGCCTTGGCCTGATAGCCAATAATCACCCCTTTTTGCAACTCTGATAAATCGCCCCTTTTACCGATGACAGCAACGAGTGATATGGCCGTCTCAGTAGTCTCCGGCTGTTGGCATGGTATTATTATACATAACGAGGAGTGTAACAGAGGTACAGCAGTATACGGATATTTAACTTTTTCCTAATTCTCTGTTGAAAACTAAAAGCCATAATTTGTCCCATTGAAACCTGTGTTAACTTAACATAGATATCTAAGTGAATAGCAACAAGTCCTGGCCGTAGGCTTTAAACCTTGTAAAAAGTTGCACAACCTTCTTTGCGGCTAATTGAATCTGCCCCTATGTTTAATGAAATGTGTTTCTTAGATAAAATGCTTTATACTTCCAAATTACTTTCACTGTGCATGAATTCTCCAATGTTTTACAAGACATGATTTCCGCGTAAATCCTTTCCCACACTTGGAACATGGAAAAGCTTTCTCTCCTGTGTGAGTTCTCTGATGTGTAACAAGATCTGAATTCTGTGTAAAACATTTCCCACACTCAGAACATTGAAATGGTCTCTCACCTGTGTGACTTCTCTGATGTATAACAAGATGTGATTTCTGTGTAAAACATTTCCCACACTCAGAACATAGAAATGGTCTCTCACCTGTGTGACTTCTCTGATGTCTAACAAGTTCTGAATTTTGTGAAAAACATTTCCCACACTCAGAACATGGACATGGCCTTGCACCAGCGTGACTTCTCTGATGCGTAATAAGATTTGATTTGTTTGCAAAACATTTTCCGCACTGAGAACACGGAAATGGTTTCTCAGCTGTGTGACGTCTCTGATGTGCAACTAGATGTGATTTTACTGCAAAACATTTCCCACACTCAGAGCATGGAAATGGTTTCTCGCCTGTGTGCGTCCTGCGATGTCTTAAAAGAGCTGATTTATAGGCATAACATCTCCCACATTCAGAACAGGAAAACACACTTTCACCCGTAGAAGCTTTTTTTTGTGTAGTGATATTTGTATCATTAGGAGAGCAATCCTCATGGTTAAAGGGATTAGATAATATATCTGCACTGTGAAGTACAGGATGTATATTTAGGTTATTGGGGTTTTCTCCGGGAGAATTTGATGCAAAGTTGTTACATTCCATCTTAAAAGCTGGAGACAAAATGAAAGATCCTTCCGAAGTATTCCCGATTTTGCGTCCACCTGTTGGAAATAAATATATGGAAATAAACAAAATGCTTAATAATTCCTTGAAAAACTCATGTTACTCATTGGTCATCTCAGTGAAAAAAAAATAATCAGATCATATATATATATATATATATATATATATAACAGTTGGCACTCCAAGCAAAAGAAACACGTAGCAAACAAATAGTCTTGATAAAAGGGACGGAGGTCCCTGAAACATTGACCAACACTGTTAGTTTGCTACGTGTTTGCTTTGCTTAGAGTGCCAACTGTTCTGCTTCTAAGTATATTACAACTTACGGTGAGAGTGGGGCACCCTGCCAGTTGTATACATAGTTCATGTGAGTACCGGACCGCGCTACACAGTATATATATATATATATATTTATTTAAACAAAAACACTCCTATTTTGCGTTGTGACAGCAGCACTACAGATGTAGTGGGAATCTTACAAATCACACAATACAAAAAGTATCCAAGTGCGCTAGTTTATACAGTACTGTGAATTCAGTTTGAAGCTAAGAACGTAGAAGAATTTATCTCAATAGACCACAGGTTCTCAAACTCATTCCCCAGGACCCCACACAGTGCATATTTTACAGGTAGCCCAGCAGGTGCACAGGTGTATTAATTACACATTTTAAAAGGTCCACAGGTGGAGCTAATTATTTCACTTGTGATTCTGTGAGACCTGCAAAACATGCACTGTGTGGGGCCCTGAGGACAGGGTTTGAGAACCTGTGCAATAGACCAATCCAAAGTTGACTGTACCAAGGGTCTTTGTTAGCTGGATCAAACCTTAGCAAAGGTGTGAGCTCTGGGTGGGAGGCACAGATACAGAGACACGATGTATGCAAATTGGTGGACCATACGCGTTTCGTCATGATGACTTCTTCAGATGTATTTTAGATGATTTTAATTAAAGTCAGATGTTTGGGATTACCCATTCAAGTAGGTTTTGAATACCGTGATATTATCACTTGATAAAAGGACACAGATTCGCTTGAACAGGATCTTCAAACTGGATTAAAAGGTGGCATCCAAAAATGCCCTGTTGCTATAGTAATGTTAAATGTTCTCATTAGTGACCAGTACACTCGCTGTAATAATAGGAACCACAACTATTTTGTACAAACTCCAAGTGGGTGTGTGTGCATGCATCACCAAGCTGGATTCAGTATGCCCTCTCCTACAAGCCCTTCACTGGCTCCCCTTCCCTTTCAGAATCCAATCCAAGCTTCTCACACTCGACTACAAAGCCCTCACCCACTCCTCTCCCAGTTACATCTCGGACCCTTTTCTCTCCCTACACTCCCGCCCGTCCTCTTCTCTCTGCTAATACACGCCGCCTCTCCTGCTTACTGATTACCTCCTCCCACTCCTACCTCCAAGATTTTTCATGTGCTGCTCTCTTTCTCTGGATTCTCTACCTCTACCCCTCTCTCTACAAATCTCATCCTAACCCTCTGTTCCATGCTCCCTGTCTACCCCATCTGTGTCAACCCTGTCTGTCTGCCCCTCCCCTTTAGAATGTAAGCTCTCACGAGCAGGGCCCCCTTCCCTCATGTGCTTATCCTTTTCTTACTTAAACCATCTGCACCAAATCCCGTGGTTTTGTTTCACCCTGATATTTCTCAGTGTCATCTGCTGATGTAGTTATGTTTATTTATCTTGCAGTTGTCTTCTATTGTCTTCAACTGTAAGTCACTATTTTCCTGTTTTGATTATTATTTTATGTACTCTGTAATTGGGCGCTGCGGAACCCTTGTGGCGCCATATAAAGAATAATAATAATGGTTCACCTCATTCCGGTATCAACCAGTAAGTCTTTATCATATATCCTGTAAACATTCTGATTTCCAACTATCTATGAGCAAGATCACAGGGACTTGTGGTTCCACAGACACATTTATATTGCTTCAACCCTCAAGTCTTATTTATTATCATTTCATTATGTACCCCTGAGTGCCTTGCATCATTGCTCAATAAATCTGATAATACCGCTCAACAAGTCTACTCCGTATTTGATGGTTGCATTTCCAAGTGTATCTAGGACAGTGCCTCTATACAGCTTACATTAATGTACAGATGAGCCCAATAATACTCAGCATTTGAATCTGTTTTTAACACAGTTTGTTCAATTTCTGATGGGTACTCCCATGTTACCTAAAACAGTGGTTTCCAAATGCGGTCTTCAAGGCATCCCAATAGTCCAGGTTTTAAGGCTATCCATGCTTAGGCACAGGTCATTTTAATTAGTGCCTCAGTCAGTTTGACCATCAGCACAAGCATGGATATCCATAAAACCTGGACTGTTTGAATGCCTTGAGTACCATGTTTGGGAACCACTGACCTAATCTTTGATATTACCAGCAGTCCAGAGACTTTCTCTTTCCGCCTTAGAAGTAGAGCCAGAGTCTCATGGCTGCAATTCCATCGCTGGTGTACTTCTACTTGTGGAGGTCTCAACTGCCTTCGGTGGAGGGAAAAATCCTACAGCGCTTGAGACGATCGGACACTAAAGATCTCTGCAGAGAATGGGTCAGAGCCTGAGACACTCGGGCAATGAAGATCTCTTTAGAGAATGGGTCAGAACCTGAGACATTTGTCCACTGCAGATTTCTGCTGAGAATGGTTCAGAACCTGAGACCCTCAGGCACTGAAGATCTCTGCAAAGAATGGGTTAGAACCTGAGACACTCGGACACTGAAGATCTCTTCAGAGAATGTGTCAGAATCTGAGACATTCGAAGACTGAAGATCTCTGCAAAGAATGTGTCAGAGCCTGAGACCCTTGGACACTGAAGAACTGTGCAGAGAATGGGTCAGAGCCTGAGACCCTCGGACACTGAAGATCTCTTCAGAGAATGGGTTACAGTCTGAGACCCTTGGACACAGAAGATCTCTGCAGAGAATGGGTCACAACCTGAGACCCTCAGACACTAAAGATATCTGCAGAGAATGGGTCAGAGCCTGAGACACTCGGGCAATGAAGATCTCTTTAGAGAATGGGTCAGAACCTGAGACATTTGTCCACTGCAGATTTCTGCTGAGAATGGTTCAGAACCTGAGACCCTCAGGCACTGAAGATCTCTGCAAAGAATGGGTCAGACCCTGAGACACTCGGACACTGAAGATCTCTTCAGAGAATGGGTCAGAATCTGAGACATTCGAAGACTGAAGATCTCTGCAAAGAATGTGTCAGCCTGAGACCCTCGGACACTGAAGTTCTCTGCAGAGAATGGGTTACAGTCTGAGACCCTTGGACACAGAAGATCTCTGCAGAGAATGGGTCACAACCTGAGACCCTCAGGCACTGAAGATCTCTGCAAAGAATGGGTCAGAACCTGAGACACTCGGACACTGAAGATCTCTTCAGAGAATGGGTCAGAATCTGAGACATTGGAAGACTGAAGATCTCTGCAAAGAATGTGTCAGAGCCTGAGACCCTCGGACACTGAAGATCTCTGCAGAGCATGGGTCAGAGCCTGAGACCCTCGGACACTGAAGATCTCTTCAGAGAATGGGTTACAGTCTGAGACCCTTGGACACAGAAGATCTCTGCAGAGAATGGGTCACAACCTGAGACCCTCAGACACTAAAGATCTCTGCAGAGAATGGGTCAGAGCCTGAGACCCTCAGACACTGAAAATCTCTGTAGAGAATGGTTCAGAACCTGAGACCCTCAGACACTGAAGATCTATGCAGAGAATGGTCCAGAACCTGAGACCCTCAGACACTGAAGATCTCTGCAGAGAATGGTTCAGAACCCGAGACCCTCAGACACTGAAGATCTCTGCAGAGAATGGTTCAGAACCCGAGACCCTCAGACACTGAAGATCTCTGCAGAGAATGGTTCAGAACCCGAGACCCTCAGACACTGAAGTTCTCTTCAGAGAATGGGTCTGATCAGTTGCTGAATATTTTGAATTCTCCTCTGATGATTCATCTCTCACTGTGTCTATATGGATTCCCAAAAGTAGCAGCTATGGAGAAGGTACAAGGTGGATATTGCTAGAATTTATGATCCAGTCATGTTCCTGTAAAAATGAAATTACTTATACCCCTGTCAGAATAGAAGCAAAATCCTGGGTTACTGCACATGAACGCACATCAACATGGGATTTTGCTGAGTCTGGTAGGGGCCAGGAAAAATAATCTGGTTAACCTGGCTAATGATCATGGTTGTGACCAGGGTTGGACATTGGTCACGGTGTAGTGTAAATGGGTACCCCAGGTCATCCGACCCAGGACCCATTTTCAGCATAGGAAGGGCCGGCTCATTTCCAAGCGCCAGCAGAAGAGTTTATATTGCACCCGTGTGCAGTATAAATGGGGTTTCGTATGAAATACCCACAATCAAAATACAGTCAAAATCCCGTCAACAATTGACCGACTGTCAAAATACAGACAAGCTCAAAATACCTACATTTAAAATGTTGACAGGTCGAAAAGTCGACACGAGTTTTCCAATGGCTTTTTGGTGTGTATGTCGACATAGGTCAACATCGATACCATATAAGTGTACCGCTGCACTCGCCATACTTCGGGCACGGTGCCTCGCTGTGCTCGTCACACTATTATATTCCCCCTCCAGACCCACTGTATGAAAAAGTGGGTTTCAATGAAAAACTCATGTCGACCTTTTGACCTGTCGACATCTTAAATGTCGGGGGGGGGGTTATATCTTGTCGGTATTTTAAATGTTGGTATTTTTACCTTGTCTGGATTTTGACAGTCGGTCATTGGTGCCGGGATTGTGATTGTAGGTAAATTGACCGCATCCCGTGTAAACGGACTGATCCGTGAATAACCCGGGTCAAAGGCCCTGTGTAATGGGGTTAAGCCGGGTCTGACCCTAATTAGACCTGTGTTCCAAATTCTGGGTCGCTATTTTAATCTGAAAGGGGTATTAAGAATATCGTAATCTGGGAATAGTTTTCTGATTTCCCCAGAAAATTGTCCAGAAAAGACCTCACCTCCTGAGAGCAATCGGGACTAACAGCACTTTTTTTTTTTAAGTTCCAGACTTGCAGAGACGCTGGCCCGGACCTCCACTCTCCTGACAAGTACAGGGAGCAAAACGGGAAGAAAGGGGGGGGCACAGAGATTTGGTGCTATGTAACAGCGCACTCAGTATTATATTATAATACAGTATAATTCAGTATTATATGGGCGCTGGGGTGTGAGCTGGTATACTCCCTCTGTGTTTTCTCTAGCAGGCTTCCCTGTGGGTCTGTCCCCCATAGCCAGTGTGAGTAGGTGGGTGTCGGTACGGTGTGTCGACATGTCTGAGGTTGGGTGCTCCTCCCCGGAGGAAGTTACTGGGGGCGCAGAGAACGATTTGGGAGTGACTGTCGGCACCACCGACTGCTGATTGGGTGAATATGTTAAGTACATTGAATGCAAATGTGGCGTTATTGTCTAAGAGGCTGGATAAATCTGATTCTCAGACACAAACGTGGAGAAAATCCATGGAGGGCGCCTTGTCCCAGGTACAGGTCCCCTCAGGGTCACAAAAGCGTTAATTTACCCAAATAGCTGCTACGGATACCGACACGGACTCTGACTCCAGTGTCGACTATAGTGAGGCCAGTTTACATCCAAAATGGGTTAAGAGTATTCAGTACATGATTGTGGCTATTAAAGATGTTTTACATATTTCTGAAGTACCTGCTGTTCCAGATACAAGGGTTTGTTTGTATAAGGGAAAGAAGCCTGAGGTGACTTTTCCCTCCTCTCATGAACTGAACACTCTTTGTGAAAAGGCTTGGGAATCGCCTGATAAAAGGTGGCAGATTCCCAAGATAATTTTTATGGCATATCCTTTCCCCTCTGACGACAGGGAAAAGTGGGAGTCATCTCCCAATGTGGACAAAACTCTGTCACGGCTGTCCAAGAAGGTGGCGCTTCCGTCTCCCGACACTGCTGCCCTCCAGGATCTTGCGGATCGTAAGCAGGAAACAACTTTAAAGGCTATTTATGTCACTACGGGTGCACTCCTCAGACCTGCCATGGCATCGGCATGGGTGAGTAGTGCTATTGTTAAGTGGGCTGATAATTTGGCATCTGACATGGATACCCTGGATAGGGATAACATTCTGTTGACTCTCGGTTATATCAGGGACGCTACAGCTTACCTAAAGGATGCAGCGAGGGATATTGGCCTTTTGGGATCAAGGGCCAATGCCGTGGCAGTCTCGGCCAGGAGAGCGCTGTGGATTCATCAATGGAATGCTGATGCCAACTCCAAGAAAGCTATGGAAGCTCTCCCTTATAAAGGTAGTGTCTTGTTTGGTGACGGCCTCGCTGACCTGGTGTCTACCGCTACAGCGGGTAAGTCATCTTCCGTATGTTCCGGCACAACATAAAAAGGCACCCCATTATCAGATGCAGTCCTTTCGGCCTAATAAATACAAAAAAGGAAGAGGGTCGTCCTTCCTTGCCTCTAAAGGTAGAGGAAGGGGAAAAAGGTTGCCTGCTGTGCCAGGCTCCCAGGAGCAGAAGTCCTCCCCGGCTTCTGCCAAGTCCACCACATGACACTGGAGCTCCTCTACGGGAGTCCGTACCGGTGGGGGCACGCCTCCGACTCTTTAGTCAGGTCTGGTTTCACACGGGCCTTGATCCTTGGGTGTTAGATATAGTGTCCCAATAGTACAATCTAGAGTTTCAAGATGTGCCCCCCTCCCCCCCACCGATTTTTCAATCAGCCTTGCCAGTTTCTATCCCAGAAAGGGAAGTAGTGCGTGCTGCGATACAAAAGCCGTGTCAACAGCGTGTCATTGTCACGGTACCCCCGTCTCAACGGGGAGAAGGGTTTTATTCAAGCCTATTTGTCGTACCAAAGCCGGATGGCTCGGTCAGACCGATCCTGAACCTAAAATCCCTCAATCTGTATTTGAAAACTTTCAAGTTCATGATGGAATCTCTTCGAGCAGTGATATCCAGTCTGGAAGGGGGGGGATTTTATGGTGTCAGTCGACATAAAAGATGCCTACTTAAATGTTCCAATATATCCTCCACACCAAGCTTTCCTGATGTTTGCAGTTCAGGATTGTCATTACCAATTTCAGACGTTGCCGTTTGGTCTTTCCACGGCCCAGAGGGTCTTCACCAAAGTAATGACGGAAATGATGGTACTCCTACGCGAGCAGGGTGTCACAATTATCCCGTACTTGGACGATCTCCTGATAAAGGCAAGATCAAAGGAGCAGTTGCTAAGAAACGTGGCACTGTCCCTGACAGTTCTGCAACAACATGGTTGGATTCCAAATTTGCCAAAGTCACAGTTGATTCCGACAACTCGGCGGTCTTTCTTGGGCATGATCCTGGACACGGAACTGCAAAGAGTGTTTCTTCCAGCGGAAAAAGCTCTGGATGCATGGTCAAGGAGATTCTGAAACCGGCAAGAGTGTCGATTCATCAATGCACTCGAGTGCTAGGGAAGATGGTTGCGGATTACGAAGCCATTCCGTTTGGCAGGTTTCATGCCCGGGTGTTTCAGTGGGACCTGCTGGACAAATGGTCCGGATCTCACCTACACATGCACCGGAAAATAAGTCTATCTTCCAGGACCAAAATTTCTCTCCTGTGGTGGCTGCAAAGTTCTCACCTTCTGGAGGGACGCAGGTTCGGAATCCAGGATTGGGTCCTGCTGACTACGGATGCAAGTCTCCGAGGCTTGGGAGCAGTCATGCAAGGAAGAAGTTTCCAGGGAAAATGGTAAATCCAGGAAACTTGTCTCCACATAAACGATCTGGAGTTAAGAGCCATTTACAACGGCCTTCTGCAAGCGGAACACCTTCTTCGAGGTCTACCTGTCCTGATTCAGTCGGACAACGTAACAGCGGTAGCGTACGTAAACCGCCAGGGCAGAACAAAGAGCAGAGAGGCAATGGCGGAGGCCACAAGAGTTCTCCGCTGGGCGGAAAAGCACATGAGCGCTCTGTCAGCAGTCTTCCTTCCGGGCGTGGACAACTGGGAAGCAGACTTCCTCAGCAGACACGATCTCCATCCAGGAGAGTGGGCTCTTCATCAAGAGGTATTTGCAGAAGTGACAAGGCGTTGGGGAATTCCTCAAATAGACATGATGGAGTCTCGCCTCAACAAGAAGCTTCCGAGGTATTGTTCCAGGTCACGGGACCCCCAAACCAGTGCAGTGGACGCCCTGCTAACTCTGTGGGTGTTTCAGTCGGTATATGTGTTCCCTCCACTTCCTCTCATTCCAAAAGTATTGAGGATCATAAGACGAACAAGGGTTCCGGCAGTACTCGTCGTTCCAGATTGGCCACGGAGGGCCTGGTATCAGGATCTTCAGGACTTGCTCATAGAAGATCCTTGACCACTTCCTCTCAGAGAGGACCTGTTGCTACAGGGTCCATGCGTCTTTCCAGACTTACCGCGGCTGCGTTTGACAGCGGAGGTTGAATGCCAAATCCTAGCTCGAAAGGGTATTCCTGGGGAAGTCATCCCCATTCTCCTTAAGGCTAGAAAGGAGGTCACGGCGAAGTATTATCACTGTATTTGGAGAAAATATATGTGTCCTGGTGTGAAGGCAAGAAAGCTCCTGCAGAGGAGTTTCAGCTGGGTCGTTTCCTCCATTTTTTGCAGGCAGGCGTGGATGCAGGCCTGATATTGGGTTCCATCAAAGTGCCGATTTTGGCTCTCTTTTCTTTCAAAAAGAATTGTGCGTCCTTCCTGAAGTTCAGACTTTCGTGAAGGGAGTGCTGCATATCCATCCTCCGTTTGTGCCACCCGTGGCACCGTGGGATCTTGACGTGGTGTTACAATTTCTTATGTCTCACTGGTTTGAACCTTTGCGAAAGGTTGAGTTAAAATTTCTCACTTGGAAAGTGGTCATGCTTTTAGCCTTGGCGTCCGCCAGACGGGTGTCGGAATTGGCAGCTTTGTCTCACAAGAGCCCATATTTGATTTTCCATGTGGATAGAGCGGAACTGCGGACTCGTCAACAATTTCTGCCGAAGGTGGTTTCTTCGTTTCACATAAATCAACCTATTGTGGTGCCTGTGGCTACGGAGGCCGTAGCGGTGCCAAAACCTCTCGATGTTGTAAGAGCTTTGAAAATTTATGTCGCCAGAACGAGTCTTGTTAGGAAAACGGAGGCTCTGTTTGTCCTGTATGCTTCCAACAAGATTGGAAAACCTGCTTCCAAACAGACTATTACACGCTGGATTTGTAATACGATTCAGCATGCTCATTCTACGGCTGGATTGCCGTTGCCGAAGTCAATGAAGGCCCATTCTACCAGGAAGGTGGGCTCATCTTGGGCGGCTGTCCGAGGGGTCTCGGCACTTCAACTTTGCAGAGCAGCTACGTGTTCAAGTTCAAACACTTTTGCTAAGTTCTACAAGTTTGATACCCTGGCTGATGAGGACCTCATGTTTGCTCAGTCGGTGCTGCAGAGTCGTCCGCACTCTACCGCCCGGTCTGGAGCTTTGGTATAGACCCCATGGTCCTTTGGAGTCCCCGGCATCCTCTAGGACATAAGAGAAAATAAGATTTTAATACCTACCGGTAAATCCTTTTCTCTTAGTCCGTAGAGGATGCTGGACGCCCATCCCAGTGCGGACTGTTACTTGTAGTTGTATTGTTAGTTGTTGTGTTCGGTTACACGAAGGTTGTGTATCAGTTATGTTGAGCTTGTTGCTGTTTTCCATTCATACTGTTATCTGGTATTCCTGGTAATTCAGTTGTACGGTCTGTTGTGGTGTGAGCTGGCGTGTATCTCACCCTTAACAAAAATCCTTTTCCTCGAAATGTCCGTCTCCCTGGGCACAGTTCCTAGAACTGAGGTCTGGAGGAGGGGCATAGAGGGAGGAGCCAGTTCACACCAATTAAAAGTCTTATAGTGTGCCCATGTCTCCTGCGGATCCCGTCTATACCCCATGGTCCTTTTGGAGTCTCCAGCATCCTCTACGAACTAGGAGAAAAGGATTTACTGGTAGGTATTAAAATCCTATTATCACCCTAGATCAGTGATTTTCAACCTTATTCAATTCGCGGCACACCAAACATGATTTGAAAATTGCCAGGGCACACCATCAGTACAGCGCAAAAAAAAAATCCCCAAAAAAACACACACACACACACACACGGATATAAAACAAAGATAATTGCCCCATAGCAATGCCACCACACATTGCCCCATAGCAATGCCACCACACATTGCCCCATAGCAATGTCACCACACATTGCCCCATAGCAATGCCACCACACATTGCCCCATAGCAATGCCACCACACGTTGCCCCATAGCAATGCCACCACACATTGCCCCATAGCAATGCCACCACACATTGCCCCATAGGAATGCCACCACACATTGCCCCATAGGAATGCCACCACACATTGCCCCCATAGTAATGCCACCACACATTGCCCCCATAGTAATGCCACCACACATTGCCCCCATAGTAATGCCACCACACATTGCCCCCATAGTAATGCCACCACACATTGCCCCCATAGTAATGCCACCACACTTTGCCCCCATAGTAATGCCACACTAACCTGTGACTTAAATCTTTCACCGTCAGTGGTGGGAGCAGTGAGGAGTGCCGAGAATGGAGGCAGCAGCACAGATCAGCAGTGGGCGGGCACTCCAGGCGGGAACGCGATGTGGTGTTTGCGTGACCTGTGAGTCACGGCTCGTCAGCATAGGTCGCAGGCTGGGCTGCAGAAGTGCCCAGCGCTGGCCGATCATCTCTGGCGGCTGTGCGGCACACTTGAGAACCGCTGGCGGCACACTAGTGTGCCGCGGCACAGCGGTTGGGAATCACTGCCCTAGATGATGCTGGTGGAAGGGCTTCTTTCTTTCAGGTCCTCATTTCATAGCAGCTTATAAATTATTTGTTAGTTGGATGTAACAGGAGCACCACTTGTTTGATTAATGTGCAAGTAATGAAGTAACAATAATAAGAATTTACTCACCGGTAATTCTATTTCACGTAGTCCGTAGTGGATGCTGGGACTCCGTCAGGACCATGGGGAATAGCGGCTCCGCAGGAGACAGGGCACAAAAGTAAAGCTTTAGGATCAGGTGGTGTGTACTGGCTCCTCCCCCTATGACCCTCCTCCAAGCCTCAGTTAGGATACTGTGCCCGGACGAGCGTACACAATAAGGAAGGATTTTGAATCCCGGGTAAGACTCATACCAGCCACACCAATCACACTATATAACCTGTGATCTGAACCCAGTTAACAGTATGATAACAGAGGAGCCTCTTCAAAGACGGCTTCCAACAATAACAACCCGATTTTGTAACAATAACTATGTACAAGTATTGCAGACAATCCGCACTTGGGATGGGCGCCCAGCATCCACTACGGACTACGAGAAATAGAATTACCGGTGAGTAAATTCTTATTTTCTCTGACGTCCTAAGTGGATGCTGGGACTCCGTCAGGACCATGGGGATTATACCAAAGCTCCCAAACGGGCGGGAGAGTGCGGATGACTCTGCAGCACCGAATGAGATAACTCCAGGTCCTCTTTAGCCAGGGTATCAAATTTGTAGAATTTTACAAACGTGTTCTGCCCTGACCACGTAGCTGCTCGGCAAAGTTGTAACGCCGAGACCCCTCGGGCAGCCGCCCAAGATGAGCCCACCTTCCTGGTGGAGTGGGCATTTACAGATTTAGGCTGTGGCAGGCCTGCCACAGAATGTGCAAGTTGAATAGTGCTACAAATCCAACGAGCAATCGTCTGCTTAGAAGCAGGAGCACCCAGTTTGTTGTGTGCATACAGTATAAACAGCGAGTCAGATTTTCTGACTCCAGCCGTCCTAGAAATATATATTTTTAGAGCTCTGACAACGTCTAGCAATTTGGAGTCCTCCAATTCGCTAGTAGCCGCAGGCACCACAATAGGCTGGTTCAAATGAAATGCTGAAACCACCTTAGGGAGAAATTGAGGACGCGTCCGCAGTTCTGCCCTGTCCGAATGGAAGATCAGATATGGGCTTTTGTACGACAAAGCCGCCAATTCTGATACTCTCCTGGCTGAAGCCAGAGCCAGTAACATGGTTACTTTCCATGTAAGATATTTTAAATCCACCGATTTGAGCGGCTCAAACCAATGGGATTTGAGAAACTCCAAAACTACATTGAGATCCCACGGTGCCACTGGAGGCACCACCGGGGGCTGTATATGTAGTACTCCTTTGACAAAAGTCTGGACTTCAGGAACTGAAGCCAATTCTTTTTGGAAGAAAATCGACAAGGCCGAAATTTGAACCTTAATGGACCCCAATTTGAGGCCCATAGACAATCCTGTTTGCAGGAAATTTAGGAAATGACCCAGTTGAAATTCCTCCGTCGGGGCCTTTCTGGCCTCACACCACGCAACATATTTTCTCCAAATGCGGTGATAATGTTGTGCGGTCACTTCCTTTCTGGCTTTAATTAGAGTAGGAATGACTTCCTCTGGAATGCCTTTTTCCCTTAGGATCCGGCGTTCAACCGCCATGCCGTCAAACGCAACCGCGGTAAGTCTTGAAATAGACAGGGTCCCTGCTGAAGCAGATCCCTTCTTAGAGGTAGAGGCCACGGATCTTCCGTGAGCATCTCCTGAAGTTCCGGGTACCAAGTTCTTCTTGGCCAATCCGGAGCCACTAGTATTGTTCTTACTCGCCTTTGCCGTATAATTCTCAGTACCTTTGGTATGAGAGGCAGAGGCGGAAACACATACACTGATTGGTACACCCACGGTGTCACCAGAGCGTCCACAGCAATTGCCTGAGGGTCTCTTGACCTGGCGCAATATCTGTTCAGTTTTTTGTTGAGGCGGGACGCCATCATGTCCACCTTTGGTTTTTCCCAACGGTTCACAATCGTGTGGAAGACTTCTGGATGAAGTCCCCACTCTCCCGGGTGTAGATCGTGTCTGCTGAGGAAGTCTGCTTCCCAGTTGTCCACTCCCGGAATGAACACTGCTGACAGTGCTATTACATGATCTTCTGCCCAGCGAAGAATCCTTGCAGCTTCTGCCATTGCCCTCCTGCTTCTCGTGCCGCCCTGTCTGTTTACGTGGGCGACTGCCGTGATGTTGTCCGACTGGATCAACACCGGCTGACCCCGAAGCAGGGGTTTTGCCAGGCTTAGAGCATTGTAAATCGCTCTTAGCTCCAGTATATTTATGTGAAGAGACATCTCCAGGGTTGACCACACCCCTTGGAAGTTTCTTCCCTGTGTGACTGCTCCCCAGCCTCTCAGACTGGCATCCGTTGTCACCAGGACCCAATTCTGTATGCCGAATATGCGCCCCTCTAACAGATGAGCACTCTGCAACCACCAGAGAAGAGACACCCTTGTCCGTGGCGACAGGGTTATCCGCTGATGCATCTGCAGATGCGATCCGGACCATTTGTCCAGCAGATCCCACTGAAAAGTTTGTGTGTGGAATCTGCCGAATGGAATCGCTTCGTAAGAAGCCACCATCTTTCCCAGAACTCTTGTGCATTGATGCACAGACACTTTTCCTGGTTTTAGGAGGTTCCTGACAAGTTCGGATAACTCCTTGGCTTTCTCCTCCGGAAGAAACACCTTTTTCTGAACCGTGTCCAGAATCATTCCCAGGAACAGCAGACGTGTTGTCGGGGTCAATTGAGATTTTGGAAAATTCAGAATCCACCCGTGTTGTTGCAGCACTACTTGAGTTAGTGCTACTCCGTCCTCCAGCTGTTCTCTGGACCTTGCCCTTATCAGGAGATCGTCCAAGTAAGGGATAATTAATACGCCTCTTCTTTGCAGAAGAATCATCATTTCGGCCATTACCTTGGTAAAGACCCGAGGTGCCGTGGACAATCCAAACGGCAGCGTCTGAAACTGATAATGACAGTTTTGCACCACGAACCTGAGGTACCCTTGATGTGAAGGGCAAATTGGGACACGCAGGTAAGCATCTTTTATGTCCAGGGACACCATAAAGTCCCCTTCTTCCAGATTCGCTATCACTGCTCTGAGTGACTCCATCTTGAACTTGAATTTTTGTATGTACAGGTTCAAAGATTTCAGATTTAGAATAGGTCTTACCGAGCCGTCCGGCTTCGGTACCACAAATAGAGTGGAGTAATACCCCTTTCCCTGTTGTAGGAGGGGTACCTTGATTATCACCTGCTGAGAAAACAGCTTGTGAATGGCTTCCAATACCGTCGCCCTGTCTGAGGGAGACGTTGGCAAAGCAGACTTTAGGAACCGGCGAGGGGGAGACTTCTCGAATTCCAACCTGTAACCCTGAGATACTACCTGCAGGATCCAGGGGTCCACCTGTGAGCAAGCCCACTGCGCGCTGAAATTCTTGAGTCGACCCCCCACCGCTCCTGAGTCCGCTTGTAAAGCCCCAGCGTCATGCTGAGGGCTTTGCAGAACCCGGGAAGGGCTTCTGTTCCTGGGAAGGAGCTGCTTGCTGCCCTCTCTTACCCTTTCCTTTGCCTCGGGGCAGATATGACTGTCCTTTTGCCCGCTTGTTCTTATAGGACCGAAAGGACTGCGGCTGAAAAGACGGTGTCTTTTTCTGTTGGGAGGGGGTCTGAGGTAAAAAGGTGGATTTCCCGGCAGTTGCCGTGGCCACCAGATCCGATAGACCGACGCCAAATAATTCCTCCCCTTTATACGGCAATACTTCCATATGCCGTTTGGAATCCGCATCACCTGACCACTGTCGCGTCCATAAACTTCTTCTGGCAGATATGGACATCGCACTTACTCTCGATGCCAGAGTGCAAATATCCCTCTGAGCATCTCGCATATAAAGAAAAGCATCCTTTAATTGCTCTAAAGTCAATAAAATACTGTCCCTATCCAGGGTATCAATATTTTCAGTCAGGGAATCCGACCATACCACCCCAGCACTGCACATAACACCAGTATGTGTGTATATACTTTTTAGGGTAGTTTCCAGCCTCCTATCAGCTGGATCCTTGAGGGCGGCCGTATCAGGAGACGGTAACGCCACTTGTTTTGATAAGCGTGTGAGCGCCTTATCCACCCTAGGGGGTGTTTCCCAGCGCGCCCTAACCTCTGGCGGGAAAGGGTATAATGCCAATAACTTTTTTTGAAATTAGCACTTTTCTATCTGGGTTAACCCACGCTTCATCACATACATCATTCAATTCCTCTGATTCAGGAAAAACTACAGGTAGTTTTTTCACACCCCACATAATACCCCTTTTTGTGGTACTTGCAGTATCAGAGATATGCAAAGCCTCCTTCATTGCCGTGATCATATAACGTGTGGCCTACTGGAAAATACGTTTGTTTCTTCACCGTCGACACTAGATTCAGTGTCCGTGTCTGGGTCTGTGTCGACCGACTGAGGTAAAGGGCGTTTTACAGCCCCTGACGGTGTCTGAGACGCCTGGGCAGGTACTAACTGGTTTGCCGGCCGTCTCATGTCGTCAACTGATTTTTGTAATGTGCTGACATTATCACGTAATTCCATAAACAGAGCCATCCATTCCGGTGTCGACTCCCTGGGGGGTGACATCACCATTACCGGCAATTGCTCTGCCTCCACACCAACATCGTCCTCATACATGACGACACACACGTACCGACACACAGCAGACACACAGGGAATGCTCTATTGAAGACAGGACCCCACTAGCCCTTTGGGGAGACAGAGGGAGAGTTTGCCAGCACACACCCAAGCGCTATAATATATATGGGAACAACCCTACAGAAGTGTTGTATCCTTATAGCACATAGGTCTTCAACCTGTGGCCCTCCAGCTGCTGCGGAACTACACATCCCAGAATGCCCTGCCTCAGTTTTACCATGCCTTAATAGCAAAACTGTGGCAGGGCATGGTGGGATGTGTAGTTCCGCAGCAGCTGGAGGGCCACAGGTTGAAGACCCATGTTATAGCAGCTTAAATATAGTAATATCGCCAAAAAAGTGCCCCCCCTCTCTGTTTTACCCTGTTTCTGTAGTGCAGTGCAGGGGAGAGTCCTGGGAGCCTTCCTCACAGCGGAGCTGAGCAGGAAAATGGCGCTGTGTGCTGAGGAGAATAGGCCCCGCCCCCTATTTCGGCGGGCTCTTCTCCCGGAGTTTGTGAGATCTGGCAGGGGTTAAATACATCCATATAGCCTCAAGGGCTATATGTGATGTATTTTTAGCCATAAGAAAGGTATTATACATTGCTGCCCAGGGCGCCCCCCCCCAGCGCCCTGCACCCTCAGTGACCGCTGTGTGAAGTGTGCTGACAACAATGGCGCACAGCTGCAGTGCTGTGCGCTACCTCATGAAGACTGAAAAGTCTTCTGCCGCCGGTTTCTGGACCTCTTCAATGTTCGGCATCTGCAAGGGGGGTCGGCGGCGTGGCTCCGGGACCGGACTCCATGGCTGGGCCTGTGTTCGATCCCTCTGGAGCGAATAGTGTCCAGTAGCCTAAGAAGCCAATCCATCCTGCACGCAGGTGAGTTCACTTCTCTCCCCTAAGTCCCTCGATGCAGTGAGCCTGTTGCCAGCAGGACTCACTGAAAATAAAAAAACTAATAACTTTTTCTAAGCAGCTCTTTAGGAGAGCCACCTAGATTGCACCCTGCTCGGACGGGCACAAAAACCTAACTGAGGCTTGGAGGAGGGTCATAGGGGGAGGAGCCAGTACACACCACCTGATCCTAAAGCTTTACTTTTGTGCCCTGTCTCCTGCGGAGCCGCTATTCCCCATGGTCCTGACGGAGTCCCAGCATCCACTTAGGACGTCAGAGAAATTAGGGTTTAGCTCTGATGTCCCCTTCCTCAATGTCAGCTGAACCAACAGATCCCTCCTAGAGCTGGCTTTTCAAAATCCCAAGATGGTAGGAGCAAATGCTCCTACTTTTGAGCAATATGAATGGAAGGTAAACCGGGGTGGGCAGGGCCTTTTACCTGCTCTGTCCTCTGACATCACTAAAGAGACAGAAGGATGACGAGGAAGAGCCATACCTACAGGACGGTGTCAGCTATCTTCCTTCTCTACTCATCTGACCAACTAGTAACCCATACGTCAAGGCTGCTATGGAGCCTGAGAGAGCGCACACACCGCCCGGGACAGGAAGCCTAATTAGTCAGCGACCGAGTCCAACCACAATGCCCATCAAGACACGGTTTCCAGGGAGCTAGGGCTGGAATGTGAGAGACCAGTCGGCTAAATGAAACACCCCTCCCAGCTATGGCTGTATACAACTCCCTATAGGTAGCCTCTATATGTCCCTCTTATTCCCATTACTAAATGTAGGAGAGGGCAACACAGAATGATGACGACACCGATGGGAATAAAGAGGAAGATCTGCAGAGCAGTATACATAGAAAGATTAGATAATGACAGCACAGAGTATATAAGCACATAGACTGCAGGGAGCCAGTGTGCAATGACAGGGCTCTGGTTATATGTGTGTGGTATAATGGGATTTGTGATATTAAGTATAGGTGAATATTATACTTTAGTACTATAGTATATAGACATAGACAGTCACATCCAGGTAATATTACTCAAGTACTAAAAAATAAGAATTTACTTACCGATAATTCTATTTCTCGTAGTCCGTAGTGGATGCTGGGAACTCCGTAAGGACCATGGGGATTAGCGGCTCCGCAGGAGACTGGGCACAAAAGTAAAGCTTTAGGACTACCTGGTGTGCACTGGCTCCTCCCCCTATGACCCTCCTCCAAGCCTCAGTTAGGATACTGTGCCCGGACGAGCGTACACAATAAGGAAGGATTTATGAATCCCGGGTAAGACTCATACCAGCCACACCAATCACACCGTATAACTTGTGATCTGAACGCAGTTAACAGCATGATAACAGAGGAGCCTCTGGATAGATGGCTCACAACAACAATAACCCGATTAGTTAACAATAACTATGTACAAGTATTGCAGACAATCCGCACTTGGGATGGGCACCCAGCATCCACTACGGACTACGAGAAATAGAATTATCGGTAAGTAAATTTTTATTTTCTCTGACGTCCTAGTGAATGCTGGGAACTCCGTAAGGACCATGGGGATTATACCAAAGCTCCCAAACGGGCGGGAGAGGGCGGATGACTCTGCAGCACCGAATGAGAGAACTCAAGGTCCTCCTCAGCCAGGGTATCAAATTTGTAGAATTTTGCAAACGTGTTTGCCCCTGACCAAGTAGCTGCTCTGCAAAGTTGTAAAGCCGAGACCCCTCGGGCAGCCGCCCAAGATGAGCCCACCTGCCTTGTGGAGTGGGCATTTACAGATTTTGGCTGTGGCAGGCCTGCCACAGAATGTGCAAGCTGAATTGTACTACAAATCCAACGAGCAATAGTCTGCTTAGAAGCAGGAGCACCCAGCTTGTTGGGTGCATACAGGATAAACAGCGAATCAGATTTTCTGACTCCAGCCGTCCTGGAAACATATTTTCAGGGCCCTGACAACGTCCAGCAACTTGGAGTCCTCCAAGTCCCTTGTAGCCGCAGGTACCACAATAGGCTGGTTCAGGTGAAACGCTGAAACCACCTTAGGGAGAAATTGAGGACGAGTCCTCAATTCTGCCCTGTCCGTATGAAAAATCAGGTAAGGGCTTTTATAAGATAAAGCAGTCAATTCTGACACGCGCCTGGCCGAAGCCAGGGCCAACAGCATGACCACTTTCCATGCGAGATATTTCAAATCCACAGATTTAAGCGGTTCAACCAATGTGATTTTAGGAACCCCAAAACTACATTGAGATCCCAAGGTGCCACTGGAGGCACAAAAGGAGGCTGTATATGCAGCACCCCCTTGACAAACGTCTGAACTTCAGGAACTGAAGCCAGTTCTTTCTGGAAGACAATCGACAGGGCCGAAATCTGAACCTTACTGGATCCTAATTTTAGGCCCATAGACACTCCTGTTTGCAGGAAATGCAGGAATCGACCCAGTTGAAATTCCTCCGTTGGGGCCTTCCTGGCCTTGCACCACGCAACATATTTTCGCCAAATGCGGTGATAATGCTTTGCGGTCACGTCCTTCCTGGCTTTGATCAGGGTAGGAATGACTTCTTCCGGAATGCCTTTTTCCTTCAGGATCCGGCGTTCAACCGCCATGCCGTCAAACGCAGCCGCGGTAAGTCTTGGAACAGACAGGGTCCCTGCTGGAGCAGGTCCCTTCTTAGAGGTAGAGGCCACGGTTCCTCTGTGAGCATCTCTTGAAGTTCCGGGTACCAAGTCCTTCTTGGCCAATCCGGAGCCACGAGTATAGTTCTTACTCCTCTCCGTCTTATAATTCTCAGTACCTTGGGTATGAGAGGCAGAGGAGGGAACACATACACTGACTGGTACACCCACTGTGTTACCAGAGCGTCCACAGCTATTGCCTGAGGGTCCCTTGACCTGGCGCAATACCTGTCCAGTTTTTTGTTGAGGCGGGACGCCATCATGTCCACCTTTGGTTTTTCCCAACGGTTTACAATCATGTGGAAGACTTCTGGGTGAAGTCCCCACTCTCCCGGTTGGAGGTCGTCCATATGCCTTTTGGAATCCGCATCACCTGACCACTGCCGCGTCCATAACCCTCTTCTGGCAGAAATGGACAGCGCACTTACTCTTGATGCCAGTCGGCAAATATCCCTCTGTGCATCACGCATATATAAAAATGCATCTTTTAAATGCTCTATAGTCAGGAATATACTGTCCCTATCTAGGGTATCAATATTTTCAGTCAGGGAATCCGACCAAGCCACCCCAGCACTGCACATCAAGGCTGAGGCGATTGCTGGTCGCAGTATAACACCCGTGTGAGTGTATATACCTTTTAGGATATTCTCCTGCTTTCTGTCAGCGGCCGTATCAGGAGACGGTAGTGCCACCTGTTTAGACAAACGTGTGAGCGCTTTATCCACCTTAGGGGGTGTTTCCCAACGTGCCCTATCCTCTGGCGGGAAGGGGTATGATGCTAATAACCTTTTAGGAATTATCAGTTTTTTATCGGGGGAAACCCACGCTTCATCACACACTACATTTAATTCCTCAGATGCAGGAAAAACCACAGGCAGTTTTTTCTCACCAAACATAATACCCTTTTTAGTGGTACTTGTATTATCAGAAATATGTAAACATTTTCATAGCCTCAATCATGTAACGTGTGGCCCTACTGGAAGTCACATTCGTCTCTTCATCGTCGACACTGGAGTCAGTATCCGTGTCGGCGTCTGTATCTGCCATCTGAGGTAACGGGCGTTTTAGAGCCCCTGATGGCTTTTGAGACGCCTGGACAGGCACAAGCGGAGTAGCCGGCTGTCTCATGTCATCAACCGTCTTTTGTAAAGAGCTGACACTGTCACGTAATTCCTTCCATAAGCTCAGCCACTCAGGTGTCGACTCCCTAGGGGGTGACATCTCCATTACAGGCAATTGCTCCGCCTCCACACCATTTTCCTCCTCATACATGTCAACACAATCGTACCGACACACAGCACACACACAGGAAATGCTCTGATAGAGGACAGGACCCCACTAGCCCTTTGGGGAGACAGAGGGAGAGTATGCCAGCACACACCAGAGCGCTATATATATACAGGGATAACCTTATATAAGTGTTTTTCCCCTTATAGCTGCTGTTTTATTAATACTGCGCCTAATTAGTGCCCCCGCCCTCTCTTTTTTAACCCTTTCTGTAGTGTAGTAACTGCAGGGGAGAGCCAGGGAGCTTCCCTCCAACGGAGCTGTGAGGGAAAATGGCGCCAGTGTGCTGAGGAGATAGGCTCCGCCCCTTTTTCGCGGACTTTTCTCCCGCATTTTTATGGATTCTGGCAGGGGTTAAAATACATCCATATAGCCCTGGGGGTTATATGTGATGTATTTTCGCCAGCCAAGGTGTTTTTATTGCTGCTCAGGGCGCCCCCCCCAGCGCCCTGCACCCTCAGTGACCGGAGTGTGAAGTGTGCCTGAGGAGCAATGGCGCATACCTGCAGTGCTGTGCGCTACCTTGGTGAAGACTGATGTCTTCTGCCGCCGATTTTCCGGACCTCTTCTTGCTTCTGGCTCTGTAAGGGGGCCGGCGGCGCGGCTCTGGGACCGGACTCCGAGGCTGGGCCTGTGTTCGGTCCCTCTGGAGCTAATGGTGTCCAGTAGCCAAGAAGCCCAAGCTGGCTGCAAGCAGGCAGGTTCGCTTCTTCTCCCCTTAGTCCCTCGATGCAGTGAGCCTGTTGCCAGCAGGTCTCACTGAAAATAAAAAACCTAAAACTAAACTTTTACTAAGAAACTCAGAAGAGCCTCCTAAAATGCACCCTTATCGGCCGGGCACAAAAATGTAACTGAGGCTTGGAGGAGGGTCATAGGGGGAGGAGCCAGTGCACACCAGGTAGTCCTAAAGCTTTACTTTTGTGCCCAGTCTCCTGCGGAGCCGCTAATCCCCATGGTCCTTACGGAGTTCCCAGCATCCACTAGGACGTCAGAGAAAAAGGTAATGTCACAGAGTCTCATCCCACCGATCCGTTTTTGAATCACTAGGATGATGTACTAAAGCTTGGGATACACCAGAGAGTGTGGGGAGGAGACTGGTCAGATATCTGGGCTGATAACACACAGTGACATGATGTGAGGGGGAGAGCAGGAGTATAATAGGGGCTGATGGCTCCTGATGTATGAGATACACCAGAGAGTGTGGGGGGGAGACTGGTCAGATCTCTGGGCTGGTAACACACAGTGACATGATGTGAGGGGAGAGCAGGAGTATAATAGGGGCTGACGGCTCCTGATGTATGAGATACACCAGAGAGATACACCAGAGAGAGACTGGTCAGATCTCTGGGCTGGTAACACACAGTGACATGATGTGAGGGGAGAGCAGGAGTATAATAGGGGCTGATGGCACCTGATGTATGAGATACACCAGAGAGTGTGGGGAGGAGACTGGTCAGATCTCTGGGCTGGTAACACACAGTGACATGATGTGAGGGGAGAGCAGGAGTATAATAGGGGCTGATGGCACCTGATGTATGAGATACACCAGAGAGTGTGGGGAGGAGACTGGTCAGATCTCTGGGCTGGTAATACACAGTGACATGATGTGAAGGGGGGAGCAGGAGTATAATAGGGGCTGATGGCTCCTGATGTATGAGATACACCAGAGAGTGTGGGGAGGAGACTGGTCAGATCTCTGGGCTGGTAACACACAGTGACATGAAGTGAGGGGGAGAGCAGAGCAGGAGTATAATAGGGGCTGATGGCTCCTGATGTATGAGATACACCAGAGAGTGTGGGGAGGAGACTGGACAGATCTCTGGGCTGGTAACACACAGTGACATGATGTTAGGGGGAGAGCAGGAGTATAATACGGGCTGATGGATCCTGACTCCCCCACTGGGCAGATACACTTCCTTCACTAGTCTGTACTGAGAGAGGAGGGTGTAGGATAAGAGATTGCTGTAGTTACTTAGGAAGGAGAATGTGTCACTCCTCTCTGTAAATAATGTTTATTACCCACCTGTGCTGATATCTGTAGGGATTTCCTCCTCCTTACACTGCTGGTCACCCCTCACATACGTCTCTTCTTCTCTCTCTGTATCTTCTGCCTTCCTATCAGTCACATACGTCTCTTTTTCTCCCTCTGTATCTTCTGCCTTCATATCAGTCACATACGTCTCTTCTTCTCCCTCTATATCTTCCGACTTCATATCAGTCACATACGTCTCTTCTTCTCCCTCTATATCTTCTGCCTTCATATCAGTCACATACGTCTCTTCTTCTCCATCTATATCTTCTGCCTTCATATCAGTCACATACGTCTCTTCTTCTCCCTCTATATCTTCCGACTTCATATCAGTCACATACGTCTCTTCTTCTCCCTCTATATATTCTGCCTTGATAGCAGTTTGATCTTCACCCTAATAAACACATAGATTAAACGACAGATTAATAATTTCTGATTTATTGTGCCACTTAGTTCTCTGATATAGCTGAAACATACTAGAATTACACTAACCAGAAAAATGACCCCATATACAATTATCCCTGCCAGTGTATACTAGAATTCAATGAATTGAGATTAAACAGAAGAGTAACGAGGGACTTCCGGTGGGCGGAGCATCGTGATGGCCGCATTTTACAGAAGGCTCCGTCTATCTGCTGTAATCTAAAGTCATCGGCTGGTTTCCAGGGCTCGACCGATGCTTGTTTGGTGAGGTTTGAGGGCTGGAAGAACGGACCAGCCAAGGACTCTATAAATTTTAGTGGATGGAGCTCTATTTCCACCGAAGTCTGGCCTGATCGTGCTGCGGCCTACTGGCATGCGGAGCTAAGCCGCCATTGTCACGAGGCCGTTCCCCTTGCCTACTTTCCCCACTCGGACACTGATTGACCTGGCCAGGGCTGACTGCTTAATTAATCTGGCTTACCTGCCCGCTGTTTGGGAGAGAGATCGGAGCCGGGGACAGCCGCGGGTCCGCTGCCGTCGGATGCCCGGCGACTCGTGGATGCTCGAGACCCTGGGTGGCCTGTGACTGTGGGCACCGTCTCGGGACTGACGGCGAGGAGGGGAGCAACTGCATGGCCTGTGCGGGACGGCGCACTTGCGGAGCTGACGAGTGATGAGGATCGCTGGTGTCCTGGTCGGTCTGTAAGGGTGGGAGCGACGGAGAGAGGACCGGAGCGGTGCCTGCGTGGAGGAGCTGCCTTGGAGCCGCGGAAGTGAGGCCTCTACATCGCCCAGCGCTTCAGCTCCACCTGACATACGCCTGACGAAATATCTGTCCTCCCTGCTGGGATCACGGAGGTTGGTGCTGCTGACCGCTCGCGTTCGGGTGTGACTGGGTTCGAACAGCTGAAGGTCACATTCTATACATAACCCTACTGCCCTACATAGCATTTCTGAGGCTGGTCGGGTGGGGTATCCCTGGTGCGGTGTCCGCTTCACCCGTCCCTGCAATTGCCTACCCGAGACGCTGACCCTGCTCCATCGTACGCAGTGGTGGAGTGGTCAGAGACGACGGTGACAGCTACCGGAGAACGGGACTGGGGAAGCTTTGGCCGGACACTGGAAACCTGCCTGGTGATGAATATCTGTCCAGGTAGTGCTGGTGTCTGTAATGTGAAGACTCATTAACGAAGGGACAAACTTTGATTTACTAAATCCCTCCAACCTTCCTAGTGTAACTTCCTATCTATATAGAGTATTATCTCTATCTCTTTCTATATCTTTCCTTTCTAGTTTAACTTCCACCTTTGTGCATTACCTTCTCTCCTCATATATATAAAGTCAGCTGGACAGTCTGCTTCTTCAGATACTAAGATACTCGACTGCCATCTAGTGACAGCTGAGGTATATTACAGGAGAATTTTACTGTGGCTCATATATGCTCAGGGACGGTTTAACAAATATAGTAATAATCGGTGCACAAATGAGATCACTACTCTAAATTAATTCTGACATACTGCTATAATTGATACACCGCGACACTTGATCTATTATACTTCTTAAGTCACGCTACTGCAATTCCCTTTTTCATAACGGTATAGCACATACTATAGAATAGCAGGGTGTTGTCTTGTGGTGCGAGGCTGTAGCATCACGATCTCTACAAACAGGTATTTGTTACTTGCAGCACTTCACATTTAATTCTAATATTTTTATTTTATTTTTATTTTATTTTTTTATTTTTTTTATTTATTTTTTTTCTTTCTCTCCTTTATATATATAACCGCCTTTGCCCCCCCCATTCTAACATCCTACAATTTTTGAGGTACCCAATACCCGAAAGGACGTAATAATGTGATTCAGAGGTGTAACGGGTCACTAGCCTACTTATTGTAATATGTGATCATTTTACACCGCGACACTTGATCTATTGTACTTCTTAAGTCACGCTGCTGCAATTCCCTTTTTCATAACTGTATAGCACATACTATAGAATAGCAGGGTGTTGTCTTGTGGAGCGAGGCTGTAGCATCACGACCACTACAAACAGGTGTTTGTTACTTGCAGCACTTCTCATTTAATTCTAATATTTTTATTTTTTATTTTATTTTTTTCTCTCCTTTATATATATAACCGCCTTTGCCCCCCTCCCCCCTTCTAACATTCTAGAATTTTTGAGGTACCCAATACCCGATTAGACGTAATAATGTGATTCAGAGGTGTAACGGGTCACTAACCTACTTATTGTAATATGTGATTATTTTACACCGCGACACTTGATCTATTGTACTTCTTAAGTCACGCTACTGCAATTCCCTTTTTCATAACTGTATAGTACATACTATAGAATAGCAGGGGGTTGTCTTGTGGTGCGAGGCTGTAGCATCACGATCTCTACAAACAGGTATTTGCTACTTGCAGTACTTCTCATTTAATTCTAATATTTTTATTTTTTATTTTATTTTTTTTCTCTCTCTTTTATAAATATAACCGCCTTTGCCCCCCCCCCCCCCTTCTAACATCCTAGAATTTTTGAGGTACCCAATACCCGATTAGACGTAATAATGTGATTCAGAGGTGTAACGGGTCACTAGCCTACTTATTGTAATATGTGATTATTTTCTGCTTGTTTCGGGGGCACATTCAATTTTTGGTCTCAGTCTTCTGTTCATAGTATGGATAGATTTTTAGACAGGTCTCAAATGTCAACCATGAAAAACAGAAATAAGGGCAAGAACACTCAATCCTTGAGCTCCGCGGCGCGTGGCTCGGTCAGCTCTTCCCCATCCATCACGCCTCCAGAAAGCCCCCCTATGGAAAGCACCGGGGCTACCCCTAGTTTGCTGAATCCTGCACAAACATCTCAAATTGAACAAAAACTAGACGCCATTCAGGCTTCTATCAACACCATCCTAACACATCTAGAAACAAACACTAAACGCTTAGTTGAGGTGGAACAACGCACCAGTGATAATGAGGATGCCATTTCTGAACTCAAACAATTTGCTGAGACACAGGCCCAACTTAACATCAAGCTAGAATCTAAGCTAGAAGATTTAGAGAATAGAACCAGACGGAGTAACCTGAGGTTTATAGGTATCCCAGAATCTGTAAAGGGTACAGATCTGATGGATCTGCTTAGCACTGACATCATATCCATACTGAATGTTCCCACCTCATCAGGCACAGTTATGATTGAAAGAGCGCATCGTATAGGGCCTGAAAGAGATAACCAAGATGCAAGGCCAAGGCCGGTCATAGCTAAATTTTTGAATTATAGGGACAAGGAGAATGTTCTAATGGCCTACCGCAAAAAACGCACTCTTCTAGTGCGTGGTGCTCAAATCTTGATCTTTCAAGATTTTTCTAACGCGGTCACTCAGAAACGTAGAGAATTTACACCTATATGTAAACAGCTTTTTGAAAACAACATCAAATTCGCGCTTTTGTATCCTGCCAAACTCAGAGTAACCACTAATGGCAGCACACAGATGTTTGATGACCCTACTCAGGCCAGGAGCTGCCTTAAACTGACCCCACATACTTCAGCTAGCCACCCGCCCCCAAATGGGTGATAACTCAGACCATTACAGATTACTAAGGTTAATGATTCCGTATTGTTGAATTGGGATCGGTGTGATTAGAAATGCCTCACCTTGTGATGGTGGGTATTACACCTGATCCAAATGTACTGTTGTTACTATTAATGTTATTTTTGTGGTTCTTTGTTCTTCCTTCTTCTTTCCCTCTTGCCTCACCCCCTCTTTCTAAGCCGCACGCGTCCGGGTCTAGGTTTCGAACTGCTGGGAGCCCTTACATGTGCTCTGCGAGCTGGGACAGAGCAGATGTACTATACTTTCAAGTCAATTTATACACTAAAACCACTAAACGTGGCATAGGATGACACAATCACAGACATCCGGTATGCAGATCCCACAAGTTACCTCTAATTCATTTAGGCTTTTGTCATGGAATGTGGCAGGCTTGAATTCGGCCATCAAAAGACGTAGAGTGTTAACACACTTAAAACGCGCCCATCCAGACATAATGTTCCTACAAGAAACTCACTGGTTGAAAAATTCAAACCCTACCTTAAAGAGTCCCTGGTTAGGAGATTGCATTTCGGCTTCTTACAGTAAGAAAAAAAGAGGAGTTGCTATTTTATTTGCCAAGAATCTCAACTTTGAAGTGACTAAAACTATTGCTGAGTCAGAAGGCAGATATCTCATGCTAAATGTACTACTACACGGTGAACAATTTACACTACTTAACATCTATGCACCAAACTCACCTAATTTTACATTCTTTCAAACAATATCTAATTTATTAATGCACCATGCCACACCTAATTTAATTATTGGAGGTGACATGAATTCACTCCATGATGCTGCCCTAGACCATTCTAAATCTCTAGTGCATTTGTCTCCTCACAACAAAGAAGGCATTTCTCTTTTATGTTCTCAACATTCTTTGTTGGATGTATGGAGACTCCAAAATGGCTCTAGCAGAGAGTATACATATCACTCACGAGTTCACGACACCTTTACGAGATTGGACTATATTCTACTAGATGAATCCTTGTACACACGGATTACCCGCACTTTTATAGATAATATTATAATTTCAGACCATGCCCCGATTCTATGTGATATAGAGAGGAGAAATCCACACCATACATCTAAACTATGGCGCTTCCCAATGTACTTGTCGCAAAATGAAGACTTCCAAAAATATCTCAGAAATAATTGGCAGGCTTATGTTGATGACAACATACAACACTGGGACAACATAGTCTTATTTTGGGAAGCCTCGAAAGCAGTAATGCGAGGGCATATTATATCATATGTTGCTAAACGTAACAAAGACAAAAAAGAACAATTACACTCTCTTACTGAAAGACTACGACACTCACATCAACAATACTTGCTCACTGAGACAGAGGAAAACAAATCCACATATTTACAAGAGAAGGGCATACTAGAAGCCTTTCTGTTGCAAGAAGCAAAACTTAAAACTGAATATAGGAAAAATCAATATCATCGCTGGGGTGGCAAAGCTGGTCGACTTCTGGCATTTATGGCAAAACAGCAAAAGAAAAAATGTTACATAACTAAATTACTAGACCAGAGTTCTGGAATACCTGTTACTTCTCACCCAGACATACTAAACTTACTAGAGTCATACTATTCTGACATATATAAAACTAGTGAGCCCAATCAAAAGAACATAGATGACTTTTTAGAAAAAGTTGGGTTACCTAAATTAACGACAGAACAAAGGGAAGGCCTTAATGACTCAATCACAGATCGGGAAATTCTTGCCGCCATCGATTCCCTAAAATTAAACAAAGCACCAGGTCCGGACGGTTTAAACGCAAATTATTATAAACTGTTAAAAACCGAAATAGTCCCAACACTGTCTACTTTATTCCACCAAATCTTTAATAATAAGGTTTCCTACCCGTCATTCAATGAGGCCATAACAATACTGATACCTAAGCCAGGAAAAGATGTTTCTCTTATAGATTCGTACAGACCTATTGCATTATTAAATCAAGACTACAAGCTCTTGACTAGAATATTGTCTACCAGGCTACAAAATTTAATGCCAACTCTCCTAACCCCACATCAATTAGGCTTCACATCAGGTCGTCATTCGGTCTTGGGGATTCGCTCAGCCATAGCGGTATTAGCATCCTCACCAGCAAACATGGTTTCTTCAACTATAATATTGAGTTTAGACACCGAAAAGGCCTTTGATAAAGTTTTATGGGAATATTTATTCAAAGTATTGGAATGTAGAGGCTTTGGAAATCTCTTTGTGGAGATGATTAAGTATCTTTACTTAGAACCCAGCACTAGATTGTTGATCAATGGCCTCCTCGGCAAACCATTACAAATGCAGCGGGGGACACGTCAGGGTTGCCCACTGTCACCCTTACTGTTCAACCTGGCGTTGGATCCTTTGTTACGTCACTTACAACAGTGGTCAACCTTTAGGGGGGCAAAAATTGGAGATCAGGAATTAAAATTACAGGCCTTTGCCGATGATTTAATACTTTTTGTCTCTAACCCTGAAGTGAGTTTGGAACCTTTGTTTAATAAACTCAATTATTTTGGCTCACTTTCGGGATTTCGGATTAATTTATCTAAGTCAAAGGCAATGGCTCTAGGCAATCACCCTTATACACCACCTAATTCTCTTGGAGGATTGCAGTGGACCTCTTCTCAAATACAATACCTGGGGATATATCTAACCAAAAACATTCACAACTTATACTATGCAAACATAACCCCACTTATTATACAAATTGAAGCAGAACTAGAAGGGTGGCAACACCTTCAGCTTTCATACTTAGGAAGAGCCAATTTAATCAAACTCATCACTTTCCCCAAATTATTATACCCACTGCAAGTTCTCCCACTCATACTCACTTTATCTGATGAAAAAAAAATTGTGGAATTGTTCAGAAAATTTATCTGGTCCAAGAAAAGACCAAGGATCAGCCTAAAAATATTACAAAAGACTAGAGAAGAGGGTGGTATAAACTTCCCCAATATTAAATTGTATAATCAGGCGGCTACATGTCGATATATTAAAGACTGGCTCCATGGGAGAGATCAATATGCAAATTGTACACTTGAAAAACAGTTTCTTTCCAACCTAGACTTGACCTGCTTTTTACACCTACCCAAACATGAGATTCCTACCCACATACTAGACAATCCCTTACTCATGTCGACATGGTCAACATGGCACACAATACGTAATAAAGCTAAACTTCACACTCTATATTCTTTACATCTTCCCTTTTTAGGTAACGCAAGCTTCCAGCATGGTTTGGCAACGCAACCATTTAGATCATGGCAGGAACAGGGAATACGCTCAGTCAGACACCTTACAAATTTGGACACAAAAAAACCTCTTACTTATGCACAAGCAAAATCTCGTTATGACTTTCTACCAGTGTGCAATTTGGCCTTTCTCCAGGCACAACATTACACTAATAAAGTGCTTACATTTCTGAATGCGGAAGACTGGGGTAATTCGCTTGATGATGCCTTCCTAAATGTGAGCTATTCCACAAAGGCCATAGCTTACTTTTACAAAATATTAAGGCTGCCTTATCACACTGGTGAATTTCAAACGGGCATTACAAAATGGCTAGCACATTTCCCCAACTTGAAGGAAGAGGACATTTTGAAAACTTTATTATACTCTATTAAAACCATTTCAGCAACATCCTACAAGGACATGTTTTTTAAAATATTCTATAGAGGATACCTATCTCCCCATCGTTGCAATTTAATTGGCATGAGTACTACATCTGTTTGCCATAAATGTGCATGTCCTCAAGCAACCTTATACCATTGTCTGTGGGAATGTCCCATGATTCAGCGTTTCTGGATGACGATAAGACAATTTGCAGTTGAACACCTGGTGAACTTTCTATCATTGACCCCAGATTGGGCAATTCTTGGATTTCTGCCTAACACTCCAAAATTTTCAGTGGGTTGCAAGAAATTATTGCTGTTTGTCTCTTCGGTAGCCAGAAAATGCATATTACAGCAATGGATCTCTCCCACACCCCCGTCCCTTGCCATGTTTAAAGAAAAATTATTTCAAATGTTTAAACTTGAGTGGACTGAAACCACATTACATAAAGACTCCCAACTGGGAAACTTCTTTGCAGTATGGGAAAGTTACATAGACACTTTACCCATTGAAACTAGACAGCAAATACATAAATACTTTCGCATGACTGTCTGGTATGAAACTAGATTACTCATGCATGACCCACCGGTCACTTTGAATTGAGGGACCACGGAAGATTTGGACGCGTGTGGCTTTATCCCCCCCCCCCTTCCCCCTACTCTTCTTCTCTCTCTTTGCCCTCTCTCCCTTCTTTCCCTGTTTTTTTTTTTTCCTTTCCAATTCAATTTAACTAGACCTTAAGTTGCAATTATCTATTGTATACCATTAATTCGCAACAAAACCCAGCAGAAGAATGTACAAGTTAAACATGTCTTGGGGTTTGTTTTTGTTTGTATTTTTATTTTGGACTTTGATGTCAATAATATATCTTTACATCATAAAAATCACTTTGTATATACATATTGTCATATCAATGGTGGAAAATGTATGAAAAAGGTGTACAATGGATGATAATATTACCTATTGTTGTCACGAACTGTACAATTTACAATAAAAACATTTTTGAAAAAAAAAAAAAAAAAACAGAAGAGTAACAGTGTATATAGGCACACAGCTGCTCCACGGATGATAAAGAGCTTTGTTATATTGACATGTGCTGAGACCCTACATCCCACCTACCTGATGCTCCTGTGGGATCCTGTGATTCTCCTCTGTACAATCCTGGGAATACAGAGGACGGGGACATCTCTCTGGGGTATCTCTGTTACTGGGCCCATCTGTAGGAGACACACAGTGACTGAGTACAGTGTATATATGTTATTATCAGATGATGTGTGTATATAGGGGCCCCCATACCTGCTCTCCCCTGTACAATACATGACAGTCTCCTCTTACCCAGTGATGTGAGGGGCCGGTGATTCTCCATCATCACGTCCTTGTACAGATCCCTGTGTTCCTCTATATACTCCCCCTCCTGCATGGAGAAATAGACAGTGATATCCTGACACCTTATAGGAACCTGACACACACAATGATACTGTCATCACCCAGACACGTCCCCTGGTGTTACTGTATAATGCCCCATTCCCAGCAGTCACCTCTCCAGTCATCACCCAGACACGTCCCCTGGTGTTACTGTATAATGCCCCATCCCAGCAGTCACCTCTCCAGTCATCACCCAGACACATCCCCTGGTGTTACTGTATAATGTCCCATTCCCAACAGTCACCTCACCAGTCATCACCCGGACACATCCCCTGGTGTTATTGTATAATGTCCTATTCCCAGCAGTCACCTCTCCAGTCATCACCCAGACACATCCCCTGGTGTTACTGTATAATGTCCCATTCCCAACAGTCACCTCACCAGTCATCACCCGGACACATCCCCTGGTGTTATTGTATAATGTCCTATTCCCAGCAGTCACCTCTCCAGTCATCACCCAGACACATCCCCTGGTGTTACTGTATAATGCCCCATTCCCAGCAGTCACCTCTCCAGTCATCCCCCAGACACATCCCCTGGTGTTACTGTATAATGTCCCATTCCCAGCAGTCACCTCTCCAGTCATCACCCAGACACATCCCCTGGTGTTACTGTATAATGCCCCATTCCCAGCAGTCACCTCTCCAGTCATCCCCCAGACACATCCCCTGGTGTTACTGTATAATGTCCCATTCCCAGCAGTCACCTCTCCAGTCATCACCCAGACACGTCCACTGGTGTTACTGTATAATGTCCCATTCCCAGCAGTCACCTCTTCAGTCATCTCCCAGACACGTCCACTGGTGTTACTGTATAATGTCCCATTCCCAGCAGTCACCTCTCCAGTCATCTCCCAGACACATCCCCTGGTGTTACTGTATAATTCCCCATTCTCAGCAGTCACCTCTCCAGTCATCACCCAGACACATCCCCTTATGTTACTGTATAATGCCCCATTCCCAGCAGTCACCACCCAGACACGTCCCCTGGTGTTACTGTATAATGCCCCATTCCCAGCAGTCACCTCTCCAGTCATCACCCAGACACGTCCCCTGGTGTTACTGTATAATGCCCCATTCCCAGCAGTCACCTCTCCAGCCATCACCCAGACACGTCCCCTGGTGTTACTGTATAATGTCCCATTCCCAGCAGTCACCTCTCCAGTCATCTCCCAGACACGTCCACTGGTGTTACTGTATAATGTCCCATTCCCAGCAGTCACCTCTCCAGTCATCACCCAGACACGTCCCCTGTTGTTACTGTATAAATGCCCCATTCCCGGCAGTCACCTCTCTAGTCATCACCCAGTCACATCCCCTGGTGTTACCGTGTAATGCCCCATTCCCAGCAGTCACCTCTCCAGTCATCACCCGGACGCATCCCATGGTGTTACTGTATAATGTCCCATTCCCAGCAGTCACCTCTCCAGTCATCACCCGGACACATCCCCTGGTGTTACTGTATAATGCCCCATTCCCAGCAGTCACCTCTCCAGTCATCACCCGGACGCATCCCATGGTGTTACTGTAAAATGCCCCATTCCCGGCAGTCACCTCCCCAGTCATCGCCCAGACACATCCCCTGGTGTTACTGTATAATGTCCCATTCCCAGCAGTCACCTCTCCAGTCATCCCGTAGACACGTCCCCTGGTGTTACTGTATAATGTCCCATTCCCAGCAGTCACCTCTCCAGTCATCACCCAGACACGTCCCCTGGTGTTACTGTATAATGCCCCATCCCCAGCAGTCGCCTCTCCAGTCATATCCCCGGGTGATGACTGGAGAGGTAGACTGCTGGGTATAATGCCCCATTCCCAGCAGTCATCTCTACAGTCATCACCCGGACACATCCCCTTGTGTTACTGTATAATGCCCCATTCCCAGCAGTCACCTCTCCAGTCATCACCCAGACACATCCCCTGGTGTTACTGTATAATGCCCCATTCCCAGCAGTCACCTCTCCAGTCATCACCCAGACACGTCCCCTGGTGTTACTGTATAATGCCCAATTCCCAGCAGTCACCTCTCCAGTCATCACCCAGACACATCCCCTGGTGTTACTGTATAATGCCCCATTCCCAGCAGTCACCTCTCCAGTCAAAAGCTGAATGATCTTGTTGGCGAGTTCCATGATCTTCTTGTCACTGTGCATCTCATCTATCAGTGAATGAGGTGGAGCCACAGTGATGGGACTCTGGGCCCTGCTCAGTCCACTTGACACATGGGGATGGCTGCTGGGTGTCTTACACTTACTGGATGTCTTCCTCACTACTGTGTAATCCTGTGTATTGTGAGAGGCAACAAATATTACTGCAGTCACTCCCAGATCCCCTCACCTCTTCTGTCATGTCCCTGTATTATTACTATAGATATGAGTAATTTCAGTCTGACACTCCCAGATCCTCTCACCTCCCCAGTGATGTCCCTGTATTATTACTATAGATATAAGTGATGTTACTGTGACGCTCCCAGACCCCCTTACCGCCCCAGTCGTGTCTCTTTATTATTACTATAGATATAAGTGATGTCACTGTAACACTCCCAGATCCCCTCACCGCCCCAGTCATGCCCCTGTATTATTAGTATAGATATAAGTGATGTCACTATGACACTCCCAGATCCACTCACCTCCCCAGTTATGTCCCTGTATTATTACTATAGATATATGTGACATCACTGTGACAGTCCCAGATCCCCTCACCTCCCCAGTCAGCAGGTAGATGATCTCCAGGGTGATATTTATTATCGTCTCAGTCTTGTGACTTCTGTCCGTGTCCATCCTCAGGGAATCGGTGAGAATACAGAACGTGTGACGTGTAATAAAGACTCTGGTTCCTCACAGCTGGAGTGACTAGCAATAAATATAATACATATATAAAAACATCACAGAGAACACATAGAACACAGATAAGTGACCAGTAAGTCTCCTTCTTTCCCCCAGCCATAGAGCCCTGATCAGCTTCTGTCAGAGGTTCCTGTGAGCCAGCCGCATAATGCTCCTCAGAGGCCGTCACACTGTGCTGTACCGCATAATGTTACACCAGTGTCCCTCTACTGCCCGGGGTCTTATTCCTCCTAAACACATATCTGGAGCAATGTTACAAACACATTAATTAATTAGTGACTATTCACAGGGCATACAAATAACGGGGGTGAGGGGAGAGTACATAGGAGAGCAGAAGGGATGTAGATTCGGGGAGGGGGAAGTAAAGTAAGAAATCAGGGTGTACAACAGAGGGTGTTACAGAGGTGGCAATATGACGGGGGGGGGGGGGGGGGGGGAGTATAGGGAACAGGAGAGGGTAATAATACAGGGACGGGGCAGCAGACAGGAGGAAATAAGGGACGAGCAATACAGAGTTCCATCAGTCTCCGGTAATATGTGACTCTGCGCAGATGATGAAATGAGAAATTGCCGCCCTCAGATGTAGGTGTCACGTGACCAGCCTGCCGGCCGTGTGTGTGCAGCGTAGGGTGGGGGGTGGGAGAGACATTACCTGGGGGACAATCACTGACACTGAGGATCTGGGGACTGTCACAGCCGCTGGCTGTCTCTGAGAGTCTCTATGGCTCAGTATAACAGGTTGCCCTGACAGCCTCATCTCAGGGAGCGCAGCCCTGTGTCACATGACCGCGCTGTGTCCTCCTCACACGTCCTGCCCCCCCCCCCCCCCCCCCCCGCTGTATACATACATGTTATACCTCTTAGGTGTTATTCCTCTTCCTGCCCACTCATTACTGTTATTATTACTCTGCTGCTATAGTAACAGGACACCACAGGCCGCTCCCCCTGTATAGTAACAGGACACCACAGGCTGCTCCTCCTGTTTAGTAACAGGACACCACAGGCTGCTCCTCCTGTATAGTAACAGGACACCACAGGCTGCTCCTCCTGTATAGTAACAGGACACCACAGGCTGCTCCTCCTGTATAATAGAAAACCAGACACCACAGACTACTCCTCCTGCATAGTAACAGGACACCACAGGCTGCTCCCCCTGTATAGTAAGACGCCATTACCTGATCACGACGCACACTGAGAGGTTGCAGCAAGGTAGATGCTACTCCCCCTGGTGACGGGTCTCCTCCCCTAGATACGTCAGAAGGTCCCTTCTCCCACTCCGATATAGAATCAACCAGCAAACGGTTGAGTATATTATGCAACCGATTATATCCACTTCCTGTGTGTGGAACGCAAAGGCCAGAAGTAAAGTGGAACGCACAGACCAGATATAAGGTGAAACTCACAGGTCGGAAGTAGGGTGTAGTTGACAGAGGCTGCTCCCGGTGACTGACCGCTCCCCTCCTACACCCCGGCCACAGCCCCGCCCTCTGAGGAATATTACAATACATGTCTTCAATGCAGGAGGCCGGCGGCCATTTTCTTGTAGACCAGTCCGGCAGCTGCAGTAGCAATAGGATCCCTTTCAGTGTAGTGACGTCGGGAGCGGCGGCCATTTTCACCTGGTCTGAACTCCGCCTTCCTTCTATCATTCCCACAAGGCAGCAGGAGCAGAGAGCAGCCATTGCTGTGTCTGGCAGCAGGTAATGATATTATTATTATTATTCTATAGGCTGAGCAGCTCTGGTGTCAGGTTGCTGTACTACAGGGGGAGCAGCCTCTGGTGCCTTGTTATAGTGCAGCTGGAGCAGCCTCTGGTGCTGCATTATCCCTGTACAGGTGGATTACTGTAATACAGGTGGCGCAGATCCCGCCGTTACCGTAATACAGGTGGCACAGACCCCGCCGTTACCATAATACAGGTGGAGCAGACCACGCCTTTACTGTAATACAGGTGGCACAGACCCCGCCGTTACCGTAATACGGATGGAGCAGGCCCTCCCGTTACCGAAATACAGGTGGAGCAGACCCTCCCGTTGCCAAAATACAAGGGTAGCAGACCAACCCGTTACCGTAATACAGGCGGCGCAGACCAAGCGTTACCGTAATTCAGGTGCAGCAGACCCACCCGTTACCGTAATACAGGCGGCACAGACCCCGCCATTACAGTAATACAGGTGTAGCAGATCCTCCCGTTACCGTTATACAGGTGGCGCAGACCAAGCGTTACCGTAATTCAGGTGGAGCAGACCCCACCGTTACCGTAATACAGGTGGCGCAGACTCCGCGGTTACAGTAATACAGGTGGCGCTGACTCCGCCATTACAGTAATACAGGTGGCGCACACTCCGCCGTTACAGTAACACAGGTGACGCAGACCCCGCTGTTACCGTAATACAGGTGGCACAGACCCCGCCGTTTGCAGTAATACAGGTGGCACAGACCCCGCCGTTTGCAGTAATACAGGTGGCGCAGACCACGCCGTTACTGTAATACAGGTGGCACAGACCCCGCCGCTACCGTAATACAGTTGGTGCAGACCCCGTCGTTACCGTAATACAGGCGGCGCAGACCCCGCCAGTGATCGCGCTGAGGCCCCCAAAAAGTGGGTCCCAGGGACCCCTCACTTTTAAAAATTGGGGTCCAACCTTTCCTTTTCTGGGTCCTATTGGGTTAAAGGCTCTTATTGATCTTAATCTTATTTGGACACCACAAAAAAGAGTTGCAAGGGTAGGGGGGGTTGGGGTGACAATGCTGCTGGGTTGTGTAGCATGCAGGTCACCCTACACCAGAGCTGTAACTAGACATTTTGGTGCCCTTTGGCAGAAAGTGAATTGATGCCCCACCTCCATGATCCCAGAATGCAGGCAGTGCGCGCCGCAAAAATTTACGGGCGTGGCTTCATGGGGAGGGGGCGTGACCACATAATAGTGCCAATTCACATTACGCCACACAGTAGTGCACGTTATACATATTGCTCCAGATAGAGCACATCATACACAGTGCGCCAGGTAGAGCACGTTACACACATTGCGCCAGGTAGAGCACGTTACACACATTGCGCCAGGTAGAGCACGTTACACACATTGCACCAGGTAGAGCACGTTATACACACTGCGCCAGATAGAGCACGTTACACACATTGCGCCAGGTAGAGCACGTTACACACATTGCGCCAGGTAGAGCACGTTACACACATTGCGCCAGGTAGAGCACGATACACACACTGCGCCAGATAGAGCACGTTACACACAGTGCGCCAGGTAGAGCATGTTACACACAGTGCGCCAGGTAGAGCACGTTACACACATTGCGCCAGGTAGAGCACGTTACACACACTGCGCCAGGTAGAGCACGTTACACACATTGCGCCAGATAGAGCACGTTACACACAGTGCGCCAGGTAGAGCACGTTACACACAGTGCGCCAGGTAGAGCACGTTACACACAGTGCGCCAGGTAGAGCACGTTACACACAGTGCGCCAGGTAGAGCACGTTACACACAGTGCGCCAGATAGAGCATGTTACACACAGTGCGCCAGGTAGAGCATGTTACACACATTGCGCCAGGTAGAGCACGTTATACACAATGCGCCAGATAGAGCACGTTACACACAGTGCGCCAGATAGAGCACGTTACACACAGTGCGCCAGGTAGAGCACGTTACACACAGTGCGCCAGATAGAGCATGTTACACACAGTGCGCCAGGTAGAGCATGTTACACACATTGCGCCAGGTAGAGCACGTTACACACACTGCGCCAGATAGAGCACGTTACACACAGTGCGCCAGGTAGAGCACGTTACACACAGTGCGCCAGGTTGAGCACGTTACACACATTGCGCCAGGTAGAGCACGTTACACACATTGCGCCAGATAGAGCACGTTACACACAGTGCGCCAGGTAGAGCACGTTACACACAGTGCGCCAGGTAGAGCACGTTACACACAGTGCGCCAGATAGAGCATGTTACACACAGTGCGCCAAGTAGAGCATGTTACACACACTGCGCCAGATAAAGCACGTTACACACATTGCACCAGGTAGAGCATGTTACACACATTGCGCCAGGTAGAGCACGTTACACACATTGCACCAGATAGAGCACGTTACACACATTGCGCCAGGTAGAGCACGTTACACACATTGCGCCAGATAGAGCACGTTACACACAGTGCGCCAGGTAGAGCACGTTACACACATTGCGCCAGGTAGAGCATGTTACACACAGTGCGCCAGGTAGAGCACGTTACACACATTGCACCAGGTAGAGCATGTTACACACAGTGCGCCAGGTAGAGCACGTTACACACATTGCGCCAGGTAGAGCATGTTACACACAGTGCGCCAGGTAGAGCACGTTACACACATTGCGCCAGGTAGAGCACGTTACACACAGTGCGCCAGGTAGAGCACGTTACACACAGTGCGCCAGGTAGAGCATGTTACACACAGTGCGCCAGGTAGAGCACGTTACACACAGTGCGCCAGGTAGAGCACGTTACACACAGTGCGCCAGGTAGAGCACGTTACACACAGTGCGCCAGGTAGAGCACGTTACACACAGTGCGCCAGGTAGAGCACGTTATACACACTGCGCCAGGTAGAGCACGTTACACACATTGCGACAGGTAGAGCACGTTACACACACTGCGCCAGGTAGAGCACGTTACACACACTGCGCCAGGTAGAGCACGTTACACACAATGCGCCAGGTAGAGCACGTTACACACAGTGCGCCAGGTAGAGCACGTTACACACATTGCGCTAGGTAGAGCACGTTACACACACTGCGCCAGATAGAGCACGTTACACACATTGCGCCAGGTAGAGCACGTTACACACATTGCGCCAGATAGAGCACGTTACACACATTGCGCCAGATAGAGCACGTTACACACAGTGCGCCAGATAGAGCACGTTACACACAGTGCGCCAGGTAGAGCACGTTACACACAGTGCGCCAGGTAGAGCACGTTACACACACTGCGCCAGATAGAGCACGTTACACACAGTGCGCCAGGTAGAGCACGTTACACACACTGCGCCAGGTAGAGCACGTTACACACACTGCGCCAGATAGAGCACGTTACACACAGTGCGCCAGGTAGAGCATGTTACACACACTGCGCCAGGTAGAGCACGTTACACACATTGCGCCAGATAGAGCACGTTACACACAGTGCGCCAGGTAGAGCACGTTACACACAGTGCGCCAGGTAGAGCACGTTACACACAGTGCGCCAGGTAGAGCACGTTACACACAGTGCGCCAGGTAGAGCATGTTACACACATTGCGCCAGGTAGAGCACGTTACACACACTGCGCCAGATAGAGCACGTTACACACATTGCGCCAGGTAGAGCATGTTACACACATTGCGCCAGGTAGAGCACGTTACACACAGTGCGCCAGATAGAGCACGTTACACACAGTGCGCCAGGTAGAGCACCTTACACACAGTGCGTCAGGGGGAGCACGTTACACACACTGCGCCAGATAAAGCACGTTACACACATTGCGCCAGGTAGAGCATGTTACACACACTGCGCCAGGTAGAGCACGTTACACACATTGCGCCAGATAGAGCACGTTACACACAGTGCGCCAGGTAGAGCACGTTACACACAGTGCGCCAGGTAGAGCACGTTACACACAGTGCGCCAGGTAGAGCACGTTACACACAGTGCGCCAGGTAGAGCATGTTACACACATTGCGCCAGGTAGAGCACGTTACACACACTGCGCCAGATAGAGCACGTTACACACATTGCGCCAGGTAGAGCATGTTACACACATTGCGCCAGGTAGAGCACGTTACACACAGTGCGCCAGATAGAGCACGTTACACACAGTGCGCCAGGTAGAGCACCTTACACACAGTGCGTCAGGGGGAGCACGTTACACACACTGCGCCAGATAAAGCACGTTACACACATTGCGCCAGGTAGAGCATGTTACACACATTGCGCCAGGTAGAGCACGTTACACACATTGCGCCAGATAGAGCACGTTACACACATTGCGCCAGGTAGAGCACGTTACACACATTGCGCCAGATAGAGCACGTTACACACAGTGCGCCAGGTAGAGCACGTTACACACATTGCGCCAGGTAGAGCATGTTACACACAGTGCGCCAGGTAGAGCACGTTACACACAGTGCGCCAGGTAGAGCATGTTACACACAGTGCGCCAGGTAGAGCACGTTACACACAGTGCGCCAGGTAGAGCATGTTACACACAGTGCGCCAGGTAGAGCACGTTACACACAGTGCGCCAGGTAGAGCACGTTACACACAGTGCGCCAGGTAGAGCACGTTACACACATTGCGCCAGGTAGAGCACGTTACACACAGTGCGCCAGATAGAGCACGTTACACACAGTGCGCCAGGTAGAGCACGTTACACACATTGCGCCAGGTAGAGCACGTTACACACAGTGCGCCAGGTAGAGCACGTTACACACAGTGCGCCAGATAGAGCACGTTACACACAGTGCGCCAGGTAGAGCACGTTACACACAGTGCGCCAGGTAGAGCACGTTACACACAGTGCGCCAGGTAGAGCACGTTACACACATTGCGCCAGGTAGAGCACGTTACACACACTGCGCCAGATAGAGCACGTTACACACAGTGCGCCAGGTAGAGCACGTTACACACAGTGCGCCAGGTAGAGCACGTTACACACAGTGCGCCAGGTAGAGCATGTTACACACAGTGCGCCAGGTAGAGCACGTTACACACATTGCGCCAGGTAGAGCACGTTACACACAGTGCGCCAGGTAGAGCACGTTACACACAGTGCGATAGGTAGAGCACGTTACACACAGTGCGCCAGATAGAGCACGTTACACACATTGCACCAGGTAGAGCACGTTACACACATTGCGCCAGGTAGAGCACGTTATACACATTGCACCAGGTAGAGCACGTTACACACATTGCACCAGATAGAGCACGTTACACACAGTGCGCCAGGTAGAGCACGTTACACACAGTGCGCCAGGTAGAGGATCACTTACACATTGCAGCCACCACCTCAGACCCCCACTACTTGATGTGCAGGCTAGAGATGGTGTAATATGGCTAGGGAGAGAGAGAGAGGGGACAGGATCCAACCTGCTGTTGCTAGTGGCTGCTATTACAGGTCTCCCTGCAGCTCAGCCTCTTGGGCTCCATGAGCTGAACGTTCAGAGCAGCCCTCACCCCTGGCTTGTGCCTAGCCCTGTCCTATGCTGGGAGCTGGCTGCACACAGTGCGCCAGGTAGAGCACGTTACACACATTGCGCCAGGTAGAGCACGTTACACACAGTGCGCCAGGTAGAGCACGTTACACACATTGCGCCAGGTAGAGCACGTTACACACAGTGCGCCAGGTAGAGCACGTTACACACAGTGCGCCAGGTAGAGCACGTTATACACATTGCACCAGGTAGAGCACGTTATACACATTGCACCAGGTAGAGCACGTTACACACATTGCGCCAGGTAGAGCACGTTACACACATTGCGCCAGATAGAGGATCACTTACACATTGCAGCCACCACCTCAGACCCCACTACTTGATGTGCAGGCTAGAGATGGTGTAATATGTCTAGGGACAGAGAGAGAGAGGGGACAGGATACAACCTGCTGTTGCTAGTGGCTGCTATTACATGTCTCCCTGCAGCTCAGCCTCTTGGGCTCCATGAGCTGAACGTTCAGAGCAGCCCTCACCCCTGGCTTGTGCCTAGCCCTGTCCTATGCTGGGAGCTGGCTGCACACAGTAATAACTGTATGGACACTGCAGCCCTCCCCCACCACCTCCGAGCTCCGTTCACAGCACAGCCTAATAAATCAAGCAGAGGCTGCCGCTGATCTCCATAAATCCCGGGTGGTAAGGGAATGTGTACAGCGAGAGCTTCGTGATGGATTACATGGAGAGGATCAAGGACGGACTTTGCTAGGGGATGCGAACACTAGCAATGACGTGCGGTAGTGCACTGTAGCCGCCCTTTCCCTCCTTCACTGCCAGATCCTCCTGTGCGGTGTGCTCCTGGACATACTCCCCAACCCCATCCCCGCTGCTGCTGCGCTTACTGAAGCATGCAGGACATCAGAGGTGCGTGGCCCCCCTCCCCCATGTGATTCGTATCTAAAACACTGCATCAGCCGATCAGAACTGCAGCAGCGCCAACACTGAACAGGCAGGTAGCTGCTGGGTTATGAATAAACAGACGGTCACTCACTGTCGCGGCCAGAGCGCCCGGGAAGCAGGGAAGAGTCGAATACACTTTTTCTGAAGGGGTGTGTCCTGGGGACGCGCTCCACTCAGATTGGCTAGAGGTGTAATGATTCATGTCTCCCTTGACCAAGAGGCTCCTTCTCCACATATTTAGTTCTCTCTGCAGCCGACAAGGTAGAAATCAATCATTACACCTCCAGCCAATCCCAGTGGAGCGCGTCCCTGGGGACCCACCCATTCAGAAAAAGTGAGTCCCTGGGTCTTATTATTGGGTAAAATACGCGCTATGCCGCGTTTTTGCGATCACTGCCCCGCCATTATCGTAATACAGGCGGCGCAGACCCCGCTATTACCATAATACAGGTGGCGCAGACCCCGCCGTCACCATAATACAGGGGATGCAGACTCCGCCGTTACCATAATACAGGTGGAGCAGACCCTCCTGTTACCATAATACAGGTAGCGCAGACCCCGCCGTTACCTTAATACAGGTGGCGCAGACCCCGCTGGTACTATAATACAGGTGGAACAGACTCTGCCGTTACAGTAATACAGGTGGTGCAGACCACGCCGTTACTGTAATACAGGTTGAGCAGACTCCACCGTTACAGTAATACAGGTGGTGCAGACCCCGCCGTTACCGTAATACAGGTGGAGCAGACCCCGCCGTTACCGTAATACAGGTGGAGCAGACCCTCCCGTTACCGTAATACAGGTGGCACAGACCAAGCCGCTGCCAAAAAACAGGTGGAACAGACCCTCCCGTTACCATAATACAGGTGGAGTAGACCAACCCGTTACCGTAATACAGGCGGCGCACACCCCGCCGTTATTGTAATACAGGCGGCGCAGACCCCGCTTTTACCGTAATACAGGTGGCGCAGAACAAGCCGTTACCGTAATACAGGTGGAGCAGACCCTCCCATTACCATAATACAGGTGGAGCAGACCCACCCGTTACCGTGATACAGGTGGCGCAGACCCCGCTGTTACCTTAATACAGGTGGCGCAGACCCCGCCGATACAGTAATAAAGGTGGTGCAGACCCCGCCGTTACTGTAATACAGGTGGAGCAGACTCCGCCGTTACAGTAATACAGGTGGCGCAGAACCCACCGTTACCGTAATACAGGTGTAGCAGACACTCCCGTTACCATAATACAGGTGGAGCAGACCCTCCCGTTACCGTAATACAGGTGGCGCAGACCCAGCCGTTACTGTAATACAAGTGGCGCAGACCCCGCCATTACCGTAATACATGTAGCGCAGACCCCGCCATTACCGTAATACAGGTGGAACAGACTCCGCCGTTACCGTAACACAGGTGGTGCAGAACCCACCGTTACCGTAATACAGGTGGTGCAGAACGCACCGTTACCGTAATACAGGTGGAGCAGACCCCGCCATTACCGTAATACAGGTGTGTATGGGTTACTGTCACCTATTATAATAAGTTACTGCAGAACTGTGCGTCCCAGGTACAGTTTTTCAGTCTATGGACTCTGCAGAAAATGCCTACCGGAGGCTTTATGACCGGGGAATTCCCAGTAGCTACAGGGCATCTACTGCGCTCAGGACCTGGGTAACTAACTTGGCTTTCCCAAAGTCTCTTCGGGAGCCTGAGGACAAAGGTCAGACATCACGATCGCCACACAGGAGGCTGTAATTTTAGGTATAACTGACCAAGTATGGATTATAGCCCTCCTCACCACAGTTTAGGGGTGGCCGTCGGCCATCGATGATTCATAATCATCGATATTTTATGGCCGAAGTTGAATTGTTTTGCCATCATTGGGGGAAAACTAGATGGTTTCCCTCCTTTGATGGAATGGCATAAGTAATTTTTTTTTTCTCCATGCAGGAGGGGGAGTATATAGAGGAACACAGGGGTCTGTACAAGGACGTGATGATGGAGAATCACCGGCCCCTCACATCACTGGGTAAGAGGAGACTGTCATGTATTGGGCCCCCTATACGGGCCGGACTGGCCATCTGACGGTTCAGACAAACACCAGATGGACGGGTCCAGTCAGGCAGCAGAAATCCGTGATCTGCTGTAGTGAGGAAATGTTTCCCAGCAGTCGTCCGACCAAGGCCCCACCCACTGAAGCAGTTCCAAACACAGGGCAAAGGCTACTCTGTCACATGCACACACTATGCCCGCTGTACTTCCCCCTGCACCCAGTTCGGTCTCCGACAGGCTAGATAGTTTCCATTAACACGTCCCCCCTCCACTCTGACCAGCCTTTCCCCCTCCTTTGTAGCACCTCCCGCACTTTGGTGTGGGTTTACCTGGTCTACCGGTTTGTGCACACCAGTGAAGGACATTGCACTTCCGGTTGCGGTCCGGCGTGACACCACCGCTTATGGTGTGGGCAGCATCCATGATCCCAGGCATCAGTGAAGTAAGCCCCCTCCTGCTGCGGTTATCTAGTGGTTTATTTGGGTTTGATTACCATTGTTTCTCTTACGTCCTAGAGGATGCTGGGGTCCATATTAGTACCACGGTGTATAGACGGGTCCACCAGGAGCCATTGGCACTTTAAGAGTTTAACAGTGTGGGCTGGCTCCTCCCTCTATGCCCCTCCTACCAGACTCAGTTTAGAAAATGTGCCTCGAGGAGCCGGTCACAGCTAGGGGAGCTCTACAGAACTTTTCTAGAAAAGTTTAATTTTAGAGTTTTTTATTTTACAGGGAAGCTGCTGGCAACAGCCTCCCTGCATCGAGGGACTGAGGGGGAGCCGTGTCTGCCCTGCGGGGTCTGAGCTACTGTCTCCGCTGACTGGACACTGAGCTCCAGAGGGGTCTGATCGTTCTCCGCCACAGGGGACCACTCGCCCCAGCAGCCTGCCGCCACCCGCTTGCAGAGCTGAAGTTGTGGCGAGTGAGTCACTGACCCCCTAGCAAGCGGCTACACCCTATACTGACCACACAGCCTGTCAGGGTCCCTGGATGTCAGCCAGCACCAAAATTCTTCAGGCTAGTATAATCTTCAGAGCGGGAAGACAGCGCCATTGCGGGGGCGGAGCTTCTCCTCAGAGCGGACCCATCAGCGTTCAGTGCCATTTTCCTGCCTGCAGATCACTGCCAGTGGATGAACAGGTCCCTCCAGAGCACCCCCAGCTATCTGTACGGTACCGGGGGTTGTGGAAGAGGGAGGAGGCTGTGTAAATAGACTGTGTCACCTATTAAGGGACACAGTCAGCGCTGGTTGGGGGTCTTCCTATACCTGTAGTAGCGCTGTGTGTGGGTTGGCTCCAATCTCTGTCTCTCTGCCATTCTTGGGGGGGAAACTGTGTCTGCCCTGTACCCTGTGTGTATGTGGGGTGTGTGGGATGTACAAGCAAACATGTCTAGAGACTCTGTCTCATGTGCTGCAGAGGATTTATCTTCTCAGGAAGATCCCATCCCATGTAATCAGGATTGCACTGTTATAGCGCAGATCCCAACTAGAGAACCGGAGTAGATAACCTCTCTTAGGGGGGCTATTTCTCAGATTTCTGAAAAGGTTACAAGGACTGAGTATGCAACTCAGGTACTGCAGACCTCTATGGCAGTATGGTCCGGTTCTGTTCACTCGGGCCCCCGTGCGGTACATTCTCACAAACGTGCTCTTGCCCAAATTATGCAGGATGACACGGATATCGATCCTGACACAGCAGACGGTGATGGGGATGTGTTGAGGGGGGCGGCATCGCTTGCTAAGGGGATGCAGTTGATGATTGAGGCCATGCGGGATGTGTTACATATTTCTGACACACCTGAGCAGGTTGAGGAGGCTTTTTTCACAGATAGTAAGAAAGCCCCTCTCACCTTCCCAGCATCTAAGGAATTAAATGCTATATTTTAAAAAGCCTGGGTAAAACCCGGAGAAAAAAATTGCAGATCCCTAAACGGGTTCTGGTTGCTTTTCCCTTCCCGGAAGATTATAGAAAAAAATGGAAGTCTCCACCTACAGTTGACGCCTCTGTCTCCAGGCTGTCAAAACAGGTGGTTTTACCAGTCCCGGGATCTACTGCGTTGAAAGACCCGGCAGATTGCAAAGTGTATGCTATGCTCAATTCCATATACACGGCTTCAGGGGCTATACTGCGGACTACTATTGCCTGTGCATGGATTTCAAAAGCTATAGCAAAGTGGTCAATCACTCTGCAGGAGGACTTGACTACGATGCATAAAGGTGACGTTTATTTTTCCGTAACATACAGGATTCTGCAGGGTTCCTGGTAGAATCCATGAAGGATCTGGGTTCCATGGGTGCAGGGATCTCCTCCATGTCAGTCTCGGCTCACAGGAGTCTCTGGCTGCGCCAATGGTCTGCGGACGCGGAATCCAGGAAAAGTGTGGAGAGCCTACCCTATACAGGTCATCTCTGTTTGGGGAGGCGCTGGATGTGTGGATTGCCATGGCTACAGCGGGTAAGCCTCCTTTTCTCCCCTCAGCTGCATCGGCTATGAAGAAGCCTTTTACTCCCAACACGTCACAGTCCCTTCGACCCGCTAAGACTAGAAAGAACAAACCCGCTCACACCCTTCTTTATAGGTGGCCGTGCCAAATCCAAAAAGCCTGCTCCTGCAGGTTCCCAGGACCAGAAACCTGCTTCTGGTACCTCAAAGTCCTCAGCATGACGGTGGGCCACAAAGCCTGGAGGAAGGTCAGGTGGGAGCAAGACTCCGGCATTTCAGCCACGTCTGGGTGTTGTCTAGCCTGGACCCCTGGATACAGGATATTGTGTCCCGGGGGTACAGGCTGGAGTTCCAAACTCTCCCGCCTCACCGTTTCTTCAAATCAGGCTTGCCAGCTTTGCCGGTAGACAGAGCGATTCTTCTTGACGCTATCCGAAAATTGGTAGTGTCCGAGGTCATTGTTCCAGTTCCGTCTCATCAGTTGAACAAAGGTATTCTCTTAGAGCAGTTATCTCAGGACTGACAGAGGGGGAGTTCCTGGTGTCCCTGGACATCAAGGATGCGTACCTCCACATTCCCATTTGGTTGCCGCATCAGGCTTATCTCAGTTTTGCACTGTTAGACGATCACTATCAGTTTCAGGCACTGCCGTTCGGTCTCTCCACGGCACCGAGGGTCTTCACCAAGATGATGGCAGAGATGATGCTTCTCCGCACGCAGGGGGTGAACATAATTCCGTATCTGGACGATCTTCTGATCAAGGCATCATCCAGAGAGAAATTGTTAAGATCCATTGCTTTCACGACGCATCTGCTCAAGGAGCACGGTTGGATCCTGAACCTTCCAAAGTCCCATCTGGAGCCAACAAGGAGGCTGTCTTTCCTGGGGATGATCATCAACACGGAGGTGCAGAGGGTGTTTCTACCGGTGGAGAAAGCATTGGTGATTCAAACAATGGTCCGGGATGTCTTGAAGCCTGCCCGGGTATCGGTTCATCAGTACATCCGCCTGCTGGGAAAGATGGTTGCCTCCTATGAGGCTCTGCAGTATGGAAGGTTTCATGCAAGATCCTTTCAGCTGGATCTCTTGGACCAGTGGTCGGGATCTCACCTACATATGCACCAGAGGATACGTCTGTCACCCAAAGCCAGGATTTCGCTCCTCTGGTGGCTACAGCTACCACACCTTCTGGAGGGCCGAAGGTTTGGAGTTCAGGACTGGATCCTTCTAACCATGGATGCAAGTCTAAGAGGTTGGAGAGCAGTCGCTCAGGGGGAAACCTTCCAAGGAAGGTGGTCAAGTCAAGAATCCATTCTCCCGATAAACATCCTGGAGCTAAGAGCCATATACAATGGCCTTCTTCAAGCAGCACACCTTCTGCAGGATCGGGCTGTTCAGGTGCAGTCAGACAACGTGACCACAGTGGCCTACCTAAACCGACAAGGCGGAAGGAAGAGCAGTGCTGCAGTGTCAGAGGTGACAAGAATCCTCCTCTGGGCAGAAAGGCACGCAGTGGCGATGTCAGCAATCTTCATTCCGGCAGTACACAACTGGGAAGCGGACTTCCTCAGCAGACACGATCTCCATCCAGGAGAGTGGGGCCTTCACCCGGAGGTGTTCGAGGAGGTAACCAGTTGGTGGGGGTTCCTCACAAAGACATGATGGCCTACCGTCTCAACAAGAAGCTGCGGAGGTACTGTTCCAGGTCGAGAGACCCACAGGCAGTGGTGGTGGATGCACTAGTAGCACCGTGGGTGTTCACGTCAGTGTATGTGTTCCCTCCACTTCCTCTAATTCCAAAAGTTCTACAACTTATAAAAAGAACAGAGGTTCTGGCAATCCTCATTGCTGCGGACTAGCCAAGGAGGGCTTGGTATGCTGATCTGCGGGATTTACTGCTGGAAGATCCAAGGCCCCTACCTCTTCGCTTATCAAGACTTACCACGGCTACGTTTGACGGCATGGCGGTTGAGCGCCAGATCTTAGCTCGGAAGGGTATTCCGAGCAAGGTTATTCCTACCCTGATACAGGCTTGGAAGAGGGTAACGTCTAAACATTACCATCGAATTTGGAAAAAATATGTCTTGGTGTGAATCCAAGAAATTTCCTGCAGTGGAGTTTCAACGTTTTCTCCTTTTCCTGCAAGCAGGTGTGGATATGGGACTGAGATTGGGCTCCATCAAGGTCCAGATCTCAGCTTTATCCGTTTTCTTCCTGAAACAATTGGCTGTCCTCCCTGAGGTTCAGACCTTTTTGAAAGGGGTTCTGCACATCCAGCCTCTCTTTATAGTGCCAACGGAACCCTGGGATCTTGATGTGGTATTACAGTTACTGCAATCGGATAAGTTTGAGCCTCTACAGAAGGCTGGAATCAAACTTCTCACGTGGAAGGCGGTCACTTTATTGGCCTTAGCTTCTGCTCGACGCGTGTCGGAATTGGGGCCTTTGTCCTGTAAAAGTCCCTATCTGATCTTGCATGATGATAGGGCGGAACTCGACTCGTCTGCAGTTCCTTCCTAAGGTTGTGTCACCTTTTCATATCAACCAACCTATTGTGGTGCCAGTGGCTACTGAATCCTCAGTTGCTTCAAAGGCCTTGGATGTTGTGAGGGCTTTGAAGATTTATGTGAAGAGGACGACTCGTCATAGGAAATCTAACTCTTTGTTTGTCCTCTATGATCCCAAGAAAATTGGGTGTCCTGCTTCCAAGCAGTCGATTTTATGCTGGATCAGGTTCACCATCCAGCATGCATATTCTATGGCAGGATTGCCGTGTCCACGATCTGTTAAGGCCCACTCTACTCGTAAGGTGGGCTCTTCCTGGGCGGCTGCCCGAGGTGTTTCGGCTTTACAGCTTTGCCGAGCAGCTACTTGGTCTGGGTCGAACACGTTTGCCAAGTTTTACACGTTCGATACTTTGGCCTCTAATGACCTCAAGTTTGGTCAAGCAGTTTTGCAGGAGCCTCCGTGCTCTCCGTCCCATTCTGGGAGCTTTGGTACATCCCCATGGTACTAATATGGACCCCAGCATCCTCTAGGACGTAAGAGAAAATAGGATTTTAATTACCTACCGGTAAATCCTTTTCTCGTAGTCCGTAGAGGATGCTGGGCGCCCGCCCAGTGCTTCGTTTTCCTGCAGTGGTTATTTAGTTCAGTACTGCCTGGTTCCTAGGTAAGTTCTGCGTTCTTTACTGTTTCAGTACTCTTTCAGCTGTTGCTGAGTTTTCCAGCATGTTGGCTGGATTTGCCTTGTTGTGTGAGCTGGTATGAATCTCGCCACTATCAGTTTCTAGGCTGGTAGGAGGGGCATAGAGGGAGGAGCCAGCCCACACTGTTAAACTCTTAAAGTGCCAATGGTTGCTGGTGGACCCGTCTATACCCCATGGTACTAATATGGACCCCAGCATCCTCGACAGACTCCGAGAAAAGGATTTACCGGTAGGTAATTAAAATCCTATTTTTTGACTGCTTTTCAGGAATGTCCAGTTACGCTACCAGTAATTGGGTTGTTTACTCTATTAAGGACCCCATCTCCACACATTATAAGTATTACTATTATTGAGTGCCATGGGATACAGGCCCTCATTCCGAGTTGATCGGTCGCAAGGTGAATTTAGCAGAGTTACACACGCTAAGCCTACGCCTACTGGGAGTGTATCTTAGCATCCTAAAATTGCGTCCGATGTATTCGCAATATTGCGATCACAAACTACTTAGCAGTTTTAGAGTAGCTCCACACTTACTCTGCCTGTGCGATCAGTTCAGTGCTTGTCGTTCCTGGTTTGACGTCACAAACACACCCAGCGTTCGCTCAGACACTCCCCCGTTTCTCCGGCCACTCCTGCGTTTTTTCCGGAAACGGTAGCGTTTTCATCCACACGCCCCTAAAACGCCGTGTTTCCGCCCAGTAACACCCATTTCCTGTCAATCACACTACGATCGCCGGAGCGAAGAAAAAGCCGTGAGTAAAAATCCTATCTTCATAGCAAAGTTACTTGGCGCAGTCGCAGTGCGAATATTGCGCATGCGCACTAAGCGAAATTTCACTGCGATGCGATGAAAAATAACGAGCGAACAACTCGGAATGAGGGCCACAGTTTGCACCTTTATTATGGGTCTGCATTGCAGAGTATGTGTTTGTTTTTTTGGGTCTATGTTAACTATTAGTATTATTGGTATGTTGCTTATGTGTTTGTTTATGCCAATGTTGGTGATGATGTCACTTCTGTTTGGCTCCTGAAGTGACCTATGTTTGCCACATGTTTGGGTCTATAAAGAGGGGCCTGGGAGGCCATGTTGTTTCCTTTGCCAGAGCATTTGTTACTGCGTGACATAATGTGTTATAAAGAGCGTTACTAATGTGGGCATTATATATAAGGGGCACTACTGTGGATATTGTGTAGAAGTGGTACTTTTAGCAGCCGGGCAAACGCTAAGCCGCCGCCCTCTGGGAGTGTATCTTAGCTTAGCAGAAGTGCGAACGAAAGGATCACAGCACTGCTACAAAAAAACATTGTGCAGTTTCAGAGTAGCTCGATACCTACTCCTAGCTTACGATCACTTCAGACTATTTAGTTCCTGTTTTGATGTCACAAACACGCCCTGCGTTCACCCAGCCACGCCTTCGTTTTTCCAGCCACTCCTGCGTTTTTTCACAACACTCCTCGAAAACGGTCAGTTACCACCCAGAAACACCCACTTCTTGTCACTCTGCGGCCAGCAGTGCGACTGAAAAGCGTTGCTAGAGCTTGTGTAAAACTGCATAGGCTTTTGTGAAAGTACGTTGCGCGTGCGCACCCTACGCATGCGCAGAAGTGCCGTTTTTTAGCCTGATTGCTGCACTGCGAGCAACGGCAGCTAGTGATCAACTCGGAATGAGGGCCATAAGTGTCTCTACTGTGGGCATTGTATATGAGGGGTGCTACTGTGGGCATTGTATAGAAGAGGTACTACTGTGGGCACTGTGTATAAAGGGCACTACTGTGGGCATCGTGTAGAAGAGGTACTACTGTGGGCATTGTGTATAAGGGGCACTACTTTGGGAATTGTATAGAAGGGGCAGTACTGTGGGCACTGTATAAAGGGTCGCTACTGCGGGCAATGTGTATAAGGGGCACTACTGTGGGAATTGTGTATAAAGGGTACTATTGTGAGCACTGAGTATGAGGGGCACTACTGTGGGCATTGTGTAGAAGGAGCACTAGTGCGGGCATTGTGTAGAAAGGGCACTGCTGCGGGCATTGTGTAGAAGGGGCTCTACTGCGGGCATTGTGTTTATGGTGTACTGCTGTGGGCATTGTGTATAAGGGGCACTACTTTGGGAATTGTATAGAAGGGGCAGTACTGTGGGCATTGTGTAGAAGGGGCAGTACTGTGGGCATTGTGTAGTAGGGGCACTAATTTGGGAATTGTGTAGAAGGGGGCACTACTGTGGGCATTGTGTAAAAGGGGCACTACTGTGGGCATTGTGTAGAAGGGGAACTACTGTGGACATTGTGTAGAAGGGGTACTACTGTCGTTATTGTGTATAAGGGTCACTACTGTGGTCATTGTGTATAAGGGGCACTACTGTGGTCATTGTGTATAAGGGGCACTACTGTGTGCACTGTATATATAGTGGCACTACTGTGGGCACTGACTATAAGGGGCGCTACTGTAGGCAATGTGTATAAAAGGCACTACTGTGGGAATTGTGTATAAAGGGTACTATTGTGAGCACTGAGTATATGGGGCACTACTGCGGGCATTGTGTAGAAGGTGCACTACTGCGGGCATTGTGTAGAAAGGGCACTGCTGCGGGCATTGTGTAGAAGGGGCTCTACTGCGGGCATTGTGTTTATGGTGTACTGCTGTGGGCATTGTGTATGAGGGACACTACTGTGGGCATTGTGTATGAGGGACAGTACTGTGGGCATTGTGTAGATGGTGTACTGCTATGTGCATTGTGTATGAGAGACACTACTGTGGGCATTGTGTAGAAGGGGCACTACTGTGGGCATTGTGTAGAAGGGGCACTACTGTGAGCAATAAATATGGGGCACTACTGTGGGCATTGAGTGTAAGGGGCACTACTATGGGCAATGTGTATAAGAGGCATTACTGTGGGCATTATGTAGAAGAGATACTACTGTGTGTTGTAATGTGTATAAGTAACACTGTGTGGTATAATGTGGGTACAATGTGAATAAGATTGTGCTACTGTGTGACTTAATTTGAATTGGGGATACTATTATGTGGCCACACCTCTTCTTTGTGATACCACACCCCTTTTTTGCGCAATCCCTTTATAAGATATGACAGGGAGGGCATACATTTATAGTTTGCAGGGGGCGCACCGAACACCCCGGCACTGGCCCTTTAGCCAGAAGCAACCAAATACTGGGGGCCAAACTCGTACGTTATTTTAAAGCGGTTTTAATTGCCTTGTAAATGATTGCTGCTTTATAAACAAATGTACGAGTTTGTCTGGAATTGCGGAGCTCCGACCGTCTCGCAAAGCGTTATATCCGCTCCCAAATGTCTGATTATGGCACATGTTTGACTCCCCTGCAGGATACGCCCTGTTGTGTGTATGGTAATATATAACGTGTACTCCTACATATTATGCTAATATTCTATTTGTAACAGTAGGAGGAGTCAGGAGTAGTAAGGGGAGGAGTTTATGCCAGGAACCAGGTGCTGATGCGAGGTGGGCCTGTGTGCTTTAAATGCCAGGCATACCCCTATATATACACACATCACCTGATACTCACATATATACACTGTACTCAGTCACTGTGTGTCTCCTACAGATGGACCAAGTAACAGAGATACCCCAGAGAGATGTCCCCGTCCTCTGTATTTCCAGGATTGTACAGAGGAGAATCACAGGATCCCACAGGAGGATCAGGTAGGTGGGATCTAGGGTTAGGGTCACTAATATACCAGAGTGACTGTTATTATATGATTTGTAGAGCAGCTGTGTCTCATACACTAATAAACCTCTTTTACTTCAGTTGAAGAAATCTGAATATGTTTTTTTATTTTATTATGTGTTATTTAGCATAAAGAACTGACTGATATAAAAGCAGATGATATAGCAGGAGAAGACAACACATATATGACTGATATTATGATAGAAGGTATAAAGGAAGAGGAAGAGATGTATGTGACTGATATAAAGGGAGAAGATATAAAGCGAAAAGAAGAGACGTATGTAAGGAGTGATCAGCAGTGTAAGGAGGAGGAAATCCCTACAGATATCAGCACAGGTGAGTAATAAATACTGATTGCAGAGCAGAGTCACATATTCTCCTTGCTTAGTCACTACAGCTATCTCTTATCCTACACCCTCCTCTGCCAGTACAGACTAATGGCTGAAGTGTATCAGCTCAGTGGGGGAGTCAGGAGCCATCAGCCCCTATTACACTCCTGCTCTCCCCCTCACATCATGTCACTGTGTGTTACCAGCCCAGAGATCTGACCAGTCTCCTCCCCACACTCCCTGGTGTATCTCATACATCAGGAGCCATCACTCCCTATTATACTCCTGCTCTCCCCCTCACATCATGTCACTGTGTGTTACCAGCCCAGAGATCTGACCAGTCTCCTCCCCACACTCTCTGGTGTATCTCATACATCAGGAGCCATCAGCCCATATTATACTCCTGCTCTTCCCCTCACATCATGTCACTGTGTGTTACCAGCCCAGAGATCTGACCAGTCTCCTCCCCACACTCTCTGGTGTATCTCATACATCAGGAGCCATCAGCCCATATTATACTCCTGCTCTTCCCCTCACATCATGTCACTGTGTGTTACCAGCCCAGAGATCTGACCAGTCTCCTCCCCACACTCTCTGGTATAGCTCATACATCAGCAGCCATCAGCCCCTATTATACTCCTGCTCTCTCCCTCACATCATGTCACTGTGTGTTACCAGCCCAGAGATCTGACCAGTCTCCTCCCCACACTCTCTGGTGTATCTCATACATCAGGAGCCATCAGCCCTTATTATACTCCTGCTCTCCTCCTCACATCATGTCACTGTGTGTTACCAGCCCAGAGATCTTACCAGTCTCCTCCCTACACTCACAACTGAACATCATTCATAATATTAAGATGGTGGTGTAGTGGTTAGCATTGCTGTCTGACAGCACTGAAGTCATGCGTTCAGTTTCCAAACAAGGAACTATGTGTGGAGTTTGTATGTGTTTCCACCAACACTCCAAAAATCGTACTTATAGATTATTTGGCTTCTGACAGAAATAACCATAGTGTGTATTTATCTCCATGTGGTAGGGAATATAAATTGTAAGCTCCACTGGGCCAGTGACGGACGTGAATGACTATTCTCTGTAAAGCACAGAGTAATAAGAGTGCACTAAATAGAGAGCTATAATAATATTTTATTTCCAGCAGATGGAGGCACAAGCAGGAATGCCTTGGAGGGAGATCTCATCTTGTCTGTACATATTAAAACAGAAGATAACATCACACAGGATTCTCCAGGAGACAGCGCTGTTCTGTTACATATACATCCGATTCCTCACAGAGTAGATATAATATGTGATCCCTCTAATCGTGAGGACTGTTCTTCTGATAGCTCAGCTTTTGTTACTCATAGTGCAGCTCATATACCTGATAAAATATTTCCCTGTTCTGAGTGTGGGAAATGTTTTGCACGGAAATCACATCTTATTACACATCAAAGAATTCACACAGGTGAGAAGCCATTTCCATGTTCTGAGTGTGGGAAATGTTTTACAGATAAATCACATCTTGTTAGACATCAGAGAATTCACACAGGTGAGAAACCATTTCCATGTTGTGAGTGTGGGAAATCTTTTACACGGAAATCAAATCTTGTTACACATCATGGAAGTCACACAGGTGAGAAACCATTTCCCTGTTCTGAGTGTGGGAAATGTTTTACATTTAAATCACATCTTGTTACACATCAGAGAATTCACACAGGTGAGAAACCATTTCCATGTTCTGAGTGTGGGAAATGTTTTACACGGAAATCACATCTTGTTACACATCAGAGAAGTCACATGAATGCGAACCCATTTCCATGTTCTGAGTGTGGGAAATGTTTTACACGGAAATCAAATCTTGTTACACATCAGAGAAGTCACACAGGTGAGAATCTGTTTCCATGCTCTGAGTGTGGAAAATGTTTTACAGAGAAATCAAATCTTGTTACACATCAGAGAAGTCACACAGGTGAGAAGCCGTTTCCATGTTCTGAGTGTGGGAAATGTTTTACACGGAAATCACATCTTGCTGCACATCAGAGAAGTCACACAGATGAGAAACCATTTCCATGTTCTGAGTGTGGGAAGTGTTTTACAGAGAAATCAAATCTTGTTAAACATGAGAGAAGTCACACAGGTGCAAAGCCGTTTCCATGCTCTGAGTGTGGGACATGTTTTACACATAAAGCAAATCTTGTTAAACATCAAAGAATTCACACAGGTGAGAAGCCATTTCCATGCTCTGAGTGTGGGAAATGTTTTACAGATCAATCAAATCTTGTTAAACATCAGAGAAGTCACACAGGTGAGAAACCATTTCCATGCTCTGAGTGTGGGACATGTTTTATGCAGAAATCAGATCTTGTTAAACATCAGAGAATTCACACAGGAGAGAAACTATTTACATGTTCTGAGTGTGGGAAATGTTTTACATATAAAACAAATTTTGTTACACATTATATTTCACACAGGAAAAGCATTGCTATGAGCTAATACAAAACAGTTTGTTACCCTTCTGCAGATAATTGGAATGTGATTAATTAATATAAGACTGGAATAGATCACTCGAGTGAAACTGTTACTCATTTTTTTATTGTGTATATTCTTCAATGTATTATTTCCTATATATTCTATTTAGTCTAGATGTTACCAGCACTCACCACAGTAATACCAGGCCATATAGCTGTTATGTATGAGCTAGATGTTACCTGCACTCTCCACAGTAATACCAGACCACATAGCTGTTATGTATGGGCTAGATGTTACCAGCACTCTCCACAGTAATACCAGGCCACATAGCTGTTATGAATGGGCTAGATGTTACCAGCACTCACCACAGTAACACCAGGCCACATAGCTGTTATGTATGGGCTAGATGTTACCAGCGCTCACCACAGTAATACCAGCCCACATAGCTGTTATGTATGGGCAGGATGTTACCAGCACTCACCACAGTAATACCAGACCACATAGCTTATGTAGGGGCTAGATGTTACCAGCACTCTCCACAGTAATACCAGGCCACATAGCTGTTATGTATGGGCTAGATGTTACCAGCACTCACCACAGTAATACCAGACCACATAGCTGTTATGTATGGGCTAGATGTTACCAGCACTCACCACAGTAATACCAGGCCACATAGCTGTTATGTATGGGCAGGATGTTACCAGCACTCACCACAGTAATACCAGACCACATAGCTTATGTAGGGGCTAGATGTTACCAGCACTCTCCACAGTAATACCAGGCCACATAGCTGTTATGTATGGGCTAGATGTTACCAGCACTCACCACAGTAATACCAGACCACATAGCTGTTATGTATGGGCTAGATGTTACCAGCACTCACCACACTAATACCAGGCCACATAGCTGTTATGTATGGGATAGATGTTACCAGCACTCACCACAGTAATACCAGACCACATAGCTGTTATGTATGGGCTAGATGTTACCAGCACTCACCACAGTAATACCAGGCCACATAGCTGTTATGTATGGGATAGATGTTACCAGCACTCACCACAGTAATACCAGACCACATAGCTGTTATGTATGGGCTAGATGTTACCAGCACTCACCACAGTAATACCAGACCACATAGCTGTTATGTATGGCTAGATGTTACCAGCACTCACCACAGTAATACCAGGCCACATAGCTGTTATGTATGGGCTAGATGTTACCAGCACTCTCCACAGTAATACCAGACCACATAGCTGTTATGTATGGGTTACAGTTTATAGATTTCAGTCACACACATAAAAGATAAAACACATTATCATTTTTGGAAACATTTTTATTATGGAAACTAATGTGTAGAATCCAGTAATTGCTGTTCTGGAATGGTGGAGTAATGGTGAAGCACGAACCACAAAGTATTTCCTGGAGGTTAGAAAAATATTACAAGTAATTGCTTTCTTTTCACTTTCTTGCAATTTAATGAAAAATAATTATATTGTCCAACAGCAAGCTAATTATATTTTTCTTTAAAAAAAAAGTTATGGTATGTGGCCGCCCTAGCACCCTAATGCTAACCACCATCCCGGCCTATCGCCTGGGCAGCTTGTCCGGCATCAGGAGCGCAGTGCTGTGTTTGCAGCAATGCTTAATTCCAGCGCACAGGTGGGCTGGTTGCTTGGTTTGGCATCTCATCACACTGCAAATCCTGCACTGGACCTGACAACCAACATACACACAGAGAGAGTCAGGTTGTGAGTATTGGAGAACCACAAGTACCAGCATGCAGGGCATTAAGGGCCAACTGGTACCTATATGCCTCTGTAAAAGAAATCCTATTAATATGAAAACAGTACACCGAATATTTTAGTATCTTATTAGCCAGCACCTTTCCCTGGAGGGCAACAGCCTTAAAGCTCTCTTACATGGCCGCCGCCCATCCAGGACTTCCCCCTGGCGTCTTCACCTGGAGGGCAAAGGCCTTATAGCTCTCTTACATGGCCGCTGCCCATCCAGGACTTCCCCCTGGCGTCTTCACCTGGAGGGCAGCGGCCTTTAAGCTCTTATGTGGCCACCACCCTTCCAGGACTTCCCCAGCATCTCCAACCTTCTGGAGCTCTTCAGTGCTCCTCCTCTGCCATCAGAGTGACACCCATTGCCTCATGCTGGCTAATATAAGCTGGCACTAGGGGGTGGGGCAGTGACATGGCAGGCTGCGATTTGGCATCTTGAATTAAATCTGAGTAAACATTTGTGCAATCCTTGGCAGATCCGACTCCCGACTGAACAGTTTGCCAGACACTGGACAAGTGTCCACCGACCAACCCGCACACCCGGTCCTAGTTGCCTGTCGGGTCTTCTGGTTTTTAAACATGCGTAAAAACTAGTAAATCCAACCACTGGCTAATACTGCAGTGTGTAAGCTGCTGAGACCAGAGCAGGTGACCAATCTCTGGTTCTGGAAGCTCAGCACACTATCAATGTGGCAGTGGTGCAAGATCAAGAGGGATCCTGGCACCATGTGCTTCTTCATCAGAGGGTATAGCAGTGAAGAGCAGTATAGGGTATGGCAGTGGAGAGCAGTGTAGGGTATGGCGGTGGTGAGCAGTATAGGGTATGGTGTTGGAGACCAGTATAGGGTATGGCGGTGGAGAGCAGTATAGGGTATGGCGGTGGAGAGCAGTATATGGTATGGCAGTGGAGAGCAAGGCACTGGCTAATAAAACATGAAATGATTCAATGTGCTGTCTATTTTTAAAAAAAATATTTCAGTGGGCCTATAGGTACCATTAATGCCCCACATGCTGGTACTAGTGATTTTCCAAGTACCAGCATGCAGGGGAGACTTGCTTGGACCTGTTGTCCTCCTGTAAAAGACAGTGTTCTTTTACTAATGGACTATTAAGTTGGCACCCTCTGCCGGGGATAGCCCTGGGCTTCAGCCCTGGCCTTGGGTGCCCTAGAGAGCAGGGACCACTTTATTGGGGGGGTCCCCACTTCCCCTGGAATCCCCAGCCTGGGCTGACTAGTTAGCGGGGCTGAATGCTGTGTCCTTGGGACCCCATCAAGTGTGTCCCTTGGCTGTGGCATTACCCCTCTTCTAGTGGAGCCTGGTGCTGGCTCTAAAACTATAGAGTACCCCTACTGACTTTGTTCCCCAGATTTTTAGAACCAAAGCCACCAGGAGCTCAGTGCTGGTTTATAAAATAGAGGTGAACCCTACTCACTTTGTCCCCTGTAGCTGTTTTATTTTAATCAGGGCCAGTTCTAAAGAAAAACCTGCGGCAAGCACTAACGTTAATTAACAGATCAGAAAATGTTGATAAATGGGGTTACATGTTACATCCACCATGATAGTTGAAGTTCATAACCGTAGACAACTCTTTACCATAGAAATTTATAGGTTCTTCTTTACCCCACAGCATTATCTAATTTTTACCAGACTACCTTCTCCAATCAGAATTACTGTTCTCAAACTGAACCGTCTCCTTGTAATAGATCAAGAAGCAAGGACATAACACGTGTGCTGGAAGTCCTAGAGATGGTCATCGATGGTCACCATCTATGGTACCATTGACAGGTAACATTGATGGTGTGAAACCATTTGCAAGAAACTAGCTGTGGTTTCACCCACCGATGGTCACCCCTGCTTTACTATTTAATATGCTGCGGGCCAATGAGAGCCCGTAGGCAAAGCTTCATGGGAGTGTCGGGGTAGAGCTAAAAAAAATATTTGTTGGCTGTGTATCATCGATGGCAGGTAACCATCTGATTCTTTCCAATACTACATTGGCCATAGACCATCAATGATTTTGAATAATCCATGGCCATCCCTAGCTATTGTTAGGGGGCCTTAAGTAACAACCCCGGGGCTGCCTCCACCATGTGACAAATCACCAGCTATTGGTAGAGACCATTCCCTGATGAGAGGAGCTGATGACATCAGACTGAAGAATGGTGTTTTTTGAATAATGTATGGTCATAGGTTAAAATACAATTTTTTTTTTTGTTTTAAAAAAAGTATATTTATGACCAGTGCATTGGATGGAAATGTTACTTCACAAAAGGGGAGGTGGTTCTTAGATATTTAAACGGTCAACAGGGTCAAAAAATCAACATGAAAAAGGTCACACATGGTTGACACTTTTTTAGGGTTTTGTTCACTTTTAACTGAATTTACTATCAATGTCACAAACGATTACCTTTACTAACCTGGTGGTAAGTAAAGCGAGACACCCTGCCCAAAGCGTGGTGTGTCAATTTGGGTGAAATATGTTTAAAAACAAAATATCGGGGGGTGTGGCCTGGCCAGCAAACTGAGCAGAAGGGTTTTACAAGAGCTCCTGAAAACCCTTCCTATAGAGACCTCTAAAGCCGCTTGTTTAGCCATAACACTGGCCTCTTATCACATTGTGGCCCTGCCTGGACCCACCTCATCGAGGGGTAGCGACTGCGGAGCCGGGGGACCCTTTTAAGGGTCACTGCAGGTTGCGGCCTACCCCTCTCTGTGAAGCCGGGGACTGGAGTAGTAATCCCCCCCTCCCGGATCCGACACTCGGCCGAGTGTTTTACCCACACCGGGGAGCTAGAAGACAGATACTGTATCTACCTGGAGCGGGAGGCAGCGGGACACGAAGGAGACACAGACGGGACACGGAGACGGTAACCCCTCAGACCCGCACGTCAGTGAAGTGAGGACGGAGACGGAGGCCCTGGGTACCCGCGGTCCGGACGGAGGCGACGGCTGGTAAGCTTTGAATAGTTTATTAGTCCCTCGCTATCCGGCGGCCCTGCGGCGCCCGAGGCACCTCTCGCACTTCCACCCGCTAGCGCCCAGACACTACAGCCCACGACGCAGGCCCAATTGGCAAGGCCTCCGCTCCCCACACACACAGACCGGGGATTAAAGTTTTGAAGAGGCCCAGCCACAAGTTCCGGGACCGGAACGAGAATTCGGCAGGCCAAGGAGAAATCACCCTAATACTGGGCACATTTTATTAATTTATCCAACAGCCTTTTCCTGCACTGAACCCTCTGGAAATACCGGGTGGCTGTAGATATCGCCACCTGACACCCAGAGTTGCAGCCACAGCCTCCCTCCCCCAGAGGGTGAATATCAGCAGCACACAAAATACACAGAGTCTCCCTGGTTATCCCTGAACCTCTTCACGGAAGACCCTGACCGCCGGCTGGCCCGGGTTGGGAACCAGGAATCACGGGACCAGGAAAGAAGTAAACGTCCTATGGCCCTGCTCGACTCTCAAGTGCATATCGCTTGATTTTTCAGGAACACGCAGGCATACACCCGCCGCTAACCAATACAATATATAGGGTGCGACCTCCCCTGTGAAGATGATGCCCTTCTAACAACATGACTGCCCCGCCGTCGCTTCCTGCCTGAATAACCACTCACCACGGTCATCCTCTCTTTACCTATATGATCTACTAATCCCTCCAGGGACATCTCGACATGCCTCCAAAGAAATCGAAGGGGTCTAAATCTGCTTCACAAGTGAATTTCTTTGGGTCCTCCTCCTCCGGTAAGAAGAAGACTCATACAACACTTTCCTCGCCGAATTTGGCTCAAACATCTCAAGCAACTTCATTAATAATAAGCAACACGGCCCATGCCGCACAAGCTGAGATGGACTCCTTAGATGGTCCGGTCACGCTACGATCAATCCACTCCCTGCTAGCCTCTTTCAAGTCAGACATTACATCTGAGCTTAGATCCAATATACAAGCCCTCCGCGCTGATATTTCTGAAATCGGTGACAGGACAGATCATATCGAACACAAGATGGAAGAGCTAGTAACATCACATAATGACCTGATCTCTGCACATGACGCTCTCCTGGACGAGGTCGCTATCATCCGAGACAAAACTACAGATTTGGAGGACCGCTCACGTAGGAATAATATAAAGATAAGAGGCATTCCTGATGATGTTCCAAATGCTGACTTATATGGATACGCCACAGATCTTTTCCACAAATTGATACCTGACGTCCCACTACCTGACCTCCTGATTGACAGGATTCATAGACTCCCGAAGTCTAGACAAGCACCTGCTCAGGCCTCCCGGGACACACTTCTCAGGGTTCATTTTTTTCACACTAAGGAAAAGATTCTACGTGCAGCACTGCCCGCTTCAACTACGGCGACTTGCCTGGGCTCTCTCCAACTTTTCCAGGACCTGTCTCCAGCGACTATGGCCAAAAGGCGATCATTCTTCAACATTACATCAGCTTTACGAAAAGCTACGGTTCAATATAAGTGGGGTTTCCCCACTAAACTGATCGTGCTACGTAATGGCACAACCACCGTCATCACCACACCAGAGGATGGAGCTAAAACTCTGGAAAAATGGGACATTCCTCTCGACATGCAGCCTGTCCCCCCAGCTACATCACCGAAACGGATTGCCCAAGACTGGACACTAGCCCCGGGCTGAGAAACACTTGGGAATACCCATACAACAACCATATGATAATTACTACTCAGGTTTTGTTTTTTCCCATGCAGGCTCATTTGTAGCTATATTTCATTATACTATAGCCAATACTTTGAGTCGGATGTTTCGATGTTTTTGTTTAAACTTAGATAGAAGTAGACCTGTCTATGCTTCAAATAGACAACAAACGCCATTTCCTATAATCTTAGGATGACCTACATTTGCTTAGTTTTTTCTATCTACCATATCCATCATTGTGATTGATGATTATATGTTAAACATGTTCTGGTTTGGAGGCGACGGTGGGAAAAGTTGGCTGGTATGCCACCCACCCACACCTATCCGTCACGATACCCTTGTGACGGGATATCTGGCTCCTTTATGGATGCCATTTCTGTTTTTTTTCCATGTTTTATCTCTTGTTCTGTCCTCTACCCCCATATTCTTTTCTCTTCTGATGTTGACTATATTTCAATCTTACAGGACTGTGCCGATATGCATGAAAAATGGCTGCATGAGTTACTGACGCTTTTAGCCATGCTATGTATCACCCCCTCATACCCTCCCTCATGGCCACCTTTCTAAGTCTTAATGTTAAGGGGCTTAATTCACCTAATAAGAGGCGTCTGGCCCTAAAATACTTTACAGATCAAAAAGCAGATATAGTAGCTATACAAGAATCCCACTTCCCACTACACTCCCCCCCTCAGTTCTCCAATACCAACTACCCGGTTCACTATATCTCTTGTGGGCCGTTCAAGAGGAACGGTGTCGCTATCCTCTTCCATAAATCGTGCTCTTTCCAATTGGAAAATAAATGGGTAGATGGAAATGGTAGATACCTGATTCTAGTGGGGAAGCTACGAACCAAATATGTAACGTTGGTCTCCCTATATGCCCCTAATTCTAATCAACCCAGATTCCTGAAATCCTTCTTTCAAAAGCTATACAGTGTCAAGAAAGGAGCGGTTTTCCTGATGGGTGACTTTAACCTAGCCCCTGACCCCAATCTTGATAAATCCTCGAAACTCGACAAACAGTCCGCTAATGCAGCCAAAGCACTGGCTTCCTCCTTCTCACACCTACTAGCCGAATTTGACCTATATGATGCTTGGAGAATCAGGAACATAGGGGCCAGAGACTATACATTTTATTCGGCAGTGCACAGATCCTATTCTAGGATCGATTTGCTCCTGACGGATAAATGGACATTACAATCAATTCCCAATGTCAAAATACTGCCGATATCATGGTCAGACCACGCGCCATTACTTTGGACTTGGTCATACAAAACACATACCCCAGCACCACGCCCCTGGAGACTACGGGACTACATTTTGAAAGATGAGGACGGAGTCTCTATATTACGAGAGGCCTTGTCTTCCTATTTGGCCACAAACAGTCCCGCAGATACCTCCATCTCCAATCATTGGTGTGCTCTTAAAGCAGTCCTGCGAGGTGCAGCTATCCATGCTTCAGCTCATATAGCGCGTCGAGACCGGGAAGTCCAGTTGGCTTATGAGCTGGAGGTGACGACGCTAGAAACCAAACATAAACAATCCCCTACCGATGATGTCACCCTAACGTCTCTAACTGAAGCAAAGAGGAAATTAAACAGTCTTTACTTTTTACACGTACAAAGAGCTCTCTCTAACCTAAAGCAGAAATACTATACATTAGGCAATAGGGCGGGTAAATTATTGGCGCGGAAACTCAGAGGGAAAAATCTTATCAATAGAATTAAATACTTGGCGAACTCAGACGGACCGCCGTCACTGAACCCTAAAGACATTGCAAACCAATTTGCCTCCTATTATAGGAAGCTATACAACCTCAAACAGGACCCACTAACCCCGCAACCTTCCTTGCAGCTTATACGGTCTTTTCTAGACTCCATTAACCTACCTTCCATTTCCCCCGAGGATGCCTCCACACTTTGTACACCCTGGACTGAGAGAGAAATTCAGTCTTCCCTGAAAGCCCTTAAAAAAGACAAAGCCCCTGGGCCGGACGGGTTCATTAATCTCTTTTACATCACATTTCAGGACTCACTCTCCCCACTCCTCCTTAATCTGTACAATGATGCTTCCTCTAACCCTTTTCCTAGAGAAATGTTGGAAGCACGGGTGATAACGATTCTCAAACCTGGCAAGAACCCATCCCTCTGCGCAAACTATAGACCCATAGCACTTTTGAACACAGATATAAAGATGTATGCCAAACTACTTGCAAATAGACTGAACCCGCTGATTCCCGCATTGGTTCATCAAGATCAAGCGGGCTTCACTATAGGACGCCAAGCCTCTGACAATACCAGGAGAGTCTTCTCCCTTCTAGAGGCCCGCTCCATGTCGAGGGAGCCCTTATTGTTGCTTTCACTAGATGCGGAGAAAGCTTTCGACAGGATTCACTGGGTATACATGTCAGAAGTTCTTGCCAGGTTTGGGTTCACGGGTCAATTCTTACAGAACGTCCTACGCCTATACATGTACCCCTCAGCACACGTTTTTAGTAACGGGTTCCTATCCGATACTTTCCCCATCACCAACGGCACTCGCCAGGGATGCCCACTGTCACCATTAATTTTCATTTTAGCCATAGAACCCCTAGCAGAGAAAATTAGAGCGTCCACCCTAGTTAGCGGAGTCTACATAGGTCCCACACAACACAAGATTTGCCTGTTTGCAGATGACGTCCTGTTGTTCGTAACTAAACCTGAAATTTCCCTCCCAGCTATCCACGATATCTTGCAAGACTACTCCAAAATCTCCTACTATAAACTAAATACGGCTAAAACAGAGGCATTGGCATTTGATATTGAACCAATCCCACTCCAATCTCTACAATCTACATATCCCTACGCCTGGCAGGACTCTTCCATCCAATACCTTGGGATTAAGATTCCTTCCAGTTCTCATCCCACGGTGGAGTGTAACTACCTTCCCCTCTTGGCCCAATTCCGTACCCTCACCAAACAGTGGACGAACTACGAAATCTCATGGCTGGGGCGCCTTTCATCAATTAAAATGATGCTCCTCCCTAAAATCCTTTACCTCTTTAGAGCCATACCTTACTTAGTACCGTTTACTCTCCTTAACAAATTTTATGCTGTCATGTCTACTTTTATTTGGAAGGGCAAAAAACCCAGGATAGCTAGAAACCGTCTCTTTAGATCCAAAGATAAGGGGGGTCTTGCATTTCCTAACCTTGAGCTATATCAGCATGCATGTTTACTTGATCAGATAAAGGACTGGCTCCAGACTGACCCCATAAAACCATGGGTGAATATTGAAAGTAATATGTGCACAGGATTCCCTCTCCCAGATTTAATCTGGGTCAAACCACCACATAGACCCCCGTCTACCAAACTTATAAGGAGTATAGCTAACTCTCTTAAGGTCTGGGACAGATTAGTTAATAACCTGGGCGACTGCCCGCTTCCCTCTACGCACTTATCCATTTTAGCAATTTCCAAAATACTCCCAGACCTACCAATACGGAACTGGCAGGAGTTGGGGGTTCGACAGATCAAGGATTTGTATGACAAATCAGAGCTGAAAACCTTTCAACAACTACAAACCCAATATCTGATACCAACAAAGGATTTTTACAAGTACTTACGTATCAGACATTGGATTGGGGCAAACATGCCGAACCCTCTCATCCCACCTACCCCACCCCCATATATTTTAAGTAACCTTTCCTCCATACAGCACAAAGGTAGTATATCTCAGTGGTATGTTACGCTCCTCTCCCCACTCAATGACAAGAAACTACATGTTCAAACACGGTGGGAAGCGGAATTTAATATCTCTCTGACTGAGCAAGATTGGGAAAATATTTTTATGAACATCTTTAAAATGTCTAGGTGCATCAACCACACTGAAATGATGTTCAAACTGATACATGGTCTATATCATACTCCTGATAGACTCCATAGGATCTGGCCAGATTCCTCTAAATTTTGTTGGAGGCAATGTGGATCAGAGGGCACTCTAACCCACATATTTTGGACATGCCCAGTTATCAGACCATTGTGGATAGAGATCTTTGGGCTAATTGAAAAGATCACAAAGGTTACCCTCCCCCTCCGCCCCGAAATTGTCTTTTTACATTACTTTCCTCCTCATATACCCCCTGAATACTCTTATGTGATAGGCCATATTCTCATGGCTGCCAGGGCCGCAATTGCGCAGTATTGGAAAAGATCAGACCCCCCACGCTTATCCAAAATTGTAACGTCAATACAGCACAATTGTGAAATGGAAACTATGAGCATTAAATATTCTCTAGCTCCCCAATCTCCTCTACTGAAATGGCTACCGTGGTTAGAGTATTACTCATCTGGCTCTACCCCCCGGAACGCCTTGGCGGGCAATAGATGATGCTTAACCCATTTTTCCCAATTTTTATTTACCTTTATATTTAAGTTTACATACTGTTTAACCAAAATACAAAGAAATATGCGCAGCCCTCCTGCAGGGTCCCTGAACGACCGACGGTCAACATCCCCCCTATTCTGCACTATATTCTTTACCTATCTCTTCTCTTACTCATTTTCCGCACTTCTTCTTTATTTCCAACTCTTAAGATCTTTAATTTAAGTATTAATACTACTTTACAAATACATAGAATGATTATCAGACATGCAGCTACAGTATTATTGCTTTATTTTTGTTTACATAACGTTATGTATGTCCTGTAATGTAAAAACTTCTCTAATAAAAATTTCTTCAGTGAAAAAACAAAATATCACCAACTTTTTTGGTGTTGACCCTTTCATGTCAACCTTTTGACTGTTGACCCTATGGTGTCGACCTTCTATCTATCTAACAGATCTTCACAAAAGAACTTATTGAGTCACAATCTTCCTTATGGCAAACAACTAAATAAATTGGGGGCCTCAGAGAAGTCTGGTGCAGGTGCTGATGTTGTGCCAACATTGTGTTACTTCAGCCTTTTATCATTGGTAACGGATCAGGAAGTACCAATACCATCAGTGAGGAACCTGAGTGCTGGGCCACCTGCATCATATTGTGGAGAAATGGAAGACATCCCAACTGGTGGAATAGTAATTGTGCACAAAAATACACACACCCTGAAACACAATGTTTTATACATTTCATTTTGAAACATGTATGTTATAAATTTGTGAGTGTTTCAGCAGATTGGTGAGTAATGAGGATTGGGTATAGGTCTGCAGTAGGATTGTACATAATAGTCTGTTCTGCTGAGGATTGGACAAGTGTGTACCCAGTTTAAGGCAAACAGCAGACCCATCATTCATCAGACACAGAGTCCCAGGGAATGACTGATTCTGTATAGAGGGTTATGGGTTGGTCAGTTGCTCTGAGAAGGAAGGTGTGATGGATGGTTTTCACTAATTATTTATTTCTTAACAGTTTCTTATATAGTGCAGCAAATTCCATTGCGCTTTACAACTGGACACAATTAGAAGACTAAGCTGGGTAAAAAAAGTCATAGAGGTAGGAGGGCCCTGCTCACAAGCTTACAATCTATAAGGAAATATCCTAGTGTATACATGCCTATCTATTGCATAGTTGTCCACCAGATTGCAAAGGTTCTTGGTGGGCTACATGATATCACATCACAGCCATGATGAACCAGGGTCAGGAGGAAGGGAGAGTGAAGAAAGAAAATATGTGGCGGATATGAAGACTGTACTGTGGGGGTATAATTGGATAGGAAAGCTATGAAGGTAATGTGAGCGGTTCTGGAATTTAATAAGCTTGTCTGAATAGGTGAGTTTTCAGGGAACACTTGAAGGTTTGGAGACTAGAGGAGAGTCTTATTGTATGTGGTAGGGCATTCCACAGAGTGGGTGCAGCCCCAAGAAAGTCCTGTAATTGTGCATGGGAGCAAGTAATGTGTGTGGATGAGAGACGTAGATCTTGTGAAGAGCAAAGGGGCCGGGTTTGGAGATATTTTGAGATAAGTGAAGAGATGTATGTTGGTGTAGTATGGTTAATAGCCTTGTGTGTAAGTAACAGTATTTTATGTTGAATTTGGTAGAATACAGGTAACCAATGGAGGGACTGACATAGTGAGCCTGCAGACGATGAACATCTAGTGAGGAAGATTAGCCTCACAGCTGCATTCAGAATGGATTGTAATGGTGAGAGTCTTAGTAAAACCAGTAAGAAGACTATTGCAATAATCAATGCAGGAGATAATGAGAGCATGGATTAGAATTTTAGCAGTGCCTTGTGTAAGATATGATCATATTTTGGATATGTTTCTTAGATGCATGTAACATGATTTTGAGGCAGATTGAATGTGGGGAGCAAAGGACAGTTTTGAGTCAAGTACTACACCTAGGCAGCGAGCTTGTGATGTAGGATGATTGTAGAGTTCTCATCAGTGATAGAAATATCAGGTAGGTAACTGCTATTGGCTGGTGGAAATATAATTAACTCTGTTCTGGAAATATTAAGTTTGAGGTGGCAAGATGACATCCAAGATGAAACAGCAGAGAGGCATTCAGTGACCCGACCCAGTACAGATAGAGACAAATCAGGGGAGGATAGATAGATTTGAGTATCATCTGCGTACAGATGATACTGAAATCCAAAAGAGCTGATTAGTTTCCCAAGAGACGAGGTATAGATTGAGAAAAGTAGAGGACCTAAGACTGAGCCCTGCAGTACTCCAACTTAAAGAGGTAGCGAAGAAGAGGTGGATTCAGAGAAATGGACACTGAAAGAGCGATTAGATAGGATATGACCAAGAGAGGGCTGTGTCCTGAAGACCTAGGGATTATAGTGTTAGTATAAGAAGAGGGTGGTCAACAGTGTCAAAAGCAGCAGAGATCTAGATGACTAAGTAATGAGTAATGGCCTTTAGACTTTGCAGTGACCAGATCATTCACTACTTTAGTCAGTGCTGTCTCTGTGGAGTGTTGGGAGCAAAAGCCTGATTGGTTCAATAAATTGTATGAGTTAAGAAAGTGTGTGAGGCGAGTGTAGGCAAGTTTTTCAAGGAGCTTGGAGAGACATGGGAGCTGAGAGATGGGACAGTAGTTTGAGAGAGAGTTAGGGTCAGAATTTAGTTTTATCAGAATGGGAGTAATCACTGCATGCTTGAACAGTGAAGGAAAGATACCAGTAGAGAGAGAGAGAGATTACAGCTGTTAAGGTAGGGATGAGCACACGAGACAGAGCTTTACTTATTTGTGAGGGTATAGGATCAAGAAGAGACGTAGTAGAGTAGCAGGATGAGTGTTGATATTTCATCTTCATTTGTGGGATAAAATGAGAAAGTTTTAGAGGGTTCAGGTAGGGAATTGAGTAGGTCACTGGTTGAGGAAGAGTATACCATTTCATCTTGGATCTTCTCAATCTTGTCCTTGAAGTTGGAAGCAAGATCTTGTGCCTTGATAGTGGCTGCCCGGTTGGGTGAAGGAGGGTTGAGAAATGATTTAAATGTATTAAAGTAATTTGTGGTTAGAGGCTTGAGAAGAGATGAGTTTGGAAATATGTTTGTTTGGCAGTGTCCAGGGCATTACAATAAGAGTGGTAGACAGTCTTATATGTGAGGAAGTCACTTGGAATACAACATTTACGCCACTGGTGTTGAACTTTATGTGACAGTTTTTGTAGGTGTCTTGTTACTTTAGAGTGCCACGGTTGACATCTAGGTCTACGTGGAGTGTGATGGGTAGCTGGAGCCACTTCATCAAGGGCTATCTGTAGAGTCTGGTTCAGGTGCGATACAGCCATCTCAGGAGAAGTGAATGCAGAAATAGGTGAAAGCAGTTGTAGCAGTGAGGTGGAAATTCTTGACGATTATTTGCTTCAATATTTCTGCAGGTTTGAGGAGGATTGGAGGATGTCAGCGACACTTGAGTTTGAAGTATTAGCAGAGAGCATGTAGGTGATAAGGTTGTAATCTGACAGAGGAAAAAGTGTGTTAGTGAGTTCAGAAACTCAGCATAATCTGGTGAATACTAGATCAAGGCAGTGTCCCTCCTGATGAGTAGAGGAGTCAGTCCATTATGAGAGGCCGAGAGAGGAGGTTAGAGAGAGTAGATTGGAGGCATGAGCAGCAGATTTTGGACTATCAATAGCAATATTAATATCTCCCATGATAATGGTGGAGATGTCAGAGGATAAGAAGTGAGGGAGGCAGAAAACTCATCTACAAATTGTTTGGGATGCCCAGGTGGGCGATAGATAGCTGCAACATGCAGAGAAAAAGGAGTGTAAATTCAGATAGAAGGCCTAATTCAGCAGGGATCGCAAATCAGCAAAAATATAGCGTAAAAACGCAAATTCTGCAACTTAAATAGCAAAAACTTGAGGGAAAAAAAACAATTTCTGAGACTTAGCAAAAACTGCGTATGCACTACGAAAAGTAGGCGGTTCCGGTATGAATGGTCGACCATGTTATGGTCGACAGTCATTAGGTCGATCACTATTGGTCGACATTGACATGGTCGACATGGACACATGGTCGACACATGAAAAGGTCGACATGAGTTTTTTAACCTTTTTTGGTGTCTTTTTTTGCGTAAAGTGACGGGAACCCCAATTAGTGCACCGCATCCCCTCGCAAGGCTCGCTTTGCTCGCCATGCTTCGGTCATAGTGCCTTCGCTTCGCTCGGCACAGTTCCAATCGTAGTCCACGTGGATCGTTAAGTATGGAAAAGTTCCCCATAAGAAAAAAAAGTTAAAAAAACATGTCGAACTTTTCATGTGTCGACCAATAGTTGTCGACCATAACATGGTCGACCATCTGAACGGATACCACAAAACATACCCACACATAAACATATGTTGAAGAACAACAACATCTTTTTATTTTCAAGTATTGCAAATTCTGCTCCATTTGTATGTAAATAAAAGCAAAGAAACAATAATATGTAATGTTCAACCGTTATACCAATAATTGCTGTTGTGTAGGGTTTAGAGGTTAGAATTCACACTCTCTCTAGTTGAATATATTTGAATGCATTATGGGCATTAGTCAATGTTTGAAGAAAAACAATATGGTGTCTTTAAGATAATAATTGCTAAATTACCACAAGATCATTTGACCAATTAAGCGATGGTTGAATTGTTGAGTAGTTTCTTTAATTTGGGTGCAGGAAAGTAGGTTGTGCAATTTTTAAGAGAAAAACACTTGTTAGCAAAAAAATGCAACATCAGAAACATGTACGCAAAAATTGCGTACATTTGTAATATGTACGCAAAAATTGCGATTATTAGGATGGTTTTCGCAATATTTGCACATTTCACAAGACCACCTTCTTTTTGTTAAATTAGTGTTGCAGTTTTTCTGTTTGGGCGTGCTTTCGCAATTTTGTTTTTGCTCGCAATTTTTGCAATCCTTACTGAATTTGCCCCCTAGTATCCATTATTATAATGTGAACATTCAACGATTCAAAATACATCCAGCATTTATTGATGCAAGTTTAGTGGATATTTGTGCCATACTGTACATTGAGCATTTAGCTAGATATAACCAAGTGGATCGATCTTGTATCGGTTGCTGTCAGAAAAACATGTATTCTGGAATATGTATTTATGTATATTTTTAAGTTATATATTTATATGCTCTGTACAGAATATACACAGGTATTGTTTAAAGTATACCTGGTGTATAAAATAATCGCCACTACTTACTTAACTACCACCTGAATCTCCTATATTGAAGCTACCTGTGCATTATGCTAATTTCTGGAGTAACAAGGATAAAAGATCCGGGCAGGCTCAGGTAGCTATATATGCCTCTTGATAAAGCCGCCCAAGTGTGGTGAAACGCGTTGAGGACACGGAGTGCTGAAATCTGGAGCCGTCAGCTGTTCCTTTTGCAAACACCAGTGCACACCGGTGAGCGGATCTGTGTGCACTGGTGTTTGCATGCTTCCACTACTGCCTGACGCTGACCGCTCACATAGATGTGTATTCGATGTCAATCTGACGAGCGAGACCGTGAGCACTGGTGAGCATTTGACCAGGAATATATGACACTGATCGAATGAGTGTTACAGTCGCAATCTACATCTGCATCAAAGAGACGCCCACTTGCATCTGATAATTTACATATTACCCTCCTCATTTCGAAACTGCTACATTACTTATGGTATTGGAATTCCAACCAAATCACAAACCAGCTAACAATTGTGCATATACGGGTGTTGTTTATTCATTTTTTTATATCTATAGTGAGTGACTACTCACCATAACCCTGTATATCCTTATCCATTAGGTATTTATCGAGCCCATTCTTAAAAGTGTTGACCGAGTCCGCCATTACTACTCTCTCAGGCAGGGAATTCAAAACTCGTATTCTCCTTACTGTGAAAAAACCTTTCCATCTCTGGGTGTGAAATCTCCTCTCCTCTGACCTAAGTGGGTGTCCACGTGTCCTGTGTTGATCTTACCAAAAACAGATCCCCCGCAAGCTCTTTTATTGTCCTCTTATATATTTGTAAATGTTGATCATGTCCCCTCTTAGTCTCCTCTTTTCAAGCAATAACATGCCTAGTCTTGCAAGCCTTTCCTCGTATTCCAGCGTCTCCATGCCCTTAATTAGTTTGGTCGCCCGCCTCTAACCCTTTTCTAGTTCCAGGATATCCTTTTTGTAATATGGTCCCCAAAATTGGACACAGTATTAAAGATGAGGCCTCACTAGGGCTTTATATAATGGGAGTATAATACTCTCGTCCCTTGCATCAAATCCCCGCTTTATACATGCTAATACATTGTTAGCCTTCTTTGCTGCAATCCTACTTTGGGTACTGCTGCTTAGTACTTCTATAATCTAGAGGTATATTGCTAATTTATAACATTGATCAATCTTGCTACTAAATAGTAATTATTTTGGTATTTGTACTTTGTTATGTGATTGTATTTTTTATTGTATATTAAATATGTATTTTTACATTTAAGACAATGTATATGCATTATTAAGCGCCACCTAATTTTGTTTTTGGTTCTTAATAGTAAATAGGAGAGACCGGCTATCTCTCCATTAGGTGGCTGCTGATCTGCATAACTACTCGGCCACAAGCACAGCGCCACTAAACCCTAATTACTTTTCCAGGAGTATGGTAGCTAGTTGCCAGTAGAGTCATATTCCTGGCTGTGGACTTATGATACATGGTAGTTAAAAGTTTGCCATTATGCAAAACAGTAGTGACATTTAGAAAACTCATGGACCTGTCAGTGAATTTGTGTGTGAAACAGATAGGTATTTCAAGATGATTGATATCGTCAACCATCTATATAAAGGATTCCTTAGTACCCTGCCAAAGGATGAATACATCATTGATGTAGCATCTATAAAATAGGATGAGTGCTACCATCAGTCCTGCATTAGGCCAAGAGTAAAGTATCCTGAGGCCATTCATGTGTGGGGTTGCTCCTCAGCCAAGGGAGTGGGCTCACTCACAATTTTACCTAAGAACACAGCCATGAATAAAGAATGGCACCAAAACATCCTCAAAGAGCAACTTCTCCCAACCATCCAAGAAGTTTGGTGAGGAACACTGCCTTTTCCAGCATGATGGAGAACCTTGCTATAAGGCAAAAGTGATAACTAAGTGGCTCGGGGAACAAAACCATGGACAGTTAACTCCCCAGACCTTAATCCCATTGAGAACTTGTGGTCAATCCTCAGGAAGCGGGTGGACAAACAGGAACTCACAAATTCTGACAAATTCCAAGCATTGATTAGGCAGGAATGGGCGGCCACAAGTCAGTATGTGGCCCAGAAGTTGATTGACAGCAGCCAGGGCAAATTGCAGAGGTCTTCAAAAAGAAGAATCAACACTGCAAATATTGACTCATTGCATAAACTTAATGTAATTGTCAATAAAAGCCTTTGACACTTGAAATACTTGTAATGTTACTTCAGTATACCATAGTAACATAGGACAATAAGGTCTAAAAACACTGAAGCAGCAAACTTTGTGAAAAGCAATACTTGTGTCATACGCAAAACTTTTGGCCACAGCTGTATTATGGTTCCATGTGGGAAACACAGCAAAATATGTAAACGCTCAAGAGGCGGGTGTGTGTAGGTGTGGGGGAAAAACCTTTTTTATCCACTTTGTTTATATATATATATATATATACATAAACCTTCCAATCCCATCACAGACATGAGGCAACAGGGCAGATGCGACCAGGGAAAATATAAGAATCCGACATATCTAGTATCTGATGTTTTTCTAATTTCCAAAAAGAGGATGAACTCACTAATTCTGTACAAGTGACATACATCAATGACACCGTAAAAAATTATTTTCATTTTTTTTAATTACACATTGCGTTTGTTGCAAGGTTTATATCAGGTAATTAGTGAGGGGAGAGTTACAGAAAGAAGAAAAGGTGTCAGGAGAAGGGATTGAGGGTTTGGACATCACATAACTATTCATCTATATGAACTTTATATATGATCAGAGGCAAACTGAGAAATCATGTCAGGCCATTAAAGATAACATATCAGCAGAGGGTCTACAACAAAACCCATCCTGTGCTCCTAACTGGCTTAGGGTCGGGGTAGAGAACCGGAACATACATCAAAGCCGTGCTTCTAAAATCATGTTCACGTGACACACTAACAGGGCATATTATAAAGGTCTCCTCACAGCATCACACTTGCCACAATGAGGACCACCAGTGGAGAAGTCATTATGGTGGTTCAACTGCGACCAAATTGAGGCAGTGTTGTCAGCTTGACTGTTACCAATACTGGCAATATGTTCAGTGATACAGGTGACCCAAATGGTTTCCATAATAGAAGTGAGGAGGGGCAGGTAGGAAGTCCTCTCATGGACTGCAACCCAACACTTCACAGTATATACCATAAATGTGTCTACTTTGGGACACCAGGGATGGGCCTTGCTAAGAGGGAATATGAAGCTGCGCTATGGGCATGAACCGAGGTAGCAGAGGAAACAAGGTTAACACATATCTATTTCCAAGTATTGATGTCAGATGTTTCTCCTCCATCGCGTTACCCATCCAATTCATGTTTTTTCTTAGGCAGGGCTCTATTTGAGAGGTGAAAAAATTACAGAAAGGAAACCTCTTGCAGGATGTGGAGTCAACACGACTCAATCATGGATCCCTGCCAGGGGTTTATGATGATAAAAATTACAAATTAGGAGATATTGGAAGCCAACATCTATCCCTATCATTGGCATAAGAAGGCACATTACATTCACTATGTCAATGAGGAAAAGGAGGCCACATATGATCCATTGTTAGAAAGCATTGTTATTTCATCATGGTGGAAAATTTGGGTTGTCCCATAACTTGGAGAAAGATGTCTGAAGGATAGAAGAAAGTGCAGCTCAATCCCACACTCAACAGGAAAAGGCTACTGTGGGAATTTTTTTTAAGTCAGAACATTTACAATTCTGTGGTGCCCACAGAAGAGCAGAAATGGAGAACCAATTCAACGAGAGCACCAATTCTGATTCCCCAGACTGGTTTGGAGTGTCAGGGAATGCCTTGCATGAGACAAGCTGTGATAAAATAGAGTTGTACATTAGTGAAACCCAAATCCAGATATCAGTCAGTGGGACATTTGAAATTGAATGGTGTAGTGGCATCAGGAAAGGATGTGAACCGGGGTTCCTGAACAGCAAAGGAGTCTGGTCAGTATATTCATTTTGTTGAGGTCCTACATGATCGTATTGAGCAGTTTAGGATAATTTGTAGAGAAAAGCTGATCGGAGCATCTAGTTAGGAAATGCCCAAATACGTAAGGCAGTGCTTTTACATCAGTAACTCGAATTTGCCTTGAGTGAGGAAGAGGTGAAGTGCAAAGATTTCTGTTTTGGAGAAAATAAGATTTTAAACCTAACAGTAAATCTTTTTTTCCTAGTCCGTAGAGGATGCTGGGGACCCCGTAGGGACCATGGGGTATAGACGGGCTCCGCAGGAGACATGGGCACTACAAAGAACTTTTAGTATGGGTGTGCACTGGCTCCTCCCTCTATGCCCCTCCTCCAGACCTCAGAGAAACTGTGCCCAGAGGAGAAGGACAATATGAGGAAAGTATTATGTAATCTAAGGGCAAGATTCATACCAGCCCACACCATCCACACCGTATAACCTGGAATATACGCAACCAGTTAACAGTATGAACAAAAACAGCATCAGTCAATGACCGATCTCAACTGTAACATAACCCTTATGTAAGCAATAACTATATACAAGTCTTGCAGAATGTTGTCCGCACTGGGACGGGCGCCCAGCATCCTCTACGGACTAGGAGAAAAAGATTTACCGGTAGGTTTAAAATCTTATTTTCTCTTACATCCTAGAGGATTCTGGGGACTCCGTAAAGGACCATGGGGTTTATACCAAAGCTCCAAACCGGGCGGGATAGTGCGGATGACTCTGCAGCACCGATTGAGCAAACATGAGGTCCTCATCAGCCAGGGTATCAAACTTGTAGAATTTTGCAAAAGTGTTTGAACCCGACCAAGTAGCTGCTCGCACAACTGTAATGCCGAGACGCTTCGGGCAGCCGCCCAAGAAGAGCCCACCGTTCTAGTGGAATGGGCCTTTACCGAATTTGGTAACGGCAATCCAGCCGTAGAATGACCCTGCTGAATCGTGCTACAGATCTAGCGAGCAATAGTCTGCTTAGAAGACAGCGCGCCAACCTTGTTGGCTGCATACAGGAAAAACAGAGCCTCTGTCTTCCTAACCCTAGCCGTCCTGGCTACATAGATTTTTAAGGCCCTGACTACATCCAGGGACTTGGAGTCCTCCAAGTCACTCGTAGCCACAGGTACCACAATAGGTTGGTTCATATGAAATGAAGAAAACACCTTAGGCAAAAATTGAGGACGAGTCCTCAATTCCGCTCTATCCACATGAAAAATCAAGTAGGGGCTCTTGTGAGACAAGGCCGCCAACTTTGACACTCGCCTTGCAGATGCCAAGGCTAATAACATGACCACCTTCCAGGTGAGAAATTTTAAGTCAACCGTTTGAAGGGGTTCAAACCAGTGTGTTTTAAGGAACTGTAACACCACGTTAAGGTCGCATGGTGCCCCTGGTGGCACCATGATGTGCAGCACTCCCTTTACAAAAGTCTGGACTTCTGGGAGAGAAGCCAATTCCTTCTGAAAGAATATAGATAGGGCCGAAATCTGTACCTTAATGGAGCCTAACTTTAGGCCCATATCCACTCCTGTCTGTAGGAAGTGGAGAAAACGGCTCAGATGGAAATCTTCCGTAGGAGCATTCTTGGTTTCACACCAAGATACATACTTCCTCCAGATAATGCTTTGCCGTTACCTCCTTCCTAGCCTTTCACACCAAGATACATACTTCCTCCAGATAATGCTTTGCCGTTACCTCCTTCCTAGCCTTTACCAGAGTAGGATAACTTCCTCCGGAATACCCTTCTCAGCTAGGATTCAGTGTTCAACCGCCATGCCGTCAAACGCAACCGCGGTAAGTCTTGGAACATGCAAGGCCCCTGCTGCAACAGGTCTTCCCTGAGAGGAAGAGGCCACAGATCTTCTGTGAGCATCTCCTGAAGATCCGAATACCATGCCCTTCGAGGCCAATCTGGAACAATGAGTATTGTCTGTACTCTTTTTCATCTTATGATTCTCAACACTGTTGAGATGAGAGACAGAGGAGGGAACACATAGACCGACTGAAACACCCATGGTGTCACTAGGGCGTCTACCACTACTGCCTGAGGGTCCCTTGACCTGGCACAATACCTCTGAAGCTTTTTGTTGAGGTGTGACGCCATCATGTCTATTTGAGGAAGTCTCAAAAGACTTGTTATCTCTGCAAAGACCTCTTGATGAAGTCCCCACTCTCCTGGATGGAGATCGTGTCTGCTGAGGAAGTCTGCTTCCCAGTTGTCCACTCCCGGTATGAAGACTGCTGACAGAACACTTACGTGATTTTCCGCCCAGCACAGAATTCTGGTGGCTTCCGCCATTGCCACTTTGCTCCTTGTCCCGCCACGGCTGTGACGTCTGATTGAATCAGAACCGGTAGGTCGCGAAGAAGATACTCCGCTTGTCGTAGGCCGTTGTATATGGCCCGCAATTCCAGCACGTTGATGTTTAGACAAGCCTCCTGCCTTGACCATAGACCCTGAAAATGTCTTCCTTTGGTGACTGCAACCCATCCTCGGAGGCTCGCGTCCGTGGTCACCAGATCCCAGTCTTGAATGCCGAACTTGTGACCCTCTAGAAGGTGAGCACTCTGAAGCCACCACAGGAGAGACACCCTGTCTCTGGGGGACAGGCTTATCTTTTGATGTAGTTGCAGATGGGACCCTGGCCACTTGTCCAGAAGGTCCCACTGAAAAGTCCTTGCATGGAACCTGCTGAAGGGGATGGCCTCGTAGGCTGCCATCATTTTCCCCGGAACTCGAGTGCATTGATGAACAGACACTCTTTTTGGTTTTGGCAGGTCCCTGACCATGTTCTGGAGATCCTGTTCTGGAGTTGTTGGAATCAACTGTGACTTTGGCAGATTGAGAATCCAACCGTATTGTTGTAACACTCTCAGGGAGAGCGACACGCCTTTCAGCAATTGATCTCTCGATCTCGCCTTTATCAGGAGATCGTCCAAGTTTGGGATAATTGTGACTCCCTGCTTGCGCAGGAGCACCATCATTTCCGCCATTACCTTGGTGAAAATCCTCGGGCCGTGGGAAGCCCAAACGGCAACGTCTGAAACTGGTAATGACAGTCCTGTACTGCGAACATCAGGTAATCCTGATGAGGAGGAAATATGGGGACATGAAGGTAGGCATCCTTCACGTCCAGCGACACCATAAAATCCCCTCCTTCCAGACTGGATATCACAGCCCGGAGTGATTCCATCTTGAATTTGAACTTTTTCAAGTACAGGTTTAGGGAATTTAGATTTAATATGGGTCTGACCGAACCATCCGGCTTCAGGACCATGAACAGGGTTTAATAGTACCGTTTTCCCTGTTGGACCAGGGGAACCTTGACAATCACTTGCTGTTGACACAGCTTTTGAATTGCATCTAATACTACTTCCCTCTCCGGGGAAGGGGCTGGTAAGGCCGATTTGAAAAATCGGCGAGGGGGCACCTTTTCGAACTCCAGTTTGTAACCTTGGGATACAATTTCCAACACCCAAGGATCCACGTCTGACCAAGCCCAGACCTGGCTGAAGAGTCGAATATGTGCCCCCACCGGTGCGGACTCCCTCACTGGAGACCCAGCGTCATGCGGTGGATTTAGCAGAAGCCGGGGAGGACTTCTGCTCCTGGGAACTAGCCGAAGCAGGTGTTCTCTTACCTGTACCCTTACCGCTGGCGAGGAATGAGGAGCCCCGACCTCTTCTGGACTTATGCGACCGAAAGGACTGCATCTTATATTGTGGAGTTTTCTTTTGCTGTGGGGGAACAAAAGGCAAAAATGTAGATTTACCCATGGTAGCTATGGAAACCAGGTCCGCGAGACCATCCCCAAACAAAACTTCACTCTTGTAAGGTAAAACCTCCATATGCTTCTTTGAGTCGGCATCACCCGACCATTAGCGGGTCCACAGAGCTCGTCTAGCCGAAACTGCCATGGCGTTGGCTCTGGAACCAAGCAGCCCCACGTCTCTTTGAGCGTCTCTCATATATAAGACTGCGTCTTTAATGTGACCTAAAGTCAGTAAAATAGTATCCTTGTCCAGGGTATCAATGTCAGCTAATAAGGTATCTGTCCACGCTGCAACTGCGCTACATACCCATGCCGATGCTATTGCCGGCCTGAGCAAAGCACGAGCATGTGTATAAATAGATTTTAAGGTCGTTTCCTGTCTACAATCCGCAGGATCCTTGAGGGCTGCGGTGTCTGGAGACGGTAGTGCCACCTTCTTGGACAGACGCGTTAAAGCCTTGTCCACCTTGGGCGAGGATTCCCACCATATCCTGTCCTTTGCAGGGAAAGGATACACCATAAGGATCTTCTTGGGAATCTGCAGTTTTTTGTCTGGAGTTTCCCAAGCTTTTCCAAATAATTTGTTCAGTTCATGAGATGGAGGAAAAGTTACCTCCGGTTTCTTTTCCTTATACATGCGCACCCTCATGTCAGGGACAGAGGGGTCATCTGTGATATGCAACATCTTTTATTGCTATAATCATAAAATGAATACTTTTGGCCCCCTTTGGGTGTAACCTTGCCTCATCATAGTCGACACTGGAGTCAGAATCTGTGTCGGTATCAGTGTCTGCTATTTGGGATAGGGGACGCTTTTGAGACCCTGACGGGCCCTGTGACCAGGTCAAATCCGTTGATTGTCTCCCTGCTGTTTCCTTGGACTCAGCTTTGTCCATTCTCTTATGTAATAAGGTCACATTTGCATTTAAAATATTCCACATATCATACCAATCATGAGTCGGCGTTGAGCCTTCCACTTCAGACATGCCGACACACGCGTACCGACACCCTCACACACACACAGGGATATATCTATAAGGGGACAGTTCCCCAACCAGGCCCTTTGGAGAGACAGAGAGAGAGTATGCCAGCACACACCCAGCGCCAACTGACACTGGAAACAATTCCCAGATAAAGCGCTTTTTATATATATTAACTGTGATATACACCCACTGCGCCTACATGTGCCCTCCCCCTCTTTTTCAGCCCTGTATCACCGTTCAGCAGGGGAGAGTCCGGGGAGCCAGCTTCTCTTCAGATCACTGTAAAGAAAATGGCGCTGGTTAGTGCTGTGAGACTAAGCTCTGCCCCCCTCAGTGGCGGGCTTCGGTCCCGCTCAAATGTACAAATAATGGCGGGGAATGTATCTATCTACTGCCTCCGCAGCCCATATATTAAAATGGCCAGTCCAGAGGTTTATATTGCTGCCCAGGGCGCCCCCCCCCCCTGCGCCCTGCACCCATCATTGCCTGTCTGTGTGTATTGTGTGGTAGCAATGGCGCGCAGCGGGAAAGATCTGAAGTCTTCTGCCGCCTTTGAAGTCTTCTTTCTTCTTATACTCACCCGGCTTCTATCTTCCGGCTCTGCAAGGAGGACGGCGGCGCGGCTCTGGGACGAACGGCGGGGGGAGACCTGCGTTCCGATCCCTCTGGAGCTAATCGTGTCCAGTAGCTTAAGAAGCAGAGCCTATCATTTAAGTAGGTCTGCTTCCCTCTCCTCAGTCCCACGATGCAGGGAGCCTGTTGCCAGCAGTGCTCCCTGAAAATAAAAAACCTAACAAAATTCTTTTATCAGAGAAACTCAGTAGAGCTCCCCTGCAGTGCACCCATTCTCCACTGGGCACAGAATCTAACTGAGGTCTGGAGGAGGGGCATAGAGGGAGGAGCCAGTGCACACCCATACTAAAAGTTCTTTGTAGTACCCGTGTCTCCTGCGGAGCCCGTCTATTCCCCATGGTCCTTACGGAGTCCCCAGCATCCTCTAGGACGTAAGAGAAATATATAGGTCCTAGAGGGAGTCATGTTCACCAGAGAAAGGGCGATGTCGTTGGGGTACAGAGATTAGAAAGAAGGACAAACTGAGCATATTTGGGTTTATAAACTACAAAGTGTTATATCTGCTCATTGATAAAGGAGATAGGAGGCTTCTCTTTAAAACAACACAATATTGTTTAAAATTAGAAACATAACCTACACAAAACCTATATAACATACATTCATAAAATAGAATATGAAATACACAGACGGGTCACATTATTAGGACAACCAGCTAATATCAGCACAGACTGCAGCTAGACGGACTGAACGGTCATGTTAGACACACGTCTGGTAGCCCCCCATGTTTATTGTGATGGTGAGATGTTCCACTGTAGCGTGATGGTCGGTCCTCACGCAACTTCATAGTCGACGTTCACCTCACACCAATGACACGTGGTGCTCCGCAGTTTCCACATCAGTTATTGGCAATGGTGCCATTTTCCCAGGCACGATACACCTTCACCGCAGCACACGGCCAGTGCACAAACTGCGCTGTGTCAGAAATACCGCCACCCATGGCCCGAAAGCCGATAATTATCCCTTTTTGAAACCTAGATAAATCGCCCCTTTTACCCATGACAGCAACGAGAGATATGTGTGCATACGGCCTATCGCACACCTTATATACCATCAAGCCAGCGCACAACGCGTGACGTATATCATGGGCTACGCGCTGCCGACGTCACATCTAGGAGGTGGTCATAATGATGCAACTCCACCGTGTATAGATACACTAAATTCATAGTTTCCTACCCTCCCTCATTCTGCAGGAGACTCCCTGAAATAGAAGCAATCTCCCTCACTCCCTGATTAGACCAGCAATCTCCCTGATTTTATCGCACCCCCATTATATAGCTGTTACATTCTTGGGGAAAGATAAATTAGAGATATATACATTCAAATGGGGTCATCAGCACCATTTCCCTGTATTGGTTATAAGGCACAATGATCCCTATGGCTACATTCATTTTAAATAAGGTTTCTCATGGCCACTTACAGTATATGTGTATTCAGTATACTAACTTTGGGGCTCATTTACCTTTGATGTAAGTCATTTTCATGACACGCCTCTTAGATGCAGCAGTACACGTCCGCGCTTAAAGGTGTTAATTTCACAATCTCCCTGAAATGCTTTTTCAAAAGTAGGCAACTATGACTAAATTGCTGCACCAACCTTGTAATGTGCAAAATATTAGTATGTTCACCTGATACAAGAACATATTAAAGAACTCTAAAAAAAAGTTCATACAGAATCCACTTCTAATAACTGCAGGTAAAAGACAGTAGAAGTTAATAACCAGACTGTACAGGGTTGTATTTTGTAGGACACCCCTGTGGGGGGATCACATCCTGCACACCAGCAAACGATGGTCTCTTCTGGCCGTCTCAGTACTCTCTTGTATCAATGTCCCACCGAGCAGGATTCCACGGGGTATATTTACTAAGATTCATAATTGTCGGGATTTGGAGGGAGATTAAACACGAATGACATCGGCAGTGTGAATTTGCAACTTTTTGGGTTTTTTTTTACGACTCATTTACTAAGCTGTCGTATCTGCATTTTCGTTTTTTCCAATGCCGATGTCATTCGTAATGTCTGGCAGTGTTTTACGGGAGTGATTAGTAAAACACTGCCGGACTTAACACAATGAATCCCGTCCGGATCTGTGAGATCCGTGCAGGGCTTCATAGTGTATATTAGGAGGTGAAGAAAAAGTAAAAAAAACAGAAAAAAAATTGCGTGGGGTCCCTCACTCCTAAGCATAACCAGCCTCGGGCTCTTTGAGTCGATCCTGGTTGTAAAAATACGGGTGGGGGGGGGGGGGGGATGACTGGGGTCCCCCCATATTTAAACGACCAGCATCAGGCTCTGCGCCTGGTCCTGTTGCAAAAAAATATGATTTTAAACCTAACGGTAAATCTTTTTCTCCTAGTCCGTAGAGGATGTTGGGGACTCCGTAAGGACCATGGGGTATAGACAGACTCCACAGGAGACATGGGCACTATAAAAAACTTTAGATGGGTGTGCACTGGCTCCTCCCTCTATGCCCCTCCTCTAGACCTCAGGTAGAGAAACTGTGCCCAGAGGAGACGGACAGTACGAGGAAAGGATTTTTGTTAATCTAAGGGCAAGATTCATACCAGCCCACACCATCCACACCGTATGACATGGAATATACAAACCAGTTAACAGTATGAAACAAAAGAGCATCAGCCCGAGACTGATCAAAACTGTAACATAACCCTTATGTAGGCAATAACTATATACAAGTCATGCAGAATTTTGTCCGCACTGGGACGGGCGCCCAGCATCCTCTACGGACTAGGAGAAAAAGATTTACCGGTAGGTTTAAAATCTTATTTTCTCTTACGTCCTAGAGGATGCTGGGGACTCCGTAAGGACCTTGGGGATTATACCAAAGCTCCAGACCGGGCGGGAGAGTGCTGATGACTCTGCAGCACTGATTGAGCAAACATGAGGTCCTCCTCAGCCAAGGTATCAAACTTGTAGAATTTAGTAAAATTGTTTGAACCCGACCAAGTTGCCGCTCGGCAAAGCTGCCGCCCAACTAGAGCCCACCTTCCTAGTGGAATGGGCCTTTACCAAATTTGGTAACGGCAATCCAGCCGTAGAATGAGCTTGCTGAATCGTGTTACAGATCCAGCGAGCAATAGTCTGCTTAGAAGCAGGAGCGCCAACCTTGTTGGCTGCATACAGGACAAACAGTGCCTCTGTTTTCCTAACCCGAGCCGCCCTGGCTACATATATTTTTAAGGCCCTGACTACATCAAGGGACTTGGAATCCTCCAAGTCCTTCGTAGCCACAGGTACCACAATAGGTTGGTTCATATGAAACGATTAAACCACCTTAGGCAAAAATTGAGGACGAGTCCTTAATTCTGCCCTATCCACATGGAAAATCAGATAGGGGCTTTTGCGATAGACAGCCGCCAATTCAGACACTCACCTTGCAGATGCCAAGGCCAACAACATAACCACCTTCCAAGTGAGAAATTTCAATTCAACCATTTGAAGAGGTTCAAACCAGTGAGATTTTAGGAACTGTAACACCACGTTAAGGTCCCATGGTGCCACTGGAGGCACAAAAGGAGGCTGTATGTGCAGCAACCCCTTTACAAAAGTCTAAACTTCTGAGAGAGAAGCCAATTCCTTCTGAAAGAAAATTGATAGGGCCGAAATCTGTACCTTAATGGAGCCTAATTTTAGGCCCATATCCACTCCTGTCTGTAGAAAGTGGAGAAAACGGCCCAGATTGAAAACTTCCGTAGGAGCATTCGTGGCTTCACACCAAGATACATACTTTCTCCAGATACGGTGATAATGTTTCGCCGTCACCTCCTTTCTAGCCTTCATAAGAGTAGGGATGACTTCTTTCAGAATGCCTTTCCCAGCTTGAATTCGGCATTCAACCGCCATGCCGTCAAACGTAACCGCGGTAAGTCTTGGAACACGCAGGGCCCCTGTTGCAACAGGTCCTCCCTGAGAGGAAGAGGCCACGGATCTTCTGTGAGCATTTCCTGAAGATCGGAATACCAGGCCTTTCGAGGCCAATCTGGAACAATGAGTATTGTCTGCACTCTTTTCCGTCTTATGATTTTCAATATCTTTGAGATGAGTGGAAGAGGAGGGAACACATAGACCGACTGAAACACCCACGGTATCACCAGGGCGTCCACAGCTACTGCCTGAGGGTCTTTTGACCTGGCACAATCCCTCCGAAGCTTCTTGTTGAGGCGTGACGCCATCATATCTATTTGAGGAAGACCCCACTGACTTGTTATCTCTGCAAAAACTTCTTGATAAAGTCCCCACTCTCCTGGATGGAGATCGTGTCTGCTGAGGAAGTCTGCTTCCCAGTTGTCCACTCCCGGAATGAAAATTGCTGCCAAAGCGCTTACGTGATTTTCCGCCCAGCGCAGAATCTTGGTGGCTTCCGCCATTGCCACTCTGCTCCTTGTTTCGCCTTGGCGGTTTACATGAGCCACAGCTGTGACGTTGTCTGATTGAATCAGAACCAGTAGGTCACGAAGAAGATTCTCTGCTTGACGTAGGCCGTTGTATATGGCCCTCAATTCCAGTACGTTGATGTGTAGACAAGCCTCCTGGCTTGACCATATCCCCTAAAAATTCCTTCCTTGTGTGACTGCTCCCCATCCTCGGAGGCTCGCGTCCGTGGTCACCAGAACCCAGTCTTGAATGCCGAACCTGCGACCCTCTAGAAGGTGAGCACTCTGCAGCCACCACAGGAGAGACACCCTGGCTCTGGGGGACAGGCTTATTTTCTGATGTATTTGAAGATGGGACCCGGACCACTTGTCCAGAAGGTCCCACTGAAATGTCCTCGCATGAAACCTGCCAAAGGGGATGGACTCGTAGGTCGCCACCATCTTTCCCAGTACTTGAGTGCATTGATGGACTGACACTCTTTTCGGTTTTAACAGGTCTCTGACCATGTTCTGGAGTTCCTGGGCTTTTTCCATTGGGAGAAAAACCCTCTTTTGTTCTGTGTCCAGAATCATGCCTAAGAACGATAGCCGAGTTGTTGGAACCAACTGTGATTTTGGCAGATTCAGAATCCAGCCATGTTGCTGCAGCACTCCCAGGGAGAGCGCCACGCTTTTCAGCAACTGTCTCTCGATCTCGCCTTTATCAGGAGATCATCCAAGTATGGGATAATTGTGACTCCCTGCCTGCGCAGGAGCACCATCATTTCCGCCATTATCTTGGTGAAAATCCTCGGGGCCGTGGAAAGCCCAAACGGCAACGTCTGAAACTGGTAATGACAGTCCTGTACAGCGAATCTCAGGTACGCCTGATGAGGGGGATATATGGGGACATGAAGGTATGCGTCCTTTATGTCCAGTGACACCATAAATTATCCCCCCCCCCCTCCAGGCTGGAGATAACTGCCCGGAGCAATTCCTACTTGAATTTGAACTTTTTCAAGTACAGGTTTAGGGACTTTAAATTTAGAATGGGTCTAACCGAGCCATCCGGTTTCGGGACCACAAATAGGGTTGAATAGTACCCCCTTCCCCTGTTGAGCTAGGGGAACCTCGACAACCACTTGTTGACACAGTTTTTGAATTGCAGCTAAAACTATCTCCCTCTCTGGGGGAGAAGCCGGTAGAGCCGTTTTGAAAAACCGGCGAGGAGGCATGTCTTCGAAGTCTAGCTTGTAGCCTTGGGATACAATTTCCATTGCCCAAGGATCCACATCTGACTGAACCCAGACGTGGCTAAAGAGTCGAAGACGTGCCCCCACCGGCGCAGACTCCCTCAGTGGAGCCCCAGTGTCATGCGGTGGATTTAGTAGAAGCCAGGGAGGACTTCTGCTCCTGGGAACTAGCAGTAGCAGACTGCTTTTTCCCTCTTCCCTTACCTCTGGCGAGGAAGGAAAAGCCCCAACCCCTTCTGGACTTATGTGACCGAAAAGACTGCATCTGATATTGTGGCGTTTTCTTTTGTTGTGGGGAAACATAAGGTAAAAAAGTAGATTTGCCCGCGGTAGCTGAGGAAACCAGGTCTGCGAGACCTTCCCCAAATAAATCCTCACCTTTGTAAGGCAAAACTTCCATATGCTTTTTTGAGTCGGCATCACTTGTCCATTGGCGGGTCCACAGGGCTCGCCTAGCAGAAATCGCCATGGAGTTGGCTCTCGAACCTAGTAGCCCAACGTCTCTCTGAGCGTCTCTCATACATAAGACTGCGTCTTTAATGTTACCTAAGGTCAATAACATGGTATCCCTATCCAGGGTATCAATTTCAGCTGACAAGGTATCCGTCGAAGCCGCAACAGCGCTACAAACCCAAGCCGACGCTATTGCCGGTCTGAGCAAGCCCGCGCATGTGTATAAATAGATTTTAAGGTAGTTTCCTGCCTGCAATCAGCAGGATCCTTGAGCGCGGCCGTGTATGGAGACAGCAGCGCCACCTTTTTGGACAAGCGCGTTAACGCCTTTGCCACCTGGGCGAGGATTCCCACCGTAACCTGTCCTGCGCAGGGAAAGGATACGCCATAAGAATTCTTTTGGGAATCTGCAGTTTCTAGTCTGGGGTTTCCCAAGCCTTTTAAAATAACTCGTTCAGCTCATGAGATTGGGGAAAAGTTACCTCAGGTTTCTTTTCCTTAAACATGTGTACCCTCTTGTCAGGGACAGAGGGGTCATCAGTGATATGTAAAACATCCTTTATTGCAATAATGAATACTTTTGGCCACCCTTGGGTGTAACCTCGCATCATGGTAGTCGACACTGGAATCAGAATCCATGTCGGTATCAGTGTCTGCTACTTGGGACAGGGGACGTTTCTGAGACCCTGAAGCGCCCTGTGACACAGCCAAAGCCATGGAGTGACTCCCTGTTCTATCCCTGGACTCTGCTTTGTCCAACCTCTGATGTAATAAAGACACATTTGCATTTAAAACATTCAGCATATCCATCCAATCATGTGTCGGCGTTGCCGACGGATACACCACAATCATTTGCTCCACCTACTCCTTAGATGAGCCTTCCGCTTCAGACATGCCGACCCACGCGTACCGACACCCCCACACACTCAGGGATATATCTATGTATATATATATGTATATGTACCGGGTACAGCTGGCTAAAAACGGGGTTAATATAGAGAAAAAAAACATTGACCTGTGACCATGAACGTCCCTGGTGGCTAGTGGAGAGGCTGCCCAGTAATCAGTGTCCACGCCAACACGCGCGCGGCCCGCCTCCCTGGATCGCGGTAAAGTGCGGGCACAGAAGCCCTTACCTCCCCCTTGTCAGTGGCCCCACAATCCGGGAGGTCGGCGTGTGTGTGACTGACCTGTGAGAGGAAATCCGGAGCCTCTGCTGCAGTGACCCGGCAACCAGGGCGCGGTAGTATACAGAGCCGCTGAGGGTGATGGAGCTGCACGCAGGGAAGTCTGTCTGACTATTCTTGCTGCAGCTCAGTAGTATTCCGACAAGAATCTTTTTCTTCAAAATGAAGCTCTAAATAGGCTGCCTGAGGCAGCCCCCTGTAAAGTGCCTGCTTACTGCATTGGCACCAACTTACAAACTGAGCTCCTGTGCATGGAGGCGGAGTGATATAGGAGGCGGCGCTATGCATCTTGGGAAGAAGGTCAAAGCTTTGAGCCTGTTGATGCGTCGTATCAAGATCCTACACTACACCCCAATGTTAATCCTGGTGGAGCCCAGTGTACCCCGCAGCAGAATGTGATTATCAGGTGACGTTTGTATATAGGAGGCCCACATAATGCTCTCCCCTGTACAATACATGACAGTCTCCTCTTACCCAGTGATGTGAGGGGTTGGTGATTCTCCATCATCACGTCCTTGTACAGACCCCTGTGTTCCTCTATATATTCCTCCTCCTGCATGGAGAGACAGACAGTGACATCCTGACACCTTATAGGAACCTGACCCACACAGTGATACAGTCATCACTCAGACACATCCCCTGGTGTTACTGTATAATGCCCCATTCCCAGCGGTCACCTCTCCAGTCATCACCCAGACACATCCCCTGGTGTTACTGTATAATGCCCCATTCCCAGCAGTCACCTCTCCAGTCATCACCCAGACACATCCCCTGGTGTTACTGTACAGTGCCCCATTCCCAGCAGTCACCTCTCTAGTCATCACCCAGACACATCCCCTGGTGTTACTGTATAATGCCCCACATTCCCAGCAGTCACCTCTCCAGTCATCACCCAGACACATCCCCTGGTGTTACTGTATAATGCCCCATTCCCAGCAGTCACCTCTCCAGTCATCACCCAGACACATCCCCAGTTGTTACTGTATAATGTCCCATTCCCAGCAGTCACCTTTCCAGTCAACAGCTGAATGATCTTGTTGGTGAGTTCCAGGATCTTCTGGTCACTGTGCATCTCATCTATCAGTGAGTGAGGTGGTGGCACAGTGATGGGACTCTGGGTCCTGCTCAGTCCTCCTGACACAAGAGAATTGCTGCTGGGTGTCTCACACTCACTGGATGTCTTCCTTACTACTGTGCAATCCTGTGTATTGTGAGAGGCACCAAATATTACTGTAGTCACTCCCAGATCCCCTCACCTCCCCAGTCAAGTCCCTGTATTATTACTATAGATATAAGTGATGTCACTGTGACGCTCCCAGACCCCCTCACCGCCCCAATCATGTGCCTGTATTATTACTATAGATATAAGTGATGTCACTGTGACGCTCCCAGATCCCCTCATCTCCCCAGTCATGTCCCTGTATTATTACTATAGATATAAGTGATGTCACTGTGACGCTCCCAGATCCCCTCACCTCTCCAGTCATGTCCCTGTATTATTACTATAGATATATGTGACATCACTGTGACAGTCCCAGATCCCCTCACCTCCCCAGTCATGCCCCTGTATTATTACTATAGATATATGTGACATCACTGTGACAGTCCCAGATCCCCTCACCTCCCCAGTCATGTCCCTGTATTATTACTATAGATATAAGTGATGTCACTGTGACGCTCCTAGATCCCCTCACCTCCCCAGTCATGTACTTGTATTATTACTATAGATATAAGTGATGTCACTGTGACACTCCCAGATCCCCTTAACTCCCCAGTAATGTCCCTGTATTATTACTACAGATATATGTGATGTCACTGTGACGCTCCCAGATCCCCTCATGGCGCCAGTCATGTCCCTGTATTATTACTATAGATATAAGTGATGTCACTGTGACACTCCCAGATCCCCTCACCTCTTCAGTCATGTCCCTGTATTATTACTATAGATTTATGTGACTTTACTGTGACAGTCCCAGATCCCCTGACCTCCCCAGTCTTGTCCCTGTATTATTACTACAGATATAAGTGACATCACTGTGACACTCCCAGATCCCCTCACCTCCCCAGTCATGTCCCTGTATTATTACTATAGATATTAGTGATATCACTGTGACGCTCCCAGATCCCCTCACCTCCCCAATCATGTCCCTGTATTATTACTACAGCTATAAGTGATGTCACTGTGACGCTCCCAGATCCCCTCACCTCCCCAGTCATGTCCCTGTATTATTACTACAGATATAAGTGACATCACTGTGACACTCCCAGATCCCCTCACCTCCCCAGTCATGTCCCTGTATTATTATTATAGATATGTGACGTCACTGTGGCAGTCCCAGATCCCCTCACCTACCCAGTCATGTCCCTGTATTATTACTATAGATATAAGTGATGTCACTGTGACGCTCCTAGATCCCCTCACCTCCCCAGTCATGTACTTGTATTATTACTATAGATATAAGTGATGTCACTGTGACACTCCCAGATCCCCTTAACTCCCCAGTAATGTCCCTGTATTATTACTACAGATATATGTGATGTCACTGTGACGCTCCCAGATCCCCTCACTTCCCCAGTCTTGTCCCTGTATTATTACTACAGATATAAGTGACATCACTGTGACACTCCCAGATCCCCTCACCTCCCCAGTCATGTCCCTGTATTATTACTATAGATATTAGTGATATCACTGTGACGCTCCCAGATCCCCTCACCTCTCCAGTCATGTCCTTGTATTATTACTATAGATATATGTGACATCACTGTGACAGTCCCAGATCCCCTCACCTCCCCAGTCATGCCCCTGTATTATTACTATAGATATATGTGACATCACTGTGACAGTCCCAGATCCCCTCACCTCCCCAGTCATGTCCCTGTATTATTACTATAGATATAAGTGAATCAGGGAATCGGTGAGAATACAGAACGTGTGACGTGTAATAAAGACTCTGGTTCCTCACAGCTGGAGTGACTAGCAATAAATATAATACATGTAACAAACATCACAGAGAACACATATAACACAGATAAGTGACCAGTAAGTCTCCTTATTTCCCCCAGCCATAGAGCCCTGGTCAGCTTCTGTCAGAGGTTCCTGTGAGCCAGCCGCATAATGCTCCTCAGAGGCCGTCACACTGTTCTGTACCGCATAATGTTACACCAATGTCCCTCTCCTGGCCGGGATCTTATTCCTCCTAAACACATATCTGGTGCAATGTTACAAACACATGAATTAATTAGTGACTATTCACAGGGCATACAGATAACGGGGGTGAGGGGAGAGTACATAGGAGAGCAGAGGGGGTGTAGATTTAGGGAGAGGGGGGAGTAAAGTAGGAAATCAGGGTGTACAACTGAGGGTGTAACAGAGGTGGCAGTATGACGGGGGAGGAGGGGGGTATAGGGAACAGGAGAGGGTAATACTACAGGGACCGGGCAGCAGACAGGAGGAAATAAGGGACGAGCAATACAGAGTTCCATCAGTCTCCGGTAATATGTGACTCTGCGCAGATGATGAAATGAGAAATTCCCTCAGCACAGATGTAGGTGTCATGTGACCAGCCTGCCGGCCGCGTGTATGCAGCGTAGGGTGGGGGGGGGGGAGACATTACCTGGGGGACAATCACTGACACTGAGGATCTGGGGACTGTCACAGCCGCTGGCTGTCTCTGAGAGTCTCTATGGCTCAGTATAACAGGACGCCCGGACAGTCTCATCTCAGGGAGCGCAGCCCTGTGTCACATGACCGCTCTGTGTCCTCCTCACACGTCCTGCCTCACCTGCTGTATACATACATGTTATACCTCTCACGTGTTATTCCTCTCCCTGCCCACTCATTACTGTTATTATTACTCTGCTGCTATAGTAACAGGACACCACAGGCCGCTCCCCCTGTATAGTAACAGGACACCACAGGCTGCTCCTTCTGTATAGTAACAGGACACCACAGGCTGCTCCTCCTGTATAGTAACAGGACACCACAGGCTGCTCCTCCTGTATAGTAACAGGACACCACAGGCTGCTCCTCCTGTATAGTAACAGGACACCACAGGCTGCTCTTCCTGCATAGTAACAGGACTTCACAGGCTGCTCCTCCTGTATAGTAACAGGACACCACAGGCTGCTCCTCCTGTATAGTAACAGGACACCACAGGCTGCTCCTCCTGTATAGTAACAGGACACCACAGGCTGCTCCTCCTGCATAGTAACAGGGCACCACAGGCTGCTCCTCCTGTATAATGGAAACCAGCCACCACAGACTGATCCTCCTGCATAGTAACAGGACACCACAGGCTGCTCCTGCTGTATAGTAACAGGACACCGCAGGCTGCTCCTCCTGTATAGTAACAGGACACCACAGGCTGCTCCTCCTGTATAGTAACAGGGCACCACAGGCTGCTCCTCCTGCATAATAGAAACCAGACACCACAGGCTGCTCCTGCTGTATAGTAACGGCACCACAGGCTGCTCCTCCTGTATAATGGAAACCAGACACCACAGACTGATCCTCCTGCATAGTAACAGGACACCACAGGCTGCGTCTGCTGTATAGTAACAGGGCACCACAGGCTGCTCCTCCTGTATAGTAACAGGGCACCACAGGCTGCTCCTCCTGCATAGTAACAGGGCACCACAGGCTGCTCCTCCTGTATAATAGAAACCAGACACCACAGGCTGCTCCTGCTGTATAGTAACAGGGCACCACAGGCTGCTCCTCCTGTATAGTAACAGGGCACCACAGGCTGCTCCTCCTGTATAGTAACACGGAACCACAGGCTACTCCTCCTGTATAGTAACAGGTCATCACAGGCTGCTCCTCCTGCATTGTAACAGGGCACCACAGGCTGCTCCTCCTGTATAATAGAAACCAGACACCACAGGCTGATCCTCCTGTATAGTAACAGGACACCACAGGCTGCTCCTTCTGTATAGTAACAGGACACCACAGGCTGCTCCTGCTGTATAGTAACAGGACACCGCAGGCTGCTCCTCCTGTATAGTAACAGGACACCACAGGCTGCTCCTCCTGTATAGTAACAGGGCACCACAGGCTGCTCCTCCTGCATAATAGAAACCAGACACCACAGGCCGCTCCTGCTGTATAGTAACGGCACCACAGGCTGCTCCTCCTGTATAATGGAAACCAGACACCACAGACTGATCCTCCTGCATAGTAACAGGACACCACAGGCTGCGTCTGCTGTATAGTAACAGGGCACCACAGGCTGCTCCTCCTGTATAGTAACAGGGCACCACAGGCTGCTCCTCCTGCATAGTAACAGGGCACCACAGGCTGCTCCTCCTGTATAATAGAAACCAGACACCACAGGCTGCTCCTGCTGTATAGTAACAGGGCACCACAGGCTGCTCCTCCTGTATAGTAACAGGGCACCACAGGCTGCTCCTCCTGTATAGTAACACGGAACCACAGGCTACTCCTCCTGTATAGTAACAGGTCACCACAGGCTGCTCCTCCAGCATTGTAACAGGGCACCACAGGCTGCTCCTCCTGTATAATAGAAACCAGACACCACAGGCTGATCCTCCTGTATAGTAACAGGACACCACAGGCTGCTCCTGCTGTATAGTAACAGGACACCACAGGCTGCTCCTGCTGTATAGTAACAGGGCACCGCAGGCTGCTCCTCCTGTATAGTAACAGGACACCACAGGCTGCTCCTCCTGCATAGTAACGGCACCACAGGCTGCTCCTCCTGTATAATGGAAACCAGCCACCACAGACTGATCCTCCTGCATAGTAACAGGACACCACAGGCTGCTCCTGCTGTATAGTAACAGGACACCGCAGGCTGCTCCTCCTGTATAGTAACAGGACACCACAGGCTGCTCCTCCTGTATAGTAACAGGGCACCACAGGCTGCTCCTCCTGCATAATAGAAACTAGACACCACAGGCTGTTCCTGCTGTATAGTAACGGCACCACAGGCTGCTCCTCCTGTATAATGGAAACCAGACACCACAGACTGATCCTCCTGCATAGTAACAGGACACCACAGGCTGCTTCTGCTGTATAGTAACAGGGCACCACAGGCTGCTCCTCCTGCATAGTAACAGGGCACCACAGGCTGCTCCTCCTGTATAATAGAAACCAGACACCACAGGCTGCTCCTGCTGTATAGTAACAGGGCACCACAGGCTGCTCCTCCTGTATAGTAACAGGGCACCACAGGCTGCTCCTCCTGTATAGTAACACGGAACCACAGGCTGCTCCTCCTGTATAGTAACACGGAACCACAGGCTGCTCCTCCTGTATAGTAACAGGTCACCACAGGCTGCTCCTCCTGCATTGTAACAGGGCACCACAGGCTACTCCTCCTGTATAATAGAAACCAGACACCACAGACTGATCCTACTGCATAGTAACAGGACACCACAGGCTGCTCCTGCAGGCTGATCCTCCTGTATAGTAACAGGACACCACAGGCTGCTCCTTCTGTATAGTAACAGGACACCACAGGCTGCTCCTGCTGTATAGTAACAGGACACCGCAGGCTGCTCCTCCTGTATAGTAACAGGACACCACAGGCTGCTCCTCCTGTATAGTAACAGGGCACCACAGGCTGCTCCTCCTGCATAATAGAAACCAGACACCACAGGCTGCTCCTGCTGTATAGTAACGGCACCACAGGCTGCTCCTCCTGTATAATGGAAACCAGCCACCACAGACTGATCCTCCTGCATAGTAACAGGACACCACAGGCTGCTCCTGCTGTATAGTAACAGGGCACCGCAGGCTGCTCCTCCTGTATAGTAACAGGGCACCACAGGCTGCTCCTCCTGCATAGTAACAGGGCACCACAGGCTGCTCCTCCTGTATAATAGAAACCAGACACCACAGGCTGCTCCTGCTGTATAGTAACAGGGCACCACAGGCTGCTCCTCCTGTATAGTAACAGGGCACCACAGGCTGCTCCTCCTGTATAGTAACAGGACACCACAGGCTGCTCCTCCTGCATTGTAACAGGGCACCACAGGCTGCTCCCCCTGTATAATAGAAACCAGACACCACAGACTGATCCTACTGCATAGTAACAGGACACCACAGGCTGCTCCTGCAGGCTGATCCTCCTGTATAGTAACAGGACACCACAGGCTGCTCCTTCTGTATAGTAACAGGACACCACAGGCTGCTCCTCCTGCATAGTAGCAGGACACCACATGCTGCTCCTCATGTATAATAGAAACCAGACACCACTGACTGATCCTACTGCATAGTAACAGGACACCACAAGCTGCTCCTCCTGTATAGTAACAGGACACCACAGGCTGCTCCTCCTGTATAGTAACAGGACACCACAGGCTGCCCCTCCTGTATAGTAACAGGACACCACAGGCTGCTCCTCCTGTATAGTAACATGATACCACAGGCTGCCCCTCCTGTATAGTAACAGGACACCACAGGCTGCTCCTCCTGTATAGTAACATGATACCACAGGCTGCTCCTCCTGTATAGTAACAGGACACCACAGGCTGCTCCTCCTGTATAGTAACAGGACACCACAGGCTGCTCTTCCTGAATAGTAACAGGACTTCACAGGCTGCTCCTCCTGCATAATAACAGGACACCACAGGCTGCTCCTCCTGTATAGTAATAGGATACCACAGGCTACTCCTCCTGTATAGTAACAGGACACCACAGGCTGCTCCTCCTGCATAGTAACAGGGCACCAAAGGCTGCTCCTCCTGTATAATAGAAACCAGACACCACAGACTGATCCTACTGCATAGTAACAGGACACCACAGGCTGCTCCTCCTGTATAGTAACAGGACACCACAGGCTGCTCCTTCTGTATAGTAACAGGACACCACAGGCTGCTCCCCCTGTATAATAAGACGCCATTACCTGATCACGACGGACACTGGGAGGCTGCAGCAACGGTTGAGTAAATTTTGCAACTGATGACATCCACTTCCTGGGTGTGGAACGCACAGGCCGGAAGTAAGATGGAACGCACAGGACGAATGTAAGGTGGACCGCTCAGGCCGGAAGTAAGGTGTGATTGAGACAGGCCGCTTCCTGGTGACTGGCCCCTCCACTTCTACACCCCGGCCACAGCACCGCCCTCTGTAATAATTATTACAATACATGTGCACAGTGCAGAAGGCCGGCGGCCATTTTATTGTAGACCAGTCCGGCTGCTGCAGCAGCAATAGGTTCTCTGGAAGTGGGACGTCGGGAGCGGCGGCCATTGTTCTCTGGTTGATGCTAGATCCAGTGGACTTCAACCCCCCTATTGTCCCCTAGTCTGAGCTCCGCCTTCCTTCGATCATTCCCACAAGGCAGCAGGAGCAGAGAGCAGCCATTGCTGTGTCTGGCAGCAGGTAATGATATTATTATTATTCTATAGGCTGAGCAGCTCTGGTGTCAGGTTGTGTACTACAGGGGGAGCAGCCTCTGGTGCCTTGTTATAGTGCAGCTGGAGCAGCCTCTGGTGCTGCATTATCCCTATACAGGTGATTCAGACTCTAGTGTCCTATTACTGTAATACAGGTGATGCAAACCCCGCCATTACCATAATACATGTGGCGCAGACCCTGCCATTACCATAATACATGTGGCGCAGACCCCGCTGTTACAATAATACAGGTGGCGCAGACCCCGCCATTACCATAATACAGGTGGCGTAGACCCCGCCGTTACCGTAATACAGGTGGAGCAGACCCTCCTGTTACCATAATACAGGTGACGCAGACCCCACTGTTAACGTAATACAGATGGAGCATAAACCGCCGTTACTGTAATATAGGTGTCGCAGATCTCGCCATTACCGTCATACAGGTTTGCGCAGGCTCGCCGTTACTGTAATACAGGTGGAGCAGACCCAGCCGTTAACCTTAATACAGGTAGCGCAGACCCCGCCATCACCGTAATACAGGTGTGTAAGGGTTACTGTCACCTATTATAAGTTACTGCAGAACTGTGCGTCCCAGGTACAGTTTTTCAGTCTATGGACTCTGCAGAAAATGCCTACCGGAGGCTTTATGACCGGGGAAGTCCCCGTGGCTACAGGGCATCTGCAGCGCTCAGGACCTGGGTAAGTAACTTGGCTTTCCCAAAGTCTCTTCGGGAGCCTGAGGACAAAGGTCAGACATCACGATCGCCACACAGGAGGCTCTGTCACTGCAGGAGGCTGTAATTTTAGGTATAACTGACCAAGTATGGATGATAGCCCTCCTCACCACAGCTTAGGGCTGGCCATCGACCATCGATGATTCATAATCATCAATAGTTTATGTCCGAAGTAGAATAGTTTTGCCATCATTGGGGGAGAACTAGATGGTTTCCCTCCTTTGAGGGAATGGTATAAGTAATTTTTTTTCTCTCCATGCAGGAGGGGGAGTGTATAGAGGAACACAGGGGTCTGTACAAGGACGTGATGATGGAGAATCACCGGCCCCTCACATCACTGGGTAAGAGGAGACTGTCATGTATTGTACAGGGGAGAGCAGGTATGGGGCCCCCTACACAGGGGCACACTGGCCATCTGGCGGTTCAGCCGAGCAGCAGATATCCGTGATCTGCTGTAATGAAGAATCGTTTTCCAGCAGTCGTCCGAGCAAGGCCCCACCCACTGAAGCGATTCCAAACACAAGGCAAAGGCTACTCTGTCACATGCGCACTCTATGCCCGCTGTGCTTCCCCCTGCACCCAGTTTGGTCTCCGACAGGCTAGATAGTTTCCATTGACACACCCCCTCCACTCTGACTAGCCTTCCCCCCCTCTTTGCAGCACCTCCCGCACTTTGGTGTGGGTTTATCTGGTCTACTGGTTTGCGCACACCAGTGGACTTCCGGTTGCGGTCCGGCGTGACACCACCGGTTATGGTGTGGGCAGCATCCATGATTCTTGGCATGAGTGAAGTAAGCCCCCTCCTGCTGCCGTTATTTAGTAGTTTATTTGGGTTTGATTACCATTGTTTTTGACTGCTTTTCAGGAATGTGCAGTTACGCTACCAGTAATTGGGTTGTTTACACTATTAAGGACCCCATCTACACACATTAAAAGTATTACTATTACTGAGCGCCATGGGATACAGTTTGCACCTTATTATGGGTCTGCATTGCAGAGTATGTGTTTGTTTTTTGGGTTCTATGTTAACTATTAGTATTATTGGTATGTTGCTTATGTGTTTGTTTATGCCAATGTTGGTGATGATGTCACTTCTGTTTGGCCCCTGAAGTGACCTACGTTTGCCACATGTTTGGGTATATAAAGAGGGGCCTGGGAGGCCATGTTGTTTCCTTTGCCAGAGCATTTGTTACTGCGTGGCATAATCTGTTATAAAGAGCATTACTAATGTGGGCATTGTGTATAAGTGGCTCTGCTGTGGGCATTATATATAAGGGGCACTACTGTGGATATTGTGTAGAAGTGGTACTACTGTGGATATTGTGTAGAAGTGGTACTACTGTGAGCATTGAGTATGAGGGGTACTTATGTGGGCATTGTGTATAACGTGCACTACTTTGGGAATTGTGTAGAAGGGGCAGTACTGTGGGCATTAGATAAAGGGCACTACTGTGGGCATTGTGTAGAAGGGGTACTACTGTGGGCATTGTGTAGAAGAGGTACTACTGTGGGCATTGTGTATAGGGGGCACTACTTTAGGAATTGTGTAGAAGGTGCAGTACTGTGGGCATTGTGTAGAAGGGGCAATGCTGTGGGCATTGTGTAGACAGGGCACTACTGTGGTCATTGTGTATAAGGGTCACTACTGTGGTCATTGTGTATAAGGGGCACTACTATGGGCACTGTGTATAAAGGGTACTACTGTGAGCATTGAGTATGAGGGACACTACTGCGGGCATTGTGTAGAATTGGGCACTACTGTGGGCATTGTGTAGAAGGGGCTCTACTGCGGGCATTGTGTAGATGGTGTACTGCTGTGGGCATTGTGTATGAGGCACACTACTGTGGGCATTGTGTAGAAGGGGTACTACTGTGAGCATTGAGTATAAGGAGCACTACTGTGGGCATTGTGTAGAAGTGGTACTGCTGAGAGCAATGAATATGAAGGGCACTACTGTGGGCATTGTGTAGAAGGGGCACTACTGTGGGCATTGTGTAGAAGGGGCACTACTGTGGACATTATGTAGAAGAGGCACTACTGTGAGCAATATATATGAGGGGTACTACTGTGGGCATTGTGAATAAGGGACACTACTGTGGGCATTGTGTAGAAGAGGTACTACTGTGAGCAATGAATATGAGGGGTATTACTGTGAGCATTTAGTATGAGGGGCACTACTGTGGGCATTGTGTATAATGGGTACTGCTGTGTGTTGTAATGTGTATAAGTGACACTGTGTGGTATAATGTGGGTACAATGTGAATAGGATTGTGCTACTGTGTGGCTTTATGTGAATTGGGGATACTATTGTGTGGCCACGCCTCTTCCTTGTGATACCACACCCCTCTTTTGCGCTATCCCTTTATAAGATATGACAGGGAGGGCATACATGTATAGTTTTTTGGTGCTGGCACTGAACACCCCGGTACTGGCCCTAGAGCCAGAAGCAACCAAATACTGGGGGCCGAACTCGTGCGTAATTTTAAAGCAATTTTAATTGCCTTGTAAATGAATGCTGCTTTATAAACAAATGTACGAGTTTGGCTGGAATCGCGGAGCTCCGATCGTCTCGCAAAGCGTTATATCCGCTCCCAAATGTCTGATTATGGCACATGTTTGACTCCCCTGCAGGATACGCCCTGTTGTGTGTATGTTAATATATAACGTGTACTCCTACATATTATGCTAATATTAATTCTATTTGTAACAGTAGGAGGAGTCAGGAGTAGTAAGGGGAGGAGTCTATGCCAGGAACCAGGTGCTGCTGCGAGGTGGGCCTGTGTGCTTTAAATGCCAGGCATACCCCTATATATACACATCACCTGATACTCTCATATATACACTGTACTCAGTCACTGTGTGTCTCCTACAGATGGACCCAGTAACAGAGATACCCCAGAGAGATGTCTCCGTCGACTGTATTCCCAGGAATGTACAGAGGAGAATCACAGGATCCCACAGGAGGATCAGGTAGGTGGGATTTAGGGTCTCGCTAATATACCAGAGTGACTGTTATTATATGATTTGTAGAGCAGCTGTGTCTCATACACTAATAAACCTCTTTTACTTCAGTTGAAGAAATCTGAATATGTTATTTCATTTTATTATGTGTTATTTAGCATAAAGAACTGACTGATATAAAAGCAGATGATATAGCAGGAGAAGACAACACATGTATGACTGATATTATGATAGAAGGTATAAAGGAGGAGGAAGAGATGTATGTGACTGATATAAAGGGAGAAGATATAAAGCGAAAAGAAGAGACGTATGTGAGGGGTGATCAGCAGTGTAAGGAGGAGGAAATCCCCACAGATATCAGCACAGGTGAGTAATAAATACTGATTGCAGAGCAGAGTCACATATTCTCCTTGCTCAGACACTACAGCTATCTCTTATCCTACACCCTCCTCTGCCAGTACAGACTAATGGCTGAAGTGTATCAGCTCAGTGGGGGAGGCAGGAGCCATCAGCCCCTATTACACTCCTGCTCTCCCCCTCACATCATGTCACTGTGTGTTACCAGCCCAGAGATCTGACCAGTCTCCTCCCCACACTCTGGTGTATCTCATACATCAGGAGCCATCAGCCCTTATTATACTCCTGCTCTCCTCCTCACATCATGTCACTGTGTGTTACCAGCCCAGAGATCTGACCAGTCTCCTCCCCACACTCTCTGGTGTATCTCATACATCAGGAGCCATCAGCCCCTATTATACTCCTGCTCTCCCTCACATCATGTCACTGTGTGTTACTAGCCCAGAGATCTGACCAGTCTCCTCCCCACAATCTCTGATGTATCTCATACATCAGGATCCATCATCCCCTATCATACTCCTGCTCTCCCCCTCACATCATGTCACTGTGTGTTACCAGCCCAGAGATCTGACCAGTCTCCTCCCCACACTCTCTGGTGTATCTCATACATCAGGAGCCATCAGCCCTTATTATACTCCCTCTCTCCTCCTCACATCATGTCACTGTGTGTTACCAGACCAGAGATCTGACCAGTCTCCTCCCCACACTCTCTGGTGTATCTCATACATCAGGAGCCATCAGCCCCTATTATACTCCTGCTCTCCTCCTCACATCATGTCACTGTGTGTTACCAGCCCAGAGATCTGACCAGTCTCCTCCCCACACTCCCTGGTGTATCTCATACATCAGGAGCCATCAGCCCCTATTATACTCCTGCTCTCCTCCTCACATCATGTCACTGTGTGTTACCAGCCCAGAGATCTGACCAGTCTCCTCCCCACACTCCCTGGTGTATCTCATACATCAGGAGCCATCAGCCCCTATTACACTCCTGCTCTCCCCCTCACATCATGTCACTGTGTGTAACCAGCCCAGAGATCTGACCAGTCTCCTCCCCACACTCCCTGGTGTATCTCATACATCAGGAGCCATCAGCCCTTATTATACTCCTGCTCTCCCCCCTTACATCATGTCACTGTGTGTTACCAGACCAGAGATCTTACCAGTCTCCTCCCTACACTCACAACTGAACATCATTCATAATATTAAGATGGTGGTGTAGTGGTTAGCATTGCTGTCTGACAGCACTGAAGTCATGCGTTCAATTTCCAACCAAGGAACTATGTGTGGAGTTTGTATGTGTTTCCACCAACACTCCAAAAATCATACTTGTAGTGTCCATGTGGTGGGGGATATAGATTGTAAGCTCCACTAGGCCAGTGACTGACGTGAATGACTATTCTTTGTAAAGCACAGAGTAATACGAGTGCACTAAATAGGGAGCTATAATAATATTTTATTTCCAGCAGATGGAGGCACAAGCAGGAATGCCTTGGAGGGAGATCTCATCTTGTCTGTACATATTAAAACAGAAGATAACATCACACAAGATTCTCCAGGAGACAGCGCTGTTCTGTTACATATACATCCGATTCCTCACAGAGTAGATATAATATGTGATCCCTCTAATCGTGAGGACGGTACTTCTGATACCTCAGCTTTTGTTACTCATAGTGCAGCTCATATACCTGATAAAATATTTCCCTGTTCTGAGTGTGGGAAATGTTTTGCACAGAAATCACATCTTATTACACATCAAAGAATTCACACAGGTGAGAAGCCATTTCCATGTTCTGAGTGTGGGAAATGTTTTACAGATAAATCAAATCTTGTAAAACATCAGAGAAGTCATACAGGTGAGAAACCATTTCCCTGTTCTGAGTGTGGGAAATGTTTTACATTTAAATCACATCTTGTTACACATCAGAGAATTCACACAGGTGAGAAACCATTTCCATGTTCTGAGTGTGGGAAATGTTTTACACGGAAATCACATCTTGTTACACATCAGAGAAGTCACATGAATGAGAACCCATTTCCATGTTCTGAGTGTGGGAAATGTTTTACACGGAAATCAAATCTTGTTACACATCAGAGAAGTCACACAGGTGAGAATCGGTTTCCATGCTCTGAGTGTGGAAAATGTTTTACACGGAAATCAAATCTTGTTACACATCAGAGAAGTCACACAGGTGAGAATCTGTTTCCATGCTCTGAGTGTGGGAAATGTTTTACACGGAAATCAAATCTTGTTACACATCAGAGAAGTCACACAGGTGAGAATCTGTTTCCATGCTCTGAGTGTGGAAAATGTTTTACACGGAAATCAAATCTTGTTACACATCAGAGAAGTCACACAGGTGAGGATCTGTTTCCATGCTCTGAGTGTGGGAAATGTTTTATAAGGAAATCAAATCTTGTTACACATCAGAGAAGTCACACAGGTGAGAATCTGTTTCCATGCTCTGAGTGTGGAAAATGTTTTACAGAGAAATCAAATCTTGTTACACATCAGAGAAGTCACACAGGTGAGAAGCCGTTTCCATGCTCTGAGTGTGGGAAATGTTTTACACGGAAATCACATCTTGTTGCACATCAGAGAAGTCACACAGATGAGAAACCATTTCCATGTTCTGAGTGTGGGAAATGTTTTACGGAGAAATCAAACCTTGTTACACATCAGAGAAGTCACACAGGTGCAAAGCCGTTTCCATGCTCTGAGTGTGGGACATGTTTTACACATAAATCAAATCTTGTTAAACATCAGAGAATTCACACAGGTGAGAAGCCATTTCCATGCTCTGAGTGTGGGAAATGTTTTACAGATCAATCAAATCTTGTTAAACATCAGAGAAGTCACACAGGTGAGAAACCATTTCCATGCTCTGAGTGTGGGACATGTTTTATGCAGAAATCAGATCTTGTTAAACATCAGAGAAGTCACACAGGTGAGAAACTATTTACATGTACTGAGTGTGGGAAATGTTTTACATATAAATCAAATTTTGTTACACATTATATTTCACACAGGAAAAGCATTGCTATGAGCTAATACAAAACAGTTTGTTATCCTTCTGCAGATAATTGGAATGTGATTAATTAATACAAGACTGGAATAGATCACTCGAGTGAAACTGTTACTAATTTTTATTGTGTATATTCTTCAATGTATTATTTCCTATATATTCTATTTAGTCTAGATGTTACCAGCACTCACCACAGTAATACCAGGCCAGATAGCTGTTATGTATGGGCTAGATGTTACTAGCACTCACCACTGTTTCCATGCTCTGAGTGTGGGAAATGTTTTACACGGAAATCAAATTTTGTTACACATCAGAGAAGTCACACAGGTGAGAATCTGTTTCCATGCTCTGAGTGTGGGAAATGTTTTACACGGAAATCACATCTTGTTGAACATCAGAGAAGTCACACAGATGAGAAACCATTTCCATGTCCTGAGTGTGGGAAGTGTTTTACGGAGAAATCAAATCTTGTTAAACATGAGAGACATGTTTGTAGGTGTCTTGTTACTTTAGAGTGCCACGGTTGACATCTAGGTCTACGTGGAGTGTGATGGGTAGCTGGAGCCACTTCATCAAGGGCTATCTGTAGAGTCTGGTTCAGGTGCGATACAGCCATCTCAGGAGAAGTGAATGCAGAAATAGGTGAAAGCAGTTGTAGCAGTGAGGTGGAAATTCTTGAAGATTATTTGCATTAATATTTCTGCAGGTTTGAGGAGGATTGGAGGAGGTCAGTGACACTTGAGTTTGAAGTATTAGAAGAGAGCATGTAGGTGATAAGGTTGTGATCTGACAGAGGAAAAGGTGTGTTAGTGAATTCAGAAACTCAGCATAATCTGGTGAATACTAGATCAAGGCAGTGTCCCTCCTCATGAGTAGAGGAGTCAGTCCATTATGAGAGGCCGAGAGAGGAGGTTAGAGAGAGTAGATTGGAGGCATGAGCAGCAGATTTTGGACTATCAATAGCAATATTAATATCTCCCAAGATAATGGTGGAGATGTCAGAGGATAAGAAGTGAGGGAGGCAGAAAACTCATCTACAAATTGTTTGGGATGCCCAGGTGGGCGATAGATAGCTGCAACATGCAGAGAAAAAGGAGTGTAAATTCAGATAAAAGGCCTAATTCAGCAAGGATCGCAAATCAGCAAAAAAAAGCGTAAAAACGCAAATTCTGCAACTTAAATAGCAAAAACTTGAGGGGAAAAAACAATTTCTGAGACTTAGCAAAAACTGCGTATGCACTACGAAAAGTAGGCGGTTCCGGTATGAATGGTCGACCATGTTATGGTCGACAGTCATTAGGTCGATCACTATTGGTCGACATGGACACATGGTCGACACATGAAAAGGTCGACATGAGTTTTTTAACCTTTTTTGGTGTGTTTTTTTGCGTAAAGTGACGGGAACCCCAATTAGTGCACCGCTTTGCTCGCCATGCTTCGGTCATGGTGCCTTCGCTCCGCTACCGCTTCGCTCGGCACAGTTCCAATCGTAGTCCACGTGGATCATTAAGTATGGAAAAGTTCCCCATAAGAAAAAAAGTAAAAAAAAAATGTCGACCTTTTCATGTGTCGACCATGTCAATGTCGACCAATAGTGGTCGACCATAACATGGTCGACCATCTGAACGGATACCACAAAACATACCCACATACATTTGTTTTATTTTATTTATGCGCTACACACATAAACATATGTTGAAGAACAGCAACATCTTTTTATTTTCAAGTTTTGCAAATTCTGCTCCATTTGTATGTAAATAAAAGCACAGAAACAATAATATGTAATGTTTAACCACCGTTATACCAATAATTGCTGTTGTGTAGGGTTTAGAGGTTAGAATTCACACTCTCTCTAGTTGAATATATTTGAATGCATTATGGGCAAAAACAATATGGTGTCTTTAAGATAATAATTGCTAAATTACCACAAGATCATTTGACCAATTAAGCGATGATTGAATTGTTGAGTAGTTTCTTTAATTTGGGTGCAGGAAAGTAGGTTGTGCAATTTTTAAGAGAAAAACACTTGTTAGCAAAAAATGCAACATCAGAAACATGTACGCAAAAATTGCGTACATTTGTAATATGGCCCTCATTTCGAGTTGTCCACTCAGTAAATTTCTTCGCATCGCAGCGTTTTTCTGCTTAGTACGCATGCGCAATGTTCGCACTGCGACTGCGCCAAGTAAATTTGCTATGAAGTTAGTATTTTTACTCACGGCTTTTTCATCGCTCCGGCGATCGTAGTGAGATTGACAGGAAATGGGTGTTACTGGGCGGAAACACGGCGTTTTATGGGCGTGTGGATGAAAACGCTACCGTTTCCGGAAAAAACGCAGGAGTGGCCGGAGAAACGGGGGAGTGTCTGGGCGAACGCTGGGTGTGTTTGTGACGTCAAACCAGGAACGACAAGCACTGAACTGATCGCAGATGCCGAGTAAGTCTGAAGCTACTCTGAAACTGCTAAGAAGTTTGTAATCGCAATATTGCGAATACAACGTTCGCAATTTTAAGATGCTAAGATTCACTCCCAGTAGGCGGCGGCTTAGCGTGAGCAACTCTGCTAAAATCGTCTTGCGAGCGATCAACTCGGAATGAGGGCCCATGTACGCAAAAATTGCGATTATTAGGATAGTTTTCGCAATATTTGCACATTTCACAAGACCACCTTCTTTTTGTTAAATTAGTGTTGCCGTTTTTCTGTTTGGGCGTGCTTTCGCAATTTTGCTTTTGCTCGCAATTTTTGCAATCCTTACTGAATTTGCCCCGTAGTATCCATTATTATAATGTGAACATTCAACGATTCAAAATACATCCAGCATTTATTGATGCAAGTTTAGTGGATATTTGTGCCATACTGTACATTGAGCATTTAGCTAGATATAACCAAGTGGATCGATATTGTATCGGTTGCTGTCAGAAAAACATGTATTCTGGAATATGTATTTATGTATATTTTTAAGTTATATATTTATATGCTCTGTACAGAATATACACAGGTATTGTTTAAAGTATACCTGGTGTATAAAATAATCGCCACTACTTACTTAACTACCACCTGAATCTCCTATATTGAAGCTACCTGTGCATTATGCTAATTTCTGGAGTAACAAGGATAAAAGATCCGGGCAGGCTCAGGTAGCTATATATGCCTCTTGATAAAGCTGCCCAAGTGTGGTGAAACGCGTTGAGGACACGGAGTGCTGAAATCTGGAGCCGTCAGCTGTTCCTTTTGCAAACACCAGTGCACACCGGTGAGCGGATCTGTGTGCATTGGTGTTTGCATGCTTCCACTACTGCCTGACGCTGACCGCTCACATAGGTGTGTATTCGATCTCAATCTGACGAACGAGACCGTGAGCGCTGGTGAGCATTTGACCAGGAATATATGACACTGATCGAATGAGTGTTACAGTCGCAATCTACATCTGCATCAAAGAGACGCCCACTTGCATCTGATAATTTACATATTACCCTCCTCATTTCGAAACTGCTACATTACTTATGGTATTGGAATTCCAACCAAATCACAAACCAGCTAACAATTGTGCATATACGGGCGTTGTTTATTCATTTTTTTATATCTATAGTGAGTGACTACTCACCATAACCCTGTATATCCTTATCCATTAGGTATTTATCGAGCCCATTCTTAAAAGTGTTGACCGAGTCCGCCATTACTACTCTCTCAGGCAGGGAATTCGAAACTCGTATTCTCCTTACTGTGAAAAAACCTTTCCATCTCTGGGTGTGAAATCTCCTCTCCTCTGACCTAAGTGGGTGTCCACGTGTCCTGTGTTGATCTTACCAAAAACAGATCCCCCGCAAGCTCTTTTATTGTCCTCTTATATATTTGTAAATGTTGATCATGTCCCCTCTTAGTCTCCTCTTTTCAAGCGTGAACATGCCTAGTCTTGCAAGCCTTTCCTCGTATTCCAGCGTCTCCATGCCCTTAATTAGTTTGGTCGCCCGTCTCTAACCCTTTTCTAGTTCCAGGATATCCTTTTTGTAATATGGTGCCCAAAATTGGACACAGTATTCAAGATGAGGCCTCACTAGGGCTTTATATAATGGGAGTATAATACTCTCGTCCCTTGCATCAAATCCCCGCTTTATACATGCTAATACATTGTTAGCCTTCTTTGCTGCAATCCTACTTTGGGTACTGCTGCTTAGAACTTCTATAATCTAGAGGTATATTGCTAATTTATAACATTGATCAATCATGCTACTAAATAGTGATTTCTTTGGTATTTGTACGTTATGTGATTGTATTTTTTTTTACTGATATGTATTTTTACATTTAAGACAATGTATATGCATTATTAAGCGCCAACTAATTTTGTATTTGGTTCTTAATAGTAAATAGGAGAGACCGGCTATCTCTCCATTAGGTAGCTGCTGATCTGCATAACTACTCGGCCACAAGCACAGCGCCACTAAACCCTAATTACTTTTCCAGGAGTATGGTAGCTAGTTGCCAGTAGAGTCATATTTCTGGCTGTGGACTTATAATACATGGTAGTTAAAAGTTTGCCATTATGCAAAACAGTAGTGACATTTAGAAAACTCATGGACCTGTCAGTGAATTTGTGTGTGAAACAGATAGGTCTTTCAAGATGATTGATATCGTCAACCATCTGTATAAAGGCTTCCTTAGTCCCCTGCCAAAGGATGAATACATCATCGATGTAGCATCTATAAAATAGGATGAGTGCTACCATCAGTCCTGCGTTAGGCCAAGAGTAAAGCACCCTGAGGCCATTCATGTGTGGGGTTGCACCTCAGCCAAGGGAGTGGGCTCACTCACAATTTTACCTAAGAACACAGCCATGAATAAAGAATGGCACCAAAACATCCTCCAAGAGCAACTTCTCCCAACCATCCAAGAAGTTTGGTGAGGAACAGTGCATTTTCCAGCATGATGGAGAACCTTGCTATAAGGCAAAAGTGATAACTAAGTGGCTTGGGGAACAAAACCATGGACAGTTAACTCCCCAGACCTTGATCCCATTGAGAATTTGTGGTCAATCCTCAGGAGGCGGGTGGACAAACAGGAACTCACAAATTCTGACAAATTCCAAGCATTGATTAGGCAGGAATGGGCGGCCACAAGTCAGTATGTGCCCCAGAAGTTGAATGACAGCAGCCAGGGCAAATTGCAGAGGTCTTCAAAAAGAAGAATCAACACTGCAAATATTGACTGATTGCATAAACTTAATGTAATTGTCAATAAAAGCCTTTGACACTTGAAATACTTGTAATGTTACTTCAGTATACCATAGTAACATAGGACAATAAGGTCTAAAAACACTGAAGCAACAAACTTTGTGAAAAGCAATACTTGTGTCATACGCAAAACTTTTGGCCACAGCTGTATTATGGTTCCATGTTGGAAACACAGCAAAATATGTAAAAGCTCAAGAGGCGGGTGTGTGTAGGTGTGGGGGAAAAACCTTTTTTATCCACTTTGTTTATATATATATACATAAACCTTCCAATCCCATCACAGACATGAGGCAACAGGGCAGATGCGACCAGGGAAAATATAAGAATCCGACATATCTAGTATCTGATGTTTTTCTAATTTCCAAAAATAGGATGAACTCACTAATTCTGTACAAGTGACATACATCAATGACACCGTAAAAATTATTTTCATTTTTTTTTAATTACACAGTGCGTTTGTTGCAAGGTTTATATCAGGTAATTAGTGAGGGGAGAGTTACAGAAAGAAGAAAAGGTGTCAGGAGAAGGGATTGAGTGTTTGGACATCACGTAACTATTCATCTATATGAACTTTATATATGATCAGAGGCAAACTGAGAAATCATGTCAGGCCATTAAAGATAACATATCAGCAGAGGGTCTACAACAAAACCAATCCTGTGCTCCTAACTGGCTTAGGGTCGGGGTAGAGAACCGGATCATACATCAAAGCCGTGCTTCTAAAATCATGTCCCATGACACACTAACAGGGCATGTTATAAAGGTCTCCTCACAACATCACACTTGCCACAATGAGGACCACCGGTGGAGAGGAGAAGTCATTATGGTGGTTCAACTGCGACCAAATTGAGGCAGTGTTGTCAGCTTGACTGTTACCAATACTGGCAATATGTTCAGTGATACAGGTGACCCAAATGGTTTCCATAATAGAAGTGAGGAGGGGCAGGTAGGAAGTCCTCTCATGGACTGCAACCCAACACTTCACAGTATATACCATAAATGTGTCTACTTTGGGACACCAGGGATGGGCCTTGCTAAGAGGGAATATGAAGCTGCGCTATGGGCATGAACCGAGGTAGCAGAGGAAACAAGGTTAACACATATCTATTTCCAAGTATTGATGTCAGATGTTTCTCCTCCATCGCGTCCAATTCATGTTTTTTCTTAGGCAGGGCTCTATTTGAGAGGTAAAAAAAATTACAGAAAGGAAACCTCTTGCAGGATGTGGAGTCAACACGACTCAATCATGGATCCCTGCCTGATAAAAATTACAAATTAGGAGATATTGGAAGCCAACATCTATCCCTATCATTGGCATAAGAAGGCACATTACAAAGTAGGGCTATGTCAATGAGGAAGAGGAGGCCACATATGATCCATTGTTAGAAAGTATTGTTATTTCATCCTGGTGGAAAATTTGGGTTGTCCCATAACTTGGAGAAAGATGTCTGAAGGATAGAAGAAAGTGCAGCTCAATCCCACACTCAACAGGAAAAGGCTACTGTGGGAATTTTTTTTAAGTCAGAACATTTACAATTTTGTGGTGCCCAAAGAAGAGCAGAAATGGAGAACCAATTCCACGAGAGCACCAATTCTGATTCCCCAGACTGGTTTGGAGTGTCAGGGAATGCCTTGCATGAGACAAGCTGTGATAAAATAGAGTTGTACATTAGTGAAACCGAAATCCAGATAACAGTCAGTGGGACATTTGAAATTGATTTTGTTAATCTAAGGGCAAGATTCATACCAGCCCACACCAAACACACCGTATAACCTGGAATATGCGCAACCAGTTAACAGTATGAACAAAAACAGTATCAGTCAACGACCGATCTCAACTGTAACATAGCCCTTATGTAAGCAACAACTATATACAAGTCTTGCTGATTTAGTCCGCACTGGGACGGGCACCCAGCATCCTCTACGGACTAGGAGAAAAAGATTTACCGGTAGGTTTAAAATCTTATTTTCTCTTACATCCTAGAGGATGCTGGGGACTCCGTAAGGACCATGGGGTTTATACCAAAGCTCCAAACCGGGCAGGATAGTGCGGATGACTCTGCAGCACCGATTGAGCAAACATGAGGTCCTCATCAGCCAGGGTATCAAACTTGTAAATTTTGCAAAAGTGTTTCAACCCGACCAAGTAGCAACTCGCACAACTGTAATGCCGAGACGCCTCGGGCAGCCGCCCAAGAAGAGCCCACCTTCCTAGTGGAATGGGCCTTTACCGAATTTGGTAACGGCAATCCAGCCTTAGAATGAGCCTGCTGAATCGTGTTACAGATCCAGCAAACAATAGTCTGCTTAGAAGCAGGCGCGCCAACCTTGTTGGCTGTATACAGGACAAACAGAGCCTCTGTCTTCCTAACCCTAGCCGACCTGGCTACATAGATTTTTAAGGCCCTGACTACATCCAGGGACTTGGAGTCCTCCAAGTCAATCGTAGCCACAGGTACCACAATAGGTTGGTTCATATGAAATTAAGAAAACAACTTAGGCAAAAATTTAGGACGAGTCCTCAATTCCGCTCTATCCACATGAAAAATCAAGTAGGGGCTCTTGTGAGACAAGGCCGCCAACTCTGACACTCGCCTTGCAGATGCCAAAGCTAATAACATGACCACCTTCCAGGTGAGAAATTTTAAGTCAACCGTTTGAAGGGGTTCAAACCAGTGTGATTTAAGGAACTGTAACACCACGTTAAGGTCCCATGGTGCCACTGGTGTCACAAAAGGAGGCTGGATGTGCAGCACTCCCTTTACAAAAGTCTGGACTTCTGGGAGAGAAGCCAATTCCTTCTGAAAGAATATAGATAGGGCCGAAATCTGTACCTTAATGGAGCCTAACTTTAGGCCCATATCCACTCCAGTCTGTAGGAAGTGGAGAAAACGGCTCAGATGGAATCTTCCGTAGGAGCATTCTTGGTTTCACACCAAGATACATACTTCCTCCAGATACGGTGATAATGCTTCCCGTTACCTCCTTCCTAGCCTTTACCAGAGTAGGGATAACTTCCTCCGAAATACCCTTCTCAGCTAGGATTCGGTGTTCAACCGCCATGCCGTCAAACGCAACCGCGGTAAGTCTTGGAACATGCAAGGCCCCTTTTGCAACAGGTCCTCCGAGAGGAAGAGGCCACGGATCTTCTGTGAGCATTTCCTGAAGATCGGAATACCAGGCCCTTCGAGACCAATCTGGAACAATGAGTATTGTCTGCACTCTTTTCTGTCTTATGATTTTCAATATCTTTGAAAAGAGTGAAAGAGGAGGGAACACATAGACCGACTGAAACACCCACGGTGTCACCAGGGCATCTACAGCTACTGCCTGAGGGTCTTTTGGCCTGGCACAATACCTCCGAAGCTTCTTGTTGAGGCGTGACGCCATCATATCTATTTGAGGATGTCCCCACTGACTTGTTATCTCTGCAAAAACTTCTTGATGAAGTCCCCACTCTCCTGGATGGAGATTGTGTCTGCTGAGGAAGTCTGCTTCCCAGTTGTCCACTCCCGGAATGAAAACTGCTGCCAAAGCGCTTACGTGATTTCTCTAACGTCCTAGTGGATGCTGGGGACTCCGTAAGGACCATGGGGATTAGACGGGCTCCGCAGGAGACTGGGCACTCTAAGAAACATTTAGGACTACCTGGTGTGCACTGGCTCCTCCCCCTATGACCCTCCTCTAAGCCTCAGTTAGATTTCTGTGCCCGGCTGAGCTGGATGCACACTAGGGGCTCTCCTGAGCTCCTAGAAAGAAAGTGTTTGTTAGGTTTTTTATTTTCAGTGAGACCTGCTGTCAACAGGCTCACTGCATCGAGGGACTAAGGGGAGAAGAAGCGAACCTACCTAAGTGGTGGTAGCTTGGGCTTCTTAGGCTACTGGACACCATTAGCTCCAGAGGGTTCGAACACAGGCACCGATCTCGTCGTCCGTTCCCAGAGCCGCGCCGCCGTCCCCCTTACAGAGCCAGAAGCAAGAAGAGGTCCAGAAACTCGGTGGCTGAAGACTTCTGTCTTCTCCAAGGTAGCGCACAGCACTGCAGCTGTGCGCCATTGCTCCTCATGCACACCACACACTGCGGTCACTGATGGGTGCAGGGCGCTGGGGGGGGCGCCCTGAGCAGCAATTATTACACCTTGGCTGGCAAACTAACACCATATATAGCCCCAGGGGCTATATAGGTGTATATTAACCCCTGCCAGATACATTAAAATAGCGAGAGAAAGCCTGCCGAAAAAGGGGCGGGGCCTTCTCCCTCAGCAGACTGGCGCCATTTTTCCCTCACAGCTCCGCTGGAAGGAAGCTCCCTGGCTCTCCCCTGCAGTCCTGCACTACAGAAAAGGGTAAAAAAGAGAGTGGGGGCACAAATTAGGCGCAGTATAAATATATATGCAGCTATAAGGGGAAAACACACTTTTGTAGGTGATATCCCTGTGATATATAGCGCTCTGGTGTGTGCTGGCATACTCTCCCTCTGTCTCCCCAAAGGGCTTTGTGGGGTCCTGTCCTCTGTAAGAGCATTCCCTGTGTGTCTGCTGGGTGTCGGTGCTGCTGTGTCGACATGTATGAGGAGGAAAATGATGTGGAGGCGGAGCAAATGCCTGTGAATGTGCTGTCACCCCCTGAGGGGTCGACACCGGTGTGGTTGGACTTATGGAAGGAATTGCGTGAAAGTGTCAACTCCTTACACAAAAGGTTTGACGACATAGGACAGACGGCTACACAGCTTGTGCCTGTTCCAGGGTCTCAAATGTCATCAGGGGCCTTAAAACGCCCGCTACCTCAGGTGACAGATACAGACGTCGACACGGATACAGACTCCAGTGTCGACGGTGATGAGACTAGTGTACCCTCCAATAGGTCCACCCGTTACATGATTGAGGCAATGAAAAATGTTTTACACATTTCTGATAATACCCCAGGTACCACAAAAAAGGGTATTATGTTCGATGAGAAAAAAACTACCTGTCGTTTTTCCTGCATCGGAGGAATTAAATGAGGTGTGTGAGGAAGCGTGGACTTCCCCTGATAAGAAATTGATAATTTCAAAACAATTATTGGCAGCGTACCCTTTCCCGCTAGAGGATAGGTCACGTTGGGAAACACCCCCCAGGGTAGACAAGGCGCTGACACGCTTGTCAAAGAAGGTGGCACTACCGTCTCCGGATACGGCCGCCCTGAAGGAACCTGCTGATAGAAAGCAGGAAAATACCCTAAAGGCTATTTACACACACTTAGGCATTATATTGCGACCAGCGATTGCATCAGCTTGGATGTGCAGTGCTGCTGCTGCGTGGTCAGATTCCCTTTTGGATAATATTGATACCATGGATAGGGACAATATTTTGCTGACGCTTGAGCATATAAAAGACGCAGTCTTATACATGCGTGATGCACAGAGGGATATTTGCCGGCTGGCATCAAGAGTAAGCGCTATGTCCATTGCCGCCAGACGGGGGTTATGGACTAGGCAATGGTCCGGTGATGCCGACTCAAAGCGGCACATGGAATTTTTACCCTATAAAGGGGTGGAACTGTTTGGGGATGGTCTTTCGGACTTCGTGTCCACAGCCACGGCTGGGAAATCAACTTTTTTGCCACAGACTACCCCACAGCAAAAGAAAGCACCGTATTATCAGGTACAGTCCTTTCGGCCCCAGAAAAGCTAGAGGGCTAGAGGCTCATCCTGTCTGCCGAGAGGCAAAGGTAGAGCAAAAAAGCTGCAACACACAGCTAGTTCCCAAGAGCAGAAGTCCTCCCCTGCGTCCGGTAAGTCCACAGCATGACACTGGGGCTGCTCAGGCGGACCCGGGTACGGTGGGGGCCCGTCTCAAAAATTTCAGCGCACAGTGGGCTCTCTCACAGGTGGATCCCTGGGTCCTTCAAGTAGTACTTCAGGGGTACAGGCTGGAATTCGAGACGTCCCCCCCCCCCGCCGTTTCCTAAAATCTGCCTTACCGGCAACTCCCTCTGCCAGGGAGGCAGTGTTGGTGGCTATTCAAAAACTGTATTCACAGCAAGTGATTGTCAAGGTACCCCTCCTTCAGCAAGGAAAGGGTTACTATTCCACAATGTTTGTGGTACCGAAACCGGACGGTTCGGTGAGACCCATCTTAAATTTAAAATCCTTGAACACTTCTATCAAAAGGTTCAAGTTCAAGATGGAATCGCTCAGGGCGGTTATTGAGAGCCTGGAGGAGGGGGACTACATGGTCTCTCTGGACATCAAGGATGCGTATCTTCATGTCCCCATTTATTCTCCTCACCAGGAGTACCTCAGATTTGTGGTACAGGACTGTCACTATCAGTTCCAGATGCTGCCGTTTGGGTTATCCACGGCACCGAGGGTCTTTACCAAGGTAATGGCCGAAATGATGATACTCCTTCGCAAGAAAGGAGTTTTAATTATCCCGTACTTGGACGATCTCCTGATAAAGGCGAGGTCCAAGGAACAGTTGGTAGTGGGGGTAGCACTTTCTCGGGAAGTGCTACAACAGTACGGCAGGATTCTCAATATTCCAAAGTCACAGCTGGTCCCGACGACACGTCTTCTGTTCCTGGGAATGATTCTGGACACAGACCAGAAAAGAGTGTTTCTTCCAGTGGAAAAAGCAGAGGAGTTGTCATCTCTAGTCAGAGACATCCTAAAACCGGAACAGGTGTCGGTACATCAATGCACACGAGTCCTGGGAAAAATGGTAGCCTCGTACGAGGCAATTCCATTCGGAAAGGTTCCACGCAAGGACTTTCCAGTGGGACCTGTTGGACAAATGGTCCGGGTCCCATCTCCAGATGCAACAGCGGATAACCCTGTCAGCAAGGACCAGGGTATCGCTGCTGTGGTGGCTGCAGAGGGCTCATCTAATAGAGGGCCGCAGATTCGGAATACAGGACTGGGTCCTGGTGACCACGGATGCCAGCCTTCGGGGCTGGGGTGCAGTCACACAGGGAAGAAATTTCCAAGGACTGTGGTCAAATCAGGAGATTTCGCTGCACATAAATATTCTGGAGCTAAGGGCCATTTACAATGCCCTAAGTCAAGCAAGACCCCTGCTTCAGAACCGGCCGGTGCTGATCCAGTCAGACAACATCACGGCGGTCGCCCATGTAAACAGACAGGGCGGCACGAGAAGCAGGAGGGCAATGGCAGAAGCCACAAGGATTCTCCGATGGGCAGGGAATCATGTGCTAGCACTGACAGCAGTATTCATTCCGGGAGTGGACAACTGGGAAGCAGACTTCCTCAGCAGGCACGACCTCCACCCGGGAGAATGGGGACTTCATCCAGAAGTTTTCCGAATGCTGGTAAACCGTTGGGAAAAACCACAGGTGGACATAATGGCGTCCCGCCTCAACAAAAAGCTAAAAAGGTATTGCGCCAGGTCAAGGGACCCTCAGGCGATCGCTGTGGACGCTCTAGTGGGTGTACCAGTCGGTTTATGTGTTTCCTCCTCTGCCTCTCATACCCAAGATACTGAGAATAATAAGAAGGCGAGGAGTGAGAACTATTGTCGTGGCTCCGGATTGGCCAAGAAGAGCTTGGTACCCGGAACTTCAAGAGATGCTTGCAGAGGACCCTTGGCCTCTGCTGCTCAGACAAGACCTGCTGCAGCAGGGACACTGTCTGTTCCAAGACTTACCGCGGCTGCGTTTGACGGCATGGCGGTTGAACGCCGGATCCTAAAGGAAAAAGGCATTCCGGAGGAAGTCATCCCTACCCTGATCAAAGCCAGGAAGGATGTCACCGCAAAGCATTATCACCGCATTTGGCGGAAGTATGTTGCTTGGTGTGATGCCAAGAAGGCCCCAACGGAGGAATTTCAACTGGGTCGATTCCTACATTTCCTGCAAGCAGGTGTGACTTTGGGCCTCAAATTGGAGTCCATAAAAGTCCAGATCTCGGCCCTGTCGATTTTCTTCCAGAAAGAACTGGCTTCACTGCCTGAAGTTCAGACTTTTGTCAAGGGAGTTCTGCATATTCAGCCTCCTTTTGTGCCCCCAGTGGCACCTTGGGATCTTAATGTGGTCTTGGAGTTTCTAAAATCACATTGGTTTGAGCCACTTAAGACTGTGGATTTAAAATATCTCACGTGGAAAGTGGTTATGTTGTTGGCTCTGGCTTCGGCCAGACGTGTGTCAGAATTGGCGGCTTTGTCCTGTAAAAGCCCCTATCTGATTTTCCATATGGATAGGGCAGAGTTGAGGACTCGTCCTCACTTTCTCCCGAAGGTGGTATCAGCTTTTCACTTGAACCAACCTATTGTGGTGCCTGCGGCTACTAGGGACTTGGAGGATTTCAAGTTTCTGGACGTAGTCAGGGCCCTGAAAATTTATGTTTCCAGGACGGCTGGAGTCAGGAAAACTGACTCGCTGTTTATCCTGTATGCACCCAACAAGCTGGGTGCTCCTGCTTCTAAGCAGACTATCGCGCGCTGGATCTGTAGCACTATTCAGCTGGCGCATTCTGCGGTAGGACTGCCGCAGCCTAAATCAGTAAAAGCCCATTCCACAAGGAAGGTGGGCTCATCTTGGGCGGCTGCCCGAGGGGTCTCGGCTTTACAACTTTGCCGAGCTGCTACTTGGTCAGGGGCAAACACGTTTGCAAAATTCTATAAATTTGATACCCTGGCTGAGGAGGACCTGGAGTTCTCTCATTCGGTGCTGCAGAGTCATCCGCACTCTCCCGCCCGTTTGGGAGCTTTGGTATAATCCCCATGGTCCTTACGGAGTCCCCAGCATCCACTAGGACGTTAGAGAAAATAAGAATTTACTCACCGGTAATTCTATTTCTCGTAGTTCGTAGTGGATGCTGGGCGCCCATCCCAAGTGCGGATTGTCTGCAATACTTGTAAATAGTTATTGTTACACAAATCGGGTTGTTATTGCGAGCCATCTGTTCAGAGGCTCCATTGTTCTCATACTGTTAACCGGGGTTCCTATCACGAGTTATATGGTGTGATTGGTGTGGCTGGTATGAGTCTTACCCGGGATTCAAAATCCTTCCTTATTGTGTCAGCTCTTCCGGACACAGTGTCCTAACTGAGGCTTGGAGGAGGGTCATAGGGGGAGGAGCCAGTGCACACCAGGTAGTCCTAAATCTTTCTCAGAGTGCCCAGTCTCCTGCGGAGCCGGTCTAATCCCCATGGTCCTTACGGAGTCCCCAGCATCCACTACGGACTACGAGAAATAGAATTACCGGTAAGTAAATTCTTATTTTTCCGCCCAGCGCAGAATCTTGGTGGCTTCCGCCATTGCCACTCTGTTCCTTGTTCCGCCTTGGTGGTTTACATGAGCAGAACAAAATGTAAGTTGCTCAAATCAATTAGGAAGTACAATTCAGGTGCATGAAAGGGAGGGGGTAGTCTGGCTAGAAATACATTGGGGAAAAACCCCTGGTGTCCCCCAGCACACCGAGCTGTACCTGTACCAAGACATGAAAGACTATATATATATATATATATATATATATAAACATATAATAGAAATCCAGAGGTCTTAGTTACATACAGTTTGCAAACGTATGATAAGCCACCAGGCCCCGACAAGACTCCTCTGATGCTGGTGGTCCCTAACTCTAGGTCTGGGCCCGTGGTGCAGGACCCCCCAAACCGGCAAAGGCCAGCTAGCGTACCCCGGCCAGGGGTGACTAGTTAGAGATTTAATGCCAGGGCCGCAGGGACCAATATAAAAGTGTCCCCGGCTGTGGCATTATCTCTCTGACTAGTGGAGCCCGGTGCTGGTGTGAAAAAGATCATCAGAAAATTTTTTTAAATTGTGAAAGAGAATTTAAAAATTTTACAACAGGACAGTTTATTAACATCAGTGATCACAGTAGATCCTCAGATTATTTTCAAGAAGAATCACAATTTAAAAAACATGTTAGCCCCGAGCATGTTGAAGAAACCCCCTAGGGAGAAGAGTGAATCAACCTCTTCAGTTTGGTTAGGTCAACCAGCCACAGGTTGTTTCAAATGTGGGAAGAGTAGGTGCCTTACATGTGGTTATATGTTGAAATCTAGTCAAATAGAATCGTATTCAACAAAAGAGAAATTCACCATAAGAGAATTTGTCAACTGTGACACCAAATATTGCATTTACGTACTGCAGTGCCCTTGTGGTCTACAGTACGTAGGTAGAACCACCCGTACACTGAAAACAAGATTTAGAGAACATCATCTGAATATACTGAAGGGTTTCATTAAACACAGTGTATCCTACCATTTTCTTAAAGAACATCAAAGTAACCCTGTAGGACTCAGGGTCATGGGGGGGTCATCATGTCAGGAGGACCGATAGAGGGGGAGATCGGTTTCGAAACTTGTGCAAAAAAGAAGCTCTGCGGATTTTTCGGCTGAATACATTATCACCTCAGGGATTGAATGAAAGTATAGAATTTTAATCATTCCCCTAGAGCAGGGCTGGCCAAACCGGTCCTCGAGATCTACCAACAGTTCATGTTTTCCAGGTCTCCTGGAGATCTGTAGAATTGTCAGTTAGGAATGAATGCAGCACATCTTAATTAGCAATGACTACACCTGTGCAGCAGCTAGGTGGCCTGGAAAATGTGAACTGTTGGTAGATCTCGAGGACCGGTTTGGCCAGCCCTGCCCTAGAGTGTTCTTCACTGTGAAAGTGGGCAATTTATTGCCATCTTGTAAGCAATATGTTTATGCACATGATAGGGTTAATTAGCGGGTTATGAGGTCACATAGTGACTATCATTATCATATTTCATTAAAAGTGTCATTTTGCACATTTTAGAATGTAGAGGGTAATCACAAACATATCTACTAGTTTTAACAGGGGGTGGTGTGTGTGTGTGTGTGGGGGGGGGGGGGGGGGAATTATCGAGGCTAAGACTAATACATCATATACCATATTGAATTTAGGGGGGGGGGGGGGGGAGCGTAAATGCCGTGGAATAAGAATACATTAGTTAGGGTGACAATTTAATAAAGATATCCTTTAGTAGGACACTAGAGAGTTCTAGCAGTATAGGGTTAATTTATGATATGGACACCCATAGGGGGTATGAAAGAAGTGATTACCATATATGGCAATCTAGTCATCCATTAAGCTCGAGGTATGATAGTTTGGATGATTTGGGATTATAGTTGAATAACCATAAAGTATATAAGTGAACAATCTGAATCGTATTGATAAGGTTTGATATCCTTCTGGATTTATAGAGAGTAGAGGATAGAGGAGTTGTAGATTAACCGACTGTGAAGGGATAGGTCTAGAGTTCAGTCCGTAGAGTGGGGAGATATGATTTATTTGATTTTGTGCATTTTTATTAATGTCCTATAGGAATGTATATTGATTTTTATTAAATTAGGAACCAAATGATATACAAGTTCTTAAAAATATGTACCACAATATATTTATATAATATTAAGATGATGGAAGTACACTCTATATAGGTAGGATAGAGAGCAAATAACATTGAGAAATATTGATGGAGTAATGGTAGTGTAATGGTATATGAAGGATGAGCTAGCTGGTTCGATTCGCTGTTAGGATGGAAACATTTTTTTATTTTCAATAACAATTAGAATTATTTTTATATGTTCACTATCTCTATTAATTATTATGGAAGAATTTTCTATGTACCGTATATACTCGATTATAAGCCGACTTTTTCAGCACGTTTTTTTTGTGCTGAAAAAGCCACCTCGGCTTATAATCAAGTCAGCGTTGAGGGACACGGAGAGCGCAGCGCGCGGCTCTCCTGTGTCCCTCCTGCATCTCCAGCAGCAGCGGCGTCTGAGTGGTAAAGGAAGAGCACGAACCGGCACTTCCTTTAACACACGCCGCTGCCGCGCGAGATGCAGGAGGGACACAGGAGAGCCGTGCGCTGCGCTCTCAGTGTCCCTCATTCAGAAGACAGCGCGGGAGCGACGGAGGGTAAGTATCTAGCACTGTTGGGCATATCTGGCACTGTGGGGCATATCTGGCACTGTGGGGCATATCAGGCACATCTGACACTGTGGGGCATATCAGGCACTGTGGGGCATATCTGGCACTGTGGGGCATATCAGGCACATCTGGCACTGTGGGGCATATCTGGCACTGTGGGGCATATCAGGCACTGTGGGGCATATCAGGCACATCTGGCACTGTGGGGCATATCTGGCACTGTGGGGCATATCAGGCACATCTGGCACTGTGGGGCATATCAGGCACATCTGGCACTGTGGGGCATATCTGGCACTGTGGGGCATATCAGGCACTGTGGGGCATATCAGGCACATCTGACACTGTGGGGCATATCAGGCACTGTGGGGCATATCAGGCACATCTGGCACTGTGGGGCATATCTGGCACTGTGGGGCATATCAGGCACTGTGGGGCATATCAGGCACATCTGGCACTGTGCGGCATATCAGGCACTGTGGGGCATATCAGGCACTGTGGGGCATATCAGGCACTGTGGGGCATATCAGGCACATCTGACACTGTGGGGCATATCAGGCACTGTGGGGCATATCAGGCACTGTGGGGCATATCAGGCACATCTGGCACTGTGGGGCACATCAGGCACTGTGGGGCATATCAGGCACATCTGACACTGTGGGGCATATCAGGCACAGTGGGGCATATCGGGCACATCTGGCACTGTGGGGCATATCTGGCACTGTGGGGCATATCAGGCACATCTGGCACTGTGGGGCATATCTGGCACTGTGCGCATATCAGGCACTGTGCGCATATCAGGCACTGTGGGGCATATCAGGCACTGTGGGGCATATCAGGCACATCTGGCACTGTGGGGCATATCTGGCACTGGGGCATATCTGGCACTGTGGGGCATATCAGGCACATCTGGCACTGTGGGGCACATCTGGCATATCTGGCACTGTGGGGCATATCTGGCACTGTGGGGCATATCTGGCACATCTGGCACTGTGGGGGCATATCTGGCACTGTGGGGGCATATCTGGTAGTATGAGGGCATATCTGGCACTGATGGCTGTGTACGGCTAGAGCTGCATTTCCCACCCTAGGCTTATACTCGAGTCAATAATTTTTTCCAGTTTTTTTGGGGAAAAGTAGGTGCCTCGGCTTATATTCGGGTCGACTTATACTCGAGTATATACGGTATGTTAGCGGAGATTAGAGACAGAGCGGAATTGTTTGAAATCATTCTTTGATAAAGCCCCCGTGGGAGGAGCGAAACGCGTCAGTAGTTTTGGATTTGGACCCCTGCTTGAATTGAACCCGTACTTTATATCAACTCTTAATCCTCCGTTGCCGTTAAGTATTATTGCCGGGAGGAAAGAAGCCGCCCAGCGGTGCCTGCAAACGGCACGTAGAGGTGTGGATCCGGGGAGCATAGCAGCCGCACATAATACATCAGGGCAGCCGCCAGTTTAGGTGCCGCTCTCCCTACAGCCAGAAACCACTGTGGTAGTTATTGGGATCCTCGCTCTGCTGACTGCATAGCCTCACGTAAGATTCTGCTGGGAACGGCTCTCACACAGCCAAATGTGTTATATTGGATGGTTACATTTGTGAAAGAACTATGATATAAAGTAACAAATTGCGGATACTGAATCATTATACGGGTTCTAATGGCAGCTGCTACGAGTTGACCATTGACTTTTTATATGGACTGAGTGTTATATTTACAGAGACAGTCTATCTTATTCTGTGCACAGATCATGCTTAAGTCCACCTCCTTTTAGTGTAGAACGAAAAATATATATTTACTCTTTTATTCAAAGGTTATTAGAGATATTAAGACCGGTCTTGCTTTTTATGGTGGTATTTCTTAATTTACGAATAAAAAATCTGTATTATACTAAATAAATAGAAGTTTTGATATTATTGTCAGCCATATCATATATTTCTCTATCGTCCTAGTGGATGCTGGGGTTCCTGAAAGGACCATGGGGAATAGCGGCTCCGCAGGAGACAGGGCACAAAAGTTAAGCTTTAGGATCAGGTGGTGTGCACTGGCTCCTCCCCCTATGACCCTCCTCCAAGCCTCAGTTAGGTTTTTGTGCCCGGCCGAGAAGGGTGCAATCTAGGTGGCTCTCCTAAAGAGCTGCTTAGAAAAGTTTAGTTTTAGGTTTTTTATTTTACAGTGAGTCCTGCTGGCAACAGGATCACTGCATCGAGGGACTTAGGGGAGAAGAAGTGAACTCACCTGCGTGCAGGATGGATTGGCTTCTTAGGCTACTGGACATTAGCTCCAGAGGGACGATCACAGGTACAGCCTGGATGGGTCACCGGAGCCGCGCCGCCGGCCCCCTTGCAGATGCCGAAAAGAGAAGAGGTCCAGAAATCGGCGGCAGAAGACTCTTCAGTCTTAAGGTAGCGCACAGCACTGCAGCTGTGCGCCATTGCTCTCAGCACACTTCACACGGCAGTCACTGAGGGTGCAGGGCGCTGGGGGGGGGGGGGCGCCCTGGGCAGCAATGGAAACCTGTTATTTGGCAAAAAATACCTCACATATAGCCTCCGGGGGCTATATGGAGATATTTAACCCCTGCCAGAATCCGTTGAAGAGTGGGAGACGAGCCCGCCGAAAAAGGGGCGGGGCCTATCTCCTCAGCACACAGCGCAATTTTCCCTCACAGAAAGGCTGGAGGGAAGGCTCCCAGGCTCTCCCCTGCACTACACTACAGAAACAGGGTTAAAACAGAGAGGGGGGGGCACTAATTTGGCGTTAGAAATATATATAAAGATGCTATAAGGGAAAACACTTATATAAGGTTGTCCCTATATAATTATAGCGTTTTTGATGTGTGCTGGCAAACTCTCCCTCTGTCTCTCCAAAGGGCTAGTGGGTCCTGTCCTCTATCAGAGCATTCCCTGTGTGTGTGCTGGTGTGTCGGTACGTGTGTGTCGACATGTATGAGGACGATGTTGGTGAGGAGGCGGAGCAATTGCCTGTAATGGTGATGTCACTCTCTAGGGAGTCGACACCGGAATGGATGGCTTATTTAGGGAATTACGTGATAATGTCAACACGCTGCAAGGTCGGTTGACGACATGAGACGGCCGACGAACAATTAGTACCCGTCCAGACGTCTCAAAAACACCGTCAGGGGTTTAAAACGACCGTTTACCTTAGTCGGTCGACACAGACACTGACACGGACACTGAATCCAGTGTCGACGGTGAATAAACAAACGTATTCCTCATTAGGGCCACACGTTAAGGGCAATGAAGGAGGTGTTACATATTTCTGATACTACAAGTACCACAAAGATGGGTATTATGTGGGAGTGAAAAAACTACCGTAGTTTTTCCTGAATCAGATAAAATAAAATGAAGTGTGTGATGAGGCGTGGGTTTACCCCGATAGCAAATATTGGCGTTATACCTTTTCCCGCCAGAAGTTAGGGCGCGTTGGGAAACACCCCTTAGGGTGGATAAGGCGCTCACACGCTTATCATGTGGCGTTACCGTCTCCAGATACGGCCGCCCTCAAGGAGCCAGCTGATATGAAGCTGGAGTAATATCCTAAAAAGTATATACACACATACGGTGGTTATACTGCGACCAGCGATCGCCTCAGCCTGGAAATGCAGTGCTGGGTTGGCTTGGTCGGATTCCCTGACTGAAAATATTTTAGTGATATAGAGCATTTAATAGGATGCAGTCTATATATATATATATATGCGAGATGCACAGAGGGATATTTGCACTCTGGCATCAAGATAAGTGCGTTGTCCATATCTGCCAGAAGATGTTATGGACACGACAGTGGTCAGGTGATGCAGATCCCATACGGCACATGAAAGTATGGTCGTATAAAGGAGAGGAGGTACTTGGGGTCGGTCCATCGGACCTGGGGGCCACGGCAACAGCTGGGAAAGCCAACCTTTTTACCCCAAGTCACATCTCAGCAGAAAAAGACACTGTCTTTTCAGCCTCAATCCTTCCGTTCCCATAAGGGCATGCGGGCAAAAGGCCAGTCATATCTGCCCAGACATAGAGGAAAGGGAAGTAGACTGCAGACGGCAGCCCCTTTCCAGGAACAGAAGCCCTCCACCGAGTCTGCCAAGTCCTCAGCAGGACGCTGGGGCCGTGCAAGCTGACTCAGGTGAGGTGGGGGGTCGTCTCAAGAGTCTCAGCGTGCAGTGGGATCACTCGCAAGTTGACCCCTAGATCGTACAAAGTATTATCCCAGGGGTACAGTTTGGAGATTCGAGACATCTCTCCTCGCAGGTTCCTGAAGTCTGCTTTACCAAAGGCTCCCTCCGACAGGGAGGCAGTATTGGAAAAATTCACAAGCTGTATTTCCAGCAGGTGATAATCAAAGTACCCCTCCTACAATCAAGGAAAAGGGTATTAGTCTTCCACACTATATTGTGTTACTGAAGCCAGACGGCTTGGTGAGACATATTCTAAATCTGAAATCTTTGAACACTTACATACAAAGGTTCAAATCAAGATGGAGTCACTCAGAACAGTGATAGCGAACCGGAAAAAAGGGGACTATATGGTGTCCCTGGACATCAAAGATTACCTCCATGCCCAAATTTGCCCTTCTCAACAAGGGTACCTATGGTTCGTGGTACAGAACTGTCAATATCAGTTTCTGACGCTGCCGTTGAATTATCCACGGCACCCCGGGCCTTTACCAAGGTAATGGCCGAAAAGATGATTCTCTTCAAAGAAAAGGGCATCTTAATTATCCCTTACTTGGACGATATCCTGAAAAGGGAAAGGTCCAGAGAACAGTTGGAGGTCGGAATAGCACTATCTAAAGTAGTTCTACGACAGCACGAGTGGATTCTAAATATTCCAAAAGTCGCAGCGTTTTTCCGACGATACGTCTGCTGTTCCTAGGAATGATTCTGGGCATAGTCCAGAAAAAGGTGTTTCTCCTGGAGGAGAAAGCCAGGGAGCTATCCGAACTAGTCTGAAACCTCCTAAAACCAGGCCAAGTATCAGTGCATCAATGCACAGGAGTCCTGGGAAAAATGGTGGCTTCTTACGAAGCAATTCCATTCGGCAGATCTCACGCAAAAAATTTTCAAGGGGATTTGCTGGACGAATGGTCCGGTTCGCATCTTCAGATGCATCAGCAGATAATCCTGTCTCCAAGGACAAGGGTGTCTCTTCTGTGGGGGATGCAGAGTGCTCATCTTCTAGAGGACAGCACATTCAGCATTCAGGACTGTGTTCTGGTGACCACGGATGCCAGCCTGAGAGGCTGGGAAGCAGTCACACAGGGAAGAAATTTCCAAGGAGTGTGGTCAAGTCTGGGGACTTTTCTCCACATGAATATACTGGAGCTAAGAGCAATTTACAATACTCTGAGCCTAGGAAGACCTCTGCTTCAAAGTCAGTCGGTGCTGATCTGGTCGGACATCATCATGGCAGTCGCCCACGTAAACAGACGGGGCGGCACAAGAAGCAGGAGGGCAATGACAGCAAGAACTTTTCGCTGAGCGAAAAATCATGTGATAACACTGTCAGCAGTGTTCATTCCGGGAGTGGAAAACTGAATTTCCTCAGCAAGAATGAATTCCACTCGGAAAAGTGGGAACTTCATCTGGAAGTTTCCACATGATTGTAAACCGTTGGGAAAGACCAAAGGTGGTCATAAGATGGCGTCCCACCTGAAGCGCCAGGTCAAGAGACCCTCAGGCAATAGCTGGGTCGCTCTGGTAACACCGTGGGTGTACCAGTCGGGTATGTGTTCCCTCCCCTGCCTCTCATACCCAGGGTATTGAGAATTATAGGAGGGAGAGGAGTAAGAATTATACTCGTGGCTCCGGTTTGGCCAAGAAGGACTTGGTAACCGGAACTTCAAGAGATAAGAAGGGTCTTGATTCAGCAAGAATCATGTCTGTTCCAAGACTTACCGCAGCTGCGTTGACGCAGGGGCGGGTGAACGCCGGATCCTAAGGGAAAAAGGCATTCCGGAAGAGGTCATCCCTACCCTGGTCAGAGCCAGGAAGGAGGTGACCGCACAACATTATCACAGTTTAGGTGAAAATATGTTCCATGGTGTGAGGTCAGGAAGGCTTCACGGAAGAATTTCAACTAGGTTAATTCCTATATTTCCTGCAAACAGGAGTGTCTATGGGCCTCAAATTGGGGTCCATTAAGGTTCAAATTTCGGCCTGTCGATTTTCTTCCAGAAAGAATTGGCTTCAGTTCCTGAAGTCCAGAAGTTTGTCAAGGGAGTACTGCATATACAACCCCTTTTGATGTCTCCAGTGGCACTGGGGGATCTCAACGTAGTTTTGGGGATTCCAAAAATCACATTGGTTTAAACCACTCAAATCTGTGGATTTGATATATCTCACATGGAACATGCGGTTGGTCCTGGCCTCGGCCAGGCGAGTGTCAAAATTGGCGGCTTTGTCTCACAAAGCCATATCTGATTGTCCATTCGGACAGAGCAAAGCTGCGGACTCGTCCCCAGTTTATCCCTAAGGTGGTGTCAGCGTTTCACCTGAACCAGCTTATTGTGGTACCTGCGGCTACTAGGGACTTGGAGGACTCCAAGTTGCTGGATGTTGTCAGGGCCCTGAAAATATAGTTTTCCAGGTCGGCTGGAGTCAGGAAATCTGACTTGCTGTTTTATCCTGTATGCACCCAACAAGCTGGGTGCCCCTGCTTCTAAGCAGACTATTGCTTGTTGGATTTGTAGTACAATTCAGCTTGCACATTCTGTGGCAGGCTTGCCACAGCCAAAAATATGTAAATGCCCATTCCACAAGGAAGGTGGGCTCAGCTTGGGCGGCTGCCCGAGGGGGTCTCGGCTTTACAACTTTGCCGAGCGGCTACGTGGTCGGGGGAGAACACGTTTGTAAAATCCTACAAATTTGATACCCTGGCTAAGGAGGACCTGGAGTTCTCTCATTCGGTGCTGCAGAGTCATCCGCACTCTCCCGCCCGTTTGGGAGCTTTGGTATAATCCCCATGGTCCTTTCAGGAACCCCAGCATCCACTAGGACGATAGAGAAAATAAGAATTTACTTACCGATAATTCTATTTCTCGGAGTCCGTAGTGGATGCTGGGCGCCCATCCCAAGTGCGGATTATCTGCAATACTTGTACATAGTTATTGTTAACTAAATCGGGTTATTGTTGTAGTGAGCCATCTTTCAGAGGCTCCTCTGTTCTCATACTGTTAACTGGGTTCAGATCACAGGTTGTACAGTGTGATTGGTGTGGCTGGTATGAGTCTTACCCGGGATTCAAAATCCTTCCTTATTATGTACGCTCGTCCGGGCACAGTATCCTAACTGAGGCTTGGAGGAGGGTCATAGGGGGAGGAGCCAGTGCACACCACCTGATCCTAAAGCTTAACTTTTGTGCCCTGTCTCCTGCGGAGCCGCTATTCCCCATGGTCCTTTCAGGAACCCCAGCATCCACTACGGACTCCGAGAAATAGAATTATCGGTAAGTAAATTCTTATTATCTTCTAATTTAGCGCAGGAGAGTAATTATTTTTGTTTGCGGTTTATTGCACCAGTTGTTTCTGGTGCATATAGATTGACCTGCTAACCCCAGGTCATAAACCCTCCTGCGGCTGATTTATATCAGTACTAATTATGAAGTAATTTTAAATTTTACTAGCGCCTGGTTTAAGTGTGTGTTCTTGTAACACTGTCCCAGTGTCCTGTAGGAAGCACAGCACTGGCAGTCAGGCGGTTCTACAGAGGAGGATTTTCCCCAGCAGTCCTAGAAACAGCTCAGCTCAATCTGTGATGGCCGCTGGTCAGGAGTGAGGGAGAGATATGCAGCTCCAGGGCGGTAACATTGCAGAAATGGCACCTTGAGGCTGGGGAGGGGCCTCATGTCCAACCTGCACCCCCTGCTGGCATCCCCTTCGGGTACAGCTGGCTAAAAACGGGGTTAATATAGAGAAGAAAAAAAACCCTGACCTGTGACCATGAACGTCCCTGGTGGCTAGTGGAGAGGCTGCCCAGTAATCAGTGTCCACGCCAACGCGCGCGCGGCCCACCTCCCTGGATCGCGGTAAAGTGTGGGCACAGAAGCCCCTTACCTCCCCCTTGTCAGTGGCCTCGCAATCCGGGAGGTCGGCGTGTGTGCGACTGACCTGTGAGAGGAAATCCGGAACCTCCGCTGCTGTGACCCGGCAACCAGGGCGCGGGAGTATACAGAGCCGCTGAGGGTGATGGAGCTGCACGCAGGGAAGTCTGTCTGACTATTCTTGCTGCAGCTCAGTAGTATTCCGACAAGAATCTTTTTCTTCAAAATGAAGCTCTAAATAGGCTGCCTGAGGCAGCCCCCTGTAAAGTGCCTGCTTACTGCATTGGCACCAACTTACAAACTGAGCTCCTGTGCATGGAGGCGGAGTGATATAGGAGGCGGTGCTATGCATCTTGGGAAGAAGGTCAAAGATTTGAGCATGTTGGTGCGTCGGATCAAGATCCTACTCTACACCCCAATGTTAATCCTGGTGGAGCCCAGTGTACCCCGCAGCAGAATGTGATTATCAGGTGACATTTGTATATAGGAGGCTCACATACCTGCTCTCCCCTCTACAATACATGACAGTCTCCTCTTACCCAGTGATGTGAGGGGCCGGTGATTCTCCATCATCACCTCCTTGTACAGATCCCTGTGTTCATCTATATACTCCCCCTCCTGCATGGAGAGATAGACAGTGACATCCTCACACCTTATAGGAACCTGACACACAATGATACAGTCATCACCTAGACACATCGCCTGGTGTTACTGTATAATGTCCCATTCCCAGCAGTCACCTCTCCAGTCATCACCCAGACACGTCCCCTGGTGTTACTGTATAATGTCCCATTCCCAGCAGCTCCCTCTCCAGTCATCACCCAGACACATCCCCTGGTGTTACTGTATAATGTCCCATTCCCAGCAGCTCCCTCTCCAGTCATCACCCAGACACATCCCCTGGTGTTACTGTATAATGTCCCATTCCCAGCAGTCACCTCTCCAGTCATCACCCAGACACATCCCCTGGTGTTACTGTATAATGTCCCATTCCCAGCAGTCACCTCTCCAGTCATCACCCAGACACATCCCCTGGTGTTACTGTATAATGTCCCATTCCCAGCAGCTCCCTCTCCAGTCATCACCCAGACACATCCCCTGGTGTTACTGTATAATGTCCCATTCCCAGCAGTCACCTCTCCAGTCATCACCCAGACACATCCCCTGGTGTTACTGTATAATGTCCCATTCCCAGCAGTCACCTTTCCAGTCAACAGCTGAATGATCTTGTTGGAGAGTTCCAGGATCTTCTTGTCACTGTGCATCTCATCTATCAGTGAGTGAGGTGGTGGCACAGTGATGGGACTCTGGATCCTGCTCAGTCCTCCTGACACAAGAGGAATGCTGCTGGGTGTCTCACACTCACTGGACGTCTTCCTTACTACTGTGCAATCCTGTGTATTGTGAGAGGCACCAAATATTACTGTAGTCACTCCCAGATCCCCTCACCTCCCCAGTCAAGTCCCTGTATTATTACTATAGATATAAGTGATGTCACTGTGACGCTCCCAGGCCCCCTCACAGCCCCAATCATATGCCTGTATTATTACTATAGATATAAGTGGTCACTGTGACGCTCCCAGACACCCTCACCGCCCCAATCATGTGCCTGTATTATTACTATAGATATAAGTGATGTCACTGTGACGCTCCCAGACCCCCTCAACGCCCCAATCATGTGCCTGTATTATTACTATAGATATAAGTGATGTCACTGTGACGCTCCCAGATCCCCTCGCCACCCCAGTCATGTCCCTGCATTATTACTGGAGATATAAGTGATGTCACTGTGACGCTCCCAGATCCCCTCATCTCCCCAGTCATGTCCCTGTATTATTACTATAGATATAAGTGATGTCACTGTGACGTTCCCAGATCCCCTCACCTCTCCAGTCATGTCCCTGTATTATTACTATAGATATATGTGACATCACTGTGACGCTCCCAGATCCCCTCACCACCCGAGTCATGTCCCTGCATTATTACTGTAGATATAAGTGATGTCACTGTGATGCTCCCAGATCCCCTCATCTCCCGTCATGTCCCTGTATTATTACTATAGATATAAGTGATGTCACTGTCACGCTCCCAGATCCCCTCACCACACGAGTCATGTCCCTGCATTATTACTGTAGATATAAGTGATGTCACTGTGACGCTCCCAGATCCCCTCATCTCCCGTCATGTCCCTGTATTATTACTATAGATATAAGTGATGTCACTGTGAGGCTCCCAGATCCCCTCACCTCTCCAGTCATGTCCCTGTATTATTACTATAGCTATATGTGACATCACTGTGACAGTCCCAGATCCCCTCACCTCCCCAGCCATGTCCCTGTATTATTACTATAGATATAAGTGACATCACTGTGACACTCTCAGATCCCCTCACCTCCCCAGTCATGTCCCTGTATTATTACTATAGATATAAGTGATGTCACTGTGATGCTCCCAGATCCCCTCACCTCCCCAGTCATGTCCCTGTATTATTACTACAGATATGTGATGTCACTGTGACGCTCCCAGATCCCCTCACCTCCCCAGTCATGTCCCTGTATTATTACTACAGATATAAGTGATGTCACTTTGACGCTCCCAGATCCCCTCACCTCCCCAGTCATGTCCCTGTATTATTACTACAGATATAAGTGACGTCACTGTGACAGTCCCAGATCCCCTCACCTCCCCAGACATGTCCCTGTATTATTACTATAGATATAATGGACATCACTGTGACAGTCCCAGATCCCCTCACCTCCCCAGTCAGCAGGTAGATGATCTCCAGGGTGATATTTATTATCCTCTCAGTCTTGTGACTCCTGTCCGTGTCCATCCTCAGGGAATCGGTGAGAATACAGAACGTGTGACGTGTAATAAAGACTCTGGTTCCTCACAGCTGGAGTGACTAGCAATAAATATAATACATGTAACAAACATCACAGAGAACACATATAACACAGATAAGTGACCAGTAAGTCTCCTTCTTTCCCCCAGCCATAGAGCCCTGATCAGCTTCTGTCAGAGGTTCCTGTGAGCCAGCCTCATAATGCTCCTCAGAGGCCGTCACACTGTGCTGTACCGCATAATGTTACACCAGTGTCCCTCTACTGCCCGGGGTCTTATTCCTCCTAAACACATATCTGGAGCAATGTTACAAACACATGAATTAATTAGTGACTATTCACAGGGCATACAGATAACGGGGGTGAGGGGAGAGTACATAGGAGAGCAGAAGGGATGTAGATTCGGGGAGGGGGGAGTAAAGTAGGAAATCAGGGTGTACAACAGAGGGATGCACAAATAAGATAGCAGCGCTCAATGGAATGAATATAGATATGAAGGTTTGAGTGAAAAAATTAATCACAATTTAATAAAACATCTTTCTAAAAAACACATAAATTACCATAATATGGCCACAAATATGCTAAATCACTTGTGCTGGCTGCTGCCATTAAGGTGTAGTCCGTTCCTAATGAAATATGGACTGGCAAAGAATTTGATGATGTAACACTGGAAATGAACCAAATATATAGTCCCACATAGGTTGTTACCACTTTAAGCCGCTGGAGGTGTAGTCCCTTGAGATTGTCCCTTTGTTGGTCTCAGACCCAGGCGAGGGTATTGGGGGATCCTCACTGCATTGCGGTATCCTCCTGTTATGAAAGGATAAGTGGTGTTCCAGACGAATTGGTTCTTTGTAGGTTCAGTGTCCCAGTCCTGGTTCGGACACACCAAGGCAGCTGAATTAGCAGGAAATAGTGGCCTGGCAAGCCTCCTGACGCGTTTCACTGCAAGGCACTGCAGCTTTATCAAAGGTAGTAGAAGTTGGTAGAATGCCAGGGTATTTATACCCTCCATGATTATTAACAGGTCAACAGCTGTTCACTCAAACCTTCTAATTAGTATAAATATTATCTAAAACAATTCTCTTAGCTATTGCACGGGATTATATCCATTCACAAGACAGACTAATTACATAAAAATCATATTATGTGCTGAATACAGGTTTAAAAACTTTTATTATCTTCCTTTAGTATCATTATGTGGCTGGAATGCTTCCGGGTCAAGAAGGACAAGTGACTACATAATACTGAGTGCACTTATGGTGTCTGATAGGAAAACGGGAAGGCATGGACTTAAATGTTTGGGTGGATGTGATCTTAAACTTATAAAAGACTTAACATACCATAATCAGGGTGATCCCATATTGTTATTCTCTGCACTGAGGAGCGATATGTCACTTCCACGACAGGGAACCGGATAGTGTCACCGCTCAATGAACCGCAAGCTTATTAGGTTGCCTAGCAACCTAGTCGGACCTCCTTCTCTATTGGAGCGTCTCCCCGGTCACGTGATTGTATTGGTCACGTGTCCGGATGACGCGGGACGCGGCTGTACGTAGCCCGCTGACCGTGGATGCATATTTGGTTACCCTGGTAACCCGTCATCCCTAACTATGTAGCAGTGCTCGGGTTTGACCCTTTGGACCTATAGTCACGTCATTAATCACATCTATATTTTAACACTGATGCAATATACAGTTGTGTATTCGACCCAGGCTAATTTGACCTATCTAAAAGGATCACAGATAAGGAAACATTAACTAGAGATGTTGTGATTATCAACGTGCAAATTGTATAAATTTGATGTTATCTTATTAACTCATATTATTGGTTACTTTTACACCTATTAAGAGTTTAAACAGGACATCGAGTGGAGGTAAAGAGATGAGGAGGAAGAGGAAGGAAGGAATGGATCCGAACGGGCAGACACTAAGCCCAAACATTTCTTTATATATATACAGTCCAAAATGAAGATATCAATGATTAATACACAACGTAATTCAAAGGTCTTCTATGTCACCTCTTGATTAACCATATAGCAGGCTAATTTTTTATATATTATAACGCTGAGAGTAGGCAAAAAAAAGGGGAAGAAGGAAAAAAAGAAGAGAAGAAGAGGGACCACTGGAACACATAACCAGATTTAACCCTATCTCCGTCTATAGCTAATTAGGGATGTTAAATCTCATAAATAATAAGGTTCTATCACCATGTTTAGTTCTACTGAATCATTGAGACCTTCTGGGTATATACTATTCATCTGATACATCCAGAAGACCTCTTGTCTACACAGTTTTTTAAATCTGTCTCCACCACGTATAGTTTTTGGTACAGATTCAAGACCTATTAGTTTTAGACAGTCAGGAACTCCATTGTGGGCTTCAGCGTAGTGTCTCGAGACACTATGTGTCTGAATGCGTTTAATAATATTTCTCCTGTGTTCAAGGAACCTTGTTCTCAACATTCTGGTGGTCCGTCCTACATATTTTTTATCACAACCACATACTAACAGATATATCACATAAGTTGTGTCGCAATTAATAAAGCTATGTATTTCCAGTGGTCTATCTATCTTCCCAGTATTTTTTTTTCTAGTTCGATTTTGTATATGATTACATGTTATACATTTATTTTTTCCGCAACGGTAGCACCCCTTAATCTTATCTTGGTGTTTTATTAACCAGTCATTATTGGTCTCTCCCTCACTCCTAGATTCTTTTATAGATTTTAAATGACTCGGGGCTAATAAGTTCCCAAGGGATTTATTTCTACGGAAGATGAATCTCGGTTTTGATGTTAATACTGGACCAAGTAATGGATCTTGTTTGAGATTACCATAATTCTTAGAAATAATTTCTCTGATTTCTGAGTGACAGTTATTATAAGTGGATATATATGCTACTTTTCTTTTTTGTCTGTGTCTATCTCTTTGTTCCCTTTGGATATTAACAGGGTCTCTCTTTCTTTGTTTCTAACTTCTTCCAGAGCAGAATTTATGAGAGTTAGGGGGTATCCCCTGTTTTGAAAAGCTTTACACATAGTTTTGGCCTGAACATCAAAAGAAGCAAGATCAGAACAATTCCTTCTGAGTCTTAGTAATTGACTCTTCGGGATACTTTTTTTCCATGGTCTATAGTGACCGCTTTTGAAATGCAAATTTGCATCTGTTCCCACCTCCTTCATAAAGTTAGTTGTACATATTCTATTACCCCTGACCTCCAAGGCATACAGATAACGGGGGTGAGGGGAGAGTACATAGGAGAGCAGAAGGGATGTAGATTCGGGGAGGGGGGAGTAAAGTAGGAAATCAGGGTGTACAACAGGGGGTGTTACAGAGGTGGCAAAATGACGGGGGGGGGGGGGGGGGAGTATAGGGAACAGGAGAGGGTAATAATACAGGGACGGGGCAGCAGACAGGAGGAAATAAGGGACGAGCAATACAGAGTTCCATTAGTCTCCGGTAATATGCGACTCTGTGCAGATGATGAGAGGAGAATTCCCGCCCTCAGATGTAGGTGTCACGTGACCAGCCTGCCGGCCGTGTGTGTGCAGAGTAGGCTGGGGGAGACATTACCCGGGGGACAATCACTGACACTGTGGATCTGGGGACTGTCACAGCCGCTGGGTGTCTCTGAGAGTCTCTATGGCTCAGTATAACAGGACGCCCCGACAGTCTCATCTCAGGGAGCGCAGCCCTGTGTCACATGACCGCTCTGTGTCCTCCTCACACGTCCTGCCCCACCTGCTGTATACATACATGTTATACCTCTCACGTGTTATTCCTCTCCCTATTCACTCATTACTGTTATTTTCTTTAACGTCCTAGTGGATGCTGGGGACTCCGTAAGGACCATGGGGAATAGACGGGCTCGGCAGGAGACTGGGCACTCTTAAAGAAAGATTAGGTACTATATCTGGTGTGCACTGGCTCCTCCCTCTATGTCCCTCCTCCAGACCTCAGTTAGAATCTGCGCCCGGCCAGAGCAGAGGCACCTAGTGCGCTCTCCTGAGCCTGCTAGAAAGAAAGTATTTCTTAGGTTTTTATTTTCAGTGAGCTTCTGCTGGCAACAGACTCACTGCTACGAGGGACTGAGGGGAGAGAAGCCAACGTACCTGCTTGCAGCTAGGTTGTGCTTCTTAGGCTACTGGACACCATTAGCTCCAGAGGGATCGAACACAGGCACCTGTCCTCGGTCGTCCGGAGCCGCGCCGCCGTCCCCCTCGTAGAGCCAGAAGCACTGAAGTCCGGAGAAGACAGAAGACGTCGAAATCGGCGGCATAAAGACTCCGGTCTTCACATAACGTAGCGCACAGCACCGCAGCTGTGCGCCATTGCTCCCTCTGCACACCACACACTCCGGTCACTGTAGGGTGCAGGGCGCTGGGGGGGAGCGCCCTGGGCAGCAATATTAATACCTTTTGGCAAAATATACACATAAATACAGCAGGGCCGAAACTAGGGGGGGGGGCTAGGGGGCAGGCGACCTGGGCGCCAGATTGGAGGGGGCGCCGAGACCCCCTAACACCCGCCGCGGCACTTACTTTTAAACCCCCTTCTCCCGAGTGCCCAGCTCGGGGGGCGGGGTTTCGCGGAATGACGCGATTGCGTCGTGACGTCACGGCGCAAACGCATCATTCCACGAAACCCCGCCGGAGGAGGGAGAAGGGGGAGCCCGGAGCCGCACAGACGAGGAGGGAGAGGCGGCTGAAGAGCGTCGAGAACCGCTTCAAATGTAAGTCAGCCCCTCTCCCTTCCTCTCTCTCTCTCTCCCTCCACCACCTGCCGCAATGTGTAAAATGGGGACCTGTGCCTGCCGCAATGTGTAAAATGGGGACACTTGCCAGCGTACTGTGTAAAATGGGGACCTGTGCCTGCCGCTATGTGTAAAATGGGGACACTTGCCAGCGTACTGTGTAAAATGGGGACCTGTGCCTGCCATTATGTGTAAAATGGGGACACTTGCCAGCGTACTGTGTAAAATGGGGACCTGTGCCTGCCGCAATGTGTAAAATGGGGACACTTGCCAGCGTACTGTGTAAAATGGGGACCTGTGCCTGCCGCTATGTGTAAAATGGGGACACTTGCCAGCGTACTGTGTAAAATGGGGACCTGTGCCTGCCGCAATGTGTAAAATGGGGACACTTGCCAGCGTACTGTGTAAAATGGGGACCTGTGCCTGCCGCTATGTGTAAAATGGGGACACTTTCCAGCGTACTGTGTAAAATGGGGACCTGTGCCTGCCGCTATGTGTAAAATGGGGACACTTGCCAGCGTACTGTGTAAAATGGGGACCTGTGCCTGCCGCAATGTGTAAAATGGGGACACTTGCCAGCGTACTGTGTAAAATGGGGACCTGTGCCTGCCGCAATGTGTAAAATGGGGACCTGTGCCTGCCGCTATGTGTAAAATGGGGACACTTGCCAGCGTACTGTGTAAAATGGGGACCTGTGCCTGCCGCTATGTGTAAAATGGGGACACTTGCCAGCGTACTGTGTAAAATGGGGACCTGTGCCTGCCGCTATGTGTAAAATGGGGACACTTGCCAGCGTACTGTGTAAAATGGGGACCTGTGCCTGCCGCAATGTGTAAAATGGGGACACTTTTTCCTGCCGCAATGTGTAAAATGGGGACACTTTTTCCTGCCGCAATGTGTAAAATGGGGACACCTGTCTGCCGCAATGTGTAAAATGGGGAATGGGGACACTTGCCTGTCGTACTGTGTAAAATGGGGACACTTTTTCCTGGATATGAAATTTATGTTAGAAAAGGCAGTTTTTCAGGTAAAAAAGTTCTGAAAGAGAGAGATAGATAGATAGATATATATATATATATATAATATTTTTATTCATTTTTTTTTTTTTTTTATTATTTTTATGTATTTATTGTAAAATATATTTTTTTGCGGGGGGGGGGGGGGGGGGGGGGGTGTCAAATGACTACCTTGCCCCGGGTGACAAAAATCCTAGTTTCGGCCCTGAATACAGTCCCAGACTGTGTATGTGTAAAACCCCGCCATTTTTTCTCACAGAATAACGGGACAGAAGCCCGCCGATGAGGGGGCGGAGCTTCTTCCTCAGCACTAACCAGCGCCATTTTATCTTCACAGTTCCACTGGAAGCAGCTCCCCAGGCTCTCCCCTGCAGTATCCAGATACAACAAGGGCAAAAGAGATGGGGGGGGGCACATAAATTTAGCCGCAAAAAGGAACATTATTGTGTTTATATCAGCAGCTACTAGGTGAACACATCTGATAGTGTTATCCCTGGGGTATATAGCGCTGTGGTGTGTGCTGGCATACTCTCTCTCTGTCTCCCCAAAAGCCTTTGTGGGGTCCTGTCCTCAGTCACAGCATTCCCTGTGTGTCTGCGGTGTGTCGGTACGTCAGTGTCGACATGTTTGATGAGGAAGGGTGCGTGGAGGCGGAGCAAGTGCAGATGAATGAGGTGTCGCCGCCGACGGCGCCGACACCTGACTGGATGGATATGTGGAAGGTGTAAAATAAAAATGTAAACTCCTTGCATAAAAGGTTGGATAAAGCTGAAGCCTTGGGACAGTCAGGGTCTCACCCGGTGCCTGATCCCACTGCTCAGAGGCCGTCGGGGTCTCATAAGCGTCCACTATCCCAGTTAATTGACACAGATGTCGACACGGAGTCTGCCTCCAGTGTCGACTATGATAATGCAAAGTTACAGCCAGATTGGCAGTAAAGTATTCAATATATGTTTATTGTAAAAAGATGATTTGCATGTCACTGATGACTCATCTGTCCCTGACACAAGGGTACACAGGTGTAAGGGGAAGAAGCTGAGGTAATTTTCCCTCCTCTCATGAGGAAAAAGAGCGGGAATCTCCAGGCAACAGTCTGCAGCCTCACACAAAGATTTCTCAGAAAGTATCCTTTACCCACTAGGGCCAGGATAAGATAGGAATCTTCCCCTTGGGTGTCACATAAGGCAGCCCTGAGGTTACAGCTATTCTCAGGGATCCTGCAGATAGCGTGCACATTATGGTACAGACAGGTACCTTATCAGCAGAGATAGAGACCCTAGTATGTATATAGAAATATAGATATATATATGGGGATATATATATATATATATATATATATATATATATATTTAAGATGCTGTCTTGAGAGATATGTATAAAACATGCCATAGAGACATGAGTATACTGGGTCCTAGTGTCAAAGCTATGTTGATCTCTGCTTGTCGTGTCCTGTACAATATGCAATGGACATATGATGCCGCCTTAAGAGGCATATGAAACGCTGAGGATTGTGTGGAGAAGGGTTTGGTCTCCATGGCTATATCTGGGAAATTCTGATATTTTGCCTTATATCCCTGCACGGCCTAGGAAAGCACGACATTATTAAATGCAGCTTTTCGAATAAAGAAACAAGAAAGTCCGAGATGCGTCCTTTCTTGTCAGAGCCGGGGGCAGAAAAAACAGAAGTCCTCCTCGGCCTCTACAAAAATAGACCGCATGTCGAGGCGGAGCTAGGCCCGTAGGGGGCACGCCTTCGGAAGTTTAGCCACAAGTGGGATCGCTCCCTATTATATCCCTGGGCAATAGATATTGTGTCTCAGGGATACAAGCTGGACTTTGAGAAATGCCTACTCACCGATGACCTGGCCGTCTTCCCCCAACGAGAGGGAAACAGTGTTAACTGCAATTCAAAAATTGTATCTTCAACAGGTGGTGGTCAAGGTTCACCTCCTTCAACAAGGAGGGGGTTATTATTATTATTATAAATGACCATGTGGTAGGCCCGAAACCAGATGGTTCGGTCAGACCTATATTGAATTTAAAATCCCTGAGCATATACCTGGAAAGGTGCAAGTTCAAGATGGAATCGCTAAGAGCGGTAGTTGTAAGCTTGAAGGGTGACTCGGGACATATAGGATGCATACCTTCAGGTCCCCATATATCCACCTCGTCAGGCGTACCTCAAAATTGCGGTACGGGATTGCCATTGCCAATTTCAGGTGTTGTCGTTTGGTCTCTCCACGGCCTGGAGAATATTCACCAAGGTAATGGCGAAAATGATAGTGCTCCTGCGAAAGCAAGATATCACTATTATCACGTATTTGGGCGATCTCCTCATAAAAGCGAGATCAAGAGAGCAGTTGCTGAACAGCGTATCACTTTCTCTGGAAGTGTAACGGCAACGCGGCTGAATTCTATATATTCCAAAGTCGCAGTTGGTTCCTACAGCTCATCTGCCTCTCCTAGGCATTATCCTAGACACAGATCAGAAAAGGGTTTATCTCCCGATAGAGAGAGCTTAGGAGCTCGTGACACTGGTCAGGAATCTATTAAAACCAAAAAACAGGTGTTAGTGCATCACTGCACTCGAGTCCTGGGAAGGATGGTGGCATCATAAGAGGCCATTCCCTTCGGCAGGTTCCCTGCGAGGACCTTCCAGTAGGACTTACTGGACAAGTGGTCCGGATCGCATCATTAGATGCATCGGTTAATCACCCTATCCCCCAGGGCCAGGGTGTCTCTCCTGTGGTGGCTGTAGAATGCTCACCTTCTCGAAGGTCGCAGATTCGGCATTCAAGACTGGGTCTTGGTGACCACGGATGCAAGCCTCCGAGGGTGGGGGGGCAGTCACACAGGGAAGATAATTCCAAGGGCTGTGGTCAAGTCTGGAGACTTGTCTTCACATCAATATCCTGGATCTAAGGGCCATATACAACGCCCTACGTCAAGCGGAGTTCCTGCTTCGCTACCAACCGGTTCTGATTCAGTCAGACAATATCACTGCAGTGATTCATGTAAACCGCCATGGCGGCACAAGGAGCAGGGTGGCGATGGTAGAAGCCACCAGAATTTCTTCGCTGGGTGGAAAATCAAGTACGCGCACTGTCAGCAGTGTTCAGTCCGGGAGTGGACAGCTGGGAAGCAGACTTCCTTCAGCAGGCACGATCTCCACCCGGGAGAGTGGGGACTTCATAAAGAAGTTTTCATGCAGATTGCAAGTTGGTGGGAACTGCCACAGGTGGACATGATGGCATCCCGCCTCAACAAAAAGCTGCAGAGACATTGCGCCAGGTGATGAGACCCTCCGACGATAACTATGGTCGCGCTAGTGACACTGTGGGTGTTCCCATCAGTCTATGGATTTCCTCCTCTTCCTCTCATACCCAAGGTGTTGAGAATTATAAGGAAAAGAGGAGTAAGAACAATACTCTTTGTTCCGGATTGGCCAAGAAGGATTGGGATCCAGATCTGTAAGAGATGCTCACAGAGGACCCATCTTGTTGCAACGGGTCCTGTCTATTCCAAGAGTAAAATAACGCGGCTGCGTTTGACGGCATGGCGGTTGAACGCCGGATCCTAGCAGAAAAAGGCATTCCGGATGAGGACATTCCTACGCTGATAATGTCTAGGAAGGACGTGACAGCGGAATATTATCACTGTATATGGCGAAATTATATGTTGTTTGGTGTGAGTCCAGTAAGGCCCCTACAGAGGAATTCCAGCTGGGAAGATTCCTACACTTTTACAGTCAGGTGTGACTATGGGCCTAGAATTGGGGTCCATAAAGGTCCAAGCTTAGGCCCTATACATTTTATTTAAAAAAGAACTGGCGTCTTTACTGGAGGTTCAGATGTTTGTTAAGGGAGAGCTGCATATTCAGCCTCTTTTTGTGCCACCAGTGGCACCTTGGGGTCCCAACGTGGTGTTGAATTTCCTAAAATCTCACTGGTTCGAACCACTTAAAACAGTGGAGCTGAAATATCTCACTTGGAAAGTGGTCATGCTGTTGGCCTTAGCTTTGGCTAGGCGTGGGTCAGAATTAGCGGCTTTGTCATGTCAAAGTACCTATCTGATTTTCCATATGGACAGGGCAGAGTTGCGGACTCGTCCTAAATTTCTGCCTAAGGTGGTGTCATTTTTCCACCTAAACCAACCTATTGTGGTGTCTGCGGCTACTCGTGACTTGGATGACTCCAAGTTGCTGGACGTAGTCCGGGTTTTGAGGACCTATGTGAGTAGAACGGCGGGAGTCAGGAAAACTGACGAGCTGTTTATACTGTATGCACCCAACAAGCTGGGTGCTTCTGCTTCAAAACAAACTATTGCTCGCTGGATCTGTAACACGATTCAGCAGGCTCATTCTGCGGCAGGATTGCCGCAGCCAAAATCAGTAAAGGCCCTTTCCACAAGGAAAGTGGGCTCTTCTTGGGCGGCTGCCCAAGGGGTCTCGGCATTACAGCTTTGCCGAGCAGCTACTTGGTCAGGGTCAAACACTTTTGCAAGGTTCTACAAGTTCGATACCCTGGCTAAGGAGGACCTTGAGTTTGCTCACTCGGTGCTGCAGAGTCATCCGCACTCTCCCGCCCGTTTGGGAGCTTTGGTATAATCCCCATGGTCCTTACGGAGTACCCAGCATCCACTGGGACGTTAGAGAAAATAAGAATTTACTCACCGGTAATTCTATTTCTCGTAGTCCGTAGTGGATGCTGGGCGCCCGTCCCAAGTGCGGACTGTTTCTGCAATGCTAGTATCTAGTTATTGCTAAATACAGGTTTTTTTGTTATGAGCCATCCGTTGTGTGAGGCTCAGTTATGTTCATACTGTTAACTGGGTAAGTTTATCACAAGTTGTACGGTGTGATTGGTGTGGCTGGTTTGAGTCTTACCCTGGGGTTCAAATCCTTTCCTTGTAATGTTAGCTCTTCCGGGCACAGTTTCCTTAACTGAGGTCTGGAGGAGGGGCATAGAGGGAGGAGCCAGTGCACACCAGATATAGTACCTAATCTTTCTTTAAGAGTGCCCAGTCTCCTGTGGAGCCCGTCTATTCCCCATGGTCCTTACGGAGTCCCCAGCATCCACTACGGACTACGAGAAATAGAATTACCGGTGAGTAAATTCTTATTATTAATCTGCTGCTATAGTAACAGGACACCACAGGCTGCTCCTCTTGCATAGTAACAGGACACCACAGGCTGCTCCTCCTGTATAGTAACAGCACACCACAGGCTGCTCCTCCTGTATAGTAACAGAGCACCACAGGCTGCTCCTCCTGTATAGTAACAGAGCACCACAGACTGCTCTTCCTGCATAGTAACAGGGCACCACAGGCTACTCCTCCTGTATAATAGAAACCAGACACCATAGACTGATCCTCCTGCATAGTAACAGGACACCACAGGCTGCTCCTGCTGTATAGTAACAGGGCACCGCAGGCTGCTCCTCCTGTATAGTAACGACACCACAGGCTGCTCCTCCTGTATAGTAACAGGAAACCACAGGCTGCTCCTCCTGCATAGTAACAGGGCACAACAGGTTGCTCCTCCTGTATAGTAACAGGACACCACAGGCTGCTCCTCCTGCATAGTAACAGGGCACCACAGGCTGCTCCTCCTGTATAATAGAAACCAGACACCACAGACTGATCCTACTGCATAGTAACAGGACACCACAGGCTGCTCCTGCTGTATAGTAACAGGGCACCGCAGGCTGCTCCTCCTGTATAGAAACAGGACACCACAGGCTGCTCCTCCTGCATAGTAACAGGGCACCACAGGCTGCTCCTCCTGTATAATAGAAACCAGACACCACAGACTGATCCTTCTGCATAGTAACAGGACACCACAGGCTGCTCTTGCTGTATAGTAACAGGACACCACAGGCTGCTCCTCCTGTATAGTAACAGGACACCACAGGCTGCTCCTCCTGTATAGAAACAGGACACCACAGGCTGCTCCTACTGTATAGTAACAGGACACCACAGGCTGCTCTTCCTGTATAGTAACACGACACCACAGGCTGCTCTTCCTGCATAGTAACAGGGCACCACAGGCTGCTCCTCCTGTATAATAGAAACCAGACACCACAGACTGATCCCACTGCATAGTAACAGGACACCACAGGCTGCTCCTGCTGTATAGTAACAGGACACCACAGGCTGCTCCTCCTGTATAGTAAAAGGACACCACACGCTGCTCCTGCTGTATAGTAACAGGGCACCACAGGCTGCTCCTCCTGTATAGTAACAGGACACCACAGGCTGCTCATCCTGCATAGTAACAGGGCACCACAGGCTGCTCCTCCTGTATAATAGAAACCAGACACCACAGACTGATCCTACTGCATAGTAACGGGAGACCACAGGCTGCTCCTGCTGTATAGTAACAGGGCACCACAGGCTGCTCCTTCTGTATAGTAACAGGACACCACAGGCTGCTCCTCCTGTATAATAGAAACCAGACACCACAGACTGATCCAACTGCATAGTAACAGGACACCACAGGCTGCTCCTGCTGTATAGTAACAGGGCACCACAGGCTGTTCCTCCTGTATAGTAACAGGACACCACAGGCTGCTCCTCCTGTATACTAACAAGACACCACAGGCTGCTCCTCCTGTATAGTTACAGGACACCACAGGCTGCTCCTACTGTATAGTAACAGGACACCACAGGCTGCGCCTCCTGTATAGTAACAGGACACCACAGGCTGCTCTTCCTGCATAGTAACAGGACTTCACAGGCTGCTCCTCCTGCATAATAACAGGACACCACAGGCTGCTACTCCTGTATAGTAACAGGACACCACAGGCTGCTCCTCCAGCATAGTAACAGGGCACCACAGGCTGCTCCTCCTGCATAATAGAAACCAGACACCACAGACTGATCCGCTGTATAGTAACAGGGCACTACAGGCTGCTCCTCCTGTATAGTAACAGGACACCACAGGCTGCTCCTCCTGTATAGTTACAGGACACCACAGGCTGCTCCTACTGTATAGTAACAGGACACCACAGGCTGCTCCTCCTACATAGTAACAGGACACAACAGGCTGCTCTTCCTGCATAGTAACAGAACTTCACAGGCTGCTCCTCCTGCATAATAACAGGACACCACAGGCTGCTCCTCCTGTATAGTAACAGGACACCACAGGCTGCTCCTCCTGTACAGTTACAGGACACCACAGGCTGCTCCTCCTGTATAGTAACAGGACACCACAGGCTGCTCCTTCTGTGTAGTAACAGGACACCACAGGCTGCTCCTGCTTTATAGTAACAGGGCACCACAGACTGCTCCTCCTGTATAGTAACAGGGCACCACAGGCTGCTCCTCCTGTATAATAGAAACCAGACACCACAGACTGATCCGCCTGTATAGTAACAGGGCACCACAGGCTGCTCCTCCTGTATAGTAACAGGACACCACAGGCTGCTCCTCCTACATAGTAACAGGACACAACAGGCTGCTCTTCCTGCATAGTAACAGGACTTCACAGGCTGCTCCTCCTGCATAATAACAGGACACCACAGGCTGCTCCTCCTGTATAGTAACAGGACACCACAGGCTGCTCCTCCTGTACAGTTACAGGACACCACAGGCTGCTCCTCCTGTATAGTAACAGGACACCACAGGCTGCTCCTTCTGTGTAGTAACAGGACACCACAGGCTGCTCCTGCTTTATAGTAACAGGGCACCACAGACTGCTCCTCCTGTATAGTAACAGGGCACCACAGGCTGCTCCTCCTGTATAATAGAAACCAGACACCACAGACTGATCCGCCTGTATAGTAACAGGGCACCACAGGCTGCTCCTCCTGTATAGTAACAGGACACCACAGGCTGCTCCTCCTGTATAGTTACAGGACACCACAGGCTGCTCCTACTGTATAGTAACAGGACACCACAGGCTGCTCCTCCTGTATAGTAACAGGACACCACAGGCTGCTCTTCCTGCATAGTAACAGGACTTCACAGGCTGCTCCTCCTGCTTAATAACAGGACACCACAGGCTGCTCCTCCTGTATAGTAACAGGACACCACAGGCTGCTCCTCCAGCATAGTAACAGGGCACCACAGGCTGCTCCTCCTGCATAATAGAAACCAGACACCACAGACTGATCCGCCTGTATAGTAACAGGGCACCACAGGCTGCTCCTCCTGTATAGTTACAGGACACCACAGGCTGCTCCTCCTGTATAGTTACAGGACACCACAGGCTGCTCCTACTGTATAGTAACAGGACACCACAGGCTGCTCCTCCTACATAGTAACAGGACACCACAGGCTGCTCTTCCTGCATAGTAACAGAACTTCACAGGCTGCTCCTCCTGCATAATAACAGGGCACCAGAGGCTGCTCCTCCTGTATAGTAACAGGACACCACAGGCTGCCCCTCCTGTATAGTTACAGGACACCACAGGCTGCTCCTCCTGTATAGTAACAGGACACCACAGGCTGCTCCTTCTGTATAGTAACAGGACACCACAGGCTGCTCCTGCTGTATAGTAACAGGGCACCACAGACTGCTCCTCCTGTATAGTAACAGGGCACCACAGGCTGCTCCTCCTGCATAATAACAGGACACCACAGGCTGCTCCTCCTGTATAGTAACAGGGCACCACAGGCTGCTCCTCCTGTATAGTAACAGGGCACCACAGGCTGCTCCTCCTGCATAATAGAAACCAGACACCACAGACTGATCCGCCTGTATAGTAACAGGACACCACAGGCTGCTCCCCCTGTATAATAAGACGCCATAACCTGATCACGACGGACACTGGGAGGCTGCAGCAACGGTTGAGTAAATTTTGCAACCGATAACATCCACTTCCTGGGTGTGGAACGCACAGGCCGGAAGTAAGATGGAACGCACAAGACGAATGTAAGGTGGACCGCTCAGGTCGGAAGTGAGGTGTGATTGAGACAGGCCGCTTCCTGGTGACTGGCCCCTCCCCTCCTACACCCCGGCCACAGCACCGCCCTCTGTAATAATTATTACCATACATGTGCACAGTGCAGAAGGCCGGCGGCCATTTTATTGTAGACCAGTCCGGCTGCTGCAGCAGCAATAGGTTCTCTGGAAGTGGGACGTCCGGAGCAGCGGCCATTGTCCCCTGGTCCGAGCTCCGACTTCCTTCTATCAATCCCAAAAGGCAGCAGGAGCAGAGAGCAGCCATTGCTGTGTCTGGCAGCAGGTAATGATATTATTATTATTATTATTATTACTAATACAGGGGGCTGCTCCCCCTGTAGTACAGCAACCTGACACCAGAGCTGCTCAGCCTCTAATGCCTTGTTATAGTGCAGCTGGAGCAGCCTCTGGTGCTGCATTATCCCTATACAGGTGACTCAGACTCTAGTGTCCTATTACTGTAATACAGGTGGCGCAGACCCCGCCGTTACCATAATACATGTGGCGCAGACCCCGCCGTTACGGTAATGCATGTGGCGCAGACCCACGCCGTTACCGTAATGCATGTGGCGCAGACTCCGCCGTTACGGTAATGCATGTGGCGCAGACCCCCGCCGTTACCGTAATACAGGTGGCGCAGACCCCGCTGTTACCGTAATATAGGTGGTGTAGACACCGCCGTTACGTAATACAGGTGGTGCAGACCCCGCCGTTACCGTAATACAGGTGGCGCAGACTCCGCCGTTACGGTAATGCATGTGGCGCAGACCCCCGCCGTTACCGTAATACAGGTGGCGCAGACCCCGCTGTTACCGTAATATAGGTGGTGTAGACACCGCCGTTACGTAATACAGGTGGTGCAGACCCCGCCGTTACCGTAATACAGGTTGAGCATACTACACAGCTATTATCATAATACAGGTGGCGCAGACCCCGCCGTTACCGTGATACAGGTGGAGCAGACCCTCCTGTTACCATTATACAGGTGGAGCAGACCCACCCGTTACCGTAATACACGCGGCGCAGAACTCACCATTACCATAATACAGGTGACGCAGACCCCGCTGTTAACGTAATACAGGTGGTGCATACACCGCCGTTACTGTAATATAGGTGTCGCAGATCTCGCCATTACCGTCATACAGGTGGTGCAGACCCCGCCATTACCGTCATACAGGTGGTGCAGACCCCGCCATTACCGTAATACATGTGGCGCAGACCCCGCCGTTACCGTAATACAGGTGGCACAGACCGCGCCGCTACCGTAATACAGGTGGCACAGACCCCGCCGTTACCGTAATACATGTGGCGCAGACCCCACCATTACCGTAATACAGGTGGTGCAGACCCCACCGTTACCGTAATACAGGTGGTGCAGACCCTGATGTTACCATAATACAGGTGTGTATGGGTTACTGTCACCTATTATAAGTTACTGCAGAACTGTGCGTCCCAGGTACAGTTTTTTAGTCTATGGCTCTGCAGAAAATGCCTACCGGAGGCTTTATGACCGGGGAAGTCCCCGTAGCTACAGGGCATCTGCAGCGCTCAGGACCTGGGTAACTAACTTGGCTTTCCCAAAGTCTCTTCGGAAGCCTGAGGACAAAGGACGGACATCACGATCGCCACACAGGAGGCTCTGTCACTGCAGGAGGCTGTAATTTTAGGTATAACTGACCAAGTATGGATGATAGCCCTCCTCACCACAGCTTAGGGGTGGCCATCGACCATCGATGATTCATAATCATCGATATTTTATGGATAAAGTTGATTAGTTTTGCCATCATTGGGGGAGAACTAGATGGTTTCCCTCCTTTGATGGAATGGCATAAGTAATTTTTTTTCTCTCCATGCAGGAGGGGGAGTGTATAGAGGAACACAGGGGTCTGTACAAGGACGTGATGATGGAGAATCACCGGCCCCTCACATCACTGGGTAAGAGGAGACTGTCATGTATTGTACAGGGGAGAGCAGGTATGGGGCCCCCTACACAGGGCCAGACTGGCCATCTGGCGGTTCAGCCGAGCAGCAGATATCCGTGATCTGCTGTAATGAGGAATCGTTTTCCAGCAGTCGTCCGTCCAAGGCCCCACCCACTGAAGCGATTCCAAACACAAGGCAAAGGCTACTCTGTCACATGAACACACTATGCCCGCTGTACTTCCCCCCTGCACCCAGTTCGGTCTCCGACAGGCTAGATAGTTTCCATTGACACGTCCCCCCTCCACTCTGACCAGCCTTCCCCCCCTCATTGTAGCACCTCCCGCACTTGTGGGTTTACCTGGTCTACCGGTTTGTGCACACCAGTGGACTTCCGGTTGCGGTCCGGCGTGACACCACCGGTTATGGTGTGGGCAGCATCCATGATTCTTGGCATCAGTGAAGTAAGCCCCCTCCTGCTTCTGTTATTTAGTAGTTTATTTGGGTTTGATTACCATTGTTTTTGACTGCTTTTCAGGAATGTGCAGTTACGCTACCAGTAATTGGGTTGTTTACACTATTAAGGACCCCATCTCCACACATTAAAAGTATTACTATTACTGAGCGCCATGGGATACAGTTTGCACCTTATTATGGGTCTGCATTGCAGAGTATGTGTTTGTTTTTTGGGGTCTATGTTAACTATTAGTATTATTGGTATGTTGCTTATGTGTTTGTTTATGCCAATGTTGGTGATGATGTCACTTCTGTTTGGCCCCTGAAGTGACCTACGTTTGCCACATGTTTGGGTATATAAAGAGGGGCCTGGGAGGCCATGTTGTTTCCTTTGTCAGAGCATTTGTTACTGCGTGGCATAATCTGTTATAAAGAGCCTTACTAATGTGGGCATTGTGTATAAGTGGCTCTGCACTGGGCATTATGTATAAGGGGCACTACTGTGGATATTGTGTAGAAGTGGTACTACTGTGAGCATTGAGTATGAGGGGTACTTATGTGGGCATTGTGCATAACGTGCACTACTTTGGGAATTGTGTAGAAGGGGCAGTACTGTGGGCATTATATAAAGAGCACTACTGTGGGCATTCTGTAGAAGGGGTACTACTGTGGGCATTGTGTAGAAGAGGTACTACTGTGGGCATTGTGTATAGGGGGCACTACTTTAGGAATTGTGTAGAAGGGGCAGTACTGTGGGCATTGTGTAGACAGGGCACTACTGTGGTCATTGTGTATAAGGGTCACTACTGTGGTCATTGTGTATAAGGGGCACTACTATGGGCACTGTGTATAAAGGGTACTACTGTGAGCATTGAGTATGAGGGGCACTACTGCGGGCATTGTGTAGAATTGGGCACTACTGTGGGCATTGTGTAGAAGGGGCTCTACTGCGGGCATTGTGTAGATGGTGTACTGCTGTGGGCATTGTGTATGAGGCACACTACTGTGGGCATTGTGTAGAAGGAGCACTACTGTGAGCATTGAGTATAAGGAGCATTACTGTGGGCATTGTGTAGAAGTGGTACTGCTGAGAGCAATGAATATGAAGGGTACTACTGTGAGCATTGAGTAGAGGGGGCACTACTGTGGGCATTGTGTAGAAGGGGCACTACTGTGGGCATTGTGTAGAAGGGGCACTACTGTGGGCATTGTGTATAAGGGGCACTACTGTGGACATTATGTAGAAGAGGTACTACTGTGAGCAATATATATGAGGGGTACTACTGTGGGCATTGTGTATAAGGGACACTACTGTGGGCATTGTGTAGAAGAGGTACTACTGTGAGCAATGAATATGAGGGGTATTACTGTGAGCATTTAGTATGGGGGGCACTACTGTGGGCATTGTGTATAATGGGTACTGCTGTGTGTTGTAATGTGTATAAGTGACACTGTATGGTATAATGTGGGTACAATGTGAATAAGATTGTGCTACTGTGTGGCTTAATTTGAATTGGGGATACTATTGTGTGGCCACGCCTCTTCCTTGTGATACCACACCCCTCTTTTGCGCTATCCCTTTATAAGATATGACAGGGAGGGCATACATGTATAGTTTGCAGTGCGGGCACCGAAAACCTCGGCACTGGCCCTAGAGCCAGAAGCAACCAAATACTGGGGGCCGAACTCGTGCGTAATTTTAAAGCAATTTTAATTGCCTTGTAAATGAATGCTGCTTTATAAACAAATGTACGAGTTTGGCTGGAATCGCGGAGCTCCGACCGTCTCGCAAAGCGTTATATCCGCTTCCAAATGTCTGATTATGGCACATGTTTGACTCCCCTGCAGGATACGCCCTGTTGTGTGTATGTTAATATATAACGTGTACTCCTACATATTATGCTAATATTAATTCTATTTGTAACAGTAGGAGGAGTCAGGAGTAGTAAGGGGAGGAGTCTATGCCAGGAACCAGGTGCTGATGCGAGGTGGGCCTGTGTGCTTTAAATGCCAGGCATACCCCTATATACACACATCATCTGATAATCACATATATATACTGTACTCAGTCACTGTGTGTCTCCTACAGATGGGCCCAGTAACAGAGATATCCCAAAGAGATGTCCCCGTCCTCTGTATTCCCAGGATTGTACAGAGGAGAATCACAGGATCCCACAGGAGGATCAGGTAGGTGGGATCTAGGGTTAGGGTCGCTAATATACCAGAGTGACTGTTATTATATGATTTGTAGAGCAGCTGTGTCTCATACACTAATAAACCTCATTTACTTCAGTTGAAGAAAGCCGAATATGTTATTTCATTTTTTTATGTGTTATTTAGCATAAAGAACTGACTGATATAAAAGCAGATGATATAGCAGGAGAAGACAACACATATATGACTGATATTATGATAGAAGGTATAAAGGAAGAGGAAGAGATGTATGTGACTGATATAAAGGGAGAAGATATAAAGCGAAAAGAAGAAGAGACGTATGTAATGAGTGATCAGCAGTGTAAGGAGGAGGAAATCCCCACAGATATCAGCACAGGTGAGTAATAAATACTGATTGCAGAGCAGAGTCACAAATTCTCCTTACTCAGACACTACAGCAATCTCTTATCCTACACCCTCCTCTGCCAGTACAGACTAATGACTGAAGTGTATCAGCTCAGTGGGGGAGTCAGGAGCCATCAGGCCCTATTATACTCCTGTTCTCCTCCTCACATCATGTTACTGTGTGTTACCAGCCCAGGGATCTGACCAGTCTCCTCCTCACACTCTTTGGTGTATCTCATACATCAGGTGACATCAGCCCCTATTATACTCCTGCCCTCCCCTCACATCATGTCACTGTGTGTTACCAGCCCAGAGATCTGACCAGTTTCCTCCCCACACTCTCTGGTGCATCTCATACATCACGAGACATCAGCCCCTATTATACTCCTGCTCTCCCCCTCACATCATGTCACTGTGTGTTACCAGCCCAGAGATCTGACCAGTCTCCTCTCCACACTCTCTGGTGTATCTCCTACATCAGGAGCCATCAGCCCCTATTATACTCCTGCTCTCCCCCTCACATCATGTCACTGTGTGTTACCAGCCCAGAGATCTGACCAGTCTCCTCCCCACACTCTCTGGTGCATCTCATACATCACGAGACATCAGCCCCTATTATACTCCTGCTCTCCCCCTCACATCATGTCACTGTGTATTACCAGCCCAGAGATCTGACCAGTCTCTTCCCCACACTCTCTTGGTGTATCTCATACACCTGAGGTGCTGATCTCATACCCCTCGTGTGTGAGCCCACACCGGCAGCATGCCGCCACCCCTAACAGATGCCGAAGATGCGGTGCGGTGAGTAATATGCCGGGGTCCTGGCTAGTGGGTCCCAGGCGCAAAATGGCGGCATGAGTGGACAGCGATCACCCAGCTATGGGCTGTGGTGCCCGCTGACTACCCGCACTGGCGATTTGCTAAAGAAAAGGGTGTTGCGCACTATTTTTTTTTATAATATAAGGAGTCGCCAGTATAAATAATTGAGAGGGACTGCGCACCATTAAGTGGGGTGGGGATTCCCGGAGAGCGGGACCAGCGGCTCTGAGATGCCATTTCCTGCTGCGGCGCTTGCTGTATAGGCGGCATGTGGGCTTCTCCTCCACAGGACCTACTGTATCACCACCGATAACAGGTACCAGGGGGTTATAGTGAAGGGGGGAACGCAGTATCAGCGGTTTGACCACTGTGAGATAAATTACATGATATATACCCAGCGGTGCGCTGCTCTGACTGCGGTATCGTGTGCTGGTCCAGTTCCTCTCTGTGTCACTCCATTCAGGGTTGTCTAGTGTAAGTGTGCTGTCTCTATAATACTGCACTGTGTTTTCTATTTTCACTCTGTGTTTTCTGCAAAGCATGTCTACCAATAAGTCTGTGTACTTCATGCAAGGCTAGGTTTACACCTTCCTCCAAGGGGTCTCTAATGTGTACCCAATGTTCACTACCCTCACAGGATAGTGATGTGCAGGAACCTGAGTGGATAGATTCCTTTAAAAATATGATTACAAACATAAATTCAGAGTTAGCTGCGGCTAAACAGGAGATGCAAACCCTGAAACAGTCTATGGACACGTTCATGTTAACCACTACTGACCACAGACAGGCTCCCCAGCCCCCCCTGGTGGCCTCACATAAACGTACTCTCCCACAGATATTGCAGTCTGACTGATTCTGAATTACTAGAATTAGATGAGGATGAGTTAGGGGAGGACGAGGATAATTCCCTGTCCTCGGGAGTTGAGGCCCTAATATTTGCTACTAGGGCGGTTCTTGATATTCCAGACAAGGAAGCAGAACCTACAGAGGAATTGCATTTTAACTATAGATGTGCGGCGGGCACTTTTCGTGTTTTGGTTTTGGCTTGGTTTTGCCAAAACCACCCTTTTGTGTTTTGGTTTTGGATCTGGATGATTTTTGGAAAAAAAAACCATAAAAATGGCTAAAATCACAGAATTTGGGGGTATATTGCTCCTACGGTATTATTAACCTCAATAACAATTTCCACTCATTTCCAGTCTATTCTGAACACCTCACACCTCACAATATTGTTTTTAGGCCTAAAGGTTGCACCAAGGTGGCTGTATGACTAAGATAAGCGACACAAGTGTGCAGCACAAACACCTGGCCCATCTAGGCGTGGCACTGCAGTGTCAGACAGGAGGGCAGATATAAAAAAAGGCCCCTAACAGCACATGATGCAAAGAAGAAAAAAAGGTGCAGCGAGGTTGCTGTATGACTAAGCTAAGCGACACAACCACCTGGCCCATCTAGTAGTGTCACGCAGTGGCTGAATGTCGAGAGTGGGCCGCAATTGTTCGGTCCACTGACAGCATCTCCAGCACACTCCAGTCACTTTAAAATAAAATTCTGCAATTGGTGGACTTATACGGCAGTATCCCAGGACTAATACAGCAGTACCCCATGGACTCATACGGCAGTGTCACACAGGATGGTACTTTTCAAAAACTAGGCCCCAAACCACCTCATGCAAAGATGTCGAAGAGGTGCAATGAGGTAGCTGTATGACTGAGCCAAGCGACGCAAACAATTCCAACTCACTGGAACTAATTAGCAAGATCACTGTAATTAATAATTATAAATCACTGAAATCAATAGGTGTTTTTGGGGACAGACAGCAGGAGACCAGGAAATCGGTGGAAGTGTCCAGGAGTCTGGGATCCAGGGGATAGACGGAGCTGTTTTCCCAGGAGGTACCTGTTTATAAAATCCCATAAGTTCTTCAGGGTAGCCTTACTTGGTCACCCCACTCATTCTGGTACGCACATTTGCCCCACTTATGGTGCTGGAACTGTTTCTATTATTTTAGTTGTTATCAATAAAACTGTACTTCACTATATCCCTCCATTTTTGTCTGTTTGAGGGAAAGAAGAGGAATAGGAACATTTTAGGAAGCTTCCTCAAGAAACTGACTATCCAATACGGATTAATTGGGGAATTAAGACCCTAACGAAAATATCCACTTACCCACATGATCCCAGGGGGTGCGCACATCTGCAATCTGTGACGATATTAGCACCTCATGCAAAGATGTCAAAGAGGTGCAATGAGGTAGCTGTATGACTAAGCCAAGCGACACAAACAATTCCCACTGGAATTATACGTCCAAATCACTGGAATTAAATGGCAAAATCTCGCTATCGCCTGCCTAGTGAAGTGGAATCTAGTTGGGATTTGTTACCAGGGACACAATACCTCCATCAATTGTCTGAATCCCACTGCACTAATGGCGGATACCGGACGCACATCTAACACCAACATAATTGTCAAGGCCTCAGTTATGAGGGCTTCCATCGTCATGTGAAGCTGAACCACTAGTCATGAACATAGGCCAGGGCCTCAGCTGTTCCTTTCCACTCCGTGTCGTAAATGGCATATTGTCAAGTTTACGTTTCTCCTCAGATGATTTAAATTTCTTTTTTTGGTTCTTTTTTAATGAATTTTGGATTTTACACGCACTTTACTATCACATTGGGCATCGGCCTTGGCAGATGACGTTGATGGCATTTCATAGTCTATGTCATGGCTAGTGGCAGCAGCTTCAGCACTAGGAGGAAGTGGTTCTTCTTGATCTTTCCCTATTTTCTCCTCAAAATTTTTGTTCTGCATTATTTTTTGGGAGTTATATGAGACAATATGCATCACAGGAATGACTGGAATTACTGATGACACAGGACACTACCACTGGTCTGATGCAGCCTAACAGGTTGTTATAATTGTTATACAGCAGCAGTGGACATATAGCAGCAGCGTATATCTTCACTGGAATTACTGATGACACAGGACACTACCACTGTCTGATGCAGCCCAACAGGTTGTTATACTGCAGCAATGGATATATACAGCAGCAGCGTATATCGTCACTGGAATTACTGATGACACAGGACACTACCACTGGTCTGATGCAGCCCAACAGGTTGTTATAATTGTTATACTGCAGTAGTGGATATATATAGCAGCAACGTATATCGTCACTGGAATCACTGATGACACAGGACACTACCACTGGTCTGATGCAGCCCAACAGGTTGTTATAATTGTTATACTGCAGCAGTGGATATATATAGCAGCAACGTATATTGTCACTGGAATCACTGATGACACAGGACACTACCACTGGTCTGATGCAGCCCAACAGGTTGTTATAATTGTTATACTGCAGCAATGGATATATACAGCAGCAGCGTATATCGTCACTGGAATTACTGATGACACAGGACACTACCACTGGTCTGATGCAGCCCAACAGGTTGTTATAATTGTTATACTGCAGCAGTGGATATATATAGCAGCAGCGTATATCGTCACTGGAATCACTGATGACACAGGACACTACCACTGGTCTGATGCAGCCCAACAGGTTGTTATAATTGTTATACTGCAGCAGTGGATATATATAGCAGCAACGTATATCGTCACTGGAATCACTGATGACACAGGACACTACCACTGGTCTGATGCAGCCCAACAGGTTGTTATAATTGTTATACTGCAGCAGTGGATATATATAGCAGCAATGTATATCGTCACTGGAATCACTGATGACACAGGACACTACCACTGGTCTGATGCAGCCCAACAGGTTGTTATAATTATTATACTGCAGCTGTGGATATATAGCAGCAGTGTATATCGTCACTGGTATTACTGATGACACAGGACACTACCACTGGTCTGCACAACACAGCACCACTTTATACAGTTACACTGGATATATGGCAGCAGAGAACACCAACACTGTGAATGGCTGGACTGATGCAGCACAACTAGGGAAGCCAATCCCGGGCCATTTTTTCAATCCCGGGTATCGGGATTGAAAAATTGTCAATCCCGGGATTGGCTTTAGACTGTGTCCGGCTGCCCCCCACGCCCCGCCCCTCCCGCCCTACAGACATAAAAAAAAAACGTACCTGCACAGCCAGGTAGCGGGTGACGAGGAGCCGGCGGGTGAGTGTGGGGGAGCCGGGAGGAGGCAGCGGGTGAGTACAGGGTGAGCTGGGAGGAGGCGGCGGGTGAAGGCCGCCGTACTTTCCGGCTCGGCGGCTGCTGAAAGCGCAGCGTGACCTCACAGTCACAGGTCACGCTGCGCAGGGGGAGACAGGAGGAGGTAGCTGGGCAGCGTCTGAGCGTCCTGAGGACGCTCAACGCTGATCCCTCAATCCACGCGATTGGAGCTTCCAATCCCGGGATTGAATCCCGGACGTTTTTGGGCCTAAATCCCGGGATCCTGCCGATCCCGGGATTGGCCTCCCTAAGCACAACAATACACTGAGTGACTACACTGGACTGGACTGAGCAGCACAACACTTGCCAGCCCAACAGTTTGTTATAATTGTTATACTGCAGCAGTGGACATATAGCAGCAGCGTATATCGTCACTGGAATTACTGATGACACAGGACACTACCACTGGTCTGCACAACACCGCACCACTTTACAGCTACACTGGATATATCTGCCTGGACTGATACAGCACAATACACTGACTACACTGGACTGGACAGCACAACACAGCACCACTTTACAGCTACACTGGATATATGGCAGCAGAGAACACCAACACGGTGACTCCCTGGACTGATGCAGCACAACAATACACTGAGTGACTACACTGGACTGGACAGCACAACACAGCACCACTTTACAGCTACACTGGATATATGGCAGCAGAGAACACCAACACGGTGACTCCCTGGACTGATGCAGCACAACAATACACTGAGTGACTACACTGGACTGGACAGCACAACACAGCACCACTTTACAGCTTCACTGGATATATGGCAGCAGAGAACACCAACACGGTGACTCCCTGGACTGATGCAGCACAACAATACACTGAGTGACTACACTGGACTGGACTGAGCAGCACAACACTTGCCACCCCACTTTCGCGCCCCAACACACTGAACACACAAGACACTGAACACTGAGGACACGTCCTCTCTATATACTCTCCGAGACTGGAGTGAAAATGGCGTGGACGCTTGGCTCCTTATATGGAATCTAAATCCCGCGAGAATCCAACAGCGGAATGATGACGTTTTGCAGAGTTCAGGTTTCCGAGTCAAGAGGGAAAATCCGAGCCCAGCTCGGATCCGGACTCAGAAGGCAAAGTTCGGTAGGGTTTGGTTCTCTGAGAACCAAACCCGCTCATCTCTAATTTCTCTATCGTCCTAGTGGATGCTGGGGTTCCTGAAAGGATCATGGGGGATAGCGGCTCCGCAGGAGACAGGGCACAAAAAGTAAAGCTTTAGGATCAGGTGGTGTGCACTGGCTCCTCCCCCTATGACCCTCCTCCAAGCCTCAGTTAGGTTTTTGTGCCCGGCCGAGAAGGGTGCAATCTAGGTGGCTCTCCTAAAGAGCTGCTTAGAAAAGTTTAGCTTAGGTTTTTTATTTTACAGTGAGTCCTGCTGGCAACAGGATCACTGCATCGAGGGACTTAGGGGAGAAGAAGTGAACTCACCTGCGTGCAGGATGGATTGGCTTCTTTGGCTACTGGACATTAGCTCCAGAGGGACGATCACAGGTACAGCCTGGATGGTCACCGGAGCCTCGCCGCCGGCCCCCTTGCAGATGCTGAAAAGAGAAGAAGGTCCAGAATCGGCGGCAGAAGACTCCTCAGTCTTCTTAAGGTAGCGCACAGCACTGCAGCTGTGCGCCATTGCTCTCAGCACACTTCACACGGCAGTCACTGAGGGTGCAGGGCGCTGGGAGGGGGGCGCCCTGGGCAGCAATGAAAATCCTTTTTTTGGCAAAAAAATACCTCACATATAGCCTCCGGGGCTATATGGAGATATTTAACCCCTGCCAGAATCCATTTTTAAGCGGTAGACGAGCCCGCCGAAAAGGGGGCGGGGCCTATCTCCTCAGCACACAGCGCCATTTCCTCACACAGTTCCGCTGGTCAGGAAGGCTCCCAGGCTCTCCCCTGCACTGCACTACAGAAACAGGGTTAAATCAAGAGAGGGGGGGCAAAATTTGGCGAAATTGTGATTTTATAAAAGCAGCTATAAGGGAGCACTTATTATAAGGCTATCCCTGTAAAATATAGCGCTTTGGTGTGTGCTGGCAAACTCTCCCTCTGTCTCCCCAAGGGGCTAGTGGGGTCCTGTCCTCTATCAGAGCATTCCCTGTGTGTGTGTGCTATATGTCGGTACGTGTGTGTCGACATGTATGAGGACGATGTTGGTGAGGAGGCGGAGCAAATTGCCTGTAATGGTGATGTCACTCTCTAGGGAGTCGACACCGGAATGGATGGCTTATTTATGGAATTACGTGATAATGTCAACACGCTGCAAGGTCGGTTGGCGACATGAGACGGCTGGCAAACAAATTAGTACCTGCCCAGGCGTCTCAAACACCGTCAGGGGCGTTAAAACGTCCTTTTACCTCAGTCGGTCGACAGACACAGACACGGACACTGATTTCAGTGTCGACGGTGAAGAAACAAACGTATTTCCCTTTAGGGCCACACGTTACTTGTTAAGGGCAATGAAGGAGGTGTTACATATTTCTGATACTACAAGTACCACAAAAGAGGGTATTATGTGGGATGTGAAAAAACTACCTGTAGTTTTTCCTGAATCAGATAAATTAAATGAAGTGTGTGATGATGCGTGGGTTCCCCCCGATAGAAAATTATTGGCGGTATACCCTTTCCCGCCAGAAGTTAGGGCGCGTTGGGAAACACCCCTTAGGGTGGATAAGGCGCTCACACGCTTATCAAAACAAGTGGCGGTACCGTCTATAGATAGGGCCGTCCTCAAGGAGCCAGCTGACACGAGGCTGGAAAATATCATAAAAAGTATATACACACATACTGGTGTTATACTGCGACCAGCGATCGCCTCAGCCTGGATGTGCAGAGCTGGGGTGGCTTGGTCGGATTCCCTGACTAAAAATATTGATACCCTTGACAGGGACAGTATTTTATTGACTATAGAGCATTTAAAGGATGCATTTCTATATATGCGAGATGCACAGAGGGATATTTGCACTCTGGCATCAAGAGTAAGTGCGATGTCCATATCTGCCAGAAGATGTTTATGGACACGACAGTGGTCAGGTGATGCAGATTCCAAACGGCACAAAGGTGTATTGCCGTATAAAGGAAGAGGAGTTATTTGGGGTCGGTCCATCGGACCTGGTGGCCACGGCAACTGCTGGAAAATCCACCGTTTTTACCCTAAGTCACATCTCTGCAGAAAAAGACACCGTCTTTTCAGCCTCAGTCCTTTCGTCCCTATAAGAGTCATATCTGCCCAGGGATAGAGGAAAGGGAAGAAGACTGCAGCAGGCAGCCCATTCCCAGGAACAGAAGCATTCCACCGCTTCTGCCAAGCTCTCAGCATGACGCTGGGACCGTACAGGACCCCTGGATCCTACAAGTAGTATCCCAGGGGTACAGATTGGAATGTCGAGACGTTTCCCCTTCGCAGGCTCCTGAAGTCTGCTTTACCAAGGTCTCCCTCCGACAAGGAGGCAGTATGGGAAACAATTCACAAGCTGTATTCCCAGCAGGTGATAATCAAATTACCCCTCCTACAACAAGGAAAGGGGTATTATTCCACACTATATTGTGGTACTGAAGCCAGAAGGCTAGGTGAGACCTATTCTAAATCTAAAAAAATTTGAACACTTACAAAGGTTCAAATCAAGATGGAGTCACTCAGAGCAGTGATAACGAACCAGGAAGAAGGGGACTATATAGTGTCCCGGGACATCAGGGATGCTTACCTCCATGTCCCAAATTTGCCCTTCTCACTAAGGGTACCTCAGGTTCGTGGTACAGAACTGTCACTATCAGTTTCAGACGCTGCCGTTTGGATTGTCCACGGCACCCCGGGTCTTTACCAAGGTAATGGCCGAAATGATGATTCTTCTTCGAAGAAAAGGCGTCTTAATTATCTCTTACTTGGACGATCTCCTGATAAGGGCAAAGTCCAGGGAACAGTTGGAGGTCGGAGTAGCACTATCTCGGATACTGCTACAACAGCACGGGTGGATTCTAAATATTCCAAAATCGCAGCTGATCCCGACGACACGTCTGCTGTGCCTAGGGATGATTCTGGACACAGTCCAGAAAAAGGTGTTTCTCCCGGAAGAGAAAGCCAGGGAGTTATCCGAGCTAGTCAGGAACCTCCTAAAATCAGTGCATCATTGCACAAGGGTCCTGGTAAAAATGGTGGCTTCCTACGAAGCAATTCCATTCGGCAGATTTCACGCAAGAACTTTTCAGTGGGATCTGCTGGACAAATGGTCCGGATCGCATCTTCAGATGCATCAGCGGATAACCCTATATCCAAGGACAAGGGTGTCTCTCCTGTGGTGGTTACAGAGTGCTCATCTTCTAGAGGGCCGCAGATTCGGCATTCAGGATTGGATGCTGGTGACCACGGAGGCCAGCCCGAGAGGCTGGGGAGCAGTCTCACAAGGAAAAAATTTCCAGGGAGTGTGATCAAGTCTGGAGACTTTTCTCCACATAAATATACTGGAGCTAAGGGTAAATTTATAATGCTCTAAGCTTAGCAAGACCTCTGCTTCAAGGTCAGCCGGTATTGATCCAGTGGGAAAAACATCACGGCAGTCGCCCACGTAAACAGACAGGGCGGCACAAGAAGCAGGAGGGCAATGGCAAAAACTGCAAGGACTTTTCGCTGGGCGGAAAATCATGTGATAGCACTGTCAGCAGTGTTTCATTCCGGGAATGGAAACTGGGAAGCAGACTTCCTCAGCAGGCACGACCTCCACCCGGGAGAGTGGAAACTTCATCGGGAAGTTTTTCCACATGATTGTAAACCGTTGGGAAATACCAAAGGTGGACATGATGGCGTCCCGTCTGAACAAAAAACGGGACAGGTATTGCGCCAGGTCAAGAGACCCTCAGGCAATAGCTGTGGACGTTCTGGTAACACCGTGGGTGTACCAGTCGGTGTATGTGTTCCCTCCTCTGCTTCTCATACCTAAGGTACTGAGAATTATAAGACGTAGAGGAGTAAGAACTATACTCATGGCTCCGGATTGGCCAAGAAGGACTTGGTACCCGGAACTTCAAGAGATGCTCACAGAGGACTTATGGCCTCTGCCGCTAAGAAAGGACTTGCTTCAGCAAGTACCATGTCTGTTCCAAAACTTACCGCAGCTGCGTTTGACGGCATGGCGGTGGAACGCCGGATCCTAAGGGAAAAAGGCATTCCGGAAGAGGTCATTCCTACCCTGGTCAAAGCCAGAAAGGAGGTGACCGCACAACATTATCACCACATGTGGCGAAAATATGTTGCGTGGTGTGAGGCCAGGAAGGCCCCACGAAGAAATTTCAACTCGGTCGATTCCTGCATTTCCTGCAAACAGGAGTGTCTATGGGCCTCAAATTGGGGTCCATTAAGGTTCAAATTTCGGCCCTGTCGATTTTCTTCCAGAAAGAATTGGCTTCAGTTCCTGAAGTCCAGAAGTTTGTCAAGGGAGTATTGCATATACAAACCCCTTTTGTGCCTCCAGTGGCATTGTGGGATCTCAACGTAGTTCTGGGATTCCTCAAATCACATTGGTTTAAAACCAGTCAAATCTGTGGATTTGAAGCATCTCACATGAAAAGTGACCATGCTCTTGGCCCTGGCCTGGACCAGGCGAGTGTCAAATTGGTGGTTTTTTTCTCAAAAAAGCCCATATCTGTTTGTCCATTCGGACAGGGCAGAGCTGCGGACTCGTCCCCAGTTCTCTCCCTAAGGTGGTGTCAGTGTTTCACCTGAACCAGCTTATTGTGGTGCCTTGCGCCTACTAGGGACTTGGAGGACTCCAAGTTGCTAGATGTTGTCAGGGCCCTGAAAATATAGGTTCCAGGACGGCTGGAGTCAGGAAAACTGACTTGCTGTTATCCTGTATGCACCCAACAAACTGGGTGCTCTTGCTTCTAAGCAGACTATTGCTAGTTGGATGTGTAATACAATTCAGCTTGCACATTCTGTGGCAGGCCTGCCACAGCCAAAATATGTAAATGCCCATTCCACAAGGAAGGTGGGCTCATCTTGGGCGGCTGCCCGAGGGGTCTCGGCTTTACAACTTTGCCGAGCGGCTATTTAGTCAGGGGCAAACACGTTTGTAAAATCCTACAAATTTGATACCCTGGCTAAGGAGGACATGGAGTTCTCTCATTCGGTGATGCAGAGTCATCCGCACTCTCCCGCCCGTTTGGGAGCTTTGGTATAATCCCCATGGTCCTTTCAGGAACCCCAGCATCCACTAGGACGATAGAGAAAATAAGAATTTACTTACCGATAATTCTATTTCTCGGAGTCCGTAGTGGATGCTGGGCGCCCATCCCAAGTGCGGATTATCTACAATACTTGTACATAGTTACAAAAATCGGGTTATTATTGTTGTGAGCCATCTTTTCAGAGGCTCCGCTGTTATCATACTGTTAACTGGGTTCAGATCACAGGTTGTACAGTGTGATTGGTGTGGCTGGTATGAGTCTTACCCGGGATTCAAAATCCTTCCTTATTGTGTACGCTCGTCCGGGCACAGTATCCTAACTGAGGCTTGGAGGAGGGTCATAGGGGGAGGAGCCAGTGCACACCACCTGATCCTAAAGCTTTACTTTTTGTGCCCTGTCTCCTGCGGAGCCGCTATCCCCCATGGTCCTTTCAGGAACCCCAGCATCCACTACGGACTCCGAGAAATAGAATTATCGGTAAGTAAATTCTTATTTTTAACGTAAAGCCAAAATCCTCTGCAACTTTCCCAGTTTCTAAGGAATTAGATTCTCTGTCAAAGGCAGCATGGTTAGATCTTGATAAAAAATGTATTACTCCTAAACAGGTACTACATTCCTTCTAATTTCCTATAGAGGACAGGAAAATCTGGGAAAACCCCCAACAGAGGATACGTCTGTGTCCAGGCTGTCACGTATAATTATACTACCTGTACCGGGGCCATTTCTCTCAAAGAGCCTGTTGATTGCAAAATTGAGACTACTCTTAAATCTAGTTATACTGCGGCAGGTGTAGCCCAACGCCCTACCATAGTGTGCGGCTGGATTTCCAGAGGCCATGGTCAAATGGTCTGATGTTATTTTAAAAGGATTGCATACACTACCTCAAGAGGAGATAGTTACATTACTACAACATGTCCAAGATGCTGCAAACTTCATGAGTGAGGCTGGTTAGGAATTATGTATCATTAAAGGCCGTACCTCGGCTATGGCGGTATCGGCTCGCAGAGCTTTGTGGCTGCCACAATGGTCAGCAGACGCTGATTCTAAGAAAGGGATAGAGAACCTTCCTTTTAGAGGTGGTGCCTTGTTTGGGGAAGAACTGAACAAATGGATATCTCAGGCGACTGCAGGTAAATCTACATATCTGCCGTCTGCTGCGCCACCTGCTAGACGTACCTATCCTGGGCCCTCTCTGCAGTCCTTTCCTGTGGTCAGATTTAGAGGCAGAGCCAGATGTGCCTCGAATGCTGCTAGAGGAAATCGCGGTAAGTCCTGTAAACCAGCAGCTGCTGGAACTACGGACCAGGCCTCCGGATCCTCTTCCACAAAGCCCTCCGCATAACGGGTGGCCCCAGCAGCATGGCTGCTAGGTGCTAACCTTCAACACTTTGCCCACAGATAGGCAGAGTCTTGCCAGGATCCTTGGGTGAGGGATCTCATATCCCAAGGGTACCGGCTGGAATTCCAGGAACTTCCTCCTCTCAGATTCTTCAGGTCAGGCTTACCAGCTTCACCTCTAGCAAGGGCTATCTTGCTACCTCTTTGAGTGTTCAAATTCAAGATGGAATCACTCAGAGCAGAGATAGCAAGTCTGGAGGAGTTCCTGGTATCCCTCTATAACAAGGATGCACACCTGCATATCCAAAGCTTTCCTCAAGTTTGCTGTACTGGACCAACACTTCCAGTTTCAGGCGTTACCCTTTGGTCTCTCCACAGCCCCAAGGGTATTCTCATGGCAGAGATGATGCTGCAATTGCGTATGATTGGTGTCAACATAATCCCGTACCTGGACAATCTCCTGATAAAGGCTGTGTCCCGGGAACAGCTGCTGCACAGCATCAACTTGACTACTCGACTGCTTACGGATCACGGATGGGTCCTCAATTTCAAGAAATCTCACCTGGAGCCATTGCAGAAAATTAATTTCCTGGGAATGATCCCAGTCTTGGACTCTGGTAACAGTGGATGCCAGCCTCCGGGGTTGGGGAGCTATGACCCAAGGGGCGCAGTTTCAGGAGAAATGGTTGTGCGCTTTCAATCAACATCCTGGAATTTAGAGCAATTTACAATGCTCTCCTGCAAGCTTCATACCTCCTTCAAAATCAGGCCATCCAGGTTCAGTCGGACAACGCAACGGCAGTGGCTACATCAGTCGACAGGGAGGAACAAGAAGCAGGGCTGCAATGCAAGAGGTGTATTCCTGTGGGCGGAAGCCAATGCAAGGACCATCTCAGCCATATACATACCAGGAGTGGACAATTGGGATGCAGACTTTCTAAGCAGGCATCCAGGGGAATGGGACCTTCACCCTCAGGTGTTTCAACAAATGATTCACTGGTGGGGCTTTCCACAAATAGACCTGATGGCTTCTTGTCTCAACAAGAAGCTCCGTCATTACTGCTCCAGAACGAGAGACCCGCAAGCGATAGCGGTGGATTCTCTGACGACACAATGGACTTACCACTTTGTGTACCTGCTTCCTCCACTTCCTCTCATTCCAATAGTTTTGAAAATAATCAAAAAGGATAGAGTTCAGGCAATGCTAATTGCCCCAGATTGGCCTCGACGGGCCTGGCATGCAGACCTCCTGGCTCAGGAGGAACCCTGGCCTCTGCCGCTACACAAGGACCTTTTGTCTATCCAGACTTACAGCGGCTATGTTTGCTGGCTTGGAAGTTGAGAGGGAGATTTTAACTAAAAAGGGTCCCCCTTCCAAGGTTATTTCAACTATGGTCCAGGCCCGTAAGGCGGTTACATCCAAACATTACCACCGTATTTGGAAGAAATATGTTTCTTGGTGTGAGGGTAGAAAATATTCCCCTATGGATTTTCATCTGGGCCGGTTTCTACTGTTCCTGCAGGCAGGCGTGGATAATGGCCTAAGATTAGGCTCCGTCAAGGTTCAGATTTAGTCTCTCTCCATCTTCTTCCAGATACAACTGGCGGTACTTCCAGAAGTACAGACCTTTCTAAGGGGGTTATGCACATTCAGCCGCCCTTTGTCCCTCCCACAGCTCCGCGGAACCTCAATGTGGTCTTGACCTTTCTCCAGTTGGACTGGTTTGAACTCTTACATAGGGTAGACTTGAAATACCTAACGTGGAAACCAGTTATGTTACTGGCCTTAGCTTCTGCTCGACGGGTATCAGAATTGAGGGCCTTATCCTATAAGAGCCCGTACTTGATATTTCTTGAGTATAGGGCGGAGCTCAGAACTCGCCCACAATTTTTGCCGAATGTAGTGTCGGCCTTTTATTTGATTCAACCGATTGTGGTTCCAGTGTAATCTGATGCTTCCATTGCTCCAAAGTCCCTGGATATGGTTAGGGCTTTGAAGATTTACATCAAAAGGACGGCTCATCACAGGAGGTCTGATTCGCTTTTTGTCCTTTATGATGCTACTAAAATTGGTCGCCCTGCCACTAAGCTGTCCATTGCTAGGTGGCTCAAATTGACTATTCAACAAGCCTATACCTCAGCAGCTCTACTGCTGCCAAGTTCTATTCAGGCCCACTCCACAAGGTCGGTGGGTTCTTCCTGGCTAGCTGCCCGGGGTGTCTCAGCCTTTCAGTTGTGCCGGGCAGATACTTGGCCAAGGATGACCTTTAGTTTGGTCAGGCGGTTTTGCAAGGGTCTCAGCACTCTACCACCCAGTCTGGGAGCTTTGGGACGTTCCCATGGTAATCTTCAATTCCCAGTATCCACTAGGACGTTAGAGAAAAGGGGAATTTAATATCTACCGGTAATTCCTTTTCTTGTAGTCCGTAGTGAATACTGGGCGCCCGCCTCAGTGCTTTGTTTCCTGCTTACCTGGTTGTAAGTGCTCTTGGTTGGGTTTGCTGTTGCTTTCCCTGTTCCATGTTTGGTTAGCGTTGCTATCCTTTATTATAGTAGCGTTGCTTTCCTCTGTTTTGGTTAGCTCAGCTATCTTGTTATTGTTGTGTGTTGGTTTGTTACCTCACCGCTGTTTGTGTTATATCCTTCTCTCAAAGTATGTCCGTCTCCTTGGGCACAGTTTTACTAGACTGAGTCTGCTAGGAGGGGCATAGAGGGGAGAAGCCAGCACACACTATTAATTTCTTAAAGTGCTAGGCTCCAGTGGACCCAATTTATACCCCGTGGTAATCTTCAATTCCCAGTATCTACTACGGACTACGAGAAAAGGAATTACCGGTAGGTATTAAATTCCCCTTTTATCTCTAACCTTATTTGATCCTTATTTATTTGTAAGGATATCCTTATGTCTATCCCATGCATGTTTACATTGCTCTACTGTCTTAGCCTCTACCACCTGTGATGGGAGGCTATTCCACTTGTTCACTACCCTTTCTGTGAAGTCCTTTTTTCCTCAAATTTCCCGTGAATCTTCCTCCAGTCTCAGTGTATGTCCTTTTGTCCTATAGCTTCTCTTAAATGGAGAATGTTTCCCTCCTGGACTTTGTTAAAACCCTTGATATATGTGAAAGTTTCTATCATGTCCCCTCTTTCTCTTTTCTGCTCCAAACTATACATATTGAGATTTTTTAGTCTTTCTGGGTATGTTTTGTGATGTAGGCCATGCACCATTTTAGTTGCCCTTCTTTGTACAATCTCTAATGTATTAATATCCTTTTGAAGATATTGCCTCCAGAACTGAACACAGTATTCTAGATGAGGCCGTACCAATGACCTATACAGTGACATTATTACTTCTTTCTGCTGCTGATTCCTCTCCCAATGCAGCCAAACATCTGACTAGCCTTCCTCATTGCTTTGTTACATTGCTTACCTGCCTTTAAGTCATCTGAAATAGTGACTCCTAGATCCCTTTCCTCCTCAGTAGTTTCCAGTATAGTGCCATTAATACGACATTTAGCCTTTGGATTTTTGAGACCCAAGTGCATAATTTTGCATTTTTTGGCATTAAACTGTAATTGCCAGACTCTTAACCATTGCTCTAGTCTACCTAGATCCTCAATCATTTGTTTTACCCCACCTGGTGTGTCTACCCTGTTGCATACCTTTGTGTCATCTGCAAAAAGGCATACTGTCCCTTTAATGCCATTTGCAATGTCACCAATAAAGATATTAAAAAGCACTTGTCCAAGTACAGATCCCTGGGGTACTCCACTGGTAACATTTTCCTCATGTGAATGCACTCCATTTACCACAACTCTCTGTTTTCTATCCTGCAACCTAGATCTAATTCTGCCCACGGCTGCGTGCAGCACCCTGGGCACAGAGATACCGCCGGGTAGCCCTTTCACCTCCTTTCTGTTTGAGGCCTACATCTGGACCAGAAGCAGGGGCCTCGAGTTTACGGCCTCCCCGGATCCGAGCTCCAGGACCGTAATGCGCTCAGAACGGGAACCGAAACGGCCTCCCAGCTCGCCGGTGATAGCCCTCATCGCTCCTCCTACCTGCCCCAGACCCTCAGACGCTCTCAAGACCAAGTGGCTCCGCTGTCTGCCCCTGGGAGCTGCAGTTACTAGACGAGACCCGCCGCCGGTGGCCATCTTGGAGCTCCCAGCCGAATGTCCAGGTACTGCCCTGCTCTGCTCCTACCTCATAGCCCTCCTCCCTCATCGCTTCGATACTTCTCCCCTCTCACCCCCCAGCGTGCCTGAGCGCTTACCCCCTTCCCAGGACCCACACGGCCGAGGGTATGTCCAGCGGTCTTCAGCCTGCAGCACAGCCCACGATCCCCAGCATCACCCACACCTCCACTGTGCCTGTGTATCTACCCTCCTGTGGTCCTGCGCAGAAGGGAGCTCGCCCTGCAGCTCCCCCGAGACACTGGAGTTGCGGCCTTCAGCTAAAGTGTCTGCCCGCCAGGGGCGCATGGGCGCCGTGGGGAGCTGATAACCTTTCCCTCCTGCCGCCTGATTCCGGAGTGCATCAGCTGGTCTCCTCCCTCATTCCAGAGCTACGGGGGCCTGTGACTCTCTCTCCCACGGCTCACTGCATTTTTGTCTCCACCAATTGCGGCCTTCTATTGCGTGGGAAGTGGGGGATTGGGCGTTGATTGACACCCACTGGGGGGTTTTGAGAGGGGAAGTGCCTGCTCTTAAATAGCTTCAGCCGCCAAGGCAGCAACTGGGGCCAGGAAGCCGGAGAACACCGGTCTTCTTTAGCCTGCTGTTTCTTAAAAGTGTATCCTCACCCCTGGTGCACCATTGCTTTGTGTGCCGATTTATCCCGCTCCGGTCTCTGATCATACTTTCAAGCTTCCTACCCTATGGCCCTGTCGCCTTATATTTGTGAAGAATACATGATGTGAGTGCTCCTCACTCCTCCCACCGCCACTCATGTTTGCCTAATCAACACGTACGTGTTACCAATGTGACTGAGTACTCCTGTTTCACACCTCTCCTCTGATTGGACCCGGCCCTCAGGGTGTGCCTTTTATTGCTTTCTGGATACATCCCTGTCGATGAGAAATGCCTCCTAAAAAAACAAAGATCCATGCCTCCCAAAATCTCCCCCCCCCAGAAGCCTCTCCAGATCTCCCCATTGCAAAGCATCTCCTTTCCTCCTACCATGCCGGATCCTGTGGGGTCTAGTGTCCTGTCCTCAGCTTTTTCAGTTTCGGGAGTAGATTGTGAGTCCGATGCTCCTCTAGCCGTAAGATCCCTCTGCCAGATTCTGTCTGCCTTCAAGTCGGAACTCTCTAAAGATCTGACCTCTGCCAACCGCGAGGTCAAGACCGAGTTGGTAGCTTTAGGGGACAGGACTGATCACTTAGAACGCAAGGTGGAAGAACTGGTCGCCTCCCACAACAAATTGATCTCTTCTCACAATCACCAACAACAAGATCTGGACCAATTTAAGTCTAAGCTAGAGGATATGGAGGACAGAAAAACGACGAAACATTATCAGATCAGGGGCATCCCCGACTCTGTTACCAACTCTGAATTAGAGTCCTATGCCACTGCTTTATTTAAGAAACTCCTTCCCGCTGCGGATTCCGCAGAGCTCCTAATAGACCGTATCCATCGCCTCCCTAGACCACGCACCGTGTCATCTGACCTTCCTAAAGACACCCTCCTCCATGTGCATTTCTTTACTGTTAAGGAACGCATCATGAGAGCCGCTAGGGAATCCAAAAACTCGGATACCCAGGGTGGTCTTTAAATATTCCAGGACTTCTCCGCTGCACCATTGCAAAGAGACGTGCCTTCACACCTATCACTCTTGCGCTTCGGTCCCATGACATCCAGTATCGCTAGGGATTTCCAGTTTAAATTAATAGTCACGTATGAAGACTCAACCTTTGTCATCTCTTCCCTGGATGCGGGAGTTCAATTGTTGTCAGATTGGGACATAACTGTTCAAAAGCCATCTGCACCGTCCCGCGCCACTGCTATCCGTCAGGAATGGTCGAACACCTGAGCCATTGGATTGCTATTTAGGGTCTTTTAAAAAAAAAAAATTTCTCTGAAGTTATAGACCTCTTCCCCTCTACTGTGAGGGGAAGGCTTTTCTGATAATGTTGTCTACCTAAATTGTTGATTCTTATTCGGGTCTATATGTTACAGGTTTACTCCTTCACTTGTTATTCAATAACTGTTCTTTTATTATGCATGTTAGCAGATACATAGATTTGTTTTCTCGTTTAGGGGCTCTGGTACGTTTTGTTGCCATACCTTGTTGACTATATGTTGTTGCCCCATATACTCTCATCTGCTAAATTGTGAGATTTACTCTACATGTTTGTGTTTTTGCTTTTTACTCGATGTTTTACTAGAGTGGCGGTGCCTGCTCCGTCAGCCTGCCTCCACCTTTTTCTGTACTACTGCAAGTTCCTATATTTTTTTCCCCCTCCCTGCAGTAGTCATGCAGGTCCAATATACCGGGCCTTTTTTTTTTGTTTCCCTCCTCTGTCCACGGATTAAACCCTTCTCACCTTTTCCCCGCATGCACCCCTCCTCCGAGCTCCAGACTCCTTTCTCTTCTCCATTTACTGTTGCATTCTAATTTCTGGTACATTTGCATTAACTCTGTTCAGTATAGATCTTTTTCTCATTCTTACTATGTATCTCCAATGCTGAACCTCCTTTCTCTTAATGTCAAGGGACTGAACTCACCTAACAAACGCAGACTGGCCCTTACTTTCTTCCACCAACAAAAATCTGATGTTGTCACCCTGCAATAAAAACATTTCTCTTCTGCTAACCCTCCCCTTTTTAAAAACAGTAACTTCCCAGTGGGATATTATGCAAATGGTCCATTTAAATGAAACGGGGTGGCTGTCCTCTTTAGCAAGAATGTCTCTTTTGTCCTCCACTCCCAACTTTCAGACAAAAGTGGGCGTTACCTGATTCTTACGGGGCTATTAGATGACAAACCTGTCACGATAGTATGCCCATATGCCCCTAACTCCAACCATGTCCCATTTCTGCGTAAACTTTTCCTCACGATACGTAAATCACTTAAGGACTCCCTAGTTGTTTTGGGTGACTATAATTTGGTTTTAGACCCAAAACTGGACAAATCTCGTCGACCCTCCCACACCGCCTGCACAAACCGGACCCTCCCTAGCCTTCCGCAATTTACTCATAATCCCTCGGAACGGGAATATACATTCCACTCCTTAGTTCACAATTCCTATTCCAGAATAGATTTAATTTTATGTGACAAATGGTCTCTCCAGAGAACTAAAGACGTTGATATCCTACCGATTACTTGGTCTGACCACGCTCCAGTTCTCTGGAAATGGAACCTCCATGACCTCCGTAACCCCCCCAGACAGTGGCGCCTATATCCCTATCTCCTACATAATCCTTTGTCCAAAAAAATTATTCTTGACTCCATTAACTCTTACTTAGCCACTAACTCCCCACAGGACACCTCTACTATAACCACTGGTGTGCCTTTAAGGCTGTTACCCGCCGAGCTGCCATCCAAGCGGGTGCCACCCTCAAGAAACAGGCCCTCCAATTACAGTCGACACTGGAAGCTGAATTGATAGATCTCGAATCCAAAAATATAGCCCACCCCTCTAGAACTCTTAAAAAAGAAATCTCCAATGTTCGTAGCCAACTCCAAAGACTGCTTCTCGCTCGTACCCAGGTGGAATTGAATAGGATGCGACACATTCTATCTCCTTGGTAATAAAGCTGGTAGAATGTTAGCCCGTAAATTGCGAGTTCAACAAGCCAGGAATAAGATTAAATCGATCTACTCTCCCTTCAAACAAAGATCCTAAATCCTAGGGACATAACGAGCCGATTTGCGCAGTATTACGCTGAACTCTATAATCTACTAACTGACCCCTCAACCCCCCAACCTACCTCTCTTTCCATTTCCTCTTTTCTGGACAATCTTTCTTTTCCTACTCTCACCCAGGAGCAATTATCTTCACTCAATGACCCAAGGTCTACGGCTGAAGTCTCTGCAGCCATTAAATCCTCCCCTCGAAATAAGGCCCCAGGACCAGATAGGTTTGTTACTGATTTTTATGCCACATTCCATGATATTCTCTCCCCCGATTTGTCTTTCCTTTTCAATGCATTCTCTGACCACGGCTCCCTTCCCTCAGAATTGCTGGAAGCGCGAATAATTACAATTCCCAAACCCGGCAAAGATCCTGCCTATGTACATAATTATCGCCCTATCGCACTGCTCAATTGTGACATCAAACTGTATGCCAAAATTATTGCAACACATATTAACCAATTTCTTCCATTGTTGGTACACTCGGACCAAACGTGCTTTGTGCCCGGAAGACAAGCGTCAGACAACACACGTAGAGTCTTCAACTTGATCGACTCACTCTCTGAAGATCAGGGTCTTCTCTTGTTATCCTTGGATGCTGAGAAGGCCTTCGATAGACCTGAATTGAGCGTAGATGCGTGAAGTCCTCCGATGATTAGGTTTTAGGGACCGTATTCTAGCCTCTATTTTAGCATTGTATAGCTCTCCCACGGCTCGAGTGTTCAGCAGTGGCTTCCTATCCGACTCTTTTCTAATTACAAATGGAACCAGGCAAGGTTGCCCTCTATCCCCTCTAATATTCGTTCTATCAATTGAACCCCTCTCCATTACAATCCGTGACAATCCCCAAATTCCGGCTCTACATTTTGGTTCCTATCGCCATAAATTAAGTCTTTTTGCGGATGACGTTCTCCTTTTTATCTCTGACCCTACCACTACTCTCCCTCTCTTACACGCTATTCTAGATGCCTATAGCTTAGCTTCTTACTATAAACTCAACACCACCAAGACAGACGCCCTACCTATCAACCTCTCCCGATCCCTCCCAGTCCTCCAATCCTCCTTTCCATATAATTGGCGTAAACATACGATAAAATACCTAGGTATCAACATCCCTATTTACACTCCTGATGTCTTCAATGCCAATTTTTTCCCCCTGATAGTGACGCTAGAGGCCCCAACTAAATCCTGGTCATCTTACAAGGTCTCCTGGCTTAGACGTATGGCTGCATTCAAAATGTCTCTCCTACCCAAATTAATGTACCTGTTCCGCACGATCCCATACATCTTCCCAAAAAAGGCCCTCCAGACCTATTCTTCTGTCATGTCCAGATATGTCTGGTCTTCCAAACCACCCTCCTGGCTTACTCCAAAATGGTTCTGCCAAGGGCGTTAGGAGGACCAATATTTTCCTATATCAAGAAGCTTCTCTTCTGGCTTCCCTTAAAAATTATTTGATATCCACGCTCACTTAGGTTGGGTGGAGCTTGAACAAAGTCGAGCATACTCACTCCCTCTAGCAGATCTATTCCGCATCCCTAAGGCGTTCTGACCCGCCCTTGCAAATCTTCTCCCCTCCACACAAGCTGCACTGCAAACCTGTGACAAATTATCCACTACTCTATTGACCACTACTTGTCACATCACTCAGATCTCCATCACCACACTCGCAATGATGATATCCCATCTCAATCTCTCTAAATGAAGAAATGCAGGTATATTATATCTAGGAGACCTACTTGACGGACTTTCTCTGTTACCCTTCTCAGCTCTCCAATTAAAGTTCTCCCTACCCGCCTCAGAACTCTTCCACTATCTGCAAGTTGCACATTGGTGGAGATCAGTCCCAATTACCTCGACGTCACTGAACACAATACCACATCTGCTTTTCTCTCGTCTTTCCTTAAATAACTCTAAAGGTGATATCACATTCTGGTATATACTGTTGATTACCCCTGTTTCTCCTCCCAAATCTAACGCACAATTAAAATGGAAACTCGATCTGGGCAGAACCTTGTCACCGACTGACTGGCGACTTATTTTTCTAGCTTCCTATTCCGTGTCCAAATGCTTGAATCATACTGAAATGCACATAAAACTTATCCATAGACTATATTTGACCCCCGACTGACTCCACAGATTTTGGCCCTCATGTAGTAATAAGTGTTGGAGACTTTGTGGATCTGTTGGTCATATTTACCATATATTCTGGACCTGTCCAGTGATTGCCAAATACTGGTCCGAAGTATTTGACTTGATCAATAAAGTTCTAACTACTCACCTCACCCCGGACCCGATCCTAGCATTGTTTCATGTTGTCCCCCCCATCTGTCCCCCCCTAGCAGATATGTCAGACATTTTAATTGCTGCTCGCGCTAACCTGGCTCAGCTTTGGAAACAACCCTCGTCCCCTACTTTGCTAAAAGTTATTTATAAAACAAACCACCACTTCCTTATGGAAACCGAATATATCCCCGCCTCCAACACTGCCCCTTCTCCCAAGACAAGATGGTCCCTGTGGCAACAGTTTGTTACCACTGGTGCAGGATCCCATCACTTCCACAATCCATCTTCAGGTGGCCTCACTTTAGCTTAATTGAACAACCGATCAACGAATAATACTTTAGGAAAACTACCTATTGGGTTCTCCCCATACTAGCACGGATATGTATGTCTCTTCTTTCAATCCAGCACAATGTCAGGTTATATTATTATTCCCATCTCCTTTCTCCCTAATTTTCTCTTTGCAATGTGACCGACACACCTCTATAGTTCCTCGTACCAAGGTTTTATGATTCCCAACAATATTCCTATGCTTACTTTATGGCGTTTGTCCCTGTTTCCACTTTTCTTTTGCTGGATATATATATTGTGTCCTATAAGCTCCTTGTCAATATACTTGTATATATACCTGTACTGGATGCTCCCCTCCCCCCTCCCCGTGTACCACTCCTCCTGCCTCCACAATATGTTGTTTTACCCATCCCCTTTTTTCTTTCTGTACCCCTTAAAAATTGTTTCTGCTGCGGGGTACACTGGGCTTCACAAGTCTGGACCATGGGGTGTAGAGTAGGATCTTGATCCGAGGCACCAACAGGCTCAAAGCTTTGACTGTTCCCAGAATGCACAGCGCCGCCTCCTCTATAACCCCACCTCCCAGCACAGGAGCTCAGTTTGTTAGTTGGTGCTGCAGTAAGCAGGTACTTAACAGAGGGGCTGCTCCAGGCAGCCCTAAAAAGGCTTTTTTTTTTAAGAAAAAGTGAACACTTCAGGGCAGCAGCAGGGGTAAATGTCTTCTGACATTCTCTGCTGCAGCTCCAGCTCTCCCCAGCGGCGCTGTACACTCCCGAGCCCCGGTTGCCAGGTACCTACAGCGGAGGCTCCGGTTTTCTTCATGTTAGACACACATGGCTGGGGCTCTCCAGGATCGCGTGGCCGCGCTTTAGGAGGTGGTAAGTGGGTCCCGCTTGTTTGACCCAGTCTTTATCGCGATCCAGCGCGGTCAGTGGGAGGCGGGCTGCGCGCGCTGGACACTGTGGCAGTACAGGCGACCCCACTAGATCACCAGGGCATTGGCGCAGGTCAGGTTTTCTCTTAAAACCGATTTTAATATCGCCCACAGTACCCGGTGGTTTTGCCAGCAAGGGGGATAAGGCTTAGACCTGAAGCTCCTCCCCCAGCCCCAGGGCGCCATTTCCTGCAAGTGTTCCCGCCCTGGAGCTGCATCTCTGTCTTTTCCTCACTCCCTGTCAGTGTCTGTGGCGCCATTACTCCTCAGCTCACTGTTCCTGGGACTGCTTGGGCAAATCCTCCTATGTAAAGCCGCCTGGTTGTCAGCGCTGTGCATTTACATGACACTTAAGTATTCTACCTGCCTTTTTAGTCAGTGTTAGTAAGAAAGAGTGCATTTAGTCAGAGGTTTATAGTACAATTACGCTGTGATATACATCCAGTTTCTTACTGTGTAGTGTTAGATCTATTTTTATATAGCTGTGTAAGCTAGTCCAGTGCAGTATTATTGTCAGTAATAACCTCTGCATTGTACAAACTGTGACTATTTGTGTGTGCATTGATAGCTGTCACTGACCTAGATTGAGGGTGTTGTGAACTCGGGGATTCTTCCGATGGTTGGGAAGAGGAACTACAACTGGGCCGGAACAGGGGTGACCTGATATAGGATTTCCTCATACAGGACTCTGACAGTAAGGTTTGGTGAAATATTGAAGAGCTTTATTGCAGGAAAAGAACAACTCAAAGTCATATAGCATAAAGGGAAACTTATGAGGGAATGTCCAGGCCCATTGAAGGGTTTGTGAGCAATGTTAAAGATACTGGTGACTGAAGAAATTGTGAGCGATGTTTAAAGACACTGATGATTTGGAGAACTTGTAAACGGTGGTTAAAGACACAGATGACTTAAAGAACTTGAGAACGGAGATTATGATGCTGGTGATTTGAAGAACTTCAGTGCAGAGGTTTAAGACGCTGATGATTTGCAGAACTTGAGAACGGTGATTAGGGCCCGCAGCCCACGCTGATTCCTAGGAGCACTGGTGACTGGACTGCAGAGAGACACACCAGCCGCTGGGAACGCTGGAACCTGTGCAGCAAACTGGCACCTGGAAATGCCGGAGACACTGGAGTACAGCTTCAGAGATTCTCGCCGGGAACAAGAGCGCTGGCATCCACTTCAGGGGAAAGATGATACTCAGGCGCCGAGGCTCTGTCCGGCGTCTGACTTTGAATCTCCCGCCACCGCTGGATTGGCGGAACAGTCTGATGACGTCACCTGCTCTCCGCCCACGTGATGCTGGGTGTCATGGCGGCGCCCTTGCCCTGGAGAACCGCCAGGAGTCGCGCCAGCCAGACGCCGGAGCCCGTGGCCCACCGAAGGCGGAGGCCGCAACACAGACCAGCAGGCACGCAGGTGTAAGCGCGGCGAACGCCGCCTCTGGCGTGTGATAGTACCCCCTCCTCCAGGAGTGGCCCCTGGACACTTTCCAGGTTTTGTTGGATGTCTGAAATGGAAGATCCGCACCAGTCGGGGAGCCGTAACTTCAGTAGCCTTGACCCAGCTCCTTTCCTCGGGGCCAAAACCTTTCCATTCCACCAAATACTGTAGATTCTTGTGAAGATAGCGAGAGTCAAGAATAGCTTTGATTTCAAAGTCCGTACCATCTTCAGCCTCTGCAGAGGTTGACCTTGGGGACTTGGAATGAAACCGATTCAAAACAAGAGGGCGAAGAAGAGAGACATGAAAGGAATTTGGTATCCGGAGATGGGAAGGCAATCCCAATTTGCAAACAACCGGATTCAGGACTTGTAATGTAACACGGGGTAAGGTCCAATGAACCTTGGAGCGAACTTCATTGTGGGCACCTTTTAAACGGAGATTGCGGGTAGAGAGCCATACCCTGTCACCAACCTTGTATTGAGGAACTGCCCGTCACTTCCTATCCGCAAAGAAATTATAGCGGCCGGAGACTCTCTTGAGGTTAGCATGAACTCGACTCCAGATTTGACTGAGAGTAGGGGCTGCAGCAGGAACTTCTTCCGGAGGACATTTGGGTAATTCTGAAACTTGGGGAGGAAATCCATAATTAATAAAAAAAAATGGAGACTCACCAGTCGAAGAGTGGTATAGATGATTATGGGCAAACTCGGCCCAAGGCAACAGCTCCACCCAATTATTTTGCGAGGGGGAGAGATAAACACGGAGAAAAGTCTCTAAATCTTGATTGACGCGGTGGATGGTAAGCGGATGAAAACTTGAGTTTTATTTGTAAGGCCGTACAGAGGGCTCTCCAGAATCTAGCAGTAAACTGTAAACGGTCAGAGACTATTTCCAGAGGTAACCCGTGCAGGTGGAAGTGTTCCCGGATAAATAACAAAGCCAACTTAGAAGCTGATGGTAACCCGGTCAACGGAACAAAATGTGCCATCTTAGAGAAACGGTCAATAATTACCCAGACGGTGTTATGACCCTTAGAGAGGGGCAGTTCAGTAACAAAGTCCATAGAGATATGTGTCCCTGGTCTCCTAGGAATGGACAATGGGTGCAGCAACCCCACAGGAGGCAGACGAAGAATTTTGTGCTGAGCACATTGAGGACACGAGTTGACAAAATCTTGATCATCCTTCTTCATAGTATCCCACCAGTAAGATCTTCGTAGAAATTCCCACATCTTTTGAACTCCAGTATGACCGGAAAACTTGGAAATGTGAGCCCACTGCAACAATCTTGGTCGAAATTTAGCTGGCACAGACATTCTTCCAGGAGGAGGGCCCAACGCGGTGGGAGCCGCTGAAATAGAAACTGGACTGAGAATCAAAGCCTTTTCAATGGAATTCTCCTCATCCGAAGACGTTAAGGAACGGGATAGGGCATCAGCCTTGGTGTTAAAAGTTCCAGCCCGTTACTTAATGACAAACGAAAATCGGGCAAAGAAGAGCGCCCATCTAGCTTGACGGGGATTCAAGCACTGGGCCGTCTTGAGATACAGCAAATTCTTGTGATCAGTGAAAATCGTAATTAGGTGTTTAGCACCTTCCAAAAGATATCTCCATTCTTCCAAGGCAGATTTTATTGCCAAAAGCTCTGTCTCCAATGGTGTAATTTCGTTCAGCAGGAGAGAACTTGCGAGAATGGAAACCACATGGATGTAACTTCCCATCTGTAGCGTACTGCAAAAGCACGGCACCAATGCCTACCATAGAAGCATCAACCTCCAAAAAGAATGGTTTTAAAAAGTCTGGTTGCTGAAGTACCGGAGCGGTCATAAAGGCTGCCTTCAACTTAGCGAATGCTGCTACAGCTTCAGAGGACCAATGGCTTGTGTCAGCCCCCTTCTTGGTTAGGGCAGTAATAGGCGCCACAATGGTAGAGAAACCCCTTATGAATTTCCGGTAGTAATTTGCAAACCCCAGAAATCGTTGCACCGCTTTCAAGGAAAGAGGCTGAGTCCAGTCCCGAATGGCAGAGAGTTTCTCCGGATCCATACGAAGCTCCGTGCCCGAAATTATGTAACCAAGAAATGGAATAGAAGGGACCTCAAAGGTACACTTGGAAATCTTGCCGTATAGATGGTTCTCTCGCAGTTGAAGAAGTACCTCTTTAACCTGTACTCTGTGCTCAGTGAGATTCTTAGAAAATATCAGAATGTCATCCAAATATACCACTACATTTTAGGTATAACATATCCCGAAAGATTTAATTAATTAATCCCTGGAAGACGGCGGGGGCGTTGCTGAGGCCGAACGGCATTACCATATACTCATAATGCCCGTCCCTAGTATTGAAGGCCGTCTTCCATTCGTCCCCCTGTCGGATACGTATCAAATTATAAGCTCCCCTTAAATCGAGCTTGGTGAAGACTCTGGCTCCGCGAACTCTATCAAAAAGCTCCGTGATGAGCGGCAAAGGATACTTATTCTTAATGGTGACATCATTTAGACCACGATAGTCGATACATGGCCTCAGGCCTCCGTCCTTTTTCTTCACAAAAGAGAAACCTGCTCCCGCTGGGGAAGTAGAGGGGCGGATGAATCCCTTCTGCAGATTAGACTTGATATATTCCGACATAGCTTGAGTCTCGGGTACTGGTAAAGGATAAGTGCGACCCCGAGGTGGCATTTTCCCCGGAATGAGCTCAATAGGACAGTCCCAGGGTCTATGCGGTGGTAACTGATCGGCCGCCTGTTCCGAGAACACATCTGAAAACTCCCGATAAGCCTCTGGAATAAGCCCTTCATCCGACTTGGAAGATACACGGAGCGGGTGTCAACCTCCAGTCGACGTGAGGGTTGTGAAGCTTGAGCCAAGGAAGACCAAGAACGAGATCGTGAGGCATCTCCCGAATCACAAGGAACTCCAGATGTTCTTGATGCAAAGCTCCCACTTGCAGCTTGATTGGCATTGTGCAACTTGAAATCAGACCATTAGAAATTTGGGTACCATTAATAGCAGTCAACGTAATAGGTCGTTCGACCGACCGTAACTGTAAACCCAGATTCTGGGCACAGGAAAGGGAAATAAAATTCGCCGCAGCCCCTGATTCCAACAGTGCCTTAACGGTTTTGACTACTGACTCAGAAAACAGACACAGAGAGTAAACAGTCCACTGCCGGAGAAGATTGAGAAGAAACCCCTAGCTCGACTTCTCCAGAACAAGCTAGGACTGCCCGTTTCCCGGGCGAGACTTGCAAAACTTGAGAAAATGATCCGCCGCTCCACAGTAGAGGCAGAGTCTACCCTCACGACGACGCTGACGTTCTTCTGGGGACAGCCGAGACCGATTAATCTGCATGGGTTCGTCTGGACTCGGAATAACTGTTTGCTTAGACGGAAGAGATCGGAGTCTTGACCGATCTGACGACTACGTTCAACCACCTCGTTCCTGCATGCGAAGATCCACCTTTAAACAGAGTGAGATCAACTGTTCCAAGGAATCTGGCAGATCTCTAGTGATCAACTCGTCTTTTAAACGATCCGAGAGCACATTCCAAAAAGCAGCCTGAAGGGCATCATTATTCCAGCACAGATCTGAAGCTATGGTTTGAAATGAATCACATACTGTCCCACTGAACGAGAGCCTTGTCGAACACGGAGCAAGTCAGCAGAGGCAGCGGTCGTCCTGCCGGGCTCATCAAAGATCCTTCGGAATGACGTGATGAAGTTGGTATAACTAGCAACCAACGGATCTGATCGCTCCCATAACGGTGACACCCACTCCAACGCTGAACCCTCAAGCAAAGAGATAATGTATGCCACTTTAGACCGATCAGTAGGAAAGTTATGTGAAAGGAGTTCGAAATGTACCTCACACTTATTGAGGAAACCACGGCAATTCTTTGGATTCCCATTATAACGAGGAGGAGTAGGAAGCTGAAGGCGTGACCTGGTTCCAGACAAGGACGGAACATTGCTAGAGACAACCACTGGAGCGGATACTGGAACTGGAGCTGAAACCACTGAAGTCAGCGAAGTCTGGATTTGATCCAGCCGGCCAGATAATTCCTGGAGATAATGCATCACCTGATTCTGTGCTGCTTTCTGACTCTGTACTCGGGAAACTAAGTCCTGCATGGTGCTTGCCTCTGGGTTCCGATTCCCCGGGTCCATGTGGCCTGAGTATACTGTCACTGACCTAGATTGAGGGTTTTGTGAACTCTGGGATTCTTCCGATGGTTGGGAAGAGGAACCACAACTGAGCCGGAACAGGGGTGGCCTAATATAGGATTTCCTCATACAGGACTCTGACAGTAAGGTTTGGTGAAATATTGAAGAGCTTTATTGCAGGAAAAGAACAACTCAAAGTCATATAGCATAAAGGGAAACTTATGAGGAATGTCCAGGCCCATTGAAGGGTTTGTGAGCAATGTTAAAGATACTGGTGACTGAAGAAATTGTGAGCGATGTTTAAAGACACTGATGATTTGCAGAACTTGTAAACGGTGGTTAAAGACACAGATGACTTAAAGAATTTAAGAACGGAGATTATAATGCTGATGATTTGAAGAGCTTAAGTGCAGTGGTTTAAGACGCTGTTGATTTGTAGAACTTGAGAACGGTGACTGAGACGCTGGTGATTTGAAGAACTTCAGTGCAGAGGTTTAAGACGCTGATGATTTGCAGAACTTGAGAACGGTGATTAGGGCCCGCAGCCCACGCTGATTCCTAGGAGCACTGGTGACTGGACTGCAGAGAGACACACCAGCCGCTGGGAACGCTGGAACCTGTGCAGCAAACTGGCACCTGGAAATGCCGGAGACACTGGAGTACAGCTTCAGAGATTCTCGCCGGGAACAAGAGCGCTGTCATCCACTTCAGGGGAAAGACGATACTCAGGTGCCGAGGCTCTGTCCGGCGTCTGACTTTGAATCTCCCGCCACCGCTGGATTGGCGGAACAGTCTGATTTTGTCACCTGCTCCCCGCCCACGTGATGCCGGGTGTCATGGCGGCGCCCTTGCTCTGGAGAACCGCCGGGAGCAGCGCCAGCCAGACGCCGGAGCCCGTGGCCCGCCGAAGGCGGAGGCCGCAACACAGACCAACAGGCACGCAGGGGTAAGCGCGGCGAACGCCGCCTCTGGCGTGTGACAGTAGCTGAGTGGTGTCCATCTCGTGTCTTTCACTCAACTTGCTATCCCTATATTCTATAACCTGAGGGGGCTTGGTGCGTCAGGTGTTATTTAATATAGGATTTTCACAAAGATATACTGTATTACGTATTTTTCTCTGTGATTTGGTCACCATATCTCTCCTTTATCTCTGCTGGTGCTGACTACACTGCGCAGGGGTTTGGGTTTAGGGATATAGTGCTGCTAATTGTACTGTGTTACCTCATACTGCAAGTTATATCATGTCTGCTTCTGAGGGTAACGGTTCTGGGGCGGAACACACTGCTGGTGTTGCTGAAGCCACAGGCACATATAGGGAGAATATAGCAGCTGTGGGCTCTGGTTCTGGGGGCTCCTTGCCCCCCAGTGGGACTGTGGCAACGGAGGCACATACTGACCCTCCGTGGGTTGCTTTTTCCACGCTTCTGCATACGCTAGTTCATAAACTAACACCCCCTATGGGACCCCCAATGCCGGCACAACCGTATGTGGTCCCTGCAGCTAACCCGCCGTGGGCGGACGATTTATCTGCTCAATTAAAGAAGTTGAACCAGTCCCTGACTACTAAAAAGTCTGACCATGGCTCGCCTAAGTCCAAGAGGTCCTCTAAGCGAGCGCTCGTCTCCTCACAATCCACTGCTGTCACTGACACCTCATCTGATGAAGACAGCACATACACTGACCCCACAGGTTCTGACTCAGATACGGCTGATGGAGAGGGTAGTTCACATGTGGATGTTCCTGATCTTTTGGAGGCTAAATTAATTCTGCAGATTACGGATGATCCCGAGCCATCCGTTCTTCCTAAGAAACCAGATAGGTTCAAGCGTCAGAAGGCGATTTAACAAGTTTTACCTCACTCTGACCACCTAATTGATATACGTCAGGAACACTGGCAAAGCCCGGGTACAAAGTTTGTGCCTCAAAAGAAGATCCTGGCTCGCTATCCCCTCGCGCCAGAGCTGTCTAAGAATTGGGAAACGCCTCCTCCAGTAGACTCACATGTGGCTAGGATGGTGGTTTCCTCAGCTCTACCTGTCACTACCGTCACGTCTCTAAAAGAGCCTACGGATAAACGTGTCGAGGGTTGTCTAAAAGCGATTTACACCCTCACGGGTGCTGCACAAAGGCCCACTATTGCAGCTACATGGGCGGCAGAGGCTATTAAAGCATGGGCCTTGGAGTTAGAAGCTGAAATCTCCTCTGACCATGCTAGACAATGCTTGTCATATATTGTCACAGCTTCTCGCTATATTAAAGAGGTGGCTTCTGATGCCGGTATCCTAGCAGCCAAGGCCTCTACTACGTCAGTCCTGGCTCGCAGGATATTGTGGCTGAGATCCTGGTCTGTGGATCTGGACTCTAGAAAAACCCTGGAGGTACTCCCTTTCAAGGGGGATATTCTGTTTGGGGAGGACTTAAATAAGATAGTGGCTGACTTGGCTACTGCCAAAACTGCCTGTCTGCCTAAAACAGTTCGTTCTGTGTCGAAGGCCAAAGGCACGTCCTTTCGCCCCTTTCGTCCTTCAGGTAAAGCAAAAGGCCCACACGTCCAAACCTGGTAAGCCAGCAGCCAAGACCGTTAAGCCAGCCGCATGACGGGGCGGGCCTCCCTCTGGGGAATCCCAGGGTGGGGGGCCGGCTTCTGGGATATACCCAGGAATGGTTGAAGACCACTTCAGCTGCCTGGGTACGGGAAGTCGTCACTCGAGGTTACGCCATAGCCTTCAAAAACCAACTACCTCATCGATTTTGCCAGACAGACGTCCCGTCGGACCAGACAAAGGCAAACACACTGCATTCTGTGGTACAGACCCTCCTGGATACAGGAGTCGTAGTACAGGTGCCTCTTGCTCAGAGGGGCCGGGGGTACTATTCTCCGCTGTTTCTAGTCCCGAAACCGAATGGGTCCTCCCGGCCCATTCTCAACCTCAAGGCACTGAACAAGTTTGTGAAGGTTTCCAAGTTCCGTATGGAAACCCTTCGCTCTATAGTTCTGGCCTTGGAACCTGGGGACTACATGGTCTCCCTGGACATACAGGATGCTTACCTGCATAATTCCTATAGCAGTGTCACATCAACAATACCTGAGGTTCGCTATTGGCAACCTCCATTACCAGTTTCGGGCGTTACCTTTTGGTTTAACAACGGCTCCGCGAGTCTTCACCAAAGTTATGGCGGTGATGACGGTGGTACTCCGCTGTCAAGGGGTCAGGATACTGCCGTATCTGGACGACTTGTTAATCCTGGCAAATTCCCCAGATCTTCTCCTGCGTCATCTGGATATGATGGTCCGGTTTCTACAATCCCACGGGTGGCTCATCAACTGGAAGAAATCCTCCCTGGTCCCTGCTCAGAGCATGGTGCATCTGGGAGCGCTGTTGGACACTCACAACCAGAGGTTGTTCTTGTCTCAGGAGAAAGTCCTGAAACTTCAGGAGAGGATTCGTTGCTTCCTTTCTCATCCGCAAGTGTCGATACATTCGGCGATGCAGGTGCTGGGCCTCATGGTATCAGCATTCGACATGGTGGAGTATGCTCAATTCCATTCTCGCCCCCTCCAGAAGCTGATTCTAGCCAAGTGGTACGGCCTGCCTCACCGGATCAGGTCTCAAATGATCTCTTTGACTCCGGAGGTCCGTCTGTCGCTGCTCTGGTGGCTCCAGGACCGACAATTGTGCAGAGGCCGTCCCTTCTGGATATCCAACTGGGTCCTGTTGACGACAGATGCCAGTCTAAAAGATTGGGGCGCGGTGCTGGAGCAGCACTCCTTGCAGGGTCGGTGGACCAAGGAGGAATCTCTCCTCTCGATCAACATTCTGGAATTGCGGGCGGTCTTCAATGCGTTGAACCTATCCCAGCATTTGATTCAGAACCGTTCTGTTCAAGTACAGTCTAACAACGCCACCACAGTGGCTTACATAAATCATCAAGGCGGCACTCGAAGCCGTTTTGCAATGAAGGAAGCCTCACGAATTCTACGTTGGGCAGAACGCCATCTACCGGCAATATTCATTCCGGGAGTCCTGAATTGAGAAGCGGACTTTCTCAGTCGTCAGGACGTGCATGTCGGCGAGTGGGGCCTCCATTCAGAAGTGTTTCAACTCCTTGTGGAAAGGTGGGGTCTTCCAGATGTGGATCTGATGGCGTCTCTACACAATCACAAGGTTCCGGTCTTCGGAGCAAGGACAAGGGATCCTCAAGCAGCATTCGTGGATGCGCTGGCAGTGCCGTGGAGGTTTTGGCTGCCGTAAGTGTTCCCTCCGGTGTCACTCCTGCCCAGGGAAATTCGGAAGTTGAAGCAAGAAAAAGGAAATCTGCTTCTCATAGCTCCGGCGTGGCCCAGACGGCACTGGTTCTCAGACCTGCAAGGCCTATCGTCAGAGCGTCCACTTCTCCTTCCACAACGCCCAGACCTCCTCGTTCAGGGCCCCTGTGTCTACCAGGACCTAGCCCGGCGTGGCTCTTGAAGCTTCCGTCTTAAGAGCTAAGGGTTTTTCTGAAGAGGTCATTAAAACTATGCTGCGGGCCCGGAAACCGGCCTCTGTTCGGATTTACCATCTGGTCTGGCATTCCTACTTTGTTTGGTGCGCATCTAACCATTATGACGCTTCCAAGTTTAGTACAGCCAAACTTTTGGCTTTTCTACAGCAGAGACTAGATTTAGGCCTGCGTCTGGCCTCCCTCAAGGTTCATATTTCTGCCTTGTTGGTGTGGTTTCAGAGAAAAATTGCAACTTTACCTGATGTTCATACTTTCACTCAGGGTGTGTTGCGTGTCCAACCTCCCTATGTCCCGCCTGTGGCTCCTTGGGACTTATCGGTGGTTTTGGAGGCGTTGCAGGAGCCTCCATTTAAACCTCTTGGTTCAGCTGACCTTAAGTGGCTTTCCCTTAAGGTGGTGTTCTTGCTGGCTATTGCCTCTGCTAGAAGAGTGTCGGATTTGGGTGCCTTGTCTTGTAGTTCCCCATATCTGATTTTTCACTGTGACCCGCCGGTTCATAGGACTCGTCCCGGATATTTTCCTAAGGTGGTTTCTTCGTTCCATCTTAATCAGGAGATTGTGGTTCCAGCTTTTGTCTCTCCTAATTTGTCTCCCAAAGAGCGGTCTTTGGATGTGGTACGGGCTCTCCGTATCTATGTGAACAGAACTGCTTCTATTCGAAAGTCTGATTCTCTCTTTGTTTTGTTTGGATTTCACAAACATGGCTGGCCTGCTCACAAGCAGACCCTGGCCAGGTGGATTAGAATGGGGATTGCGCATGCTTATGTGAAGGCTGGTCTGTCAGCTCCTGTTCATATTATGGCCCATTCTACTCTGTCTGTTGGACCTTCTTGGGCGGCCCAACGTGGTGCGACCCTTGATCAATTGTGCAAGGCGGCTACGTGGTCCTCCGGGAACACGTTCATAAGGTTCTATGCCTTCGATACTGCCGCTTCCCAGGTTGCTTCCTTTGGACGCCGGGTTCTTGTGCCCGCTACAGTGCGTCCCCTCCCATAAGGAACTACTTTAGGACATCCCCATTGTCCAGACTTGTGGAGCCCAGTGTACCCCGCAGCAGAAAAATAATTTTTATGGTAAGAACTTACCCTTGTTAAAACTCTTTCTGCGAGGTACACTGGGCTCCACAAGGCGCCCACCCTGACGCACTTAGCTTCTTTGGGTTGATATGGCATTAGCCGCTGACACTTCTCTTGTCGTGAGAGTGTGGTGTATGTGGATACTAACCGTTGTCGTCTCCTTTCCTGTTGCTGCATTGGGCTGGTTAACTAAACTGAGCTCCTGTGCTGGGAGGCGGGGTGATGTAGGAGGCGGCGCTGTGCATTCTGGGAACAGTCAAAGCTTTGAGCCTGTTGGTGCCTCGGATCAAGATCCTACTCTACACCCCATTGTCCAGACTTGTGGAGCCCAGTGTACCTCGCAGAAAGAGTTTTAACAAGGGTAAGTTCTTACCATAAAACTCATTTTCTTCCTCAATAAAAACTATTGAAGATAAAAAAAAAGAGTGTTTCCATCAATTTCCCTACTACTGATATAAGACTCACTGGTCTGTAGTAGTTTGCCTCTTCCTTGCTTCCACTTTTGTGCAGTGGGACGACATTCACTTTTTTCCAGTCCTCTGGAATTACTCCTGTAGCTAATGACTGGTTGAATAATTTTGTCAGTGGTGCTACCATTTTCCTGAATATCCCTGCAATTTAAATTGGCCCCTTCCCCTCTCTTTCAGTAAATACTGAGCAAAAATAATTAAGATGATCTGCTATTACATTTGTCTCCCTCAACAAGACTCCCATTCTCTGTCTTTAGTTTTATTATTCCACCTTTTGTTTTTCTCCTTTCGCTTATATACCAAAAAAAGTTTTGCCTCCTTTACCCACTGACTGGGCCATTTTCTCCTCAGCTCGTGCCTTTGCACATCTCATTACCTTCTTAGTCTCCTTTTGTCTAACAAGATATATCTCTTTATCTTCATTATTGTGTGTCTGCTTATATTTCCTAAAAGCCATCTTTTTTGCTTTAACAATACTTGCTACTTCTTTCGCAAACCACACTGGCTTCCTTTTCCTTGTGTTTTTCCTAACACTTTTGATACAAAGGTCTATTGCACTTTTTAATGTTTCCCACCTCTCCTGCACTGCTTCCAAGTTCCTCCACTCTGTCAAAAAATTGCTTACACATTTTCCCATCCCTACAAAATCAGTCTTCCTAAAATCCAACACCTTTATTTTTGTATGGGATGAGTCAGTCTCTGTATTTTTGCTGAACCATACTGCTTGATGATCACTGGATCCCAGGTTTTCACCTACTTTTACGTCCGATATTCTATCTCCATTTGTAAGTATTAAGTCCAATATTGCGTCTTTCCGAGTGTGCTCCCTCACCAATTGCTGGAGTGATGCTCCCAGCAGGGAATTCAAAATGTCCTACCACTGGAACTAGCAACAGACACCTCCCAGGTTACATCAGGAAGATTTAAGTCTCCCATGATTATTACCTCTCCTTTTAATGCCATTTTAGTTATGTCCTGCAATAGGTTCTTGTCCAGTTCCTCTTCCTGATCTGGTGGCCTGTATATCATGCCAATACAAAGAATCAACTTCTGCCCTGTTTCTGTGGTCACCCAAAGGGCCTCAGTTTTTTCTTCAATACATTGTATTAAGGTAGTATCAGTCTCCTCCCCCACTCTCTGGTGTATCTCATACATCAGGAGCCATCAGCCCCTATTATACTCCTGCTCTCCCCCTCACATCATGTCACTGTGTGTTACCAGCCCAGAGATCTGACCAGTCTCCCCCTCACACTCTCTGGTGTATCTCATACATCAGGAGCCATCAGCCCCTATTATACTCCTGCTCTCCCCTCACATCATGTCACTGTGTGTTACCAGCCCAGAGATCTTACCAGTCTCCTCCCCACACTCTCTGGTGTATCTCATACATCAGGAACCATCAGCCCCTATTATGCTCCTCCTCTCCCCCCTCGCATCATGTCACTGTGTTACTAGTACAGAGATCTGACCAGTCTCCTCCCCACACTCTCTGGTGTATCTCATACATCAGGATACATCAGCCCCTATTATACTCCTGCTCTCTCTTACATCATGTCACTGTGTGTTACCAGCCCAGAGATCTGACCAGTCTCCTCCCCACACTGTCTGGTGTATCTCATACATCAGGAACCATCAGCCCCTATTATACTCCTGCTCTCCCCCTCACATCATGTTACTGTGTTACCAGCCCAGAGATCTGACCAGTCTCCTCCCCACACTCTCTGGTGTATCTCATACATCAGGATACATCAGCCCCTATTATACTCCTTCTCTCCCCTCACATCATGTCACTGTGTGTTACCAGCCCAGAGATCTTACCAGTCTCCTCCCCCACTCTCTGGTGTATCTCATACATGAGGAGCCATCAGCCCCTATTATGCTCCTCCTCTCCCCCCTCGCATCATGTCACTGTGTTACTAGTACAGAGATCTGACCAGTCTCCTCCCCACACTCTCTGGTGTATCTCATACATCAGGATACATCAGCCCCTATTATACTCCTTCTCTCCCCTCACATCATGTCACTGTGTGTTACCAGCCCAGAGATCTTACCAGTCTCCTCCCTACACTCATAACTGAACATCATTCATAATATTGAGATGGTGGTGTAGTGGTTAGCATTGCTGTCTGACAGCACTGAAGTCATGAATTACATTTCCAACCAAGGAACTATGTGTGGAGTTTGTATGTGTTTCCACCAACACTCCAAAAATCATACTTATAGGTTATTTGGCTTCTGACAGAAATAACCATAGTGTGTATTTATCTCCATGTGGTAGGGAATATAAATTGTAAGCTCCACTGGGCCAGTGACGGACGTGAATGACTATTCTCTGTAAAGCACAGAGTAATACGAGTGCACTAAATAGAGAGCTATAATAATATTTTATTTCCAGCAGATGGAGGCACAAGCAGCAATGCCTTGGAGGGAGATCTCATCTTGTCTGCAGATACTGACATAGAAGATAACATCACACAGGATTCTCCAGGAGACAGCGCTGTTCTGTTACATATACATCCGATTCCTCACAGAGTAGATATAACAAGTGATCCCCCTAATCGTGAGGACTGTTCTTCTGATACCTCAGCTTTTGTTACACATAGTGCAGCTCATATACCTGATAAAATATTTCCCTGTTCTGAGTGTGGGAAATGTTTTGCACGGAAATCATATCTTGTTACACATAAAAGAATTCACACAGGTGAGAAGCCATTTCCATGTTCTGAGTGTGGGAAATGTTTTACAGATAAATTACATCTTGTTAGACATCAGAGAATTCACACAGGTGAGAAACCATTTCCATGTTCTGAGTGTGGGAAATGTTTTACACGGAAATCATATCTTGTTACACATCATGGAAGTCACACAGGTGAGAAACCATTTCCCTGTTCTGAGTGTGGGAAATGTTTTACATTTAAATCACATCTTGTTACACATCAGAGAATTCACACAGGTGAGAAACCATTTCCATGTTCTGAGTGCGGGAAATGTTTTACACTGAAATCATATCTTGTTAGACATCAGAGAAGTCACATGAATGAGAACCCATTTCCATGTTCTGAGTGTGGGAAATGTTTTACACGGAAATCAAATCTTGTTACACATCAGAGAAGTCACACAGGTGAGAATCTGTTTACATGCTCTGAGTGTGGAAAATGTTTTACAGAGAAATTACACCTTGTTACACATCAGAGAAGTCACACAGGTGAGAAGCCGTTTCCATGCTCTGAGTGTGGGAAATGTTTTACACGGAAATCACATCTAGTTGCACATCAGAGAAGTCACACAGATGAGAAACCATTTCCATGTTCTGAGTGTGGGAAGTGTTTTACAGAGAAATCAAACCTTGTTACACATCAGAGAAGTCACACAGGTGCAAAGCCGTTTCCATGCTCTGAGTGTGGGAAATGTTTTACACATAAATCAAATCTTGTTAAACATCAGAGAATTCACACAGGTGAGAAGCCATTTCTGTGCTCTGAGTGTGGGAAATGTTTTACAGATAAATCAAGTCATGTTGCACATCAGAGAATTCACACAGGTGAGAAGCCATTTCCATGCTCTGAGTGTGGGAAATGTTTTACAAATAAATCAAATCTTGTTAAACATCAGAGAAGTCACACAGGAGAGAAACTATTTACATGTTCTGAGTGTGGGAAATGTTTTACATATAAATCAAATTTTGTTACACATATTTCACACAGGAAAAGCATTGCTATGAGCTGATACAAAAGTTTGTTATCCTTCTGCAGATAATTGGAATGTGATTAATTAATATAAGACTAGAATAAATCACTCAAGTGAAACTGTTACTCATTTCTTTATTGTGTATATTCTTCAATGTATTATTTCCTATATATTCTATTTAGTCTAGATGTTGCCTGCACTCTCCACAGTAATACCAGGCCACATAGCTGTTATGTATGGGCTAGATGTTACCAGCACTCTCCACAGTAATACCAGACCACATAGCTGTTATGTATGGGCTAGATGTTACCAGCACTCACCACAGTAATACCAGACCACATAGCTGTTATGTAGGGGATAGATGTTGCCTGCACTCTCCACAGTAATACCAGGCCACATAGCTTTTATGTATGGGCTAGATGTTACCAGCACTCACCACAGTAATACCAGGCCACATAGCTGTTATGTACGGGCTAGATGTTACCAGCACTCTCCACAGTAATACCAGGCCACATAGCTGTTATGTATGGGCTAGATGTTACCAGCACTCCACAGTAATATCAGACCACATAGCTGTTATGTATGGGGTAGATGTTACCAGCACTCTCCACAGTAATACCAGACCACATAGCTGTTATGTATGGGCTACATGTTACCAGCACTCTCCACAGTAATACCAGACCACATAGCTGTTATGTATGGGCTACATGTTACCAGCACTCTCCACAGTAATACCAGACCACATAGCTGTTATGTATGGGCTAGATGTTACCAGCACTCCACAGTAATACCAGACCACATAGCTGTTATGTACGGGCTACATGTTACCAGCACTCACCACAGTAATACCAGACCACATAGCTGTTATGTAGGGGATAGATGTTGCCTGCACTCTCCACAGTAATACCAGGCCACATAGCTGTTATGTATGGGCTAGATGTTACCAGCACTCACCACAGTAATACCAGGCCACATAGCTGTTATGTACGGGCTAGATGTTACCAGCACTCTCCACAGTAATACCAGGCCACATAGTGTATGGGCTAGATGTTACCAGCACTCCACAGTAATACCAGACCACATAGCTGTTATGTACGGGCTAGATGTTACCAGCGCTCACCACAGTAATACCAGACCACATAGCTGTTATGTATGTACTAGATGTTACCAGCGCTCACCACAGTAATACCAGACCACATAGCTGTTATGTATGGGCTAGATGTTACCAGCACTCTCCACAGTAATACCAGGCCACATAGCTGTTATGTATGGGCTAGATGTTACCAGCGCTCTCCACAGTAATACCAGGCCACATAGCTGTTATGTACGGGCTAGATGTTACCAGCACTCACCACAGTAATACCAGGCCACATAGCTGTTATGTATGGGCTAGATGTTACCAGCGCTCTCCACAGTAATACCAGGCCACATAGCTGTTATGTACGGGCTAGATGTTACCAGCACTCACAACAGTAATACCAGGCCACATAGCTGTTATGTATGGGCTAGATGGTACCAGCACTCTCCACAGTAATACCAGGCCACATAGCTGTTATGTATGGGCTAGATGTTACCAGCGCTGACCACAGTAATACCAGGCCACATAGCTGTTATGTATGGGCTAGATGTTACCAGCACTCTCCACAGTAATACCAGACCACATAGCTGTTATGTACGGGTTAGATGTTACCAGCACTCACCACAGTAATACCAGGCCACATAGCTGTTATGTATGGGCTAGATGTTACCAGCGCTCACCACAGTAATACCAGGCCACATAGCTGTTATGTATGGGCTAGATGTTACCAGCGCTCACCACAGTAATACCAGACCACATAGCTGTTATGTATGGGCTAGATGTTACCAGCACTCACCACAGTAATACCAGGCCACATAGCTGTTATGTACGGGCTAGATGTTACCAGCACTCACCACAGTAATACCAGGCCACATAGCTGTTATGTACGGGCTAGATGTTACCAGCGCTCACCACAGTAATACCAGGCCACATAGCTGTTATGTACGGGCTAGATGTTACCAGCACTCACCACAGTAATACCAGGCCACATAGCTGTTATGTATGGGCTAGATGTTACCAGCACTCACCACAGTAATACCAGACCACATAGCTGTTATGTATGGGCTAGATGTTACCAGCACTCTCCACAGTAATACCAGGCCACATAGCTGTTATGTATGGGCTAGATGTTACCAGCGCTCACCACAGTAATACCAGGCCACATAGCTGTTATGTATGGGCTAGATGTTACCAGCGCTCACCACAGTAATACCAGGCCACATAGCTGTTATGTATGGGCTAGATGTTACCAGCGCTCTCCACAGTAATACCAGGCCACATAGCTGTTATGTACGTGCTAGATGTTACCAGCACTCTCCACAGTAATACCAGGCCACATAGCTGTTATGTACGGGCTAGATGTTACCAGCGCTCACCACAGTAATACCAGACTACATAGCTGTTATGTACGGGCTAGATGTTACCAGCACTCTCCACAGTAATACCAGGCCACATAGCTGTTATGTATGGGCTAGATGTTACCAGCACTCACCACAGTAATACCAGGCCACATAGCTGTTATGTACGGGTTAGATGTTACCAGCACTCTCCACAGTAATACCAGGCCACATAGCTGTTATGTATGGGCTAGATGTTACCAGCACTCTCCACAGTAATACCAGACCACATAGCTGTTATGTATGGGCTAGATGTTACCAGCACTCACCACAGTAATACCAGGCCACATAGCTATTATATATGGGTTACATTTTATGGATTTCAGTCAAACACATAAAAGATAAAATGCATTCTCATTTTTGGAAACATTTTTATTATGGAAACTAATGTGTAGAATCCAGTAATTGCTGTTCTGGAATGGTAGAGTAATGGTGAAGCACGAACCACAAAGTATTTCCTGGAGGTTAGAAAAATATTACAAGTAATTGCTTTCTTTTCACTTTCTTGCAATTTAATGAAAAATAATTATATTGTCCAACAGCAAGCCAATTATATTTTTCTTTAAAAAAAAAAGTTAAGGTATGCGGCCGCCCTAGCACCCTAATGCTAACCCCCACCCCGGCTGATCGCCTCGCCAATCGCCTGGGCAGCTTGTCCGGCGTCAGGAGCTCTGTGCTCTGTTTTCAGCAATGCTTTATTCCAGCACACAGGTGGGCTGGTTGCTTGGTTTGGCATCTCATCACACTGCACTGGACCTGACAACCAACACACACACAGAGAGAGTCAGGTTGTGAGTATTGGAGAACCACAAGTACCAGCATGCAGGGCATTAAGGGCCAACTGGTACCTATATGCCCCTGTAAAAGAAATCCTATTAATATAAAAACAGTACACCGAATATTTTATTATCTTATTAGCCAGCACCTTCACCTGGAGGGCAACAGCCTTATAGCTCTCTTACATGGCCGCCACCCATCCAGGACTTCCCCCTGGCGTCTTCACCTGGAGGGCAACGGCCTTATAGCTCTCTTACATGGCCGCCACCCATCCAGGACTTCCCCCTGGCGTCTTCACCTGGAGGGCAGCGGCCTTTAAACTCTTATGTGGCCACCACCCTTCCAGGACTTCCCCAGCATCTCCAACCTTCAGGAGCTCTTCAGTGCTCCTCCTCTGCCATCAGAGTGACACCCATTGCCTCATGCTGGCTAATATAAGCTGGCACTAGGGGGCGGGGCAGTGACATGGCAGGCTGTGATTTGGCATCTGTAATTAAATCTGGGTAAACATTTGTGCAATCCTTGGCAGATCCGACTCCCGACCGAACGGTTTGCCAGACACTGGATAAGTGTCCATCCTCCACTGACCAACCCGCACACCCGGTCCTAGTTGCCTGTCGGGTCTTCTGGTTTTTAAACATGCCTAAAAACTAGGAAATCTGACCGCCGACTGACACTGCAGTGTGTAAGCTGCTGAGACCGGAGCAGGTGACCAATCTCTGGTCCTGGAAGCCCAGCACACTATCAGTGTGGCAGTGGTGCAAGATCTAGAGGGATCCTGGCACCATGCGCTACTCCAGCAGAGGGTATGGCAGTGGAGAGCAGTATAGGGAATGGTGGTGGAGAGCAGTATAGGGTATGGCGGTGGAGAGCAGTATAGGGTATGGCGGTGGAGAGCAGTATAGGGTATGGCGGTGGAGAGCAGTATAGGGTATGGCGGTGGAGAGCAGTATAGGGTATGGCGGTGGAGACCAGTATAGGTTATGGCGGTGGAGACCAGTATAGGTTATGGCGGTGGAGCGCAGTATAGGGTATGTCGGTGGAGCGCAGTATAGGGTATGGCGGTGGAGAGCAGTATAAGGTATGGCAGTGGAGAGCAAGGCGCTGGCTAATAAAACATGAAATCATTCAATGTGTTGTCTCTATTTTAATATTTCTTCTGCAGTGGGCCTATAGGTACCAATAATGCCCCACATGCTGGTATTAGTGGTTCTCCAAGTACCAGCATGCAGGGGAGACTTGCTTGGACCTGTTGTCCTCCTGTAAAAGACAGTGTTATTTTACTAATGGACTATTAAGTTGGCACCCTATGCCGGGGATAGCCCTGGGCTTCAGCCCTGGCCTTGGGTGCCCTAGAGAGCAGGGACCACTTTATTGGAGGGTCCCCATTTCCCCTGGAATCCCCAGCCTGGGCTGACTAGTTAGAGGGGCTGAATGCTATGTCCATAGGACCCTGTCAAGTGTGTCCCTTGGCTGTGGCATTACTCCCCCTGCTAGTGGAGCCCAGTGCTGGCTCTAAAAATCATTTTGTTCCCCAGATTTTTAGAACCAACGCCACTAAGAGCTCGGTGCTGGTTTATAAAATATGGGGACCCCTACATGCTTTGTTCCCTGTAGCTGTTTTATTTTAATTAAGGCCAGTTCTAAAAAAACCTACGGCAAGTGCTAACATTAATTAACATATCAGAAAATGTTGATAAATGGAGCCATATGTTACATTCACGATGATAGTTACAGCTAATAACCGTAGACCACTCTTTACCATAGACATTTATAGGTTCTCCTTTACCCCACAACATTATCTAACTTTTACCAAACTACCTTCTCCAATCAGAATTACCGTTATCAAACCGAACCATCTTCTTGTAATAGATCAAGAAGCATGGACATAAATAACACGTGTGCTGGAGGTGCTGTTGCTAGGGATGGTCAGCGATGGTCACCATCTATTGTACCACTGATGGGTATCATTGATGGTGTGAAACCATCTGCAAGGAACCATTGATGGTTTCACCTACTGATGGTCACCCCTGCTTTACTATTCATTATGCCCCGGGCCAATTAGAGCCCATAGGCAGAGCTTCGTGGGAGTGTCAGGGGGCGGAGCCAAGCCCAATGTCCTGACAACTTGAAAAAAAATATTTGTTGGCTGTGTATCATCTGGTTCTTTCCCATTGATATGAATACTACATTGGCCATAGACCATCGATGATTTTGAATAATCAATAGCCATCAATCTATTGCTAGGGGGCCTGAAGAAACATCCCTTGGGCCTACCTCCACCATGTAACAACTCACCAGCTATTGTTAGAGACTATTCCCTGATGAGAGGAGCTGAGGACATCAGACTGAAGAACGGTGTCTTTTGAAATAATGGCCCTCATTCCGAGTTGTTTAGCAGCTTTGCACACACTAAGCCGCCGCCTACTGGGAGTGAATCTTAGCATAGTAAAATTGCGAACGAAAGATTCTCAAAATTGCGAATAGACACTTCTTAGCAGTTTCTGAGTAGCTCCACACTTAGTCGGCATCTGCGATCAGTTCAGTGCTTGTCGTTCCTGGTTTGACGTCACAAACACACCCAGCGTTCACCCAGACACTCCTCCGTTTCTTCAGCCACTCCCGCGTTTTTCCCAGAAACTGTAGCGTTTTTTCGCACACACCCATTAAACGGCCTGTTTCCGCCCAGAAACACCCACTTCCTGTCAATCACATTACGATCACCAGAACGAAGAAAAAACCTTGTAATGCCGTGAGTAAAATACCTAACTGTATAGCAAATTTACTTGGCGCAGTCGCACTGCGGACATTGCGCATGCGCATTAGCGACTAATCGCTCCGTTGAGAGAAAAAAAATAACGAGCGAACAACTCGGAATGACCACCAATGTATGGTCATAGGTTAAAATACAACTTTAAAAAAATATATATATATGTTTATTCAAGAAGAGCAAATAGGCATTCAATATTACAGGCAATATATTTAGTACAGACATGGTATGGCATTTAGTGGTAAGATAGACGTATCAAGGTACAAAACAAGAAGATAACAGCAAATGGAGGCGGGCATCTCTAAACCACAGTATTAACAACATAAATGTAGTAGGATATCAATATGATTAAAAGCGGGGGCATTCCTCTACCCAGTTCTAATTTGTACCTAGTGGATAGTCTAACAGCACTCTGTAGCGACTCTTTAGTCGAGTCTGGTAAAGTGCGCATGTAAGGTAACCATACTGTATGTCAAAAAACACTCCGAGCAATCCACCTGGTACAAGTAAAGAAGACGAGGAGTCACAAGAGAGAAAGATACAGGTTCAGACATAATCCACTGTGAAAGAATAGTTTTTTCTCTTACGTCCTAGAGGATGCTGGGGTCCACTTTAGTACCATGGGGTATAGACGGTTCTGCAGGAGCCCTGAGCACTTTAAGACTTTTTAGCTGTGTGAACTGGCTTCTCCCTCTATGCCCCTCCTCCAGACCTCAGTTTAGAAAATGTGCCCGACGAGACTGGGTGGAGCTCTACTGAGTTCTGATGAAAAAATAGACTCTTAGGTTTTTTCTTTTACAGGGAAGCTGCTGGCAACTGTTTCCCTGCTTCGTGGGACTTAGGGGGGGGAAGTAGGAACCAACTTCTCAGTTAGTTCAATGGTTCTGCTTCTGCAGACAGGAGACCATTAGCTCCTGAAGGGTACTGAACACAGCTCCAGCCTAGCCTGCATTCACTCCCACAGCACTGCCGCCACCCCCTAACAGAGCCAGAAGGCTGGTGAGTAGTTACCGGAGTCCTACAGAGAGGGGTCATCCAAGTGGCGAACAGGCGGAGCGGCGGCTGAGCGCCATGTTCTCAAGTGCAGGGCACGGGGTGGGGGGTGCGCTCTGAGGACATAGAAAATCCTTACTCTCACTGATAAAAGGCATCTCCCTGAAAGCTGAGGAGATGCCAGCCCCGGCCAGTATAAAATATGTTTGTTTTTCTGAGGGAGAAGCACGCCATTAGAAGGGCGGGACTTTTCCTCAGCATTGCCAGTACATTCACCGGCGCCATTTTCTCTCCACAGAAGCGCGGTGTGCTGCTCCTCAACGCTGTCTCCTCAAACCACTGTCACAAGTACCAGGGGGTTTTAAGGTGAACGGGGGGGATATTGTTATTATATACCTTATATTAATATTTAATCAGCGCTGTTACAGTAATTTGTGATATATATATATAAATTACGTACGGGGCGCATTGTGTGTACTGGCAAATCCCTCTGTGTGTTTCTCTTACAGACTTTAGGAAGGTCTGTCCCGATTAAGCCCACGTGCCTGTGGGTCTGTGTGTGTGTGTGTTTGGTACACGTGTGTAACATGTCTGAACATGGGGAGGATTCTTACCCGGAGGAACCCATTTTTGAAGCACAAGAGGGTAGTATGGTGGCCCTTCGCTCTCAAAGGATGGGTAAGACAATTGCAAAGTAATATGTCACACCTTGCTAAAAAAGATGTCAGAGTCTGAACAACAGACCAAGTATTGGAGACAGTCTGTGGAAGACGTGTTGTCTGCGATTCCCTCACTTTCCTCCACTCACAACAGCTCACAAAAAAGGTCTCTGGCCCAACTTATGCATGGGGACACAGACACAGATTCCGACACGGATGTCAACACTGGGGAGTTGAGAGGGGTTGATCCTAAATTAGCAAAAAGCATTCAATGTGTCACGATCCAGGTAATTCCTTATCCGTATTTACCTTCCAAGCCTGGATTCCATCTGTGTTGTCTGCGTGCAGCACGCTGCATCTCATTGTCTGAAGTCTCTTTACTGTGATTCTGCTACTGCGGCCTTCACCGCCATTGTTACACATTCCTATAGTAGTTAATTCCCCTTCTGTTCCTGTCTGTGGGTGCAGCCATGATGGACTCTATCACATGTCACTATTCCATCAATCCTCAGTGCTGCTGGAGCCCAGGTGCTATGGTCAGCCAATCCCTGCTGGCCACCCTGTATAAATAAGCTGTCTCCACACCCAGAAGGTTGTCAGTGCTTCAATTGTCTTCAGTGATTCCAGTGTGCAGTTCTCCTGTGGACTTTCTCTGCAGTACAGCCTGACTCCCTGGTGATTACACTCTGCAGTGTAACCCGACTCTCCAGTGATTAACCATCTACAGTCTACCCTGATTCACCTGTGTCTGAACTTTGGCTTTCCAGCAGCCATCCCCCATTTACATTCTCTGTATTCCTGTGAACCCCAGCTTCATTTCTCATTTACCTACGAACCCCAGCTTCATTTCTCATTTACCTGCGAACCCAAGCTTCATTTCCAATTCACCTATGCTTCTAAGTATAGTAGTGCATTACCAGTGATATTTCAGAGACTCACTTATGACTGTTTTTGTTTGGTTGCACATTATCTGACTTTTTATTTAATAAAAGCACTTAAGGCATCTTCAGTTGTCGTGGTCACGCCCTTGGGCGTTCATTGCTACTGTCATTACGCATGTCCAGGAATCCCATCGCTCCTTTTACATTCCGGTACCCATCAGCCCCTACAACTGAGGCTCCCAGCTACCCTCACCAGCCCTCAGTTGTGACACGATGTATGATAGTCGCTATAAAAGAGGTGTTGGAATTTCCTGATGCAACACCACTACCTGAGGAAAAAGATTATTTTAAATTAAAAAAGAAACAGGTGGTGACTTTTCCTCCTTCTAAGGACTTGAATGCGTTTTTTTGAGGATTCTTGGTCTAACCCAGAAAATACATTTTCAGCTCCCAAAAGATTATGAGTTGCCTGAGGACGACAGACGCAAATGGAAATCTCCCCCTATGGTAGACACCTCAGTTTCTAGGTTGTCTAAGAAAATCATTTTGCCTATTCCTGGGTCAGCTTCATTGAAAGATCCTGCTGACCGTACATTAGAATCTACATTAAAATCCATGTATATTGCTAATGGAACGGCTCTCAGGCCCACCATTGCGTGTGTGTGGGTGGGTAATGCTGTAGAAAAATGGTCAGACAACTTACTGCTTAATATAGACACAGTTGATAAGGATGACCTGATCCTCACTCTCAGTCATATCAAGGATGCTGCAGGTTATTTGGTAGAAGCAATGAAGGATATTAGTTTATTAAATTCAAGATCCTCCGCTATGGCGATTTCAGCCCGCAAGGCTCTATGGATTCGTCAATGGAACGCTGATGCAGAATCAAGAGAAATATTGAGGCACTCCCTTAAAATGGCGAGGCACTATTTGGTGACAAATTAGACGCCATGATTTCGACGATGACATCAGGCAAGTCAGCTTTTCTGCCTTCTGCACCACCTCCAGCTAAAAAAGATTTTCATACACATACGATGCAGTCCTTTCGGACCAACAAGTACAAAAAGGCAAAAGGTACCCCCTTCTTCACGGGGCAAGGAAGAGGTCAGAAGCCTGCAACCCCAGCAGGTTCCCAAGAGCAGAAGTCAACCGCTGCTTCTGCTAAAACCACAGCATGATGCTGGGGCTCCCCTACAGGAGTCCAATTGGGTGGGGGCCCATCTACTTTCTTTCAGTCAGATCTGGGTTCACTCAGATCTGGATCCGTGGGTACTACAGATAGTATCTCAAGGGTACAAACTGGAATTTCAAGATCTACCCCATGCAGATTTTTCAAATCAGCCTTGCCAGTTTCTGTTCAGGACAGAAAAAAAATAGCTGGACGCAATCCAAAAATTATGTCAAGACAGGGTAATTTCCTTGGTTCCTGTACTTCAAGGAGAAACAGGATTTTATTCAAGTCTGTTTGTAGTGCCGAAGCCGGACGGCTCGGTAAGACCGATTTTAAACCTAAAATCGTTGAATCTTCACTTGAAACGGTTCAAATTCAAGATGGAATCACTGAGGACGGTGATTTCCAATCTGGAGGAGGAGGAATTTATGGTGTCGGTGGACATCAAAGATGCTTATTTGCATGTTCCCATATACCCTCCACATCAAGCATACCTGATATTTGCCATTCAGGAATGCCACTATCAGTTTCAAATGTCGCCGTTCGACCTCTCCACGGCTCCGAGAATATTCACCAAAGTGATGGCAGAGATGATGGTTCTCCTTCGCAAGAAGGGAGTCAACATCATCCCTTACCTGGACGATCTCATAAAAGCGAGATCCAGGGAAACTTTGTTGCAGAACATCGCACTGTCCATGACGGTGCTACAGCATCACGGTTGGATTATCAACCTTCCGAAATCCCAATTGGAACCAACAATGAGGTTATTCCTGGGAATGATTCTGGACAGCGAAGTACAGAAAGTATTCCTACCTATGGAGAAGGCTCTGGAAAATCAGAGGCTGGTCAAACTACTTTTGAAACCGACACGCGTGTCGATCCATCAGTGCATCCGCCTGATGGGAAAAATGGTAGCAGCTTGCGAGGCACTACAATACGGCCAATTCCATGCCAGAGTTTTCCAGTGGGACCTGCTGGACAAGTGGTCCGGATCGCATCTTCACATGCATCGAATGATAATCCTGTCAGCAAAAACAAGGATTTCTCTCCTGTGGTGGCTACAAACTTCTCACCTCCTGAAGGGACGCAGGTTTGGGATTCATGCCTGGATCCTGGTGACCACGGATGCAAGTCTCCGAGGTTGGGGAGCAGTCATGCAAGGGAAATCTTTCCAAGGAAGGTGGTCCAGTCAAGAAGCTCTGCTTCACATAAATGTTCTGGAGTTGAGAGCGGTTTACTACGGCCTTCAACAAGCGGCGCATCTTCTTCGAGAGCGTCCCATCCAGATCCAGTCAGACAATGTAACAGCGGTGGCTTACATAAATCATCAAGGAGGAACAAAAAGCAGGGCGGCCATATCAGAGGTGAAAAAATTCTCCTCTGGGCAGAAAAACATGCGACAGTTCTGTCGGCGCTCTTCATTCCGGGAGTGGACAACTGGGAAGCAGACTTCCTCAGCAGACACGATCTCCATCCAGGAGAATGGGGCCTCCACCCCAAAGTGTTTGCAGAAATAACAAGTTATTGGGGCGTTCCTCAGGTAGACATGATGGCATCTCGTCTAAACAAAAAACTTCAGAAATATTGTTCCAGGTTGAGAGACCCACAGCAATAGCAGTGGATGCACTGGTGACCCAGCGGGTGTTCCAGTCACTGTACGTCTTCCCTCCACTTCCACTAATACCCAAAACTCTCAAGATTATAAGAAGAACAAGGGTACGGGCGATACTCATCGCCCCAGATTGGCCAAGGAGGGCTTGGTATCCAGATCCTCAGGAGTTACTGTTGGAAGATCCTCAGGTTCTTCCTCTTCGAGAGGACCTCCTTCAGCAAGGGCCGCTGGTTTATCCAGACTTACCGCAGCTACGTTTGACGGCATGGCTGTTGAATGCCAGATCCTAGATTTGTAAAGGTATTCCAAATGAAATCATTCCCACACTTATTCAAGCCAGAAAAGGGGTAACGTCTAGACATTACCATCGTATTTGGAGAAAATATGTTTATTGGTGTGAATCCAAAAAGTCTCCTGCGGCGGAGTTTCAATTAAGACGTCTTCTCCTATTTCTACAGGCTGGTGTGGATGCGGGCTTAAGATTGGGATCTATCAAGGTCCAAATTTCGTTTTTTCTTTCAGAAAGGATTGACTTTCCTTCCTGAGTTTCAGACGTTCATTAAGGGAGTTCTGTGCATCCAACCACCATTTGTGCCCCCCGCGGCACCATGGGACCTTAATGTGGTGTTGCAGTTCCTCAAGTCGGACTGGTTTGAACCTCTGCAGGAGGTGGAGTTGAAGTTTCTCACTTGGAAAGTGATCATGCTGCTGGCCTTGGCGTTAGGCAGACGCGTGTCTGAGTTAGGAGCTTTGTCTCACAAGAGCCCTTACTTGATTTTTCATGAAGATAGGGCTGAACTAAGAATACGTCAGCAATTTCTTCCGAAGGTTGTGTCTTCTTTCTATATTAATCAACCTGTTGTGTTGCCAGTGGCTTCTGAAACCTCAGCCGTTCCCAAGTTCTTAGATGTTGTCAGTGCTTTGAGGACTTATGTTGCACGAATGGCTTGAATTAGGAAAACAGGCTGTTTGTCCTCTATGACCCCAACAAGATTGGGGGTCCTGCTTCTAAGCAGACTATTGCGCACTGGATTAGGGGTACTATTCAGCATGCTCATTCCACAGCAGGATTGCCGATACCGACTTCGGTAAAGGCCCACTCTACAAGGAAAGTGGGTTCTTCCTGGGCGGCTGCCCGGGGTGTCTCAGCTTTGCAAATTTGCCGAGCGGCTACTTGGTCAGGTGCAAACACGTTTGCTAAATTTTACAGGTTTGTCACCTTGGCTGCCGACGACCTTTTATTTGGTCAGTCAGTTCTGCAGGAACATTAGCACTTTCCCGCCCGTACTGGGAGCTTTGGTGCATCCCCATGGTACTAAAGTGGACCCCGGCATCCTTTAGGGCGTAACAGAAAATAGGATTTTAATATACCTACTGGTAAATCTTTTTCTCATAGTCCGTAGAGGATGCTGGGCACCCGCCCAGTGCTCAATTTTTCCTGCATTGTTTGGTTTGTTTTCTTACACAGGTTCTCATGTGTTAAGTTATTTTACAGTAGTTACTGTTCTGTTATTTAATGTTTCATGACATGTTGTCAGATGTATGCCATGTTGTGAGGCATGTGTAGTGGTGTGAGCTGGTATGAATCTCGCCACTAGTTTAATGTTAAATCCTTCTCTCGAAGTTGTCCGTCTCCTTGGGCACAGTTCCTATACTGAGGTCTGGAGGAGGGGCATAGAGGGAGGAGCCAGTTCACACAGCTAAAAAGTCTTAAAGTGCCCAGGGCTACTGCGGAACCGTCTATACCCCATGGTACTAAAGTGGACCCCAGCATCCTCTACGGACTACAAGAAAATGATTTACCGGTAGGTATATTAAAATCCTTTTTTTTTTTTTATGCGGCAGCAACTTTGGCTAAAAGGAGGCGATTACCTTTAGAAATAGAAAAGGGAATAGAAGATGGAAAATGGTTACATCGGGCCCAGGCCATCTGAATCGTAAAGGGAAAATATAATACATTATTAATATAGGATCCCACATCGTTCCATAAGGATTGTATGAAGGTACATGACCACATACAGTGTACCAAGTCTGCCTCAGGCATACAGCACTTGAAGCAATTGGAAGTGTCCGAGGCACCAGTCAAAAAGCGAAGTCTTGGAGTGTAATATGCCCTGTGAAGCAATTTAAAGTTAATCTCTGCATATGGGGGGTAATTCTGAGTTGATCACAGCAGCAAGTTTGTTAGCAATTGGGCAAAACCATGTGCACTGCAGGGGGGGGCAGATGTAACATGTGCAGAAAGAGTTAGATTTGGGTGGGTTATTTTGTTTCTGTGCAGGGTAAATACTGGCTGCTTTATTTTTACACTGCAGTTTAGATTTCAGTTTGAACACACCCCACCCAAATCTAACTCTCTCTGCACATGTTGCATCTACCCCCCCTGCAGTGCACATGGTTTTGCCCAACTGCTAACAAAATTGCTGCTGCGATCAACTCAGAATTAGGCCCCTGATGCAGAGGTCAGCTGTTTGCTCAGTGCTATGCAGGATGATATAATAGGGATAAGGGAATATCTGGAAACGTGATTGACCATTTGGCCATGCCAGTAGTGATGGTGGAGATATTTAGAGTCGGGAAACCCTGATTGGTCCGTGTTATAACATCTAACACACTGGACTTATCGGTGACCGCCAAGTGGGATAATAGTTTGGTAATAGAGCTACGAATTTGGAAATATACAAATAGAGGGAAGGGTAAAGCTGGGAAGCGTTCCTGTAGTAAGGATAGAGAAAGAATAGAGGAGCAATCCTTGTCTAAGAATTGGTATAGCATACGTAAACCCCGGCGGTGCCACAGTCCAATAATCTTATCAGATTCACCATGCTGAAAATCAGAGTTATCTAGCAGCGGAAGAAATATAGTTCGGGAGGAGGAAAGAGCATGTGTTTTCCGCAACACCCGCCAAGCAAAAGAGGGAGTGTTAAGTAATACCCCTTTCACACCGCAGCTATAACCCGGTAAATTGCCGTTTTTTTAAGCCTTCCAAAACGGTTCAAGCTGCAGTGTGAAAGGGCCACTTTGAATTTACTGGTTACAGATTACTGGTATTTTAAAACGGGTAAAAAGCAGGGTCCTACACGGTTCAGACCCACTTCATTGTGCAATGTGAAAGGCTCAGAAACTGTATTTCCAAACCACAGAAGGTGATAGGCTGTCTCCATGCGTGATGTCACCAGGCAGAAGCAGGAAATAAAGTGGAGGAAACACAACAGAGTGAAGAAGCGTTTTATTATACAGAATACAGTTTAAATTGGCAAATTGGAGTGATGAGGAAGTTAGGGAGCTGTTTAGGATGAGAGGGGATGAAGAAATTGCTAGACAAATCACTGGGACAGTGAAGAATGCAGTAATCTACAAAAACATGGTAAAGATGCTTGAAGCTGCTGGGTTCCATCGTACGACTAGCCAAATTATTAATTAATAATTATTAAAAATGTGTGGGCCAGAAATGTCCATTTAAAATGACAACCACTGTTTTCTATGGGAGAAACGGGTTCAGTGTGAAAGGTACCAAAACGGTAATATACCAGTTCCAACATGCGATGTGAAGGGGGTTTAACTGCTCAGACCCGTTTAAAGAACCGTTTGAAAAGCAGGGTTTGCGATGTGAAAGCGGAATAAGTGGTTGGTCTTTATCAAATGGGAAACAGATGTGGGTAATCTATGCAATAAGGACACTAAATTACAGTCAGGGCTAAGTGAGTGATCCAGTGTTGTGTCAGTAACATTATTTCCTCCTATCCAGTCCAGTGCAACTCTGTAATTGGCTGCTAAGGCATAATCCTGGATGCAGGGTAAGTTAATTCTACCCAAAGATAAAAGCTGCTGCAGTTTAAACAAGGAAATTTGGGGACGTTTTCCAGCCCAAATAAATTTAGATAGAGCAGTGTTAATAATATTTGCATCTCTTTTTGAAAAGGTGAAGGGAAGCATCTGGACTGGATAGAGCAAACGAGGGAATAGAGACCATCTTATATAAACTACACCGTTACACAAAGGGGGCGACCCGGCACCGGTCTAAAATTAGTTTTTGATTACAGAAAAACCAAATTTGGACAATTTTCAAGTAAAATCTTTAATATAATGTCCAGTTTGGGGGTGCGCCCAGAGCCAGTGACATATGCATAAACAAAAGGGAGAAAGAAGAAGGCTCTTGTGTGGGCGCACTCATTAATGGTAGTTAAATAACTAGAATGAATAACACTAGGTTGATTAGTCAGCAGATAAAACAAAATTTATTTGGAAATATTAAGAATATAATTGCCCCTGGTTGAGGAGATGTGAATGATCCCAGATAAAAATGTTCTGGTCCTGCCTCAGGAAATGAGATGGAGAGGGGTAGAGACACTGCAAGTCATAAACCCTTTCTCACCCGGCCAGTACAGATGATCTGTATTAATGAGATCAATTAAGTCAATTGATTTTAGATTCTGTCATAATCCTAATTCCTTCATTAGGATTATGACAGAATCTAAAATCAATTGACTTAATTGATCTCATTAATACAGATCATCTGTACTGGCCGGGTGAGAAAGGGTTTATGACTTGCAGTGTCTCTACCCCTCTCCATCTCATTTCCTGAGGCAGGACCAGAACATTTTTATCTGGGATCATTCACATCTCCTCAACCAGGGGCAATTATATTCTTAATATTTCCAAATAAATTTTGTTTTATCTGCTGACTAATCAACCTAGTGTTATTCATTCTAGTTATTTAACTACCATTAATGAGTGCGCCCACACAAGAGCCTTCTTCTTTCTCCCTTTTGTTTATAAACTACACCGTCCCAGATAGGAAAGCGGGAGGTGTTTCCACTTTTCAAAATCAGCTAACATTTGCTCAATAAAGAAGGCCATGTTTACTGAATACCAATCCGCTCGCGCAGAGGGTATGCGCAAACCTAAAATAAGATTTTAAACCTACCGGTAAATCTATTTCTCCTAGTCCGTAGAGGATGCTGGGGACTCCGTAAGGACCAAGGGGTATAGACGGGCTCCGCAGGAGACTGGGCACCTAAAAAGAACTTTGACTATGGGTGTGCACTGGCTCCTCCCTCTATGCCCCTCCTCCAGACCTCAGCTAGAGAACTATGCCCAGAGGAGATGGACAATACAAGGCAGGATTTAGCAATCCAAGGGCAAGATTCATACCAGACCAAACCAATCACACCATGTAACCTGGAACATACATAACCAGTTAACAGTATGAACAAACGACAGTAACGGTCCAAGACCGATGTCAACTGTAACATAACCCTTATGTAAGCAACAACTATATACAAGTCTTGCAGAGTTTCCGCACTAGGATGGGCGCCCAGCATCCTCTACGGACTAGGAGAAATAGATTTACCGGTAGGTTTAAAATCTTATTTTCTCTTACGTCCTAGAGGATGCTGGGGACTCCGTAAGGACCATGGGGTTTATACCAAAGCATCCAATCGGGCGGGAGAGTGCGTATGACTCTGCAGCACCGACTGAGCAAACGCTAGGTCCTCATCAGCCAGGGTATCAAACTTGTAGAATTTAGCAAAAGTGTTTGACCCCGACCAAGTCGCCGCTCGGCAAAGTTGTAATGCCGAGATGGAATGGGCCTTAACCGAATTTGGTACCGGCAATCCAGCCGTAGAGTGAGCCTGCTGAATCGTATTACAGATCCAGCGAGCAATAGTCTGCTTCGAAGCAGGAGCGCCAATCTTATTGGCCGCATACAGGACAAACAGAGCCTCTGTTTTCCTAATTCTAGCCGTCCTGGCTACATAAATTTTTAAGGCCCTGACTACGTCCAGGGATCTGGAATCCTGCAGGTCACTTGTAGCCACAGGCACCACAATAGGTTGATTCATATGGAACGAAGAAACCACTTTAGGCAAAAATTGCGGACGTGTCCTCAATTCAGCTCTGTCCACATGAAAAATCAAGTAGGGACTCTTGTGTGACAAAGCCGCCAATTCTGACACTCGCCTTGCTGATGCTAAGGCCAACAACATGACCACCTTCCAGGTAAGAAATTTCAACTCAACCTTGTTAAGCGGTTCAAACCAGTGTGATTTTAGGAACTGCAACACCACGTTCAGGTCCTATGGTGCCACTGGAGGCACAAAAGGGGGCTGTATGTGCAGCACTCCCTTTACAAACGTCTGGACTTCTGGAAGAGAAGCCAATTCCTTCTGAAAGAAAATCGAGAGGGCCGAAATCTGTACCTTAACAGAGCCTAATTTCAGGCCCATATCCACTCCTGTCTGTAGGAAGTGGAGAAGATGACCCAGATGAAAATCTTCCGTAGGTGCATTCTTGGTCTCACACCAAGACACATACTTTCGCCAGATACGGTGATAATGTTTTATCGTCCCCTCCTTCCTAGCCTTTATTAAAGTAGGGATGACCTCTTCCGGAATCCCCTTTTTCGCTAGGATTCGGCGTTCAATCGCCATGCCGTCAAACGTAAGCGCGGTAAGTCTTGAAATACACAGGGCCCCTGCTGCAACAGGTCTTCCCTCAGAGGAAGAGGCTAGGGATCTCCTGTGAGCATCTCTTGTAGATCCGAGTACCAGGCCCTTCGAGGCCAGTCTGGGACAACGAGTATCGTTCGCACTCTTCTTCGTCTTATGATCCTCAACACTTTTGTGATGAGAGGAAGAGGAGGAAACACGTAGACCGATTTGAACACCCACGGTGTTACCAGAGCGTCCACTGCTATTTCCTGAGGGTCCCGAGACCTGGCGCAGTACCTCTGAAGTTTTTTTGTTGAGGCGTGACGCCATCATGTCTATTTGAGGAGTTCCCCAAAGATGTGTTATGTCTGCAAAGACTTCTTGATGAAGTCCCCACTCTCCTGGATGGAGATCGTGTCTGCTGAGGAAGTCAGCTTCCCAGTTGTCCACTCCCGGAATGAAGACAGCTGACAGAGCACTTACATGATTTTCCGCCCAGCGAAGGATCCTTGTGGCTTCCGCCATCGCGACTCTGCTTTTTGTCCCGCCTTGGCGGTTCACATGAGCCACTGCTGTGACATTGTCTGATTGAATCAGAACCGGTAGGTTTAGAAGAAAACTCTCCGCTTGTCGAAGGCCGTTGTAAATGGCCCTGAGTTCCAACACATTGATTTGTAGACAGGACTCCTGGTCTGACCATAGACCCGGAATTTTTTTTCCCTGTGTGACAGCTCCCCATCCTCGGAGGCTCGCGTCCGTGGTAACCAGGATCCAATCCTGAATTCCGAACCTGCGACCCTCCAGGAGGTGAGCACTTTGCAACCACCACAGGAGGGATACTCTGGTCCCTGGGGACAGAGTTAGTTTCCGATGTAAGTGCAGATGGGACCCGGACCATTTGTCCAGAAGGTCCCATTGAAAAGTCCTTGCATGGAACCTTCCGAAGGGAATGGCCTCGTAGGCCGCCACCATTTTCCTCAGAACTCGAGTGCATTGGTGAACTGACACCCTTTTCGGTTTAGCAGGTCTCTATGTTCTGTATGTCTTAGGCTTTCTCTATTGGGAGGAAGACCTTCATTTGTTCCGTATCCAGTATCATACCTAGGAACGGTAGACGAGTTGTCGGAATCAACTGTGACTTCGGTAGATTTAGAATCCAACCGTGTTGCTGGAGCACTCTCAGAGAGAGCGCCACACTGCTCAGCAATTTCTCCCTTGATCTTGCTTTTATCAGGAGATCGTCCAAGTATGGGATAATTGTGACTCCATGCTTGCGCAGGACCACCATCATTTCCGCCATTATCTTGGTGAAAATCCTCGGGTCCGTGGAGAGTCCAAACGGCAACGTCTGAAATTGGTAATGACAATCCTGAACAGTGAATCTCAGGTATTCCTGATGGGGGGCATATATGGGGACATGAAGGTACGCATCCTTTATGTCCAAAGACACCATAAACTCCCCCTCCTCCATGTTGGCTATTATCGCTCTGAGAGATTCCATTTTGAATTTGAATCTTCTTATGTACAGGTTTAGGGATTTCAGATTCAAAATAGGTCTGACCAAACCGTCCGGTTTCGGGACCACAAATAGGGTTGAGTAGTAACCTTTTCCCTGCTGGTGCAGGGGAACCTTGATTACCACTTGCTGTATACACAGCGTTTGAATTGCAGCTAACACTACATCCCTTTCCGATGTGGAAGCTGGTAGGGCCGATTTAAAAAATCGGCGCGGGAGCACCTCCTCGAACTGACCCAGGCCTGACTGAAAAGTCGAAGACGTGCCCCCCACCGGTGCGGACTCCCACAGGGGAGCCCCAGCGTCATGCTGTGGGTTTTGGAGCAGCCGGGGAGGACTTTTGTTCCTGGGAACCTGCCGAAGCAGGTGCTCTCTTGCCTCTGCCCTTACCTCTAGCGAGGAAAGAGGATCCCCGACCTCTTTTGGACTTGTGCGACCGAAAGGACTACATCTGATAGGGTGTTACTTTCTTTTGTTGTTGGGGAATATATGGTAAAATTTTTTATTTACCTGCTGTAGCTGTGGAAACCAGGTCCGTCAGCCCATCCCCAAACAATACATCACCCTTATACGGTAGTACTTCCATATGTTTCTTGGAATCCGCATCACCCGTCCACTGGCAAGTCCATAAGGATCTTCTCGCTGAGACAGACATGGCATTGGCCCTAAAAGCTAGCAATCCAATGTCCCTTTGAGCATCCCTCATAAATAAGACTGCGTCTTTAATATGGGCTAGAGTTAGGAATATAGTATCCTTATCCATATTATCAAATTGATCTGTCAGCTCATCTGTCCAAGCTGCAATTGCGCTACCTTGTGAGTTCCTGTAGGCATCCAATAATCCAATATTTTATCTGTGTAGTTGAGTAGTTTAAAGATGACCGGTGGTCCATTTGAAGATCTGGAACAATGCGGTGAGCACTTTCCACCAGCATGGAATCTGTAGCTGGCAGCCAGTTCCTTCGAGAGCCAAATGGATACCAAGTCCAGCAAATCACGTTGTTTGAGCGATTCAGGTAAGCCAATGAGCCTCAAATTATTAAGACTACAGCAGTTTTCAAGGTCATCTGACTTGTCCTGGATAGCCATGAGCGAGGCCTCTTGAGAAGCAACGGTGGCTTTAGCAGTAAATAAGTCATCTTCCGCGTTAATGATACATTGTTCCGCCTCATCAAAATGAGCATTATGTTCCTTCAATTGTGTAAGAGCAGATTCAACAGCATCTTTTATGCCTTTTAACTTTTTATCCAATAAAGGTGACAGCAAATCGGATATTTCCTGAACCTTGGCCACCAATGCCGCACTATATGCAGTATGGTCAGATACACCTAGTAGGACATCAACCCCAGCTGGGTAGGCAGGGGGACTTTCCGCTGTCGATGGTGTGGCTCTTGTCTCCCTCTGTTTGGGACCTGGGGCACCCTTGCCCCCCTTCTGTGATTTAGCCATAAACGTCTCCATTCATGAAAATTCAAAGGGGTGTAAGCAAATAGGAGAGGTTCCAAGTAACAGTGAAATATGAGACTGTAGAAAGCAACTGTATAATGTCAGAAACATATGATTCCGACCAGCAGGGGGTGTAGAAGCACAATTTGGTGTCAATGTCAACTATTTACAGTGAATCATCCACGGAAAGAACAAAAACAAGTTCCGAGCAGCAAATACCAAATAGAGCAGGCAGTGTAAACTGATGGAGTGTAGGTGCAGGTAACACTAACACTATCCGATTGCAGGTGGAGAAGGTATTAGCCGAGCAAAGGTAAGTGGCACGGAAGCAGTGAACTGAAATGTAGTGTGAACAGGATAGCCACAAAGTTCATGTGTCGCAGCTGTGCACTCACTGCAGTCTTAGTACTTGTCCAGGAGATAGGGAGCAGTTGAACCAAAGATCCCCTTCAGAGAAACGCCCAGAGTCCTGAAGGTGCTGCTGCATGAGAGGGGTGGAGGCAGGGAACAGCAGATGCAAGACGAAGCATCCAGGGATCAATAGGCCCTCTGATACTGGGGTTGTCTCTGGCCAAGTCCCGCCAGGCGATCGCGGACCAAACCTGTCATCTTGGCACGAGCTACATGGAGGGCTCCAGCCGGCAGTCACAGGAGGGAGTGGTAAGCTGTCAGCCGCTAGTATGGGAGACAGCAGCCGCGGGGGTAGTAGTTCCGGCAGCAGGGCACACAGTACCTTCAGTGGGGTCAGGGAGGTGGCAGTAGGCTACGACGGCCGCTTAATGCAATGCTGTACCCGCATGGTAAAGGCCCAAGTTGGCAGCCATGAGAGAGCTGATGTTTTACATACACCTCAATTCTGGTGACACGGGGATGGTGGGGAGCCGGGATCTCTTTCCGCTTAATCCCCCCCCATCCCCCGCTATCTCCTACAAGTGCCCAGTTGTAACTGGGGCTCCTCATCCAGTGCCAAAAGGTGTTTTAGAGCACTAGTCTCAGTGGGGAGCATAGAGCTCAAGTAAAATACGGCCAGCAGCAAGGTCCGCCCACCGCAACCAGTTCCGGTGGTGTGCTTTTATATTCCCCATCAAAGGTTTGCAGCATCGTTAATACCTGTTACATATTACACAATATCTGTGTTGCAAACCGTTTGCCGGTGAATATTCATCACAGGGTTTTCTGGCACGTGGAGCTTTCTAGAGCATTATCCGTGGGTGTGGATGAAGGAGCTAAATCAGATCTCATCTTATCTGGACCTTTTATGTCTGTGAGTCTTTTTCTTCATTTTTTATTATTATTTTTTTTATATCTTATGTATTCTTAATATTTTCTCTGTTGTTCTCTGTTGGAGTTGCATCCAGTTGATGTTGGTGTTCTGTTCCTGGTTACTATGATAAGAATTCCTTGTAATGTCTTTTTTGAAAAAGTTTATTCAAGTAATTATGTTAATTGGACATTTTATTTTTTCATTCTATGAATAGTTTCGCTGTTAATGGTTACTTAAGTTACAATAGTCCCCTGTGATATTACGTGATTAATCTCAAATTGGTTGTATTTGGTAAGCATTGCATCCTATGGCGCTGCTTGCAAACCACAATACGGTTACTGAACTCTTTGTTTCAAACTTTTTTCATCCCCTTCAGGTTTCCTTGTCATGACCTACTTCCGAAGAATGTCAGCTGTGAAGTCATGTGCTGACCCCCAACCTGGGTCCTACCTGTATGCAGCGGTAACCCCTTTCCAGACCGACCCATGGCCTGGGTGTGGTATTGAAAGTCAACAATGTCTAGGTCGACCACTATTGGTCGACAGGGTCTTTTGGTCGACATGTTCTAGGTCGACAGGTCAAAAGGTCAACATGAGTTTTAAATGTTATTTTGGTGTCGTTTTCTTCGTAGAGTGACCGGGAACCCCAATTAGTGCACTGCATCCCCTCGCATGGCTCTCCATGCTTCGGGCATGGTGCCTTCGCTACGCTCGGCACACTTTACCGTTCCAATCGTAGTCCATGTGGATCGTTAAGTATGAAAAGGTTAAAAAAAAAGAAAAAAATTGTGAAAAACTCATGTCAACCTAGAACATGTCGACCTAAAGACCCTGTCGACCTAGTTACTGTCGACCAATAGTGGTCGACCTAGACATTGTCGACCTAGTTACTGACGACTTTCAATCCGGATCCCCATGGCCTACCTGTGACTGGCCTTTTCCCTCGGAGCGGATGACTCTCCAGCTGGGTGTAGTGACACTGGTGAGTGCTGAGGCTATACGTGGACCCCCAGGAAAGAGTGCTGAGGCTTTTTCCAGGTTGCTATATAGGAATACGTTTGGCATCACAGCAGTCGGAATCCCGGCGTACAGGAGCCTTGTCGCCGGAATCCAGACTGCCGCATTTCCAGCGGTATTCTTCCTCTGTTGGTGTCCTTGATCCCTGTAGAGGGAGAATAAATCAGTGTGGCGAACAAAGTGAGCCCCCGGGACCCGCAGCTTGGTGAGTGCAGCTCGGTCCGCTGCTGGCATTCCAGGGGGCAGGATCCCGAACGCCGGTATTTTAAAGCCAACCTGCTGTATAGGCACTGCCATTTTTTTATTGAGTGCGGTGTCCCCCCCCCCCCCCCCCCACATGGGCTCCCCTGGGGTACAGGGGGGACGTTTATTGCACACTCTGCAGTCATTATTGTTAAGAGTTTGTCCTCTGCAGTCTCGTAGAACAGCTGTTGGCTGCAGTAATCACTTTTAGAAGGGCGCAGCGCCACTTTCTCCTGTGTTCTGCTCATTATGTGGAGAAAATGTCACCCGCGCCATTTAGCAGGGAGATCGGGGTATGTCCTGTAGCATGGCTTTATTTAAAAATTCCCCCTACCGTTCCTGTTGATCAGTGTACCTCCGGATCCAGTGGTGGGTTGCCCAGGCGGCGCCTCCTCCTCCTCCTCTCATGACTCGCCCATCTGTAATTGATGATCCTTTTATTTTAACCCAAACCTTCCGTACCTTTGTTAACATTTGTTTTCCTTTTAGGTTTCCAAGAATTGCCTCTTTTAAGGACTGAGGTCTGAAAAGTTGCCAAAATAGCACACCAGACGCAATTCCTGTAGTTTACACCCAAAGAACTTGTTGACTGTTTCATATAAGATTCCCACTTTTAGATTGGATTTGACATCTAAGCTATACTAACTGGAAATCACCCAGTTGTAAATTTATCACACTGCAAATGTTTGGAGTTTAAAAAACAGACAAAAAACAAACAAATATTTAACTGTTCAAAAATTTACTGTATTCAAATGACATATATATTGATTAACTTCAACATGTTAGCTTTAAATATGAGTTGCTCTTTGGCCTAATTTATTTAAATGGGTTTTTGTTACTAAAAAAAAAAAAGTTGAATCTTGTTTTGATTGAAGTTTCTTTTTGGAACATTTTTCTTCTGTGTGGCCACTTTTATTAATGATCCCTTGGTAAAATAGCTGAAACAAGAAGCAAAAAACGGTGTACAAATTTGGAATATCTCAAAGAAAAATTAGCAATTAAGAGGTTGAAAACAAAAAGAAAATAAACAAAAACACACACTAATGCCAATAGAAGTAAATATTTGAGTGTCTTGCAAGAGGAAGATTTTTAAAAATTGAAACCAGATTGGCACAAAAGCAAGAGATCCTATTGTTTTTATTTGAAATGAAAAACGATGAGAACCGTTTCCTTTCTGTTAGACCGGCTTTCTTAAGGTGGGTCGACACTAGGCGATGTGCTCTAGTGATTTCCCTCCTGGGCCATGGCGGTCGGCAGCCGGGCGTACACACTGAGCGATATGACGACCATATCGCTCAGTGACATCACGCAGCGGTCGGGTTATGCAAGCAGCTCTTGGATGACGGTCCAAATTGACATACATGCACGGCCGACAGCGTGGGTCGTTAACGACCCGTGGGGCCATGCATCGCTCGGCAGCGGCGCTATACACACTTATTGAGAAAGTGAACAACGTCGTTCAGGAAGGGTGAAAATGTCTGTATGCATCTTTAAGGGCCCTACACACTTGCCGATGCATTCAATTTTGACGATGAGCAATTTGAATGACGAACGATCGTCCAAATTGACTTGCATTGCAAAGCGACGGAGAACCAACGCTTAACGGCCGCGGGACCGCGCAACGTTCATCATTGGTGCATACACACTGAGCGATATGAACGATTTCTCGTTCATTACTGAATGAGATCGTTTATATCGCCGGCACACGTCGGCAAGTGTATAGGGCACAACAGTGTAACAGATATGTTATCTGGTTCTGTTTTTATAAATAGTTTGTGTATAGGCGGGAATGGTTTTTTTTGGCTAGCTAGGATTAATTACCTATTTAAAATTGGCTGTGGAGATACACCTTTTCCAAAAATAACATTTTAATCGTGCATGCATTAAGCCTGGTGACCTAAGATGTATAATAAACTGCATTTAATTACAGATTTTTCTTTTATTGCATTTTACAAAATGATTTGAAAAACAAAATGCCACTTCTATAAAAAAAAAATATATTCTGTATTTAGAAAAGGTGTATCTCGTTATCACCTTAATTACTACATATCTTGGTGTAATCTATGGGTCTTCAACCTGTGGCCCTCCAGCTGCTGCGGAATGACACATCCTAGCGGGTGTGGTTTGTCAGGTCGACAGTCACCAGGTCGATACTTGACTAGGTCAACAGGTTTGGAAGGTCGACGTGGTCATGAGGTCGACATGGCAGACACCATTTTTTTTTTTTGGGGGGGGGGGGGGGGGATTTTTCATCTGGGACCATGACAGTTGATGCCACGCTTCGGGTACGGTGGCTCACTACGCTCGCCACAAGGTTTAGAATTGACTCTATGCCCACTTGGATAGAGGTATGAAAAAGTCCTAATACTCCCCAAAACCCCCCCAAAACTGTGTCGACCTTTTGAGTGTCGACCTTGTCCATTTGGGGACAAAATGGATATCTTCTTAGGTGTCTCTTATTGCTGGTCTGATTACACCATGGGGGTAATTCAGACTGGATCGCGGACTGACATGCAGGGCGGATTAATCCTGTGCTAGGCGTCCTCCCACATGTCAGAGTAAACGATCGTAGGTGTTCTAAATTTCTGAATCACCCCCCTTGTGTCCTCCAGCTGCTGTAGAACAACACATTCCAGCATGCCCTGGCACAGTTTTGCTAATAAGGCATGGTACAGCTGTGACAAGGCATGCTAGGATGGGTATCCAGTCTTTAGGGCGACAATGTCTAGGTCGACCACAGAAGGTCGACAGTGACTAGGCCAACACTGACTGAAGGACTACACGTGACTAGGTCAACAGGTATGGAAGTTCGACATGGTCATTATGTCAACATGGACAAGGTCTAAACTCAAAAAGGTTTTTTGGGGGTTTTGGGGAATTTCGGGACCTTTTCATATCCCCTCTAGCCAAGTGGGCATAGAGTCGGTTCTAAACCTTGTGGTGAGCGTAGCGAGCCTCCATGCCCAAAGTGTGGCGAACAAAGGCGTTTCAACTGTCGGTGGTCCCAGATGAAAATTTGGGTCAAACCCCCACCCCACTCCAAAAAAAAAACCTGTGTCAACCTTTTGAGTGTCGACCTAATGCCAATGTTGACCTTTCATACCTGTCGAACTAGCCATGTGTCATCCTTCAGTAAGTGTCAACCTACACATTGTCGACCTAAACACCAGATACCCATCCTAGCATGCCTTGTCTCTGTTTTACCATACTTTATTAGCAAAACCGTGCCATGGCGTAATCAAACCAGCAATAATATCCATTTCTTATTTTTGGTATTGAATTAGTTCAGTTGTTTACAGTTGGTTCAGAGCTTCCTTTAAATTGCCCTGGTCTCAAATTGTGTAAAGACAGAGGGGCCCATTTATAAAAATAATTAATTGCGGCTTTGTCCCCAAAAACACCCATTTTTCGGGGGTTAGCTCACCAGAATGTATTATAGGGGGATTGCGTAGGTGTCCATTGGAGATGCAATGCTGCCTTAAATTTTAATACCGGGAATGTGCAGCGTTAACAGAGGCCGGAGAGCCCATGTCACTGTGTATGCAGCGGTAATACATTCATCCCAATAGATCAGAGCTGTAACTAGACTTTTTGGTGCCCTGTGCCAAAGAGAGAATTGGCGCAGCCTCCCATTTTTTTCAATAGGGGCATAGGGTTCACTCTAGAATCCGGGCCGGGCCGGGCAGGGCGCCAGTTCTAGAGGGGCACTAGCGCATGGCCATGCAAAATAGGGGGCGTGGTCATTGCGGGTAATAAAAGGGGGCGTGGGCGGCCGGCGGAGTCACTGTTGGGGGCGTGCCCAGCACCTACGGAGGTGCTGGGCTTCCCCCAAGCGCTCTCTCAGCGTGAATGGATGTCGCGCGTATGCGCGTTCCATCTTTACACGCTGTGAGGGCAGGAAGCAGGCGGTAGTTTTAGCAAGGTGCCGCAGAAAGGCCAGGGCGGGTTTTACCCTTAAAAAATTGGGTAGGGTGCGGCGCCCTGCTAAAACTGCCTAGCGTGAACACTAGGGGCATAAGGTACATGCGGGGAAGGAGCATGATAAGATTGATCCCAGAGAAAGCCAACTCTATGATGCCCTTTCCTATATATATATATATATATATATATATATATATATATATATATATACACACACACACACACACACACACACACACACACACACACACACACACACACACACACACATATATATATATATACACACACACACACACACACACACACACATATATATATACACACACACACACACACACACACACACACACATATATATCTCCAGTGTTTTCCCCGGCACTCCTCTAAATTTACTTGCTGTGGGGCGTTTCCTTGTGGACATGGCAGTCCACCGACGTATAGCAAACAGTAACAGGTGGCACTCACAGACTTGTAGAATGATGAATAAACTTCACCCCGTGAAGTGTTTATTGAAACAAACAGGTAACGTTTCGGGGACGCATCCCCTTCCTCAGACTGACTGTTACTGTTTGCTATATATATATATATATATATATAGACAATGTGATATGGGCGGCACTCCATACAGACTTCACAGCGTGAATAAACGGTACTTTATTAGGCCAACATGTTTCGGGGACCAAACCCCGTCCTCAGGGCCAGACAAGGCACAATACACTAACACATATACTTATATAAGCTATACAAGACAAACATTAATGCAGATCATATTTACCTGCTCCACGGTGCTGCCGCCCGCCAGTCCATCCGGCCACGCTTGCACGTCGCCTAGCGATGACGTCACGGAGCGCCGCGTTGCAGGAGAGTAACCCAGGCAACCATACGAAGCCTCCGCTCGGGTCACCTGAGAAAGTGCAGCAAAGACACAATAAGACTATCAAAAACATAAAACAAATACAGGTGCTCTGACATTAAAAACAATAACCAAGGAATGCATACCTTTATTAGGAATCTATGGCAACCATAGCTGAAGCCCATATGCAGGCTTGAAGTACCAGAGTTTTCACCTTGCCCCTTTACGTAGAGGCCTTCCGTACTCACAGTTTTTGCGAGTGCGGAGGATTACATCTGACCCAGAGGAGACACACAGGGCATTAGATACCATGAAGAACAAATTTGGGGAAAGAGGTTACCCGTTAGGGGATCTTGAGGCGTCTAAAAGACGTGTCTTGGATATGACTCGCCAACAGGTTTTGGAATCCAACTATGTTCACCAAGAACATAAGAGGGAAGTATTCCCTTGGGTCAATAAATACACCACCAAGAGTAAACAAATAGTTAGAAAAGCCATAGATGTGGCCCATAATACAAACGGATGGAGCTATGTCTTCCTTAGCCAAGCCACACTAGAGGGAGGAATATTGGAGACCGCATTGTGAAACTAGACATCACTGACATGGCTACTAATAGGGAATCTCATTTCCTACGAGCCAAAAATGGGTGTTATCGCTGTTTGGGATGTGCCACGTGTAATACATTGATAGTAGGCACTTCTTTTAACCATCCCTCTACGGGCCGTAAAATTCCCATTAAACATCGGTTAACTTGTACCACCACTCATGTGGTGTATCTTCTCACGTGCCCATGTGGTCTTGCTTATGTGGGCAAGACCATTAGGCAGTTCCGTGAGAGAATGGCCCTCCATAGGAGTGCAATAAAAAAGGCTTTTGAGAAAAAAAGACAGTGAACAACCTTTTGCCCGGCACTGTATGCTAATGGGCCATGGGGTAGCCAGTATTAGGGCCATCCTCATAGATCATGCTCCTCGTAAACTTAGGGGGGGCAACAGGGATAGGATACAATTACAAAAGGAATCCAGGTGGATTCATAAACTGGGAACTCTGTCACCCGGGGGTCTCAATGAGAACCTAGGATTACAGTGTTTCCTCTGATACCACCATCATATAGTTCAGCTTCTATCTGTTGCTTCCCCTATTATATTATATTATTTTATTTTGTGTACCCTCCTCATTACATTATAGTATTAATGTCTGTAGCCTGCATATGGGCTTAAGCTATGGTTGCCATAGATTCCTAATAACAGTATGCATTCCTTGGTTATTGTTTTTAATGTCAGAGCACCTGTATTTGTTTTATGTTTTTGATAGTCTTATTGTGTCTATGCTGCACTTTCTCAGGTGACCCGAGCGGAGGCTTCGTATGGTTGCCTGGGTTACTCTCCTGCAACGCGGCGCTCCGTGATGTCATCGATAGGCGACGTGCAAGCGTGGCCGGATGGACTGGCGGGCGGCAGCGCCGTGGAGCAGGTGAGTATGATCTGCATTAATGTTTGTCTTGTATAGCTTATATAAGTATATGTGTTAGTGTATTGTGCCTTGTCTGGCCCTGAGGACGGGGTTTGGTCCCCGAAACATGTTGGCCTAATAAAGTACCATTTATTCACGCTGTGAAGTCTGTATGGAGTGCCGCCCATATCACCTTGTCTGTTTATCCGGGACCTTGAGTTCCTGACCGGGAGGGCACCACAGCAGTTGTATATATTTGGAGTGGAGTGCCGGGCTGTTCCTGTTTGTTCTATATATATATATATATATATATATATATATATACACGCACACATACATACATATATATACATTTATACACCACTGCAAGAAAATGGATTTGGATACAACTTCTCTTTATACCACATTCATGCACTGGTACTATGGGGGGGGGGGGGGGGGGGGGGACAGCATTGCAATTGAGCAGATCTATGTAGTGTGCAGCCACACATCCAATCTCTTGCAGCCACACACTACATAGATCTGCTCAGCCGTAATGCCGATCATTTTTTCACAAAATACAAGCTTCAAATAGTTGGAATTTTCTATCTTTCTATGCAAGGGCAGATAGCTCAATGAATAGATTGTCTGACTGCAATGTCACAGGCAATGTGTCAGCATCTTGAAATGACTGAATAACAACAAAAAAATCTCAAGTTGAGTTCATGAATGTTGTATAGGTATTAGCGAGAGAAGGGGTCAGGGTAGCAGACAGGTAGCGGTCAGGAGATGTTGGGCTTCAAAATGGAGGGAAGCTGCAAGTGAAAGTAATTAAAACAGATAATTGACAAGTGCTGCCAACAGTGCCCCCTATCCTGCAGCGCTATGTGCGGTGCCCCCTCCGCACACCTAGTTAAGGGCCCTGCAATAGATATCTTATTGAAATGCAATTCTTTGTGAGATATGTCACCCCAAACGCATTTAATATGTATAGATTATTACATGGGACCCACAGAGAGATTTACACATCAGCGTCTTATAAGGGGCAGAACAGAGAGGGACAATGGTTGGCCATGTATGTGTTATATTGTCAGTGCAGCGTTGGTGAAAACTTACCTTTATCTTCAATGTATGGAGCTTTTAACCAGAGTCCAAGGGAATAACCAGAAACCAAGGTAATAACCAGAAACCAAGGGTATAACTAGAGTACATGAGACTAACCAGAGTCCGAGGTAATAACCAGAGTTCAAGGGAATAACCAGAGTTCAAGGGAATAACCAGAAACCAAGGGAATAACTAGAGTACATGAGACTAACCAGAGTCCAAGAGAATAACCAGAGTCCAAGGTAATAACCAGAGTCCAAGGGAATAACCAGAATCCAAGGTAATAACCAGAGTCCAAGGTAATAACCAGAGTCCAAGGGAATAACCAGAGTCCAAGGGAATAACCAGAGTCCAAGGGAATAACCGGAGTATAAGGGAATAACCAGAGTCCAAGGGAATAACCAGAGACCAAGGGAATAACCAGAGTCCAAGGGAATAACCAGAGTATAAGGGAATAACCAGAGTCCAAGGGAATAACCAGAGTCCAAGGGAATAACCAGAGTCCAAGAGAATAACCAGAGTCCAAGGGAATAACCAGAGTCCAAGGGAATAACCAGAGTCCAAAGGGAATAACCAGAGTATAAGGGAATAACCAGAGTCCAAGGGAATAACCAGAGTCCAAGGGAATAACCAGAGTCCAAGGGAATAACCAGAGTCCAAGGTAATAACCAGAGTCCAAGGGAATAACCAGAGTCCAAGGGAATAACCAGAGTCCAAAGGAATAACCAGAGTCCAAAGGAATAATCAGAGTTCAAGGGAATAACCAGAAACCAAGGGAATAACTAGAGTACATGAGACTAACCAGAGTCCAAGAGAATAACCAGAGTCCAAGGGAATAACCAGAGTCCAAGGGACTAACCAGAGTCCAAGGGACTAACCAGAGTCCAAGGTAATAACCAGAGTCCAAAGGAATAACCAGAGTCTGAGTGAATAACCAGAGTACAAGGGAATAACCAGAATCTAAGGGAATAACTAGAGTACATGGGACTAACCAGAGTCCAAGAGAGTAATCAGAAACCAAGGGAATAACTAGAGTACATGGGAATAACCAGAGTCCAAAGGAATAACCAGAGTCCAAAGGAATAACCAGAGTCCAAAGGAATAACCAGAGTCCAAGGGAATAACCAGAGTCCAAGGGAATAACCAGAGTCCAAAGAAATAACCAGAGTCCAAAGGAATAACCAGAGCCCAAGGGAATAAGCAGAAATCAAGGGAATAACTAGAGTACAAGGGAATAACCAGAGTCCAAGGGAATAACCAGAGTCCAAGGGAATAACCAGAGTCCAAGGGAATAACCAGAGTATAAGGGAATAACCAGAGTCCAAGGGAATAACCAGAGTCCAAGGGAATAACCAGAGTCCAAGGGAATAACCAGAGTATAAGGGAATAACCAGAGTCCAGGGGAATAACCAGAGTCCAAGGGAATAACCAGAGTATAAAGGAATAACCAGAGTCAGAGGGAATAATCAGTCTGAGGGAATAACCAGAGTCTGAGGGAATAACCAGAGTCCGAGGGAATAACCAGAGTCCGAGGGAATAACCAGAAACCAAGGGAATAACCAGAGTCCAAGGAAATCATGTTTTTAAATGATGAGTTCTTCAAACTTTCATTCCTACAGAAAAAAAAAACATTTTTCGTTAGTCAACGTGCAAGATTGTTATATCATGTAGTACATGATAAAATATTTTCAGGTAATCTTTCAAGAATGATGTAAAAAAGGAGAGATCTCACATCCACATTTTTTACACATCTAAGGGGGTAATTCTGAGTTGATCACAGCAGCAAGTTTGTTAGCAATTGGGCAAAAGCATGTGCACTGCAAGGGGGGGGGGGGGGGGGCAGATATAACATGTGCAGAGAGAGTTAGATTTGGGTGGGTTATATAGTTTCTGTGCAGGGTAAATACTGGCTGCTTTATTTTTACACTGCAATTTAGATTTCAGTTTGAACACGCCACACCCAAATCTAACTCTCTCTGCACATGTTATATCTGCCCCTCCTGCAGTGCACATGGTTTTGCCCAACTGCTAACAAATTTGATGCTGCGGTCAACTCAGAATTAGGCCCCAATTACGGTGGACTTTTTGGTGTGGACCAAGCACACTGGTGTGAATCCTGGGGTGGCGACCATGAAACTTGCCACCGGGATTTAGGTACCGGTATGGATTTCAGCGTCCGTATCAAGACCACCGGGATCCCAGCAGCATACAAATTGTTTCAATGCCCCTTTAGCAGATCCTCACATCTACATCTGTACTACATACAGCTCTCTTATTTTTAAATATTACCAAATTGATTTTCCTATTTAATACACTAAAATCAGATTAACTGCACAGTAACCTGTAATAGAAAAGCCGGATTAGATAAATTACTTTTTAGTATTAAGTTAAATAAAAGAATACAAACTTGTATTATGCTTTGGAAATCCTGGTCCGTTACCCAATCAACACTCTCTTGTGGAGTTGGTGCACTAGGTGGCGCTGTTCCTGTGCCTGGAGTAGGTGCTGACGTAGATGGAGGTGGGTGCTGATACATATGACAGGGGTCGGGAAAACTCTGGTAGTGTTGGGAAGGGGGGCCACACCAAGGTCCAGACGGTGCATAGAGATATGGTGCCTGTGCTGGGGATGGTTGCTGGATCTCAGAACTAATTCGTCTTCCCTCTGGTAGATCCAACCTTTCATTAATACGCTGTAACGATGTTGCAATGAGGTGTAGATTGGCTGCAGCTTGACTTTGGCTGTCACACATAATCCGCATCCTCTCTACCTCAGAAGTTGAATTGATCACAAGCCTGTCCACCAAAGTGGTCATCATGCGTAAAGTTTCCATGATGCTCCCTTGATCCTGCTGCCTATTTCTCTTATCTTGCTCAAGACTGCTCAACAGTTTTTCCTGGATTCTCTTCATCCTGTTAAGTTGATTGTCCACCACATCGTGGAACCCAGTCTGCCATTCCTCCATTTGTGAAGCCGAATCCCTGATTTGCCTCATTCTTCTCGGAGATTTGTCTTGTGGAGTATCCGCCACCACCTGAACCTGAGAAGCTTTAAAAAAAATTGATAATTAAAAAAAAAATCGCTATCTACAAATAATTTTTTTTTAAATCCATACAATTTTATGACGTAATACTTACCAATGGCGGAAGGTCTTGTTGTTATACCTGGCTCTTCGTCCTCATCGTTGTTCTGCTGTAACAAATCGGGATGGAAATAAGGTCCAATACATGATGCCCCTCCAGGTTGATCCAGGGCCTCAAACATTCCAGCGCTAACATCATTGGTTGTACTTCCTCCGACAGGTTGGTCTATTTCCTCTATTGTGAAAGAACAAAAAAAATTAGGAATATATATAACCTAGAAAGAACTTTTTTAGCTCACATGAGATTTGTGGACCTACCAGCACGAGGCCTTTTGGAACCCGAGATGCCCAAATGCTTGGCAGGTTTCGGTGGTCCGGTTGTTGGCCTTTCTTGACGTACAACTGGCCGTGTGGGTGCATCCTCCTCTGTATTTTGTCTTCTGCTGTGAGAGTCCACTCTGCCGGGGATGCCCCCCACCATGATGGGATTTAATCGGGCACGTATAATCTCCTCCCAATGAAACCATCTGCTAACCACTTTAGGACCTCCTCCTGTTGCTTGTTCATGGCATTGCAACAATGCCATTTTTTTCTTGGTTTGCCTAAGGCAGTCACTATATATTTTCTTGCAGTGTTTCGGATCACGGCGGATGGCAGATACTGCAGTAACTCTGTTGGAAATTTCCTGCCAAAACCTGAGTTTATCCCTTGAAGCAGTGGTTTGAGCAAGTCTACCATAAAGTCGATCATAAAATTTTTCTACACCTTCAACTAAGGCAAGATTTTCATGATCAGAGAACCTTGGTCCTTGGCTAGTTTTCTTTCCATCCTCATCTTGGTCATCTGAGGCATTCTCATCAATCTCTGAATGCTCCTCTTGTTGTATTGATTGCTGTAAAAAAGGAGATTTATGGTAAGAACTTACCTTTGTTAAATCTCTTTCTGCGAGGTACACTGGATTCCACAGGGAATAACATCGGGGTGTAGAATTGGATCTTGATCCGAGGCACCAACAGGCTAAAGCTTTGACTGTTCCCAGGAGGCCTTGCACCGCCTCCTCTATAACCCCGCCTCCATGCACAGGAGCTCAGTTTTGTTAACCAGTCCAATGCAGTTGCAGGTAAGAGAGATGATAACAGTTAGTAGCCACACAGCACCACATTCTCACGACAGGAGAAGGTATCAGCAGCTAATGCCATACAAACCCAAAGAAGCTAAGTGTGTCAGGGTGGGTGCCCTGTGGAATCCAGTGTACCTCGCAGAAAGAGATTTAACAAAGGTAAGTTCTTACCATAAATCTCCTTTTCTGCAGCGGGGTACACTGTATTCCACAGGGAATGACATTGGGAATGTCTTAAAGCAGTTCCTCAATGGAGGGGACACACTTTAGCGGGCACAAGAACCCGGAATCCAAAGGAAGCATCCTGGGAGGCGGAAGTATCGAAGGCATAGAACCTGATGAACGTGTTCACTGAGGACCACGTAGCCGCCTTGCACAATTATTCGAGGGTCGCGCCACGTCGGGCCACCCAAGTAGGACTCAGAGACTGAGTAGAATGGGCCTTGATAGAAGCAGGAGCTGGACAACCAGCCTGTACATAACTTTGTGCAATCACTATTCTAATCCATTTGGCCAAAGTTTGCATATTCGCAGGCCAGCCACGCTTGTGAAAGCCAAAAAGGACAAAGAGAGAATCAGATCTCCTAAGAGAAGCAGTTCTCTTCACAGAGATACGGAGAGCCCGTACCACATCCAAAGACCGCTCATTGGAGGACAAATCAGAAAAGATAAATGCCGGAACCACAATCTCTTGATTAAGGTGGAAAGATGACACCAACTTAGGTAAATAACCAGGGTGAGTTTGAAGAACTGCACGGTCGCGGTGAAAAATCAGAAAGGGTGACCGACATGACAAGGCACCCAAGTCTGATACCCATCTAGGAGAGGCAATAGCCAGCAAAAACAAGACCTTAAGTGTAAGCCATTTAAGGTCCACAGACTCAAGAGGTTCAAATGGAGCCTTTTGCAGGGCGCCCAGAACAACAGACAAATCCCAAGGAGCCACCATAGAACACCCTGAGTGAAGGTATGAACTTCAGGCAGAGATGCAATTTTTCACTGAAGCCATATTGAAAGGATGAAATATGAACCTTGAGGGAGGCCAGACGAAGGCCTAAGTCCAGGCCCTATTGCAGAAACGCCAAAAGCTTGGCAGTACTGAACTTGCATGCAACATAATTCTTAGCCGCACACCAGGTGAAGTAAGAATTCCAGACTCTATAATAAATCCGAGACGAAGCCGGTTTATAGACTTTCAACATCGTTTGAATGACCGCCTTAGAAAAACCTTTGGCCCTTAGGACGGAAGCTTCAAGAGCCCCGCCATCAAAGCCAGTCAGGCCAAATCCTGGTAGACAAAGGGGCCCTGAACAAGGAGGTCTGAGCATTGTGGAAGTAGAAGGGGACGCTCTATCAAGAGACCCTGTAGGTCTGAGAACCAATGCCGCCTGGGCCACGCTGGAGCGAGTAGAAGTAGGATCCTCCTTCTTGCTTGAACTTCCTGATAACCCTAGGCAGGAATGACACCGGAGGGAACACGTACAGCAGCCGAAACTTCCATGGAATTGCCAGTGCATCCAAAAATGCTGCTTGAGGATCCCTTGTTCTTGCTCCAAAGACCGGAACCTTGTGATTGTGTCGAGACGCCATCAGTCTCTACACAACATCTGGTAGGCCCCACTTGTCCACTAGGAGTTGAAATACCTCTGGATGAAGGCTCCACTCTCCGGCGTGTACATCCTGATGACTGAGGAAGTCCGCTTCCCAGTTGAGGACCCCCGGAATGAACACTGCCGATATGGCAGGCAGATGGCATTCCACCCATCAAAAAAATATTTGACAATTCCATCATTGCCATGCGGCTTTGCATGCCACCTTGATGATTTATGTACGCTACCGTGGTGGCGTTGTCCAACTGTACTTGAACAGGCCTGTTCTGTACCAGAGGCAGAGCAAGTTTCAGGGCACTGAACACTGCCCGCAACTCCAGAATATTTATCGGGAGGAGAGATTCCTCCCTGGTCCACCGACTCTGAAGAGAGTGTTGCTCCAACACTGCGCACCAACCCCGCAGTCTGGCATACGTCGTTAGAAGGACCCAGTTGGACATCCAGAAGGGACGACCCCTGCTCAATGGTTGGTCCTGTAGCCACCAGGTCAGTAACAGACGAACCTCCGGAGTCAAGAATATCATGTGAGATCTGATCCGGTGAGGCCGTCCCACTTGGCAAGGATTAGCTTCTGCAGAGGGCGAGAGTGAACCTGAACATACTCCACCATGTCAAAAGCCGACACCATGAGGCCTAGTACTTGCATTGCAGAGTGTATTGACACTCGTGGATGAGAAAGGAAGCCTCTTATACTGTCCTGAAGCTTCAGGACCTTCTCTGGAGAAAACAACAACCGCTGGTTGAGCGTGTCCAACAATGTCCCAATGTGCACCATGCTCTGAGCAGGGACCAGGGAGGATTTCTTGCAGTTGATAAGCCTTCCCGTGGGCTTGCAGGAATTGGACAGTAAGATACAGATGACGGAGGAGAACCTCTGGGGAGTTTGCCAGGATCAAAAAATCGTCCAGATACGGTAGGATCCTGATACCCTGACGGCAGAGTAGGGCCGTTATAACCGCCATGACCGTGGTGAAGATTTGCGGAGCCGTGGTCAGGCAAAAAGGCAAGGCCTGGAATTGATAATGTAGGTTGCCAATAGCAAACCGCAGGTATTGCTGATGCGAAATGGCAATAGGTATATGTAGGCAAGCATACTGTATGTCCAGGGATACCATATAGTCCATGGGTTCCAAGGCCAGAACGATAGAACGAAGAGTTTCCACACGGAACTTGGAAACCTTCACTAATTTGTTCAAAGACTTGAGGTTGAGAATGGGCCGGGAGGATTGATTCAGTTTGGGAACTAGGAACAACGTTGAATAGTACCCCCTGTCTCTCTGAGCCAGAGGCACCGGCACTATCACTTCTGTGTCCAGAAGGATTGTCCCACCAAGTGAAGAGTTTTTGCTTTTACTGGATCCGAAGGGATGTTTGTCAAGCAAAACTGGCGAAGGGGACGGTTCCTGAAAGAGACTGCATATCCGTGAGTGACGACTTCCCTTACCCAGGAGTCTGAAGTGGTCTTTAACCACACCTGGGCGGACTGTAGAAGTCGGGCTCCCACCCTGGGATACCCCAAGGCAATGCCTGCCCCATCATGTAGCAGGCTTTTCTGGTTTGGAAGCAGGCTGACGGGCCACCCAAGAACTCATTGGTTTGGGCTTAGAGGTTTTGGAAGTGCGCGCCTGTTTTGGGTAAGCCTGACCCTTTGCTTTACCTGGAGGTCGAAAGGAACGAAAAGCGGTAATTTTAGCTTTTGGAGCGGAAGGATTAGTACTCGGCAGACAAGCAGTCTTAGCAGATGCTAAGTCAGCAACAATCTTGTTCAAATCCACAGACCAGGATGTCAACCACAAAATCCAGCGACCCAGAATGGACGTAGTAGACGCCTTGGCCGCCAGGACACCGGCATCAGAGGCCGCCTCTTGAATGTAATGAGAGGCTGTGATGATATATGAGAGACACTGTCTGACATTATAAGAAAAAATAAGAATTTACTTACCGATAATTCTATTTCTCGTAGTCTGTAGTGGATGCTGGGAACTCCGTAAGGACCATGGGGAATAGCGGCTCCGCAGGAGACTGGGCACAAAAGTAAAGCTTTAGGACTACCTGGTGTGCACTGGCTCCTCCCCCTATGACCCTCCTCCAAGCCTCAGTTAGGATACTGTGCCTGGACGAGCGTACACAATAAGGAAGGATTTTGAATCCCGGGTAAGACTCATACCAGCCACACCAATCACACCGTACAACCTGTGATCTGAACCCAGTTAACAGCATGATAACAGAGGAGCCTCTGGAAAGATGGCTCACAACAACAATAACCCGATTTAGTTAACAATAACTATGTACAAGTATTGCAGACAATCCGCACTTGGGATGGGCGCCCAGCATCCACTACGGACTACGAGAAATAGAATTATCGGTAAGTAAATTCTTATTTTCTCTGACGTCCTAGTGGATGCTGGGAACTCCGTAAGGACCATGGGGATTATACCAAAGCTCCCAAACGGGCGGGAGAGTGCGGATGACTCTGCAGCACCGAATGAGAGAACTCCAGGTCCTCCTCAGCCAGAGTATCAAATTTGTAGAATTTAGCAAACGTGTTTGCCCCTCACCAAGTAGCTGCTCGGCAAAGTTGTAAAGCCGAGACCCCTCGGGCAGCCGCCCAAAATGAGCCCACCTTCCTTGTGGAATGGGCTTTTACAGATTTTGGCTGTGGCAGGCCTGCCACAGAATGTGCAAGCTGAATTGTACTACAAATCCAACGAGCAATAGTCTGCTTAGAAGCAGGAGCACCCAGCTTGTTGGGTGCATACAGGATAAACAGCGAGTCAGATTTTCTGACTCCAGCCGTCCTGGAAACATATATTTTCAGGGCCTTGACTACGTCCAGCAACTTGGAGTCCTCCAAGTCCCTAGTAGCCGCAGGCACCACAATAGGCTGGTTCAGGTGAAACGCTGACACCACCTTAGGGAGAAACTGAGGACGAGTCCTCAATTCCGCCCTGTCCGAATGGAAAATCAGATAAGGGCTTTTACAGGATAAAGCCGCCAATTCTGACACGCGCCTGGCCGAACCCAGGGCCAACACATGACCACTTTCCACGTGAGATATTTCAAATCCACAGATTTAAGTGGTTCAAACCAATGTGATTTTAAGAACCAAAACTACATTGAGATCCCAAGGTGCCACTGGAGGCACAAAAGGAGGCTGTATATGCAGCACCCCCTTGACAAACGTCTGAACTTCAGGAACTGAAGCCAGTTCCTTCTGGAAGAAAAATCGACAGGGCCGAAATCTGAACCTTAATGGATCCTAATTTTAGGCCCATAGACACTCCTGTTTGCAGGAAATGCAGGAATCGACCCAGTTGAAATTCCTCCGTTGGGGCCTTCCTGGCCACGCACCACGCAACATATTTCCGCCAAATGCGGTGATAATGGTTTGCGGTCACATCCTTCCTGGCTTTGATCAGGGTAGGAATGGCTTCTTCCGGAATGCCTTTTTCCTTCAGGATCCGGCGTTCAACCGCCATGCCGTCAAACACAGGCGCGGTAAGTCTTGGAACAGACAGGGTCCTTGCTGGAGCAGGTCCCTTCTTAGAGGTAGAGGCCACGGGTCCTCTGTGAGCATCTCTTGAAGTTCCGGGTACCAAGTCCTTCTTGGCCAATCCGGAGCCACGAGTATAGTTCTTACTCCTCTCCGTCTTATAATTCTCAGTACCTTGGGTATGAGAGGCAGAGGAGGGAACACATACACTGACTGGTACACCCATGGTGTTACCAGAGCGTCCACAGCTATTGCCTGAGGGTCCCTTGACCTGGCGCAATACCTGTTCAATTTTTTGTTGAGGCGGGACGCCATCATGTCCACCTTTGGTTCTTTCCAACGGTTTACAATCATGTGGAAGACTTCTGGGTGAAGTCCCCACTCTCCCGGGTGGAGGTCGTGCCTGCTGAGGAAGTCTGCTTCCCAGTTGTCCACTCCCGGAATGAACACTGCTGACAGTGCTATCACATGATTTTCCGCCCAGCGAAGAATCCTTGCAGCTTCTGCCATTGCCCTCCTGCTTCTTGTGCCGTCCTGTCTGTTCACGTGGGCGACTGCCGTGATGTTGTCCGACTGGATCAGCACCGGCTGACCTTGAAGCAGAGGTCTTGCTTGGCTTAGGGCATTGTAAATGGCCCTCAGCTCCAGGATATTTATGTGAAGTGATGTCTCCAGGCTTGACCACAAGCCCTGGAAATTTCTTCCCTGTGTGACTGCTCCCCAGCCTCGCAGGCTGGCATCCGTGGTCACCAGGACCCAGTCCTGAATGCCGAATCTGCGGCCCTCTAGAAGATGAGCACTCTGCAACCACCACAGGAGAGAAACCCTTGTCTTTGGTGTCAGGGTTATCCGCTGATGCATCTGAAGATGCGATCCGGACCATTTGTCCAGCAGGTCCCACTGGAAAGTTCTTGCGTGGAATCTGCCGAATGGGATTGCTTCGTAGGAAGCCACCATTTTCCCCAGGACCCTTGTGCATTGATGCACTGACACTTGGCCCGGTTTTAGGAGGTTTCTGACTAGTTCGGATAACTCCCTGGCTTTCTCCTCCGGGAGAAACACCTTTTTCTGGACTGTGTCCAGGATCATCCCTAGGAATAGAAGACGTGTCGTCGGGATCAGCTGCGATTTTGGAATATTGAGAATCCAACCGTGCTGCCGCAACACTACTTGAGATAGTGCTACCCCGACTACCAATTGTTCCCTGGATCTTGCCGTTATCAGGAGATCGTCCAAGTACGGGATAACTAAAACTCCCTTCCTTCGAAGGAGTATCATCATTTCGGCCATTACCTTGGTAAGGACCCGGGGTGCCGTGGACAAACCAAACGGCAGCGTCTGAAACTGATAGTGACAGTTCTGTACCAAAAACCTGAGGTACCCTTGGTGAGAAGGGTAAATTAGGACATGGAGGTAAGCATCCTTGATGTCCAAAGACACCATATAATCCCCTTCTTCCAAGTTCGCAATCACCGCTCTGAGTGACTCCATCTTGAATTTGAACCTGTGTATGTAAGTGTTAAAGGATTTCAGATTTAAAATAGGTCTCACCGAGCCGTCCGGCTTCGGTACCACAAACAGCGTGGAATAATACCCCTTTCCCTGTTGCAGGAGGGGTACCTTGATTATCACCTGCTGGGAATACAGCTTGTGAATGGCTTCCAATACCGCCTCCCTGTCGGAGGGAGACGTCAGTAAAGCAGACTTTAGGAAACGGTGAGGGGGAGTGCCTGAGTCCGCTTGTAAAGCCCCAGCGTCATGCTGAGGACTTGGCAGAAACGGGAGAGGGCTTCTGTTCCTGGGAACTGGCTGATTTGCTGCAGCCTTTTTCCTCTCCCTCTGCCATGGGGAGCCTTTTTGCCCGCTTGCCCTTATGGGGCCGAAAGGACAGCGCCTGATAATACGGCGTCTTCTTATGTTGAGAGGCTACCTGGGGTAAAAATGTGGATTTCCCAGCAGTTGCCGTGGCCACCAGGTCTGATAGACCTACTCCAAATAACTCCTCCCCTTTATAAGGCAATACTTCCATATGCCTTTTGGAATCAGCATCACCTGACCACTGCCTCGTCCATAACCCTCTTCTGGCAGAAATGGACAGCGGACTTACTCTTGATGCCAGTCGGCAAATATCCCTCTGTGCATCACGCATATAAAGAAATGCATCTTTCAAATGCTCTATAGTCAGTAATATACTGTCCCTATCTAGGGTATCAATATTGTCAGTCAGGGAATCCGACCAAGCCACCCCAGCACTGCACATCCAGGCTGAGGCGATTGCTGGTCGCAGTATAACACCCGTGTGAGTGTATATACATTTTAGGATATTCTCCTGCTTTCTGTCAGCAGGTTCCTTAAGGGCGGCCGTATCAGGAGACGGCAGTGCCACCTGGTTTGACAAGCGTGTGAGCGCTTTATCCACCCTAGGGGGTGTTTCCCAACGTGCCCTATCCTCTGGCGGGAAAGGGTATGATGCCAATAACCTTTTAGGAATTATCAGTTTTTTATCGGGGGAAACCCACGCTTCATCACACACTTCATTTAATTCCTCAGAAGCAGGAAAAACTACAGGCAGTTTTTTCTCACCAAACATAATACCCTTTTTGAACAGAAAAAAACTCAACAGTAGCGCTCAGTGTAGTTTCATAAGAAGTAACTAAAAAGATGATACTTATAGTCCATATAAATAATAGAAGTCTCAGGACAATTCCTCCTGTAGTGATCCAGGGACAATCTTCTACTTCATACGACGTGTCAACAGTATATGTGAACAGAAGAAATATATATCATGGTGTAGTACTTCTTAAAAAATGCTAAATATGCACAAAGCCGCCCAGATTGACTCTCAAATAAGATGGATGGCGTACCCCACTCACAATAATGGGAATTTTTCTTCACACATAAGGGTATCTTTAAATCCACCAAATAGTCACAAGTGGGGTATAGGGTGCAATGATGAGTGCATACAGGTGGTTCCTGCACGACTTGGTTATTGAGGTTGGATTTGTGGCTATACCATCTTGCTGGGTGGTGCTGTTTTCGGCCAGCAGCTCCATCAGCATTTTTTCACTGTCCGCCCTGTACCATGTATGTGTAAAGGTCCACTGTCTGTATTTTTATGTTATTAAAGTGATTTTATTAATTCTACTCCTGGTGCCATTTCTGGAGCTTGACACAAAGAAACCATTACGTGAGGATTTGCATTTTATTCTGAGTGAGTAATGGTACGCATTGCACCCTATACCCCACTTGTGACTATTTGGTGGTAGTTACTTCTTATGAAACTACACTGAGCGCTACTGTTGAGTTTTTTTCTGTTCATTGTTGTATATACGAGGGTTAGGTGGCTCTCATTTACTCAATTAGCTGCATAAGTGCGTTTGCGCCTTGGGTGTTGATTAACTTTATTTTCTTGATAATACCCTTTTTAGTGGTACTTGTATTATCAGAAATATGTAAAACATTTTTCATTGCCTCAATCATGTAACGTGTGGCCCTACTGGAAGTCACATTCGTCTCTTCATCGTCGACACTGGAGTCAGTATCCGTGTCAGCGTCTGTGTCTGCCATCTGAGGTAACGGGCGTTTTAGAGCCCCTGATGGCCTTTGTGACGCCTGGACAGGCACAAGCTGAGTAGCCGGCTGTCTCATGTCATCAACTGTCTTTTGTAAGGAGCTGACACTGTCACGTAATTCCTTCCATAAGCCCATCCACTCAGGTGTCGACTCCCTAGGGGGTGACATCTCTATTACAGGCAATTGCTCCACCTCCACATCATTTTCCTCCTCAAACATGTCGACACAATCGTACCGACACACAGCACACACACAGGGAATGCTCTGATAGAGGACAGGACCCCACTAGCCCTTTGAGGAGACAGAGGGAGAGTATGCCAGCACACACCAGAGCGCTATATATATAAACAGGGATAACCTTATAGAAGTGTTTTTCCCCTTATAGCTGCTGTTATGTTAATACTGCGCCTAATTAGTGCCCCCCTCTCTTGTTTTACCCTTTTCTGTAGTGCAGGACTGCAGGGGAGAGTCAGGGAGACGTCCTTCCAGCGGAGCTGTGAGGGAAAATGGCACCCGTGTGCTGAGGAGATAGGCTCCGCCCCCTTATCGGCTGACTTTTCTCACGCTTTTTGCTATATTCTGGCAGGGGTTAAAATACATCCATATAGCCCTGGGGGTTATATGTGATGTATTTTCGCCAGCCAAGGTGTTTTTATTGCTGCTCAGGGCGCCCCCCCCTAGCGCCCTGCACCCTCAGTGACCGGAGTGTGAAGTGTGCTGAGGAGCAATGGCGCACAGCTGCAGTGCTGTGCGCTACCTTGGTGAAGACTGGATGTCTTCTGCCGCCGATTTTTCGGACCTCTTCTTGCTTCTGGCTCTATAAGGGGGCCGGCGGCGCGGCTCTGGGACCGGACTCCGAGGCTGGGTCTGTGTTCGGTCCCTCTGGAGCTAATGGTGTCCAGTAGCCAAGAAGCCCAAGCTGGCTGGTTCGCTTCTTCTCCCCTTAGTCCCTCGATGCAGTGAGCCTGTTGCCAGCAGGTCTCACTGAAAATAAAAAACCTAAAACTAAACTTTTTCTAAGAAACTCAGGAGAGCCTCCTAGAGTGCAACCTTCTCGGCCAGGCACAAAAATCTAACTGAGGCTTGGAGGAGGGTCATAGGGGGAGGAGCCAGTGCACACCAGGTAGTCCTAAAGCTTTACTTTTGTGCCCAGTCTCCTGCGGAGCCGCTATTCCCCATGGTCCTTACGGAGTTCCCAGCATCCACTAGGACGTCAGAGAAATTAGAAGGTAGCTCTGCTTCATCTTCTTGAACCCAGGCTTCAATAGCTTTTGCAACCCAAGAATCCGCTATAGTGGGTCTATGTACAGCACCTGCGAGAGTGTAAATAGACTTCAAGTAACCCTCCACACGCTTATCCGTCGGTTCCTTCAGAGAGGTGACGGTAGTGACAGGCAGAGTAGAGGACACCACAAGACGAGCTACATGTGAGTCCACTGGTGGTGGGGTTTCCCAATTCTTACTTATCTCTGCAGCGAGGGGATAACGAGCTAGTATCTTTATAGAGAGGGCAAATGTCTTTCCTGGAGACTCCCAGGATTCCTGAAGTTTGTCGACTAAAAGATCAGAATGCGGTAAAACTAATTTAGTGACCTTCTGACGTTTTAATTTATCAGGCTTCTTAAGACGTATCCGGAGGTACGGATACATCCTCAATCTGAAGAATGAGCCTGATAGCTTCCAACAGGTCAGGAACATCCACCTGTGAAACAGATTCCTCATCAGAAGCATCTGCATCAGTGTCTGATGGGTCAGTGTATAAGCCATCTTCATCGGATGAAGTGTATGTGACATGCTTGGATTGTGAAGAAGTAATGGCCCGCTTAGATGACCGTTTGGTCTTAGGGGGCAGAGGTTTAGAGTTTTGTTTAACCAAAGACCGATTTAGTTGCTGTAACTGAGTTGACAGAGTATCTGCCTATGGCGGATTAACTGCAGGGACAATATGTGGCTGTAATGGCACAGGAGGTCCCACAGGGGGCGTGAGTCTCATTACTAGCGTAGTCAGCAGATTAGAAAAAGCAGCCCAAAGTGGGTCTTGGTGTGTCACCGGTGCTGCAGGCTGACTGAGGAGTACAGAACCCCGGTACTTGGACCCTCAGCTGGAGAATTTTCCTCAGATAAATCCTCAGCGTCAGCACTGCATGACGCAGGCTCCGCCACGGATTTTCTGCCATTAGTAGCAAACATTATATGTAAACGTAGCCCTAGAGCGTAACAGTACAATATAGCCAGACACAGTACCTGACAGAAACCCCCTGTGGAGTGTGACCACGGATGCAGCAAACAAACAGAAGATTTAAGTGGTACATGGTGAATGAGATACATAGAGAAAAATACCAATGTAGTATATCCTGTGAAACACTTTATATATATATATATATATATATATATATAACCCCAACGTCTTTTTGGGGATGTCTAGCGCAGCCCTCCCTGTTAGCTGCCTGCAGGCACCAACTTACAAACGGAGCTCCTGTGCATGGAGGCGGAGTTATAGAGGAGGCAGTGCAAGGCATCCTGGGAACAGTCAAAGCTTTAGCCTGTTGGTGCCTCGGATCAAGATCCAACTCTACACCCTGATGTTATTCCCTGTGGAATACCAGTGTAACCCACTGCAGAAAGAGAGGATTTATTTTAAAAAATTATATTTTTCCTCTACTTAAACCTTGTGGTAAGTGGGTATGCCTACATGTGTGCGAGTGTACCTATGGGCTGTAGTAAGTGGGCTGTAGGTATGCCTAGCTGTGTGCGAGTGTACCTATGGGCTGTGGTAAATGGACTGTGGGTATGCCTACCTGTGTGCGAGTGTACCTATGGGCTGTGGTAAGTGGGCTGTGGGTATGCCTAGCTGTGTGCGAATTTATCTATGGGCTGTAGTAAGTGGGCTGTAGGTATGCCTAGCTGTGTGCGAGTGTATCTATGGGCTGTAGTAAGTGGGCTGTAGGTATGCCTAGCTGTGTGCGAGTGTACCTATGGGCTGTGGTAAGTGGATTGTGGGTATGCCTACCTGTGTGCGAATGTACCTATGGGCTGTGGTAAGTGGGCTGTGGGTATGCCTAGCTGTGTGCGAATTTACCTATGGGCTGTAGTAAGTGGGCTGTAGGTATGCCTAGCTGTGTGCGAGTGTACCTATGGGCTGTGGTAAGTGGGCTGTGGGTATGACTAGCTGTGTGTCAGTGTACCTGTGGGTATGCCTAGCTGTGTGCGAGTGTACCTACGGGGTGTGGTAAGTAGGCTGTGGGTATGCCTAGCTGTGTGCGAGTGTACCTATGGGCTGTGGTAAGTGGGCTGTGGGTATGGCTAGCTGTGTGTCAGTGTACCTGTGGACTGTGGGTATGCCTAGCTGTGCACAAGTGTACCTATGGGGTGTGATTTAGTGGGCTATATGTATGCATAGCTGTGTGTGAGTGTACCTTTGGGGTGTGGAAAGTGGGCTGTGGGTATGACTAGCTGTGTGTCAGTGTACCTGTGGGCTGTGGGTATGCCTAGCTGTGTGTAAGTGTACCTATGGGGTGTGGTAAGTAGGCTGTGGGTATGCCTAGCTGTGTGCGAGTGTACCTATGGGCTGTGGCAAGTGGGCTGTGGGAAAGCCTAGCTGTGTGTGAGTTTACCTATGGGCTGTGGTAAGTGAGCTGTGGGTATGCCTAACTGTGTGCGTGTGTACCTATGGGCTGTGGTAAGTGGGCCTTGGGTATGCATAGCTGTGTGTGAGTTTACCTATGGGCTGTGGGTATGCCTAGCTGTGTGCGAGTGTACCTACGGGGTGTGGTAAGTAGGCTGTGGGTATGCCTAGCTGTGTGCGAAAGTATGGGCTGTGGAAAGTGGGCTGTGGGTATGACTACCTGTGTGTCAGTGTACCTGTGGGCTGTGGGTATGACTAGCTGTGTGCGAGTGTACCTTTGGGGTGTGGTAAGTGGGCTGTGGGTATGCCTAGCAGTGTGTGAGTGTACCTATGGGCTGCGGTAACTGGGCTGTAGGTATGCCTAGCTGTGTGCAAGTGTAACTATAGGCTGTGGTAAGTGGGTATGCCTAGCTGTGTGCGAGTTTACCTATGGGCTGTGGTAAGTGGACTGTGGGTATGCGTAGCTGTGTGTGAGTGTACCTATGGGCTGTGGTAAGTGAGCTGTGGGTATGCCTAACTGTGTGCGAGTGTACCTATGGGCTGTGGTAAGTGGGCCTTGGGTATGCCTAGCTGTGTGTGAGTGTACCTACGGGGTGTGGTAAATAGGCTGTGGGTATGCCTAGCTGTGTGCGTGTGTACCTGTGGGCTGTGGGTATGACTAGCTGTGTGCGAGTGTACCTATGGGGTGTGATTTAGTGGGCTGTAGGTATGCCTAGCTGTGTGCGAGTGTACCTTTGGGGTGTGGTAAGTGGGCTGTGGGTATGCCAAGCAGTGTGCGAGTGTACCTATGGGGTGTGCACATTGGGCCTAATTCAGACCCGATCAGACACTAGCAATTTTTTGCAGTCGTGTGATCAGATAGTCGCCGCCTATAGGGGAGTGTATTTTAGCTTTGCAAGTGTGCGAACGCGTGTGCGGCCGAGCGGTACAAAAAACTTTGTGCAGTTTCTGAGTTGCCCAGGACTTACTCAGCCGCTGCGATCACTTCAGCCTGTCCAGGCCCGGAATTGACGTCAGACACCCTCCCTGCAAACGCTTAGGTGCGCCTGCGTTTCCCCAACCACTACCAGAAAACGGTCAGTTGCCACCCACAAACGCCTTCTTCCTGTCAATCTCCTTGCGATCGGCTGTGCGAATGGATTCTTCGTAAAAGCCATCGCACAGCAACGATCCGCTTTGTACCCGTGCGACGCGCCTGCACATACGCATGCGCAGTTCTGACCCACAGCGCTGCAAAAAACTGCTCGTGAGCGATGGGGTCTGAATAAGGCCCATTGTCCGCTGTATGCTATTGTGGCTCACCTGTGTTGGAGCAGTGTTTTTATGGAGCTTCTTTGGATGAGCCGATGCTGCTGGTGTCCTCGGCTCACACTGTTTCTCTCCCTCTTGGGTGGGTTGCCACACCCGACCACTACCCAATGATTCCTCGGCGGAATGGGGGGAAGGGGTTGCATGGGGGCGCTGCTTTGTAGACATTTCTGGAAAAAATAGAAAAAATAAAATAAAATAAGCAAGCTCTCTCATTAGCCATAAGCCATAACTAGAGTCCCAACACAAGGCCAGAGACAGCCCTGCCCCCACTCTTACAACAAAGCAATGCAGCCCGGACTAAAACAACCCCAGCACAAAGGCAGATACAGGGGGACAGACGCCCCTGCCACACCCATGCAGTGATAGAGCAGCGATTAGTGCAAGGTGATAACACACCAGCCAATCAGCTCCAATATGTAAATTGACAGTTAGGAGCCGATTGGCTGATGCGTTATCACCTTTCACTTTTCACTGCTTTAACACTTCTCCAGGCTTAATACATCTGTAAATGTAACTGTGTTGGGAGAAGCTTCTCTTTGGTGACTCTACCCAATGGGGGTCATTCTGACCCGCTCGCTCGCTGCGTATTAACGCAGCAGAGTGAGCGGGTCCCTGGTGCGCATGCGCCGTAGTGCGCCGGTGCATGCCAGACGGCCGAAGGCCGTAGCAGGGATGCGATCGCCTCTGCCTGATTGACAAGCAGTGGCGATCGATGGGCGGGAGTGGGCGGAACGGCGGCGTTTGGCTGCCGTTTCGTGGGTTTGGTCCGGCCAACGCAGGCGTGGCCGGACTGAACGGGGAGCTAAAGCTGCGCTGGTCGGGAGATACTCTGTGCGATGCCTTTGCACTTCTGCGGGGGAGGCCGGCTGGTAGACACAAGGGCCCTGAACGAGGAGGTCTGGTCGTTGTGGAAGCAGAAGAGGACGCTCTAGCGAGAGATGCTGTAGGTCTGAGAACCAATGCCGTCTGGGCCACGCTGGAGCTAGTAGAAGTAGGATTCCTCCTTCTTGCTTGAACTTCCTTATTACTCTGGGCAGGAGTGACACCGGTGGGAACACGTACGGAAGCCGAAAGTTCCATGGAATTGCCAGTGTGCGTCCACGAACGCTGCTTGAGGATCCCTTGTTCTTGCCCCGAAGACCGGAACCTTGTGATTGTGACGAGACGCCATCAGGTCTACATCTGGTAGGCCCCACTTGTCCACTAGCAGTTGAAATACTTCTGGATGAAGGCTCCACTCTCTGGCGTGTACGTCCTGACGACTGAGGAAGTCCGCTTCCCAGTTGAGGACCCCCGGAATGAACACTGCCGAAATGGCTGGCAGATGATGTTCCGCCCATTGAAGAATCTTTGATCCTTCCATCATTGCCACTGCGTGTGTCCAACAACGCTCCCAGATGCACCATTGCTCTGAGCAAGGGCCAGGGATGATTTCTTCCAGTTGATGAGCCACCTGTGGGTTTGCAGAAACTGGACCGTCAGATCCAGATGCCGGAGGAGAAGGTCTGGGGAATTGGCCAGGATCAGCAAGTCGTCCAGATACGGCAGGATCCTGATGCCCCGACGGTGGAGTGAAGCTATCGTAACCGCCATGACCTTGGTGAAAATTTGCGGAGCCGTGGTCAGACCAAACGGTATGGCCCAGAATTAGTAATGAAGATTGCCAATAGCAAACCGCAGGTATTGCTGATGTGACATGGCAATAGGGATATGCAGGTAAGCATCCTGTATATCCAGGGATAACATATAGTCCCCTGGTTCCAAAGCTAGGACAATAGAGCGAAGAGTCTCCATAGGAAACTTGGAGACCCTCACAAACTTGTTCAAAGATTTGAGGTTGAGAATGGGCCGAGAGGAACCATTCGGTTTGGGGACTAGGAACAGTGTTGAATAGTACCCCCTGCTCCTCTGAGCCAGAGGCACCGGCGCTACCACTCCCGTGTTCAGGAGGGACTGTATCACTAAACGGAGAGTTGTTGCCTTCACCTAATCCGAAGGGATGTTCGTCAGGCAACAGCGAGGAGGGGGACGTGTCTTGAGGGATATAGCGTATCCGTGAGTGACGACTTCCCATACCAAGGCGTCTGAAGTGGTCTTTAACCATACCTGGGTAAACTATAGAAGTCGGCCTCCCACCCTGAGACCCGCCCCGTCATGCCGCAGGCTTGTCAGATTTGGAAGCACGTTTAGGCTTGGTGGTTTTGGAAGTGCAAGACTGTTTCGTGTACACCTGACCCTTTGCTTTACCTGCAGGGTGAAAGAAACAAAAGGAAGTACTCTTAGCCTTCAGGGCTGAAGGAGTAGTACTAGGTAGACATGCAGTCTTAGCAGAAACTAAGTCAGCGACAATCTTGTTGAGATCCTCACCAAAGAGGACGTCTCCTTTAAATGGGAGCACCTCCAGGGTTTTCTTAGAGTCCAAGTCCACCGACCAGTACCGCAACCAGAGAATATGGCGAGCCAAAATGGATGTTGTAGCAGCCTTGGCCGCTAGAACACCTGCATCTGAAGCTGCTTCTTTAATGTAATGAGATGCCGTGACATTATTAGAGAAAATACGATTTTAAACCTACCGGTAAATCTTTTTCTCCTAGTCCATAGAGGATGCTGGGGACTCCGTAAGGACCATGGGGAATAGACGGGCTCCGCAGAAGACATGGGCACTATAGAGAAACTTTAGAATGGGTGTGCACTGGCTCCTCCCTCTATGCCCCTCCTCCAGACCTCAGTTAGAGAAACTGTGCCCAGAGGAGACGGACAGTACGAGGAAAGGATTTTGTTAATCCAAGAGCAAGATTCACACCAGCTCACACCATCCACACCGTATAACCTGGAATATACGAACCAGTCAACAGTATGAAACAGAACAGCATCAGTCAAAGACTAAACAAAAACTGTAACATAACCCTTATGCAAGCAAATAACTATATACAAGTCTTGCAGAATGTTGTCCGCACTGGGACGGGCGCCCAGCATCCTCTTTGGACTAGGAGAAAAAAGATCTTATTTTCTCTTACATCCTAGAGGATGCTGGGGACTCCGTAAGGACCATGGGGATTATACCAAAGCTCCCAAACGGGCGGGAGAGTGCGGATGACTCTACAGCACCGAATGAGCAAACACAAGGTCCTCCTCAGCTGTATCAAACTTGTAGAATTTAGCAAAAGTGTTTGAACCCGACCAAGTCGCCGCTCGGCAAAGCTTTAATGCCGAGACGCTTTGGGCGGCCGCCCAAGAAGATCCCACCTTCCTAGTGGAATGAGTCTTCACCGAAGTAGGTAACGGCAATCCAGCCTAGAATGAGCCTGCTGAATCGTGTTACAGATCCAGTGAGCAATAGTCTGCTTAGAAGCAGGAGCGCCAACCTTGTTGGCTGCATACAGGACAAACAGAGCTTCTGATTTCCTAATTCGAGTCGTCCTGGCTACGTAAATTTTTAAGGCCCTGACTACATCCAGGGAGCTGGAATCCTCCAAATCTCCCGTAGCCACAGGCACTACAATAGGTTGGTTCATATGAAAAGAGGAAACCACCTTAGGCAAAAATTGAGAACGAGTTCGCAACTCTGCTCTGTCCACATGGAAAATCAGATAGGTGCTTTTGTGAGATAAAGCCACCAACTCAGTCATTCGCCTTGCCGACGCCAAGGCCAACAACATAACCACTTTCCAAGTGAGATATTTTAATTCCACGGTTTGAAGAGGCTCAAACCAATGAGACTTAAGGAACTGTAACACCACGTTAAGGTCCCATGGTGCCACTGGGGGCACAAAAGGAGGCTGGATATGCAGCACTCCCTTCACAAAAGTCTGGACTTCTGGTAGAGAAGCCAATTCCTTCTGTAAGAAAATAGACAGGGCCAAAATCTGTACCTTAATGGAACCTAATTTTAGGCCCAAATTCACTCCAGACTGCAGGAAGTGGAGAAAACGGCCCAGATGGAATTCCTCCGAAGGAGCATTCTTGGTCTCACACCAAGACACATACTTCCTCCAGATACGGTGATAATGTTTCGCTGTCACCTCCTTCCTAGCCCTTATCAGAGTAGGAATGACCTCATCCGGAATGCCCTTTTCAGCTAGGATCCGGCCGGCGTTCAACCGCCATGCCGTCAAACGCAGCCGCTGTAAGTCTTGGAACAGACAGGGCCCCTGTTGCAACAGGTCCTCTCTGAGAGGCAGAGGCTACGGATCTTCTGTGAGCATTTCCTGTAGCTCCGGATACCAGGCCCTTCGAGGCCGATCTGGAACAATGAGAATTGTCTGTACTCCTTTTCGTCTTATGATTCTCAATATTTTTGAGACGAGAGGAAGAGGAGGGAACACATAGACCGACTGGAACACCCACGGGGTCACCAGGGAGTCCACCGCTACTGCCTGAGGGTCCCTTGACCTGGCACAATACCTCGGGAGCTTTTTGTTGAGGCGTGACGCCATCACGTCTATTTGAGGAAGTCCCCACTGACTTGCAATCTCTGCAAAGACTTCTTGATGAAGTCCCCACTCTCCTGGATGGAGATCGTGTCTGCTGGGGAAGTCTGCTTCCCAGTTGTCCACTCCCGGAATGAAGACTGCTGTCAGAGCACTTACATGATTTTCCGCCCAGCGAAGAATCCTGGTGGCTTCCGCCATTGCCACTCTGCTCCTTGTTCCGCCTTGGCGGTTTACATGAGCCACAGCTGTGACGTTGTCTGACTGAATCAGAACCGGTAGGTCGCGAAGAAAATTCTCCACTTGACGTAGGCCATTGTATATGGCCCTTAATTCTAGTACGTTGATGTGCAGACAAGCCTCCTGGCTTGATCACAGACCCTGGAAGTTTCTTCCCTGTGTGACTGCTCCCCAGCCTTGGAGGCTCGCGTCCGTGGTTACCAGAACCCAGTCCTGAATGCCGAACCTGTGACCCTCTAGAAGGTGAGCACTCCTCAGCCACCACAAGAGAGATACCCTGGCCCTGAGGGACAGGCTGATCATCTAATGAATATGTAGATGTGACCCGGACCACTTGTCCAGAAGGTCCCACTGAAAGGTCCTCGCATGGAACCTGCCGAATGGAATAGCCTCGTAAGACGCCATCATCTTTCCCAGAACTCGAGTGAATTGATGGACCGACACCCTTTTTGGCTTTAACAGGTCCCTGACCACAGTCTGGAGTTTCTGGGCCTTTTCCATCGGGAGAAAAACCCTTTTTCGTTCCGTATCCAGAATCATGCCTAAGAAAGGCAAATGGGTCGTTGGAACCAACTGTGACTTTGGTAGATTGAGAATCCAGCCGTGCTGTTGCAACACCCTCAGGGAGAGTGACATGTTGTTCAGTAACTGTTCTCTCGATCTCGCTTTTATTAGGAGAATGTCCAAGTACGGGATAATTGTGACACCCTGCTTGCGCAGGAGCACCATCATTTCCGCCATTACCTTGGTGAAAATCCTCGGGGCCGTGGAAAGCCCAAACGGCAACGTCTGAAATTGGTAATGACAATCCTGTACAGCAAATCTCAGGAACGCCTGATGAGGAGGATATATGGGGACATGAAGGTATGCATCCTTTATGTCCAGGGACACCATATAATCCCCCCCCCTCCAGGCTGGCGATGACCGCTCTGAGCGATTCCATCTTAAATTTGAACCTTTTCAAGTATAGGTTTAAGGATTTTAAATTCAGAATGGGTCTGACCGAACCATCCGGTTTTGGTACCACAAACAGGGTTGAGTAGTACCCCATCCCCTGTTGAAGCAGGGGCACCTGGACCACCACTTGTTGAAGACACAGCTTTTGAATTGCATTTAAAACTACTTCCCTCTCCGGGGAAGAAGCTGGTATGGCCGATTTGAAAAACCAGCGAGGAGGGACCTCTTTCGAATTCCAGCTTGTAACCCTGGCAAACAATGTCTATTGCCCAGGGATCCACCTGTGACTGAATCCAGACGTGGCTGAAAAGTCGAAGATGTACCCCCACTGGGGCGGACTCCCTCAGGGGATCCCAAGCGTCTTGCGGTGGATTTTGTAGAAGCCGGGGAGGACTTCTGTTCCTGGGAACTAGCTGTAGTTGGGAGCTTTTTCCCTCTACCCTTACCTCTGGTGGATATATGCGACCGAAAGGACTGCATCTGATAATGCAGCGTTTTCTTTTGCTGTGAGGAAACATAAGGTAAAAAAGTGGATTTACCTGCAGTAGCTGTGGAAACCAGGTCCGTGAGACCTTCACCAAATAATGCCTCACCCTTGTAAGGCAAAACCTCCATATGCTTCCTTGAGTCGGCATCACCTGTCCATTGTCGGGTCCACAGGGTTCGCTCAGCAGAAATCGCCATGGCGTTGGCTCTGGAACCCAGTAGGCCAACATCTCTCTGAACATCTCTCATATATAGGACAGCATCCTTAATATGACCCAAGGTCAATAAAACGGTATCCATATCCAGTGTATAAATTTCAGCAGACAAGGTATCTGTCCACGCTGCTACAGCGCTATAAACCCAAGCCGACGCTATCGCCGGTCTAAGTAATGTACCAGTATGTGTGTAAATTGACTTCAACATAGTCTCTTGCCTGCGATCAGCAGGATCCTTGAGGGTTGCGGTATCTTGAGATGGCAGCGGCACCTTCTTGGATAAGCGCATCAACGCTTTGTCCACTCTGGGAGAGGATTCCCACCGTATCCTGTCCTTAGCCGGGAAAGGATGCGCCATAAGAATCCTTTTGGGAACCTGCAGTTTCTTGTCTGGAGTTTCCCAAGCCCTTTCAAACAACTAATTTAGCTCATGTGAAGGGGGGATGTAACCTCAGGTTTATTTTCCTTATACATGCGCACCCTCGTGTCTGGGACCGAGGGGTCATCTGTGATATGCAACACATCTTTTATAGCAATAATCATATAATTAATACTTTTTGCCAATTTCGGCTGCAACCTCGCATCATCATAGTCGACACTGGAGTCAGAATCCGTGTCGGTATCAGTGTCTGCTACTGGGGATAGTGGGCGCTTTTGAGACCCAGAAGGGCCCTGCGACATAGTGAATGCCATGGATTGACTCCCTGTATTTCCCCTGGACTCTGCTTTGTCCAACCTTTTATGCAATAAATTCACATTTGCATTCCACATATCCAACCAATCAGGTGTCGGCGTTGCCGACGGAGACACCACACTCATTTGCCCCACCTCCTCCCTAGAAGAGTCTTCTGCTTCAGATATGCCGCCACACGCGTACCGACACCTTACACACTCAGGGAAATCTGTAATCTGGAGACAGTTCCCCCAACCAGAACCTTTGGAGAGACAGAGAGAGCGTATGCCAGCACACACCCAACGCCAATGACCCTGGAAACACAAGTCCCAGAAATACACAGTGCTTTTTTGTTTTATATATAAATGTATTGACTGCGCTCAAATTATGTGCCCCCCTCCTGCAAAGCCCTCTGTCACCGTGTTCAGCAGGGGAGAGTCCGGGAAGCCAGCTTCTCAGCAGCGTGCTGTGGAGAAAATGGCGCTGGTTAGTGCTGTGGGATCAAGCTCCGCCCCCTCAGCGGCGGGCTTCGGTCCCGCTCAAAATATCAAATAACCTGGCGGGGGTTGTATATCATACTGCCATAACTTGAATACACCTCTAATGCCAGTTAAGAGGTTTATTGCTGCCCAGGGCGCCCCCCTCTGCGCCCTGCACCCATCTGTGCCTGCTGTGTGTGCGGGAGCAATTGCGCGCAGCGTTACCTCAGTGAAGATCCAAAGTCTTCTGCCGACTGTGAGGTCTTCTTTCTTCGTATAATCATCTGGCTTCAATCTTCCGGCTCTGCAAGGAGGACGGCGACGCGGCTCTGGGACGAACGGCAAGGGTGAGACCTGCGCTCCGATCCCTCTGGAGCGAATGGTGTCCAGTAGCCTAAGAAGCAGAGCCTATCACTGAAGTTGTTCTGCTTCTCTCTCCTGTTGCCAGCAGGACTCCCTGAAAATAAAAAACCTAACAAAATTCTTTTTTCAGAGACACTCAGGAGAGCTCCCCTGTAATGCACCCAGTGTCCTCTGGGCACAGGATCTGATGTCTGGAGGAGGGGCATAGAGGGAGGAGCCAGTGCACACCCATTCTAAAGTTTCTTTATAGTGCCCATGTCTCCTGCGGAGCCCGTCTATTCCCCAAGGTCCTTACAGAGTCCACAGCATCCTCTAGGACGTAAGAGAAACATTATCTGGCATGTTCAGGAAAATTGGATGGAAACTCAACCTCCATTTCCTGAGCCCATGCCTCAATAGCTTCTGCGGCCCAAGTAGCCGCAATGGTGAGCCCATGCGCGGCCCCTGCAAGTGTATAGATAGATTTCAAGCAAGCCTCCACGCGCTTATCCGTCCGCTCCTTGAGAGAAGTGACGGTAGTGACAGGCAGAGCAAATGACACCACCATCCGAGCGATTTGCGAATCCAGTAGCAGTGGCGTTTCCCAATTTTTGCTCAACTCTGCCGCAAGGGGATAGCGGGCTAGCATCTTCTTGTGCGGGATACATTTCCTTCCTGGGTTCTCCCAGGGTTCCTGACGTATGTCAACCAAGTGGTCAGAATGAGGTAAAACCAATTTAGTAACCTTCTGACGTTTGAACCTATCCGGTTTCTTAGACGTAGTAGCAGGCTCAGGATCATCATCAATCTGAAGAATGAGCCTGATAGCCTCCAAGAGATCAGGAACATCCACTTGTGAAACAGATTCCCCACCAGAAACGTCATGATCAGAGTCTGTGGGGTCAGTATACACACCATCTTCATCGGAAGAGGTATCCAGAACATGCGTGGATTGAGAGGAAGTAACAGCCTGCTTAGAGGACTTCTTAGGTGGGACAGGCTCAGGAATACGTTTATCCAAAGAGTTATTCAAGTGCTGTAACTGAGTGGACAGAGCATCTGTCTATGGCGGATTAACCGCAGGGACCTTATAAAGCTGAAAAGGCACAGGAGATTTCTTGACATTGCATGATGAACGTATGCTGGGGGTCACCCATCGCAGAGTAAGGCCACCCAGCATGCTTACTGCCGCCCCCTCCCTTGTAAGGGTGTAGAAAAATGGCAGCAGGTGCTCTGGACTGATGAGTCAAATTTTTTAATATTTGGCTGTAACAGAAGGCAATTTCTTTGCCAATGGGCTGGACAGCGGTAAAATAACTAGTGTCTGAAGGCAACAGTGAACCATGGTGGAGGTTCCTTGCAAGTTTGGGGCTGCATTTTAGCAAATGGAGTTGGGGACCTGGTCAGGATTAACGGTGTCATCAATGCTGAGAAATACAGGCAGATACTATTCCATCATGCAATAACATCAGGGAGATGTCATTAGGAATGATCTTCAGTGTAAAGAAGAACAAGGAGTCTTGGAAGTAATGATATGGCCATCACAAAGACCTGATTTCAACTTCATCGAGTCTGTCTGGGATTACATGAAAAGGCAGAAAGATTTGAGCAAGCCAGAAGCACTGTGGTTAGTTCTCCAAGATTTTTGGAACATCCTTCCAGACGAGTTCCTTCAAATAGTGTGTGCAAGTGTGCCTAGAAGAATTGATGCTGTTTTGAAGGCAGAGGGTGGTCACACCAAAAATGTATTTAATTTAGATTTCTCTTCTGTTAATTCACTTGGCATTTTCATAATTGATAAAAATAAACTAATAATACTTCTATTTTTGAAAGCATTTTTCTAAGCATTTTTTCTACACCTGACTAAAACTTTTGCACAGTTCTGTACATAGTGTAATAACAGGACACCACAGGCTGCTCCCCCTGTATAATAATAACAGGACACCAAAGGCTGCTCCCCCTGTATAATAATATCATGACACCACAGGCTGCCCCCCCCCCCCCCCATAACAATAATAACAGGATACCACAGGCTGTTCCCCCTGTATAATAATAATAATAATAACAGGACACCACAGGCTGCTCTCCCTGTTTAATAACAGGACACCAAAGGCTGCTCCCCCTGTATAATAATAACACAGGACACCACTGGCTGCTCCCCCCTGTATAAAACGAGGACACCACAGCAAGCTCCTCCAGTATAATAATAACAAGACACCACAGGCTACTCCCCCTGTATAACAATAACAGGACACCACAGGCTGCTCCCCCTGTATAGGAAGACGCCATTACCTGATCTTTATGGACACTGACTTGGCGCTGCCCGATGAAAACTCACTTCCTGTGTGTGGAACGCAAAGACCGGAAGTAAGGTGAAACGCACAGGACAGAAGTAGGGTGTGATTGGCACAGGCCGCTTCCTGGTGACTGGCCCCTCCCCTTCTACACCCCGGCCACAGCACCAAACTCTGTAATCAAGATTACCATACATGTCCTCAGTACAGGAGGCCGGCGGCCATTTTCTTGTAGACCAATCCGGCGGCTGCAGCAGCAATACGTTCACTGGCCGTGTAGTGACGTCAGGAGCGGCGGCCATTTTCCCCTGGTCTGAGCTCCGCCTTCCTTCTGTCATTCCCACAAGGCAGCAGGAGCAGAGAGCAGCCATTTCTGTGTCTGGCAGCAGGTAATGTTATTATTATTATTATTCTATAGACTGAGCAGCTCTTGTGTCAGTTTGCTGTACTACAGGTGGAGCAACCTCTGGTGCCTTGTTATAGTGCAGCTGGAGCAGCCTCTGGTGCTGCATTATCCCTGTACAGGTGGCTGCATTCTAGTGTCCTATTACTGTAATACAGGTGGCGCAGACCCCGGTGTTACAGTAATACAGGTGGAGCAGATCCTGCCGTTACCGTAATACAGGACTGGAGCTCTGAGTGTGTTAGCCAGGCATTCCAGTTACCAGAATAGGGCTACAAGATCCTTGGTCATCACTTCCAGCTGCCCCATTGGGTCTTACAGTACATTAGCCATCCAGTCTGGCTGCTGGAATGGGGTCTAAGTTCCTGAGTCCTCCATTCCAGCTGCTGGAACAGATAACCATAACATGGGTTTAACTACAGTATTGTGGGGGTCATTTCGACCCGATCGCTCGCTGCAGTTTATCACAGCGCAGCAATCGGGTCGGAACTGCGCATACGCTGCTGCCGCAGTGCGTCGTTCCTTAGCGATCGCCTCTGCCTGATTGACAGGCAGAGGCGGTCGCTAGGCGGGAGGGGGCGCGTTTGTCCGCCATTTTGGGGGCGCAGGCGTGGCCGGACCGTGCGGGGGACGGACCGCAGCAACTGCGTGACATCACGCAGCGGCACGTAGCCACTGCGACCAGGGGCAGCGACGAGCAACTCCCGGCCAGCCGCAGGAGCTGCACTGGCCGGTAGTTACTCAACAAGTATAAAAGCATCCCCCATGTGCCTTGCTTTTGTACTTGTGCGGGGGGGGGGGGGGGAAGGGGGGGGGGGGCAACAGACATGCGGGGGGCGGGCGAGCCTGTGCTGGGCGTCTCCCCGTATGTCTGGGAACATGATCGTAGTTGTGCTAAATTTAGCAGCGCTACAATCAACTCGGGATGACCCCCTGTGGCTCCACAGTAGCATTTTGTAGGGGCTCTGCAATACCTAGAGGGAGGGCATCTGCCTACAAGGGGTCCACGATAACAAGTCACCCAAACCGTGGAACATTGAGGCAACATCATGAATTCTAGGGAGGGGACTATAACCCTGTCACCCAGGAAGACTCAAGCCGACCATGGTTACCAAGTCACTAACAGAGAGGTGCACCTGAGAGTGTCCGTGTAACCATCTTGTATGCACCCTCCTCTATACACTGATCAGGTCCTCTTTCTGAGGCCAGTTACATCAGGTATGTGTCTTGGAGGTCCAGGGCTCTTGGCTAAGAGAGGATCATTGATGTAACCTCCAGCAATGCCATGTGATGGTCACAGAGCAGTCTGTGTAGCTAGGTCAGAGGATCTTCTGAGAAGCACTGACCATGACTCAATGGCTCTGGGTATAAGCGGGACTAAAGGTCCATACATATTAGACGATGTTGCTCTGTGAGTGAAGTCATCTAGTGTTTCCTCCTCCCGGGCCGGCCGGTCGGCGGCCGATTGTACACACTGAGCGATATGACCGCTCATATCGCTCAGTGACGTCACGCCTCCGCCGGACGTGCATGCAGCTCCTAGACGACCGTCCAGATAGAGCATGCATGCACTACCGACAGTGACGATCGTTGCCGACCCGCGGGGCCCGGCATCTGTCGTCGCTGGCGGCATACACACTTGCCGATAAAAGTCGCTTAGGGACGGGGAAAATGTGCGATGTTGCTAATTTTATCGGCAAGTGTGTGGGCCTTTAGTGGTCACTCAGTTAGTACACCTATGTTTATATAGGCAATGTGATAGCGTAGTGATGAGCGCTACTAATTTACAGCACTGGTGTCATGAATTCAATTCCTGTGTGGGTTTGTTCATGTTCTTTGTCTTCATTGGTTTCTTCCAAGTGCTCTGGGTTCCTCCCACAATCAAAAAACACACTTGTAGGCTATTCGGCTTCTTTCAGTAATACGCTGTGTGTGTGTGTGTGTGTATGGGTGGGTCCGTGTGGTAGTAAATGTAGATTGTAATCTCCACTGGGGCAGGAACAGGTGTCAGTGACAATACATTCCCTGTAAATCGCTGTTTATATGTAATAACTATTAAGAAATGGCATCTAAAATTTATATTTATTTTACTAGATATCTGATGATAATGTCGATTTGATTACCTTATAATATTCGCTATATATGGGTAAGAGACTCAGTACGCTATTGGCGTTTGGGGTACCGTAAGGGTACGCACCTAGCGTAGCAGACACTTAGCCGTGGTCGAGACGCACGAGCGGCACGTTCGCTCACGGCTTAATGCGTAGAGTCAAGCACGCTATAGGCTGCCGACTACCGTAATGATACGCTACCAGCGTAGCGGACGCTCGAGACCACGAGAGGAACACGAGCGGCGCAGACGCTAACGGGATGACACTCAGTAAACCTAGTATGTAACACTTAGAAAGGATACTCTTATACTGAAAACCTTGTACTGAAATACTGTAGCGATGTAACGCTGCTTAACCTTGTTAATGCTAAAGCTGCTTGAGCGATCGAGACGCTCCTATTACCCACAGTAATGTAATGAACACACGATACTTTACTAAGGTTCCAAAACCTTTACTAACAAGCTTTTAGTTATATCGAAAAGGGGAAACAGTTGACAAGTCATACACTACAAGCTAACATATAATTCTAACAGAATATCTAGACAGAAATATACACAATAGTAAACGATCACAAATACAAATACATAGACTAAGAATGAATGGCTAACATTACACGGGTAACAAAGTGGCTACAGAGAAACATACCATACGGGGAACGCTCGCTAGAGCAACCGAAATCCAGTCCTCCAATTATCAGAGATAACTGTTGAAGAGAGAGTACTGGCCGGTCTGGGGACAGTGACCCTTATATACACAACATACAGTGTACTTCAAAGGGCCCTACAACCTTATTGTTCATTGGACCCAGGAATGTCTCTCTGCACTATAACAAAAGGTCATAGGTGGATTTGAACAGGTGGGCTGTGACTATTACAAACAGCTCAGGTGGGAGGGAATCGCCGGATTCCCGCCGCATAGATAATGAACTGCAAATATAGGATATGTCCAGAAATTACTAATGGCCATAACTATACGCAGGAGCGATTAATCTATACCTAACCAACACCGGTTTGTTGCTATTAAAATACTCTTCGGTTAGGTACCAGACACCACTGTTCAACCTTAGACAGACCCTTTGTATCACGAAAAGAGGGATTCCCATGTCCATGGACAAGTCACTTTAAACAAACTTACAGTTATCACTAAGGGGAACATTACCTATAAAACCTATATGGATTTATTAAGCAGCGATTGAGTCGCCCGCTAGACGCACACAAACTCTACCGTAAATGCACATACCATGCGCTCGAGCGCACGCCCGTAGAGGCGCCGTCACGCAATTGAGAATATGTGCACGCACGCCAGAGAAAGTGCATGTGCAGCGGGCAAGCGCATGAGGTGAATATATGGCAACGTGTAACGTGATTTTTTTCCGACTTTGACACTGAGCAGTGAGAAGTCAGGATGGAGAATGACAGGAGTCACTCTGGAGATCATCTACCTGCTGACTGGGGAGGTGAGGGGATCTGGGAGTGTCACAGTGACATCACTTATATCTATAGTAATAATACAGGGACATGACTGGAGAGGTGAGGGGATCTGGGAGTGTCACAGTGACATCACTTTTATCTATAGTAATAATAAAGGGACATGACTGGGGAGGTGAGGGGATCTAGGAGTGTCACATCACATCACTTATATTTATAGTAATAATACAGGGACATGACTGGGGAGGTGAGGGGATTTGGGAGTGTCACAGTCACATCACTTATATCTATAGTAATAATACAGGGACATGACTGGAGAGGTGAGGGGATTTGGGAGTGTCACAGTGACATCACTTATATCTATAGTAATAATACAGAGACATGACTGGGGAGGTCACGGGATCTGGGAGTGTATGCAGTGATATTCAGTGTCCTATGTAGTAATTGTGTAATTTACCTTTTCTTTGTTTCTCATAATACACAGGATTACACCGTAGTGAAGAAGACATCCGGTGAGTGTGAGACACTCAGCAGCTGTCCCCGTGTATCAGGAACGCTAAGCAGGACCCAGAGCCCCATCCTGGTGCCTCCACCTCACTCACTGATACATGAGAGGCACAATGTCAAGATCCTGGAACTCACCAACAAGATCATTCAGCTGCTGACTGGAGAGGTGACTGCTGGGAGTGGGACATTATACAGTAACACCAGGGGACGTGTCTGGGTGATGACTGGAGAGGTGACTGCTGGGAATAAGCCATTATAGAGTAACACCAGGGGACGTGTCTGGGTGATGACTGGAGAGGTGACTGCTGGGAATGGGACATTATACAGTAACACCAGGGGACGTGTCTGGGTGATGACTGCGAGAGGTGACTGCTAGGAATGGGACATTATACAGTAACACCAGGGGATGTGTCTGGGTGATGACTGGAGAGGTGACTGCTGGGAATGGGGCATTATACAGTAACACCATGGGAGGTGACTGCTGGGAATGGGGCATTATACAGTAACACCAGGGGAGGTGACTGCTGGGAATGGGGCATTATACAGTAACACCAGGGGAGGTGACTGCTGGGAATGGGGCATTATACAGTAACACCAGGGGATGTGTCTGGGTGATGACTGGAGAGGTGACTGCTGGGAATGGGACATTATACAGTAACTCCAGGGGATGTGTCTGGGTGATGACTGGAGAAGTGACTGCTGGGAATGGGGCATTATACAGTAACACCATGGGACGTGTCTGGGTGATGACTGGAGAGGTGACTGCTGGGAATTGGATAATATACAGTAACACCGGGGGCCACGTCTCAATGATGACTGGAGAGGGGACTTCTGGGAATGGGACATTATACAGTAACACTAGGGGATGTGTCTGGGTGATGGCTGGAGAGGGGACTTCTGGGAATGGGACATTATACAGTAACACCAGGGGATGTGTCTGGGTGGTGACTGGAGAGGTGACTGCTGGGAATGCAGCATTATACAGTAACACAAGGGGACGTGTCTGGGTGATGACTGGAGAGGTGACTGCTGGGAATGGGACATTATACAGTAACACCAGGGGATGTGTCTGGGTGATGACTGGAGAGGTGACTGATGGGAATGCGGCATTATACAGTAACACCAAGGGACGTGTCTGGGTGATGACTGGAGAGGTGACTGTTGGGAATGGGACATTATACAGTAACACCAGGGGATGTGTCTGGGTGATGACTGGAGAGGTGACTGCTGGGAATGGGACATTATACAGTAACACCAGGGGACGTGTCTGGGTGATGACTGGAGAGGTGACTGCTGGGAATGGGGCATTATACAGTAACACCAGGGGACGTGTCTGGGTGATGACTGGAGAGGTGACTGCTGGGAATGGGACATTATACAGTAACACCAGGGGACGTGTCTGGGTGATGACTGGAGAGGTGACTGCTGGGAATGGGACATTATACAGTAACACCAGGGGACGTGTCTGGGTGATGACTGGAGAGGTGACTGCTGGGAATGGGACATTATACAGTAACACCAGGGGATGTGTCTGGGTGATGACTGTATCATTGTGTGTGTCTGGTTCCTATAAGGTGTCAGGATGTCACTGTCTATGTCTCCATGCAGGAGTGGGAGTATGTAGAGGAACACAGGGGTCTGTACAAAGACGTGATGATGGAGAATCACCGGCCCCTCACATCACTGGGTAAGAGGAGACTGTCATATATTGTACAGGGGAGAGCAGGTATGGGGGCCTCTATATATACACATCATCTGATAATCGCATATATACACTGTACTCAGTCACTGTGTGTCTCCTACAGATGGGCCCAGTAACAGAGATACCCCAGAGAGATGTCCCCGTCCTCTGTATTCCCAGGACTGTACAGAGGAGAATCACAGGACCCCACAGGAGGATCAGGTAGGTGGGATTTAGGGTCTCATCAATATATCAAAGTGCCTTTTTTTTAATAAATGTATTTTCAAACACAGTTTTCAGTAGTTGATAAAGCATGTATAGTACTTTGAAAGCAACGGTAAATAATACATGTATAGACAAAGATCGTTATAGTACTTATTCAGTATTCACAGCTAACTAATAAATGAAATAATCTGAAAAATGTTCTCAGAAGCACTATATCAAGAAACAGCAATCAGATATTCACAAAAGAGCTTAGTCTTAAAAAAGAAAAGAAAAAAGGAGCAAGGAGGAGAAAGAAAAAGAATAGAGAGGATGGAAGCACCTGGCAGGGAGCGCCAAGTGAAAGTATTAAAATCCGTCAAAGTGACGTTACAGAAACATAAAGGGGAGGTCAAGGCAAAACCGTTGCTATCAAATCCCACGTCAAAAGCAAACCAGATCTACAGATATCAAGGCTTTATGTGAAGATGACGTTCTAAATTCCAACCATCCAATCCACATAGTTCCATAGGAACCATGACCTTCATGGGTAGAGTAGTAGATCTTGTCCATAACCATCTAAAAGTCCATTTGTTGGCACCAATTCCACACAGAGTAGGTGAAGAGGGTGATCGCCAGTGCACCGCAAGTACCGCTCTGGCTGCATTGTTCACGTGCCCGAGTGGGGACTTTTGATATTTACATAAAGGAATATCTGAATGGTATAATAACCAAAAGTCAGGCCTCATAAGGACAGGGGAACCCAGGATCCTCAGTCAGCTTTCTAATATTATCCCAATATTGAGTGATCAAAGGACAATACCACCATATATGCATTAGGGTTCCCTGTTCCCTACCACACCTCCAGCAAAGAGGGGATACGCCCGGACAGAATTTATGTATAATAGTCAGACAATACCATCTAAATAATAGCTTATATTGGGTCTCTACTACCTCCATATTGTTCCAGCAGGCACTAATCGTCTGGTAAATCTGATCCCAATTCACTCGAATCCCCTAATGAGAAAATTCTCTTTCCTGAGGCTCTTGATACGATGGTTCAGAGGGCTAGTGGTCTAAGTGTCAGCTTAGTAACCGTGATGACTAGGGTTCCATTCCCCCTTCGGCAGATTTTTGTATGTTATATAAACCAAGCCACAAAATAGATCAGTGCGCTCGTCCCAGTCAATATTCCTGTACTAACATGTGTGGTCCACAAACCACAACTCAGTCAATAGTATATCTAATTTCCTGTTCCCAAATTCAGAGTATACAGGATATATTTACAGTCACAGAAAGGCTCAGCAGCCAAATGTCCACACCCTCCACGTTTTTCGGGCAGTTGCTAAGTTCTTCAAAAATGCCACTAGGTACACGTAGCCCAAGGAAAATCTGAAAACAACAGGAAGAACAAAAAAAAAAGCACCTATGATGTAGTAATTTAGATGGTCTGTCACACGCAAAAGATAGAATTGCGTACTGGATTACGGCTTGAACCAAAGCATATAGGTCTCCTATTCTTTAGTCCGGGTATCCCAGGATCTTATCCTCTTGTATCTCTGACAAGCCGCAGTGTTCCACATACACCTCACTCCCTGCCGCTGCCGGGCTCACAGTCAGTCACCGCGGGATATAAGGATTTTTGAGCCAAAATCAAATGACTCTTTGAAAAAGCACCCAAGGGAGCGAAACGCGTTAGCGGAACGACTTTCCGATTTATTCTGAGATGGACTGTGCTTTGTTGGGAGCATTCATCATCCAGTTAATTGTGTGGACAAATTGCAGGCAGCCGAAGACGTGTACATCTCCAGCTTAGACCTACAGCGGTCAGAAACAGTGCGGGAAGGTGAGATAACGAGTACTCACTGCCGCAAACAGCACACACTTATGCCCGTATTACACACACTGGACTGGTAAGCTCCCCACTTCTAAAAACCTTTGTCACCTTGTCAGCTGGACAAGGGATCATTAACTCTCATTCTATGTTTTCCAAGGAACTGTACATGAGAATACGAAGGACATATCACGGCATTGCCTAGGATACAAATGTAAAACTTTTTTGAACCTTTTTATACATTCATACATTTTTTTATGTTTTTTGCACAATGGCGGTAATTCAGACCTGAACTCTAGGCTGCGTGTTCGTACCTCCTGCTATCAGGTCTGAACTGCGCATGCACGTCGGCCTGCAGCGTGGAGGAGCGCCGGGGCAGCGACGGGATGGCGCGAAAAAAGCGATCGCACGGGCGATCACAAGGTGACTGACAGGAAGAAGGCGTTTGTGGGTGGCAACTGACCGTTTTCAGGGAGTGGTTGGAAAAACACAGGCGTGCCTAAGCGTTTGCAGGGCGGGTGTCTGACGTCAATTCCGGTCCCGGACAGGCTGAAGTGATCGCGGCGGCAGAATAAGTCCTGGGCTGAGCAGAGATTGCACAAGATCAGTTTATACAGCTCTGCTACACATGCGATCGCACACTTGCACAGCTAAAATACACTCCCCCTGTAGGCGGCGACTATCTGATCGTAGCAGTGCAAAAATCGCCTGCTAGCGATCAGGTCTGAATTAGACCCAATGTGTCACAATAGCCTGAAAGTGGAAGAGTGGTGAGTAGAAAACGGGGTTCCCCGGTTCTCTGTGCGGCACGATTGCGGGGGCGGCTTATGGGACCCTCCTGGGGGGGACCCAATATAGCCACCCCTGCGCACACTGGCAGCGGAGTGTGAAACTAGCAGGCTGCTGTTTTACTTTACACTGTCAGGAGACTTTTGCCAGTATAAATATCAGTTAAGCTCTGGCGCCATTACAGGTGACGGAGCTTCCTCAGAGCGGGACCAGCAGCATTTTGGCACCTTCCTCTGCCCAGCGCTGCAGCAGCAAGGACACACAGCTCCTCCAGCACCTCGGTTGTCCTTTCCAGGACTGATTTCAGTGTAAAATATCAGCTCTCCCCCTGCGTTACACCCCTGTACCAGTTTCCCACTGTATCAGTGGGAAACTGGTACAGGGGTGTAACGCAGGGGGAGAGCTGATATTTTACACTGAAATCAGTCCTGGAAAGGACAACAATCCGGTTTTACTGTGATATATATATATATATATATATATATATATATATATATATATAATATATTTTAGCCTGCAGTCTTACCGGGTCTGTCAGGCTGGGTGTGCTGTCCCTCTCTGTCTGGGTCTCCTCCTCCCATACAATAAAGGGCAGGCTTGTTGCGTCACTTCAGCCGCATATGGGAAAGTTCCTGCCAGGATACCTGGGTAAAGGATCTCATTTCTCAGGGCTACAAGCTGGAGTTCAACAGCGCTCTTCCAACGATTTTTCAAATCAGGATTACCAGTTTTGGAGGATACACAAGCTACGCTACAACAGGCCATCCAAAAGCTGGCCCAGTCCCTACTCATTGTTCCAGTGCCACTACAACAATGAGGAAAGGGTTATTACTTCAACCTGTTTGTAGTACCGAAATCGGACGGTTCGGTAAGGCCCATTCTGAATCTAAAATCTCTGAACCCCTACTTAAAAGGTGTTCAAGTTCCAGATGGAATCCCTGAGAGCAGTGATTGCGGGTCTGGAAGAACAAGAGTTCATGGTCTCGTTGGATATAAAGGACGCTTATCTTCATATCCCAATTTGGCCAACTCATCAGGCTTACCTGAGTTTTGCCCTGCTGGACGATCACTACCAGTTCCAGGCGCTACCTTTCAGCCTGTCCACAGCCCCGAGGGTCTTCATGAAGGTGTTGACGGAGATGATGATCCAGCTCTGAGTCTAGGGGGTCAATGTTGTCCCTTACCTGGACGATCTCTTGATAAAGGCGAGATCCGGGGAACTTCTCATGCTGAATATAGACCGCACGGTTCAACTGCTGTCACAACATGGAAGGATCCTCAATTTACAGAACTCCCACCTGGAGCCTACTCAGCGGCTTCTGTTTCTGGGTATGCTTCTGGATACTGTGGCTCAGAAAGTGTTCCTCCCAGAGGACAAAGCAAGGACACTCCAGGAGATGGTTCGACTGGTCCTACGGCTTGCTCGAATATCAATCCATCTTTGCATACGATTGTTGGGGAAGATGGTAGCCTCATACAAGGCCATCCAGTATGGAAGGTTCCATGCCAGAACGTTTCAATTGGATCTCCTGAGCAAGTGGTTCGGATCACATCTGCACATGCACCGGATAATACGTCTGTCACCTCAGGCCAGGATCTCCCTCCTGTGGTGGCTACAGTCCTCAAACCTGCTGGAAGGTCACAGTTTCGGGATTCAGGATTGGATCCTCCTCACAACAGATGCGAGTCTGAGAGGATGGGGAGCTGTCACCCAAGGGGCTCAGTTCCAGGGCAGGTGGTCTGCCCAGGAAGCCCTACTTCCGATCAACATCCTGGAACTTCGGGCGATCCACAAGGCTCTGCTTCAGGCCTCTCCTCTACTCAGGGATCAGGTGATCCAGGTCCAGTCGGATAACGCCACGGCCGTGGCCTACATAAATCGAGAAGGGGGGACAAAAAACAGAACCTGCATGTGAGAAATATCAAAAATACTCCTCTGGGTGGAAAGAAACGCAAGAGCAGTGTCCGCTATCTTCATTCCGGGGTGGGGGGACAACAACTGGCAAGCGGATTTCCTGAGTCGTCACGATCTCCACCTGGGAGAGTGGAGTCTGCACCAACAGGTGTTTCAACAGATCATTGCCTTGTGGGGCTGCCCACAGATAGACATGATGGCTTCTCGACTCAACAAGAAGCTTTGCTGGTATTGCTCCAGGACCAGGGATCCTCAGGCGAGGGCAATAGATGCATTGACGTCTCCTTGGCCTTACCGGCTGGTCTACCTGTTTCCTCTGATTCCATTGCTCCCAAGGGTGCTCAAGCGAATCAGGAATCAGGGGTCCAGGCAATTCTGATTGCCCCGGATTGGCCTCGGAAGACGTGGTACGCGGACCTTCTGGGCATGTCCTTCGCAGACCCTTGGCCTCTGACAATGAGAAAAGATTTCCTACAACAAGGACCATTCGTCTACCCAGACTTACGGCGACTTTGTTTGACGGCTTGGAAGTTGAACGAAACATCCTAGCTCACAAAGGCATTTCCAAAAAGGTGCAACCATGGTTCAGGCCAGTAAGCCAAGTCAAAACACTATTATCATATCTGGAGGAGATACGTTTCCTGTTGCGAGGAACGCACATTTCCACCTGCTGAATTCCACCTGGGACGGTTCTTACGGTTCTTGCAGGCTGGTGTGGATAAGGGCTTACTTCTGGGTTCCATTAAGGTCCAGTTCTCAGCCCTCTCAATGTTTTTTCAGGAGAAGCTGACAGTGGGCGTAATTCTGAGTTAATCGCAGCAGCAAGTTTGTTAGCAATTGGGCAAAACCATGTGCACTGCAGGGGGGGCAGATATAACATTTGCAGAGAGAGTTAGATTTGGGTGGGTTATTTTGTTTCTGTGCAGGGTAAATACTGGCTGCTTTATTTTTACACTGCAATTTAGATTTCAGTTTGAATACACCCCACCCAAATTTAACTCTCTGCACATGTTATATCTGCCCCTCCTGCAGTGCACATGGTTTTGCCCAACTGCTAGCAAAATTTCTGCTGCGATCAACTCAGAATTAGGCCCCGTGTTTCCAGAAGTCCAGACTTTCTTGCAAGGAGTACTTCACATTCAACCTCTGTTTGTGCTGCCTACAGCACCATGGGATTGACTCTAGTGTTGGAATTTCTACAGTCTTCCTGGTTTGAACCTCTGATGACGGTAGAAGACAAGTACCTCACATGACGGTGATGTTGCTGGCCCTGGCTTCTGCTAGATGTGTCTCAGAATTGGAGGCCCTATCATGTAAAAGCTCCTACTTGGTATTTCACGAGGACAGAGCTGAGCTCAGAACTAGACAGCAGTTCCTGACGATGGTTGTCTCTGCACTCCATTTGAATCAGCCGATTGTGGTTACATCAAGTTCTGGTGCATCTGCTCCTTCAAATTCGTTGGATGCTGTGCGAGCCTTGAAGATCTACATCAAGAGGATGGCTCGGGTCAAAAAGACTGATGCTCTTTTTGTGCTCTATGATGCACAGAAAAAGGGCTGCCCTGTTTCTAAGCAGTCCATTGCTCGTTGGATTAGGATGACTATCCAACAGGCCTACGTGCTACGTGTCGACAGCCTTACCTGTTCCACAGTCTCTGAAGGCCCACTCTACAAGATCGGTGGGATCTTCTTGGGCGGCTGCCCGTGGAGTCTCGGCCCTGCAACTATGCCGAGCTGCTACATGGTCAGAGAAGAACACCTTTGTGAAGTTCTACGAATTTGATACCCTGGCCCATGATGATACCCAGTTTGGGCGGGCGATCCTGCAAAGGTCTATGCACATTCCCGCCCATTCTGGATGCTTTGGGACGTCTCCATCATATTAAGTGAACCCCAGTATCCCTTATGGATGTTAGAGAAAACGGGATTTTAATACCTACCAGTAAATCCCTTTCTCGTAGTCCATAAGGGATACTGGGCACCCGCCTCAGTGCGTTGACTTGTCTGCAGAATCTTGTTCAAGGTTACCTGTTCAGCTGTTGCTATTTTGTTACCAGCCGTTGTTTTATGTTATGGTGTGCTGGCGTGTGAATCTTACCACTCATTGTTGTTATGCTCTTTCTCTCAAGTATGTCCTTTCTCCTTCGGGCACAGTTTTACCTATACTGGCTGTAGGAGGGGGTATAGAGGGGAGGAGCCAGCACACCCAGTTGAAGAAATTTAAAGTGCACTGGCTCTTTTGGACCCCATCTATACCCCATCGTACTAAGTGAACCCCAGTATCCCTTATGGACTACGAGAAAGGGATTTACCGGTAGGTATTAAAATCCCATTATTTCTTTTATATATAATGACACCTAAATATTTTATCTGATAGCAATTATATTCTTTACAAACGTATTGCTATAAAAATGTCAGGGGTACAAATAAGGCAAATGGATTGTTACTCTGAAGAAATGATGTCCGGCATTAATAAAGCATTAATATTTAAATTGTTATTTAGTGTGAAGATCTGACTAATATTATGGTAGAAGATATAAAGGAGGAAAAAGTGATGTATGTGACTGATATGAAGGCAGAAGATATAGAGGGAGAAGAAGAGACGTATGTGACTGATATGAAGGCAGAAGATACAGAGGGAGAAGAGACGTATGTGACTGATATGAAGGCAGAAGATACAGAGGGAGAAGAAGAGACGTATGTGACTGATATGAAGGCAAAAGATACAGAGGGAATAGAGACGTATGTGTCTGATATGAAAGCAGAAGATATAGAGGAAGAAGAGACGTATGTGACTGAAATGAAGGCAGAAGATACAGAGGGAGAAGAAGAGACGTATGTGACTGATATGAGGGCAGAAGATACAGAGGGAGAAGAAGAGACGTATGTGACTGATATGAAGGCAGAAGATATAGAGGGAGAAGAAGAGACGTATGTGACTGATATGAAGGCAGAAGATATAGAGGGAGAAGAAGAGACGTATGTGACTGATATGAAGGCAGAAGATATAGAGGGAGAAGAAGAGACATATGTGACTGATATGAAGGCAGAAGATATAGAGGGAGAAGAGGAGATGTATGTGACTGATATGAAGGCAGAAGATATAGAGGGAGAAGAAGAGACGTATGTGACTGATATGAAGGTAGAAGATACAGAGGGAGAAGAAGAGACGTATGTGACTGATATGAGGGCAGAAGATATAGAGGGAGAAGAAGAGATGTATGTGACTGATATGAAGGTAGAAGATACAGAGGGAGAAGAAGAGACGTATGTAACTGATATGAAGGCAGAAGATACAGAGGGAGAAGAAGAGACGTATGTGACTGATATGAGGGCAGAAGATATAGAGGAAGAAGAGACGTATGTGACTGATATGAAGGCAGAAGATATAGAGGGAGAAGAAGAGACGTATGTGACTGATATGAAGGCAGAAGATATAGAGGGAGAAGAAGAGACGTATGTGACTGATATGAAGGCAGAAGATATAGAGGGAGAAGAAGAGACGTATGTGACTGATATGAAGGCAGAAGATATAGAGGGAGAAGAAGAGACGTATGTGACTGATAACAAGGCAGAAGATACAGAGGGAGAAGAAGAGACGTATGTGACTGATATGAAGGCAGAAGAAGAGACGTATGTGACTGATATGAAGGTAGAAGATACAGAGGGAGAAGAAGAGACGTATGTGACTGATATGAAGGTAGAAGATATAGAGGGAGAAGAAGAGACGTATGTGATTGATATGAAGGCAGAAGATACAGAGGGAGAAGAAGAGACGTATGTGACTGATATGAAGGCAGAAGATATAGAGGGAGAAGAAGAGACGTATGTAACTGGTATGAAGGCAGAAGATATAGAGGGAGAAGAAGAGACGTATGTGACTGATATGAAGGCAGAAGATATAGAGGGAGAAGAAGAGACGTATGTAACTGATATGAAGGCAGAAGATATAGAGGGAGAAGAAGAGACGTATGTGACTGATATGAAGGTAGAAGATATAGAGGGAGAAGAAGAGACGTATGTGACTGATATGAGGGCAGAAGATATAGAAGGAGAAGAAGAGACGTATGTGACTGATATGAGGGCAGAAGATATAGAAGGAGAAGAAGAGACGTATGTGACTGATATGAAGGGAGAAGATATAGAGGGAGAAGAAGAGACGTATGTGACTGATATGAAGGCAGAAGATACAGAGGGAGAAAAAGTGATGTATGTGACTGATATGAAGGCAGAAGATATAGAGGGAGAAGAAGAGACGTATGTGACTGATATGAAGGCAGAAGATACAGAGGGAGAAGAGACGTATGTGACTGATATGAAGGCAGAAGATATAGAGGGAGAAGAAGAGACGTATGTGACTGATATGAAGGCAGAAGATATAGAGGGAGAAGAAGAGACGTATGTGACTATGAAGGCAGAAGATATAGAGGGAGAAGAAGAGACGTGTGTGACTGATATGAAGGCAGAAGATACAGAGGGAGAAGAAGAGACGTATGTGACTGATATGAAGGCAGAAGATACAGAGGGAGAAGAAGAGACGTATGTGACTGATAATAATGCAGAAGATACAGACGGAGAAGAAGATACGTATGTGAAGGATGATCAGCGGTGTAAGGAGGAGGAAATCCCTACAGATATCAGCACAGGTGAGTGATAAACACTTATTACAGTCAATAGTCACATAATGTCCTTTCTCAGTCACTACAGCAATCTCTTATCCTGCGCCTCTTCTATTTGTACAGAGGAATGAGGGAAATATATCTGCCCAGTGGGGGAGTCAGGAGCCATTAGCCCCTATTATACTCCTGCTCTCCCCCTCACATCATGTCACTGTGTGTTACCAGCCCAGAGATCTGACCAGTCTCCTCCCCACACTCTCTGGTGGATCTCATACATCAGGAGCCGTCAGCCACTATTATACTCCTGCTCTCCCCCTCACATCATGTCACTGTGTGTTACCAGCCCAGAGATCTGACCAGTCTGCTCCTCACACTCTCTGGTGTATCTCAGCATTTATCTACAGTGACTCATTATCCTAATCAAGGAGCATTACTCTGGTGGGACTACTCTACCTGAGGATGACCAGAGGACCATATAGAGGCTGCTTTTGCTACTTATATATAACCACCTGGAGCACTTTGTGTAGTGTGAACACATTGTGAGGAGCCAGGGCTTACCTCTGAGTCTGGAGCCTACCTTTCAGGCTGCTGGCGGTGCTGCATGGCCGTGGTGGGATGTGGTAGGGGCCTGGTGGTGGCTTCCGGTGCTGGGGAGATAGGAGTCAGGCAGATTAATAGGCGCGACCTTGTGTATCTGCAGCACAGGGGGCCGCCATGTTGGAGACCGATCCGTTGTGGCCAGTGGCTGGGTCTCTGTGGAATGATCAGCCAATCCCTGGCAGCTTCCTCTTTCAAAAGGAGACAGCTCAGTCTTTTATATTGCCAGTCCTTCAAGTTACTGCCCAGTGCAGAAACTCCAGCTCTGAGCTCCCTCAGGAATTCCTGTGGCTATTTCTTTGTGCTCTTTCTTGCTCCACTCTCCCAGTTTCCTGCAGTCTTCCACAGAACCGTAGCCGGTGGACCCTCAGCTCCACAACCCGCAGTTGTCCGCCTGCCGGGCGGTGTCCACCGTGCCTTGTATCCATAGAGGGGCATCCAGGTCATCCACAGTGCTCTTCAGCCCTGACTCTTCAGCATTTGTTCCTCAACAGTATTCTTCAGTGCTGACTCTTCAGCATTCATTAGCCAGCCGTATTCTTCAGTGTTCTTCACCCCTGACTCTTCAGCATTCATTATCCAGCAGTATACTTCAGTGTTCTTCAGCTACTAATCATCAGTACACATTCTTAGTAGCATTCTTCAGCGAAGACTCCTCAATATACATTCTTAGCAGTTTTCTTCAGTGTCCTTCAGCCAAGACTCTACAGGATTCATTCTCCAGCAGCATTCTTCAGTATTCTTTAATCATGACAACTCTGCAATAACATTCCTCAGTCTCCGAGTCCTTATTCCCCGGAGTCAGCCAGTCCCGGTCACCTTTCCCAGTCCATTAGTATATATGAGAAGGAATTACATACATCCTCCTCAGTTCCTTACTGCTGTTGCACCCACTCCCTCAGCAAAACGCCCAATTTCCGGATCCTTATCATAAGCCCGTTGTGACACATTGTTAGTAATTAGCCCATGTTTATGTGTGAGGCGGTCTGGATGGATATTGTGGTTCAGCAAGGTCACTGGCTGATGAGGCTTCCTGCTCTGTGATGCTGGCTAGGGAATGTTACCCAGCAAAGTCTGCATTATGGGGGGATATCCATTGGTGATGTGCCATCTGCATGTCCCTGTGGCCGGGGCTATGACATGTGCGGATAATGTGGTTGTGGCATTATAAGCCAGTGTTGTATCCGTTCCATGAGAGTCTTATTTGTTGTTGGTACATATGTCATTGTAACAATGTTATAGATTGCAAGTTGAAATTAAACAACTGAAAATCATTCAAAATAGTAGCACGGTTATGTTGTGGTTAGCATTACAATCTAACAGCACTTACGTCATGAGTTCAATTCCCAATCAAGGCCCATTAGTGTGGAGTTTGTATGTGTTTCCTCCAACCCTCCAAAAATCATACTGGTAGGTTAATTGGCTTCTGACAAAAATTAACCAGTGTGTGTGTGTGTGTGTGTGTGTGTGTGTGTGTGTGTGTGTGTGTGTGTGTACGTACGTACGTGTACATGTAGAAGGGAATATAGATTGTAAGTTCCAATGTGGCAGGTACTGATGTGAATGACTAAAAATTCTCTGTAATATGTGTGCTCTATTAAAGAACTGTGACTAATAATAATAATACAGTTATTTTATCTCCAGCAGATGGAGGCACAAGCAGGAATGCCTTGGAGGGAGATCTCATCTTGTCTACAGATACTGACATAGAAGATAACATCACACAGGATTTTCCAGGAGACATCCCCGTTACACTAAATGTACATCCAGTACCTCGTAGTGTAGTTATATCATCTGATCCCTCTAATCGTGAGGACTATACTTCTGATACCTCAGATGTTATACATAGTGCAGCTCATACACCTGATAAAGTATTTCCCTGTTCTGAGTGTGGAAAATGTTTCACATGTAAATGGAATGTTGTTACACATCAGAGAATTCACACCGGTGAGAAACCATTTCCATGCTCTCAGTGTGGGAAATGTTTTACACGGAAATCACATCTTGTTACTCATCAAAGAAGGCACACAGGTGAGAGGCCATTTCCATGCTCTGAGTGTGGGAAATGTTTTACACATAAATATTATCTTGTTAAACATCTAAGAAGTCACACAGGTGAGAGACCATTTCCATGCTCTGAGTGTGGGAAATGTTTTACACATAAATATTATCTTGTTAAACATCTAAGAAGTCACACAGGTGAGAGACCATTTCCATGTTCTGAGTGTGGGAAATGTTTTACACATAAATCATATCTTGTTAAACATCTAAGAAGTCACACAGGTGAGAGACCATTTCCATGTTCTGAGTGTGGGAAATGTTTTACACATAAATCATATCTTGTTAAACATCTAAAAAGTCACACAGGTGAGAGACCATTTCCATGTTCTGAGTGTGGGAAATGTTTTACACATAAATCATATCTTGTTAAACATCTAAAAAGTCACACAGGTGAGAGACCATTTCCATGTTCTGAGTGTGGGAAATGTTTTACACAGAACTCAGGTCTTGTTACACATCAGAGAAGTCACACAGGTGAGAAGCCATTTCCATGTTCTGAGTGTAGGAAATGTTTTGCACATAAATCATATCTTGTTAAACATCTAAGAAGTCACACAGGTGAGAAACCATTTCCATGTTCTGAGTGTGGGAAATGTTTTACACAGAACTCAGATCTTGTTAAACATCAGAGAAATCACACAGGTGAAAAGCCATTTACATGCTCCGAGTGTGGGAAATGTTTTACACAGAAATCACATCTTGCCTCACATCAGAGAAGTCACACAGGTGAGAGGCCATTTCCATGTTCTGAGTGTGGGAAATGTTTTGCACAGAACTCAGATCTTATTAAACATCAGAGAAGTCACACTGGTGAGAGGCCATATTCATGTTCTGAGTGTGGGAAATGTTTTACACAAAAATCACATCTTCTTAGACATCAGATTTCACACATGAGAAAAGCATTTCTATGAGCTGATACAAAACAAGGCTGTAGCAACTGTTGAATACTCAAACTCTTAAAGAAGTGATTATTTATTAAGTATCAGATCACCCTCTGAGAGTAACATGTTCTCAGGGCTATATCAAAAGTGTGAACCGCCCAATATGACATCTGCAATTCAATGATATCTTCTCATAATGTCATTGACACTACCACTGATGTAATGCTTTATCCCAACTTCATAAACATAGGACATTCGGCAAGGTGTGATTCAGTAAACATCAATCCAAACTCATGAAAAGGGTTATTATTGCCTACTGTGGCCTTGGTAATGCAAGAGAAACACAATAGAGTTCCTTTTCAGAAACGTAACCCTGGGTAGGGGGTTGCCGTATTGGAACTTATCCCCTGTCTCACGAGCACATCGGATGCTCTGTGTATGTGTTCCTAAAATGAACTTGTTTTGACCAAATATGTATTAAAGGTGATTCTGCTTAGAATGTGTCTATAAAGATTATACAGCCATACCGCATGGTTATAGGGTCATATATTGTGCGGTTTATGTGTTTAATATAGTATTGATTATTATTGGATAGAATTGTGATTGAGTATATGAAATATATAATGTGCTTCATCATATATTGGACACAATACTCCTGTCCTACAGTATTTAATTTTTTTAAGGTATCCATCTGCAGATCATCGAAGGCTGTGTCATTCAGCAGGCAGATTAAATGTCTGTCTATTACAGTGTGTAATATAACACAATCACAATCCGTAGTTCCATACTGTTGTTGATGGTAGCAATGAAACTACAGCAAATTCTGAATATTACATCCCGCCGTGTATGTAAGAGGGATGCGGTCATTCCGTCGACCACTATTGGTCGACAGGATTTCTAGGTCGACAAGACAAAATATTTTTTTCAACTTTTTTATACTTTACGATCCAGGTGGACTACAATTGGGAACGGTAACCTGTGCAGAGCGCAATGGTAGCGGAGTGCGAGCCAGGTGAGGGGACACGGTGCAACAATTTAAAAATATATATACCATGTCGACCTAGAACATGTCGACCTAGAAACCCTGTCGACTTACTGCATGTCGACCAATAGTGGTCAACCCAATGACTGTCGACCTAAGTGTGGTCATCCTAATGACCCATATACTAAGAGGGATACGTAAAAAATAGTTGTTACCATTGTGTAGAACCATCAATAAAATGTCAATTTTGCTCGCTAAAATTCTGGTTGCCTTCTAATGATGAGAGAGTCCCATATAAAAAAAAAAAAAAATACTTTTCAAAGCATTGATAACACCAGTTTGTAGCCCTACATATTATCATTCAGCAAACGTTGCTGCAGACATCAGTGATGAATGGTTTATCCAGGACTTTGATCCTAATAAAGGAGTAGTGTCCCGGAGTGTTGCCCAAATGAAGTCAATATAGGGCTGACTCAGGATTTTTGATAGTGATGTAAAACAATCCTCATGGGATAGAGAGTCCCACTAGAAGACGGTATTAATATTTCTAGCTGGATTTAACACTTCATGGGAGTGTAACTTTTGAGTAATTCTTCACAGGTAAAATCACCATTGGTCCAGACAGCAGCCCACACTGGTGAACCAAAGTACTGCACAAACCAGGAAATACAAGATAGTGTCATAACTTTGTGGACTTTAGCAGAAGCAGTGGCGTCACACCTTGGACAGACGGTGCGGCGGCCTCTGAAAAGGGAGGGGTGGCTTAGTGGAACAGGGGGTGTGCCTTTGCGGGATGGGTGCGGCCACTAAAAAGGAGCATGTCTTTGTGGGCTGGGGCGTGGCTATGCATCCTGACCCCCCAATTCCATCACTTGGGTGGTCTGCCCCTGGAGGCTACCTTGTCACTGAGCAGGAGCCATCACTTTGGTGTCACCCCGTGGTGGATGACACCTGGGTGCAGGCCGCACCCCCCTTGTGACGCCACTGCAAGAAGTACAAAGGAAAATAACCATACCCTCCTGACATGCAACATCACATCCCTCTGTACAGTCATAGAACACACAGCAGGATAGACCTTGATGAAAGAAATCCTGTGGAAAGAATGTAGACAAATTTCAGAAAAAAAGAAATCAGGTCCCAATTGATTTGCCAAAGCTTTTACCTCCTGCAACCCTGTGGGAGCTACGGCTGTGCCCACGCTGACTAATGGGAACCACTTCAAGCATGGAAGATGAAGGAGCATAAAGCCTGGTTTATGTCCAAAGTCATTTCAGGATGACTCTACATCACAGGTTCTCAAACTCGGTCCTCAGGACCCCATACGGTCCATGTTTTGCAGGTTACCTGTGGATTTTTAAACTGTGACAGTTGGTGATACACAGTACAGCTGCTGGGTGACATGGAAAATGTGAACCGTGTGGGGTCATGAGGACCAAGTTTGAGATCCACTGCTCTACATGATTGTCGGCAGGGGGAAGAAGAATCATCTGGAAACTAAGAAGGGTGATCTGGTTGACACCCAAAGCAATGTGATCACTACTGAGAAGTCCAAGTCAGCTGAATATCACAGCCATAAGGTTGGTGATTTAGAGGACAGACCCCATACCTAACAATACTAAGACTAAGATATCGTTGAACCTTTCTCCCTATTTAGGTCACAAAGGCCTTGCAGCTGACTTATCGCTAATACTTCTCACATGATAGATTCCTCCCATCTGTCAGATCGTATGATCATGGACACTTACACTGAATTTCCTGACAGTGCAGCCCACATACTGCAGTCTACATGTGCATACAGGCATATAAATGGTTCCTATAGTAATGTATGAGGTTTTTACTTTTATAATTTCTGCTGTTAGATATAAAGCTGTCTTTGTTGTCTGCTGCACTTGCTCTCTCCCTGACACTCCCTGTATTCCCAGCTCACAGCTGCCTCACCTCTGCTCTCTCCCTGACACTCCCTGTATTCCCAGCTCACAGCTGTCTCACCTCTGCTCTCTCCCTGACACTCCCTGTATTCCCAGCTCACAGCTGCCTCACCTCTGCTCTCTCCCTGACACTCCCTATAGTCCCAGCTCACAGCTGTCTCGCCTCCACTCTCTCCCTGACACTCCCTGTATTCCCAGCTAACAGCTGCCTCACCTCTGCTCTCTCCCTGACACTCCCTGTATTCCCAGCTCACAGCTGCCTCACCTCTGTTCTTTCCCTGACACCCCCTGTATTCCCAGCTCACAGCTGCCTCACCTCTGCTCTCTCTCTCTGACAGTCCCTGTATTCCCAGCTCACAGTTGCCTCACCTCTGCTATCTCTCTGACAGTCCCTGTATTCCCAGCTCACAGCTGCCTCATCTCTGCTCACTCCCTGTATTCCCAGCTCACAGCTGCCTCACCTCTGCTCTCTCCCTGACACTCCCTGTATTCCCAGCTCACAGCTGCCTCACTTCTGCTCTCCCTGTATTCCCAACTCACAGCTACCTCATCTCTGCACTCTCCCTGACACTCCCTGTATTGCCAGTTTACAGCTGCCTCACCCTGACACTCCCTGTATTCTCAGCTCACAGCTGCCTCACCTCTGCTCTCTCTGTCTCTGACAGTCGCTGTATTCCCAGCTCACAGCTGCCTCATCTCTACTCACTCCCTGTATTCCCAGCTCACAGCTGCCTCACCTCTGCTCTCTCCCTGACACTCCCTGTATTCCCAGCTCACAGCTGCCTCACCTCTGCTCTCTCCCTGAGACTCCCTAAATCCCCAGCTCACAGCTGCCTCACCTCTGCTCTCCCTGTATTCCCAACTCACAGCTGCCTCATCTCTGCACTCTCCCTGACACTCCCTGTATTGCCAGCTTACAGCTGCCTCACCCCTGCTCTCTCCCTGACACTCCCTGTATTGCCAGCTTACAGCTGCCTCACCCCTGCTCTCTCCCTGACACTCCCTGTATTCCAAGCTCACAGCTGCCTCACCCTGACACTCCCTGTATTCTCAGCTCACAACTGCCTCATCTCTACTCACTCCCTGTATTCCCAGCTCACAGCTGCCTCACCTCTGCTCTCTCCCTGAGACTCCCTGTATTCCCAGCTCACAGCTGCCTCACCTCTGCTCTCTCCCTGACAGTCCCTGTATTCCCCAACCAGGGCTGCCAAGAGTTATCTTGGGCCCGGTACAGTAACTTCCCGGGTCCCCCCCCCCTTCAAGGGGTGTGGCCGCACCCTGTTGCATGGCTGCACCACTTTGGGGCATGTCTAGCACACGAGAAGTACTCACAGGAGAATAACATACCTCCCAGCAGTTGGGACACAAGTGTTCACTATTAGGATGGTGGTACAGTCACATAAAAGCTGCATTGGTTACAGAGCGCATTCCCTGGAACACCATCATTTTGTGAAAATGGATCCTCTATTGTAATCAGTGTTGGACTGGGACATGAAGGGCCCACCGGGGAATGCAGTGTTAGGGACCCCTGTTTAGGGGTGTGGCCAGTCTCCAGAGGGGGTGTGGCCAGTTGCCTCAGAGGCTTGGCTGACCATGGTCTGGGCCCCTTGGTAAATATATATACTGTAGTAAATACCCATACCTCCCAACATGACCCTCCCCAGGAGGGACAGAATGCTCTGCTTCTAGACTTCCCTCTTACTCTATGATTGCCATCACCTGTGCTGAAACACCTTCCTTAGCCATTAACCTGTTCACAACAGGTGCTGCCAATCATGAATTAGGAGAAAAGTCCAGAAGCAGAGCATTGTGTCCCTCCTGGAGAGGGTAAGGTTGGGAGGTATGAATACAACTAGTGCATGCATGATAATTAGTAACAACAGCAGTGCACTGTCGAAAATACACCATGGCCCCGTGCAGTATAAGGTAACATATATAATGAGTAATTCAAGTGCACAGTCTGGAACCTGATCCCTAGAGAAAGAGGTGCGGCCCCAGGTGGTGAGGCCCACTGGTGATTTCCCCTGTTCCCCTGTGGGCACAGTCCAACTCTGACAGTAATTTTGGGATAAAGGATGCGCTATAGTGTGTAAGTGCAATCACTGTATACACACACATACAAACATACAGTATACACAGAAATGCCACACAACTTTCAGGACTTACTATGATTAAAGTTGAATAAAGTGAAATGTTGACTTGCACATTAGTGGACATCACCAGAATATATTGTTACATTAGTAAGTTCCGAGAGTGCCAGAGTATTTCTGCTTATACTACCGGTCATCCCACTATGGGCACCCGGGCAATTGTGCAGTATTTTGGACAGAGTGCAAGGCATGACATATATAGATAGACACACACGTATATACAGTACAGTATATAGGGGGTCATTCCGACCCATTCGTACGCAGCGCTTCACTGCGGTGCGAATTGGTCCGGAATGCGCATTGCGCACGCGCGATGTTGCCCGGCGACAGGGGTCACCGGCCAACAATGCTAGCAACGAAGAAAGCAGTCGCAGCGGCGACCGCAAAAAGATTGACAGAAGGAAGGCATTCCGGGCCCGTTTTCAGGGAGTGGCAAGGAAAACGCAGGCGTGTCCAGGAGTATTGAGGGCAGATGTCTGACGTCAAAGCTGGGACCAGCATCGCTGAGATCGTTGCACAGGGTAAGTAGGTATAGGGCTACTCTTCTTTTACACAAAACTATTTTAGCTAAGCAGGGCTGCACAAGCGTTCACAGCCCTGCTAAGCTACAATACACTCCCCCATAGGCGTGGATTAGTTGATCGTACCAGCAGCAAAAAGTTGCTTGGTGCAATCAACTCGGAATGACCACCATAGATAGATATTACACACACATACTGGGCAGTAGAGTATGGCTGGGACCAGGTACTTTTCAGGGGCCGTGGCCTATTCACAGGGTGTGTGGTCTATTCACAGGGGGTGTGGTCATGCACCCTTTGAAAAAATACCGAAATAGTTTTGTTTTAAGCACCACCATGGCCACACTCCAGCTCAGCAGTCAGCAGCGTGTGCTGGGCTTAGGAGAAGGGCTGTAGCTGCTGCCAGTTAAGGGGGAGAAAGCTCGGGTGCCCAACAGGGCCCTCACTGGGCCCCCGAGGCCTGGGCCCAGGTAATTTGTATCCTTCACCCCCCCCCCCCACACACTCTCAGCACCACTGTTCCCAACTCCCAAAAACTTAAGGCAGTGCTTTCACCATCTGTAACTATTATTTTCCTTGAGCAGAGGCTTAACTAGGGGTAGGGCGAGTGGGGCACGTGCCCTGGGCACCCTGGCAGGCCCAGGAGAGGGGTGCGCCGACGGCGTCCAGGGCATCATGCCCCACTCGCCCCGTTAACCCTAAATGTGAGGGGAGGAGAGCGCAGTGTCTCTTCCTCCCCTCAAAGCCGCTGGGAGCACTAGCAGCGCTGCCGTGTCCGGTCTCCGGCGTTAGCCAATCAGAGCTTGCGGACCGGCTGCCGGTCCGCGAGCTCTGATTGGCTAGTGAACCGGCGCCAGAGCCGCCGGAGACCTGGAGCGGCGAGGGGAAGGAGAGGCGCTGCGCTCTCCTCCCCTCACAACAAGAAGCCAGCGGCCGGTGAGGTGAGTGGCGGGGGGGGGGGGGGGACCGGCGGCACGGAGGGGCATGTATCTGGCACCAAGTGGGGCCTGGCACTGTGGGGCATGTAACTGGCACTATGGGGCATGTAACTGGCCCTGAGTGGGGCATGTAACTGGCACTGAGTGGGGCATGTAACTGGCACTGAGTGGGGCATGTAACTTGCACTGAGTGGGGAAATGTAACTGGCACTGTGGGGCAATGTAACTGGCACTGTGCGGCATGTATCCGGCACTGTGGGGCATGTATCTGGCACTGTGGGGCAATGTAACTGGCACTGAGTGGGGTAATGTATCTGGCACTGTGGGGCATGTATCCAGCACTGTGGGGCATTGTATCCGGCACTGTGGGGTAATGTAACTGGCATTGAGTGGGGTAATGTATCCGGCACTGTGGGGCATGTATCTGGCACTGTGGGGCATTGTATCCGGCACTGTGGGGCAATGTATCTGGCACTGATTGGGGCATCTATCTGGCACTGAGTGGGGCATGTATCTGGTACTGTGGGGCATGTATCCAGCACTGTGGGGCAATGTAACTGGCACTGTGGGGCAATGTATCTGGCACTGAGTGGGGCATGTATCCGGCACTGAGTGGGGCATGTATCCGGCACTGTGGGGCAATGTAACTGGCACTGTGGGCCATTTTCAGGGGCCACACCCCTTCTGGAGTGTGGCCACACCCATTTTTGGTGCGCGCCTTCGCCGCGCGCACATGCTTCTTTTGGTGTGTTTCTTTCTTTTTTTTTTTGGGGGGGGGGGGGGGGTGCCATTTCCCATCTTGTACTGGGCTCCGAAAACCCTAGTTACGCCTCTGTCCTTGAGTGGAGTTCAAAGATTTCTTTTTTTGTAGAACTTCATATTAAAATATGAGAGATCTTCCCAAAGCCAGCTATATATGTTAGCGGGATCTTGAGAAATTCAGGTTCATCAGGAAAGGAGGAGGTTGTTGGGGTGTAGAGATACCTTATACTGCATTACAAAAAGTCTAAGCGGATCACCGATATCCACCAATCAGATCCACAGCTCTTCTAATATCATCTAGGACTTATCATCCCAGAATAAAACCAAACATGCATCAATAACCCCAGCCAAGCAATGTAGCAGTGTCAGATACACGTTGCCCCCAGCAGTGTCAGATACACGTTGCCCCCAGCAGTGCCAGATACACATTGCCCCGGATACACGTTGCCCCCAGCAGTGTCAGACACACGTTGCCCCCAGCAGTGTCAGATACACGTTGCCCCAGCAGTGCCAGATACACGTTGCCCCAGCAGTGCCAGATACACGTTGCCCCAGCAGTGCCAGATACACGTTGCCCCAGCAGTGTCAGATACATGTTGCCCCCAGCAGTGTCAGACACACGTTGCCCCCAGCAGTGTCAGATACACGTTGCCCCCAGCAGTGTCAGATACACGTTGCCCCCAGCAGTGTCAGATACACGTTGCCCCCAGCAGTGCCAGATACACGTTGCCTCCAGCAGTGTCAGATACACGTTGCCCCAGCAGTGTCAGATACACGTTGCCCCAGGAGCAGTGTCAGATACACATTGACCCAGCAGTGTCAGATACACGTTGCCCCCAGCAGTGTCAGATACACGTTGAGATACACGTTGCCCCAGCAGCGTCAGATACACGTTGCCCCCAGCAGTGTCAGATACACGTTGCCCTAGAGTCTACCGGTTAGGAATTTCTTAACGGTACGCCATACCGCCATACTTGCAGCACTGGTATCTATAGAACCACCCTGCTCAGTACACATTACATTTAAGAAATCAATAGTGTTTGCTGGCTCCTCCCCACTATGCTCCTCCTAGGAGACGGAGACATACTTTGAGAGAATAAAAGACAAATATTTGAATATATCTTTGGCGCTACCACCTTATGTCAGGTTGCGTAAAAAATAATAATTAAAATAACAAAAATTGATTGTGGTATAGGAGAGTGATGATAAAGTCTATTCAAATGTCCCAAATAGTTTCACTTTAAGTGACTTTATCTTGCTTTCCTCCAAAGTTCTTCAAACTGCAGAATTCCTTATAAGCATTTGTCCATGTAAATAAAAAGAAAAAAGTAGCATATAGTGTAGTATTTTGTATAAAAATTAACAAATGTATTTACATGTACCAGAAAAATACCTAAAAAGCTTTTTCTTTCATCCAATTAAAAGTGTGGTCCTTCACTTTATATAAATATGATTGGAACCGTACCGTGCCAAGCTCCCAGCAAGGAGCAAGGGCCCTCATTCCGAGTTGATCGCTCGCAAGGCGATTTTAGCAGAGTTGCACACGCTAAGCCGCCGCCTACTGGGAGTGAATCTTAGCTTCTTAAAATTGCGAATGAAGTAATCGCAATATTGCGATTACAAACTACTAAGCAGTTTCAGAGTAGCTTCAGACTTACTCGGCATCTGCGATCAGTTCAGTGCTTGTCGTTCCTGGTTTGACGTCACAAACACACCCAGCGTTCGCCCAGACACTCCTCCGTTTCTCCAGCCACTCCCGCGTTTTTTCCGGAAACTGTAGCGTTTTTACACACACGCCCATAAAATGGCCTGTTTCCGCCCAGTAACACCCATTTCCTGTCAATCACACTACGATCGCCGGAGCGAAGAAAAAGCCGTGAGTAAAATTACTTTCTTCATTGCTAAATTACTTGGCGCAGCCGCAGTGCGAACATTACGCATGCGCACTAAGCGGAAAATCACTGCGATGCGAAGAAATTTTCCGAGCGAACGACTCGGAATGACCCCCAATGTAAAGAGCAAAGTATTGGAGTCTCCGGAATTCCTCCTTAGTATTACTCCATCAAGGCTGAACACCGGCAGCTGGACCAGGTAAGTTCCTTTCCAAATGTGGATGCAGATAGATGGATCAACTGCCTGAACGCTTTGCCTTTTGAGTCTTTTTAGAACTCTTGGAATGAGAGGGATTGGAGGAAACAGGTACACGAACTGGTAAGTCCAGGGAGCCGTCAGAGTGTCCACAGCTGCCGCATGTGGATCCCTCGTTCTGGAACAGTAACAACGGAGCTTCTTGTTGAGACGAGAAGCCATCAGGTCTATCTGCGGACAGCCCCACCGGGTTCAGGGATCAAGGCAAGCTTAGTGAAATTATTATCAATGGAAAAACATTCACAATAAGAGACTTTGGGGGTCATTCCGAGTTGATCGCACGTAGCAACTTTTTGATGACCGTGTGATCAACTAGACGCCGCCTATGGGGGAGTGTATTTCTGAATAGCAGGGCTGCGATCGCTTGTGCAGCCATGCTATGCAAAAAAATTTCCTGTAAAAGAAGACCAGGGTAATAGTTACCCTGTGTGATCGATCCAGCAATGCAGGCCCCGGGATGGACGTCAGATATCCGCCCTCCAAACGCCTGGACACGCCTGCGTTGGACTCACCACTCCCAAAAAATGGTGAGTTGATGCCCCGGAATGCCTTCCTGCTGTCAATCTTCTTTGTTCTTCTGGTCATTGCCCGGCGACGGGTGTCCCTGGGCAACGACATGCGTGCGCATTGCGGCCACCGCAAAGGTGCAGAACTGACTCTTTCGCACCGCTGCGACAACCAGCAGCATGCGAATGGGTCGGAATGACCACCTTTGTCACATGTGCCACAAAAAATGTGGTATATGCAATGGAGTGTGAATGTAATCTGGTCTATATAGGGCGGACCTCGAGACAGTTAAAAGTAAGGCTCGGGGAGCACCTTAAAAAGGGTTTAGAAAGACAGTAACTGAGGAGATATACCCTCAAAAACCATCCCCTGTCTCACGAGACCCCTCCAAATTCGATCCCCCTGACCGAGGGAACACTCATCGGTGGTGGGCTAGTGCTGCGGAATCGGGGAGCCGGTATACTGGCTCCCGCGGGTTGCGGCCTACCCACCACCCCGAAGCCGTGGGCCTAAATTTCGGACTCCCACGCCCCGGGTCCGTCCCTGAAGTGCCTTGGCTTGGGCCCCCTGAGAGCAGGACCCCCCTCCCCAGACTGCCGAGACATCACACACTGCAGGAGAGAGGAGGACCGTCCGGAGCGCAGACGCTGCAGATCCGGAGCTCCGGGGGCGGCGGTCATTTTGTGTCTCGGGACCCGAAGCGGAGTGGCGGACGTGAGGCCCGACGACTCCCACTAACTGCAGAGGTGAGCCGCTCCCCCCAGCATACTCTCCCCCACCAACGCCAGCACTGAACACCAACGGACGACCGCTGCTGGTTACTTCGCGCTGACCGCCAAAGGGGACACAGCACCACAGCACCTCCGCAAGCTTCTCCCTGGGGCTGGTCCTCGGTCCCAGGCCTGCCGTCACCTATCTTTCCTCGGGGGCATTATTAGCACCTGGCGTAGCGGCTCTGCAAGACGGCCCGACGCGGCCAGGCGGCCTTTCCTGGTTATCTCGCCCGCTGCGGCCTCCACTCCAACCCAACGTCGGGGGCTCGAGTTTGCCGCTGACCCCACTCGTGAGCGCCGTGCCCGACGCGGCCGAAACGGGTCAACTCGGAGCGCCCTACAGCCCTTGGTCCTCCTCCAATGTGACCTGCTGGGTGGCCCATGACCTGCAAGCCCCATCTGGACGCTGGGGAGCTCCTTTCACGGCCCCAGGAAGACAAGGCACCCCTTACAGGCCCTGGCTGCAGCTATCCTGACCCTTATAGATGCTGGCATCTCCTCTCCCCCCCCCCTGCCTTTGTGTTAAGCTGGGCTTAGTGGGGTTCCCCCATCTCTCCCTACAGGGGCTCTATCTGCTCAGACCCCCCCCCCCCTTCCCCTCAGTATTGAATCTTAATACAGCCTGCTGGAGTTTTCTGATATTTCACTACTGTGCTGGACTTCTCTGTATTACAATCTACAAGTCCGGGGGCGCCATCTCCTGGCCATTGCCTACGACTACGCCTGCATTATACCTCAGTCTTCTATGATACTATTTAGCAGGGGAATGTGCTGCTGAATGCCTGTGGGCGTGACCCTGGGGGTCTTGTTCTTATGCTTATGCTTATTCTCATTTCCTGTTTCGTGATGGATCACTAACTATTTATGCTATTGCTCAGCTCTGCCCTATGACCTCTTCTAGTTCCGGGACTGTCACACACCATGCCTAAGTCCAAGTCCAAGAAAACTACATCTTCTGCGGAAATATCCTCTTTTATTTCTAAGATGAAGTCTAGTGCCACTAAATTACCGGCCGCCCCTCCTCCCGCCCCGGTTTCGGAATCTGAGGAAGACTCGCCTGTCCCAGACCCTCCATGAAAGATTGCATTTCCTCCATTCTGACGGAGATGAAATCGTTGAAACAGGCTTTCCACTCGGAGATCCATAAAGCCATCTCCGGGCTCAAGGCTGAGATATCTGATCTCGGGGCCCGCACTAATGAGGTTGAACAGAAAATTTACGAAGTCATTACCTTCCAGCAGGAACTGGAACATTCGGTCCACATTATGCAGGAAGATATCTACCTACTCCAAGACCAGCAGGAGGACGCAGATAACCGTGCGCGACGTAATAACCTACGTATTAAATACATTCCGGAGTCGGTGGAACCAGCACAACTGGAAGATTTTCTCCTCAGGTTTTTTCAACACCTCCTGCCGGATGTCCCGCGTGAGCAGTTCCTCCTGGACAGGGCTCATCGCGCCCTGCGCCAAAAACCCTCAACTTCGTCCCCTCCAGGAGACGTAGTTTTATGGTGTCACTACTTCAAAACCAAGGACAGAATTTTAACGGCTGCCCGGAACAAGGACTTGTGTCTGTTTGAAACGCATAAGCTAATGGTGTTTCAGGACTTATCCCCTACTACTCTTAAGAGGCGATTCGATCTGCGGGAGTACACCCAAATTCTCAGAGATAATCAAATCCGCTATAGATGGGGTTATCCCTTTGCCCTAATTGTGCAGCTTGATGGGAAGAGACTGCTGGCATGTTCAAGGAGGAGGCTCACCGGCTTCTTCTGAGACTTAACCTATCCCCCCGGAGTCCGATAAACCTTCCTCCCCGCAGGATGCACCAGATCTTCGACGCACTCCAAACTCACCCCGCCCGCAGCGAGCGCCTCGACGCTTGTGGTCGACAGTCCTGGCAAAAACCTCTGCAAGGCATGACCCTTCGTGAACGTTCCTTCACAGCTGCACTGATGGGTTGCTACATGTCATTTTCTACTGTTGTGCATACTAGTTTAGAGGTTTAAAAGTTCCTTTTCCTACTGAGCTCATATAATTGAACATATGTTCTTTCTGTTTATTAGATTCTAAAGTGGCTCATTACGGTTATTTGATGCTACGACCCCCTTGGTCGCCCCCCCCCCCCCTTACTGGGTCAGTGGGCCCCTTGGTGTTCGGAGCCGTGCCCTCCACCAAGCCATTATAGTCAGTTTTGAGCATAAGGGAGAATTCCTCTCCCTTAATACCCCATACGGGAGCTCAAACATACGGACCCGTACGAAGCGTACAATGGGTCTATGGTTCAGTTAGTTATACATGTTCATTTCATTTTGCATTGTTTTCGATGTTTCCTTCCTCCTTTTTTTTCTTCTTTCTCTGCCTCCTACTCCCCCTCCTCCCCTCGTTCCCCAGGGAGATCATCCATGGGCCCTTAGGGCCATTCGAGTTCTGCTTCTACCTGTATTGTCATGTCTGTTAATGTAATATCCTATAATGTGAAGGGTCTCAATAGTCCCCAAAAGAGGACCAAATTATTTATTTTTCTGAAACAGGTGGGGGGAGATCTGGTATTCCTCCAAGAGACGCACTTTAGAGGTACTTCCCACCCTGAACTACGTTCTAGACGCCACCCTGTCGTTATACACGCCTGTGATCACACCCAGAAGAAAAGAAGGGTTGCCATATTGATTCCCGCCCATTTACACTTAGAATAAGAAAAAATCGTTAAGGACAAACGCGGTAGATTTCTTATTATAGTAGGCAAGCTTAACAATGTTCCCATCACTTTGGTCAATACCTATGCCCCCAATGTTAATCAGGCCTCGTTTTTTGCCTCTTTAGACTCTAAAATTGTCCAATGTAGGAAAGGCGACATCTTAATGGCAGGGGATTTCAACACTATACTCCTTAATAGTCTTGATTGCTCCCACTCCCTCCCATTATCCCAGTCCCACACAAATACTCGCAATTCCAGAGCCTTGCAGTCCCTACTCAAAAACCACCTACTGTTTGATTCCTGGAGGGTTGTCAACCCTTTAGTTAAAGATTACACATTTTTCTCCCCAGTTCACAATCTATATACTAGAATTGATATGATTATGGTAGGAAGAGACCTCACTTCTCGAATCCAGAAATGCTGTATTCATCCAATTACGTGGTCCGACCACGCCCCGATATCTTTGACTCTGGGCTGGCTCGCACTCTCTCCCCCCTCTCCTGATCCCTTAATGATGCCCTTCTCCAACAGTCCGATGTGCCGCAGCAAACCACTCAGGCATTAACTGATTATTTTAATGAGAACCAAACACCTGGTATATCTGACATGACCCTGTGGGAGGCGCATAAAACGGTCCTCCGGGGCCACTTCATTCAGATCGCGGCCAGGCTCACTAAACAGCGTACCCAAAAGATCTTAGAGCTGACTGACCAACTCCTCCATTTGGAGGAGGTTCATAAGTCTTCATTAAACCCTGCCGATTTAGACAAGCTACTTAAAGTTAGGGGTGAACTTAATATGCTGTTATCTCACAAGACTGAACAATGCCTTAGATGTCTTAACCAGATTTACTATGAAAAAGGGGATAAAGCAGATAAACTTCTGGCTAGAAAGTTGAGGGCTCAGATTTCTTCCAAAAATATTTTATCTATTCGCACCAAACAGAGAACATTAATTCATGAACCTGACCACATTCTGGGTGAATTTGAGGAATTTTATAAATTATTATATAACACAGAAGCGGCCCCTTCATCATCATCACCACCGAGATTTAATGAGGGGATCGAATCCCTTTTAGATAAGTGTGACCTACCGTCACTGAGTAGCTCGACAGTCTCTCAGTTAGGCTCAGAGATAACTATGGTGGAAATAGATAATGCACTTAAAACTCAGAAATCAGGTAAGGCCCCTGGTCCTGACGGGATGTCAATTATGTATTACAAGAAATTTAAGGGGATCCTATTACCCCACCTTTGTAGGCACTTCAATGGATTCCTCAGAGGTAACCCTCTGTCGCCCTGTGCACTGGAGGCACAAATAGTTTTAATCCATAAACCTGGGAAGGACCCCAACTCCTGTGCTAGTTACCGCCCCATCTCTTTACTAAATAACGATATTAAACTCTTTGCCAAAATCCTAGCCTTCAGACTAAACTCAGTTCTCCCGCGTTTGATACACGCTGACCAGGTGGGCTTCGTCCCAGGCCGACAAGCTAGAGACAACACCCACAGAACCATTGATTTGGTCCATCTTATTAACAAAGCTAGATTACCTTCTGTCCTTCTCTCGCTTGATGCAGAGAAGGCTTTTGATAAAATACTTTGGCCCTTCATGTTCGCCACTCTGCGTAGGTTCGGCCTGGGAGGAAGCCTACTTCAGGGTATTCAGGCACTCTACTCCAACCCCTCCGCCAGAGTTCGGGTTAATGGCAAAGACTCTCACCTCTTCCACATCAACAACGGTACACGTCAGGGGTGTCCCCTGTCACCGTTAATTTTTGCTATGACTATCGAACCTCTGGCGTGTATGGTTAGGGCCAACCCCGATATTAAGGGTATCTCTGTTGGTGACGAGGAGTTCAAATTGTAATTATTTGCAGACGATGTTCTGTTAACTCTTTCCTCCCCCAATATATCTATCCCCAACCAATTTAAAACCCTTTCATCATACTCTCACTATTCGGAATATCGCATTAATTATTCCAAATCGGAGGCCCACCCTTTGCATCTTAATGAGGATACCAGATCTCTCCTAGCTGCTAACTTTAATTTTTCTTGGCGCTCCAAGAAAATCAAATACTTAGGCGTGTTCATCACGAACTCCTACGACTCTCTATACTATAAATTTTCCAGCCCTATTTAAGTGTATAGAGTCGGACCTCCATGCTTGGGACAAACAGATTATAGCCTGGTTCGGACGGATAGTCTCAGTAAAGATGAACATCCTACCCAGGCTCTTGTATCTGATTCAAACAATTCCCGTATGCATCCCCGCTGAGGCTTTATGTCGAATGCAGAGACTCTTCCTAAAATTTGTATGGTCTGGTAAGCCTCCTAGAATTAGGACCTCCACTCTGGTGCGTGACCCACTAGCTGGAGGCAAAGGATTGCCGGACATTCGTAAATACTATCATGCAACTCACCTGAGCCAGGCTATCGCCTGGTTCTCTCCAGCGCCCCATCTACCCTGGATTCGGAATGAGCATCTGGCGGCCGGGGTCTCCACTTTGGTCTCCCTACTCACGCCGGCCAAGCCAATACGGACAATACAAGCGTGTGTCCCCTCCACTAAATTCACCTGCTTCCTGTGGTATTTCTGCATTCGGCATTATGGTCTATCCACTTTCCTTTCGTCCATCACTTCCATTTGGGATAATCAGGATTTCCCTCCTGGTTCCACCTTACGGTCCCATTCGTGGCTTCACCTGAACCCGCGTCCGGGACTGGTGTTCGATTTTATAGAAGGCTCCCTACATTCTCTGTGTGACAAATATGACATCTCCCAACCTGTATTTTACGAATATTTACAAATCCGCTCCTTCTTAAGCTCCCTTCCCAAACCCCAGGTTATTCGTCAACTCACCCCTTTGGAAAGTCTTTGTATTTATTCTCCTATGCGGCAGGGTATTATTTCTATACTTTATGGTTTACTACGTTCTCTGAAGGCAGTGAACATACTTCCCCATGAGCGTAAATGGGAACAGGACCTTGCCCCCCCCCTGCAGAGGACTCATGGGAAATCATTAGACAAAAGATAGCCCAGTCCTCAATTTCCTCCTTAGAGAAGGAAAACTCCTATAAAGTCTATAGTAGATGGTATCAGGTCCCTGCAACACTGCATAGGATTTTCCCGGGTCCTCCCCGTTGTGTTGGCGTGGGTGCGGCCAAATTGGAGATTTCAAACACATCTGGTGGTCATGCCCCAAAATACGCACGTTCTGGGCTCGGGCGGAAACCCTTATTGGATCTATTTTCTGTTCTCAGATAACCTTGGGCCCCTGGTCGGCCCCACTGAGCCTACGTTTGTCCAATCTAGACAGCCAGGCGAGCAGCCTGGTACTCCAAATTCTACATGCCACCAGATGTGTGATAGCTAAAAATTGGGAAAAAAACAATATTCCCCCCTAGGAGCATGCTAATAGCTAAAATATGGCATATTTCCATGATGGAGAAAATCACAGCTTCCTTATGGGACAGGTCAGAGAAATATAGGAGGATCTGGGAACCTTGGTTCACCTATACTATGCCCTCTACTGCCGGGGTGTGATATCCTACGTCAAATGGGTCCCAATAAGCAAAAGAGGTACTATACTGTCCACAGTTGTAAAGATGGTAAAGATTGCAGTTAGGGGGTGCTACTTCCCACGACATGACTCTACCTTGTATGTTCCTGTTATGATCCCCCACTCTCCCATCCCCCCCGTCCCCTTTCTCTCTCTCTCTATTATTCTCTTCATCTTTGATTTTCTCTTCCTATCCTTCTCTTTACTTTTCATTCAAACACAGAAAAACTGTTGTCGATATATATATGGTATTGATGATGTACTACCCTGTTGTTGTTACATTTGGTTGTTCCCCACGGGATAACATGTATGTGATTTTGAATTTATTTGGAGTCATCATCTCCTGTTTGATTTGTAGCAGCTTAATCGACTTCTCTTCAATAAAAATATTGCATAAAAAAAAAAAAGGGTTTAGAAACCCATGCACTCTCCGCTCATTTTAGGAGAGTGCATGGTTATTCTACTTCAGCCATTAAACGCTTTGTAGGTTTACAGTGGATAAGAGGACATTGGCGAAGACGAGATCTATCGACCCAATTGGCCAAGGCAGAAATGGGGATGATTTATGATATGGGTACCCTCCAGCCAGGAGGGTTAAACCTAGACTTTGAGGTCAAATGGTTTTTATAGATCTGCAAGTATAGTATGTCTTTTTGTTTGCCTGGACTTTTTAATGTCAATGTTATATATGAGTTTAACTGAGTTTTTTATGGTTATCGTTTCTATATTTTAGAGTAATGTCCCATATTTACCCAAATGAGAATCACCTGTTAACATCTTTGAGAAAACCCCCTGATCCCTTGGCGTACTAAAGAAATAAGCACATGAATCACTCTAGTCACAAACGGAATTTGAACTCAACTAAAGTGTTTGAATTTAAGTATATGACAGAGCGTACCCAGAAATGTAACGAGGCCCGGGAACTAACGAAGCGCATGACGTAACGTGCTGCTTTCCCATGATTGGAGCTCAACAGAAATGTGTGGTTGCCAGCGTGACCAAAGAAACATCCATGATGCGGATCATGTATAACACGTGACCGGACTGACGTGGAGTGTGTGGATTGCACGGCCAGAATATGTGGTGAACACGTGGCCGCTAGGGGAAGCCACGGGATTGGTTTCCTCATGGTGATATATGTGGGGAGGGTCCCTGCACACACGTGTCACGGACAATTAGGAATCTGTATGTATAGAGACCAGCTGTGCCAGGACCAATAGGGACTAAGGGAGGGATATTGAAATAATTTCTGGAGACTGGAAAGGCATTCACCAACAGAGCTTACCTTGAGAAAGACCCAGGTAGGGTCGAAACGCGTGGGTGTCCAGGAAGGAGTGGGATGTGGTGATATTGTTACCGATCCAGAGAGGCGGACCTGAGCCAGAAGAAATACCTTGCTCCAGCTAGGAGGATCTGGTATATTGTACACTTATAAGAACTGTCCGTTGCCAGTTCTTGCCTGAATCTGGTAATTAACCATTGTCCATTCCACATCAGGATTTGGTCCAATTGTGAATGCCGAATATGCTGTGCTGTTTAATCAACTGGGCACTATTTGTTTTTATGTATTTTTGTTATTAAATAAGTGTTTTTTTTAAAAATGTTATACACTATGCTCTGTTTATCTTTCTCTATTCTCTGTACTCAATTGCGTTAATATCCTATGAGAGTCTACAAGAGATCATTAAACAAACCGAGCCCTATAACCGCTCTAGTTCAGTGGTATTCTATGTACTGTGGTGGTCATTTCGAGTTGATCGCTAGCTGCATTCGTTCGCTGCGCAGCAATGAGGCAAAAAAAGGCATTTCTGCACATGCGGCACAATGTGCACGCGCAACGTACCATTACAACGAACAATGTAGTTTCAAACAAGGTCTAGCGATGCTTTTCAGTCGCACTGGCTGCCGCAGAGTGATTGACATGAAGTTGGCGTTTCTGGGTGTTAACTGACCGTTTTCAGGGAGTGTCCGAAAAACGCAGGTGTGGCAGGAGAGGCCCCAGCCACGTGGAAAATGGCCATCGCGGCACTGAATGGGTTAACCCCTAGTGCCTGGCGCCATTATCGGGACAATGGGTGCTTGGCACCATATTTAAAATATTGTGGGCGCTAGGCGCCGTGTTTGTACAAATGTTTAAAAATGTATTTTAAAGGAAAAATGCAGTTACTATAGCTTACAATGCAAAAGATATTAATTTGCGCCAATTTTTAACGGTAGATAGGAAATTTCTGTTATACAGTTCTTACTGTGAATAGTTCATTCGTCTTCTTAAGTATATTGACTCATCGAATAGGGATGTTCATATGGAAAAAGAACACAAACAAAATGTCCCAATGTATAGTACTGTCTTGATGGTAACAGTCAAAAAGATAAAAGAATATAGGAAATATTCAGATCCTCCACTCGGTGGTGATTGAAGGCATAATGGGATAACCCAATAGGTGCGGTGGTCAGGGAAAATGATGCTCACTTCAAAGCTTACTTTCAAAAAGTCTGATCCATGCATATAAAGGTATCTTTAAATGGGTCCTGGGATGGCATCCTCTAATGGGTGTTAATACACGCCCCTCCACAGGATATATATGGAAAACGGGAACAAGAAAGATGCTCCAATGTGTAATACAGTAATGAATTTTTGAAATGGAGAATACAGTAACCTTTAAACCGTGATGCTAGTAGGTAAGGGTCACCCACGAAGTGTGTCTCAATAATAAATGATGCTCACTATAACGCTTACATAAAAGCGATGGATCCATACATATAAAGGTATCGTTCGATATTCTTTATCATCTATACATCAGGCATGAAATTGTACATGTATGCTTACTTGAATTTAGCGTTGTCCACTCCTATAGTGGTTTCTTTCAGATCTCAGAAAGTTTCTCCTCCCAGTGCAGCTCGTCCTAGGTGTCCAGATTATTATTATTGAGACACACTTCGTGGGTGACCCTTACCTACTAGCATCACGGTTTAAAGGTTACTGTATTCTCCATTTCAAAAAATCATTACTGTATTACACATTGGAGCATCTTTCTTGTTCCCGTTTCCCATATATATCCTGTGGAGGGGCGTGTATTAACACCCATTAGAGGATGCTATCCCAGGACCCATTTAAAGATACCTTTATATGCATGGACCAGACTTTTTGAAAGTAAGCTTTGAAGTGAGCATCATTTTCCCTGACCACCGCACCTATTGGGTTATCCCATTATGCCTTCTATCACCACTGAGTGGAGGATCTGAATATTTCCTATATTCTTTTATCTTTTTGACTGTTACCATCAAGACAGTATTATACATTGGGACATTTTGTTTGTGTTCTTTTTCCATATGAACATCCCTATTCGATGACTCAATATACTTAAGACGAATTAACTATTCACAGTAAGAACTGTATAACAGAAATTTCCTATCTACCGTGAAAAATTGGCGCAAATTAATATCATCTTTTGCATTGTATACTTGTTTTTCTGGTTTTAATAACACCAGAAGGTATTGATTGCTGCCTTTTGTTGTCCAGCGCAGAGTTGTATCCCTTTCTTTTGAGTTACTATGGCTGTCTGAATAATCATCTCCTGTCAGTAGGAAGTGGCATGCTAATGGCCCTGTCCTAGCAGAGAGGTGTGAATGACCAAAACCTTTTGATGTGTAAGTTCCTTAGAGAAAGATGCTAATCACGCGGTCTATGGGCTTGGAACCTGTTTCATGTACCTAATTTCATTGATATACGAACCCTGAATGGCAGATGCAGGAAGGAAGACTGTTTGTATTGTAGCCTTTCCTGTTGTAATCTCAAACACTGGGTTTGCCTGGAGATCTGACTGAGATAGAAACATTTGTATTTTGAAGCTATGTGATAAATTTATCAATAGTGAATGTTAATCTGATACCAAACGTTGTCTGGGTGACAGGAAGGAGGATATTGTTTTATTGCACTTATCTCCTTTTGAAATGTAATTTATTTATTGGTATTTTGTAAGATATCCTGATTGGATAGAAAGGGCTCAGGGAGGACATGACCCCCTGTTGTACTGTGTGGAAAATTGACATAAAAAGGAAGCCTGCGTGCCTCCAAAGTGGTATTGTAATTGTACCATCTTATTCTGCTGGAACATCTTGCTGTATGCTGTTGCCCCTAGCAATAGGGAAGAGTTCTCTTTAGAACTATTGAGCAAATAAATACCATTTGCCTCAAGAAGACAGCGTCATCTTGTGACCTACAGGGTTATGCCAAACATAGTCCCGTCCTCCGGCTGTCCAGGGAAGCACCTAACGTCTCCAAGTTCCGTCTTCCGCCAGCTACCGGTAGAGGCTTAGCAAGTGGCTAGTGGGAATTCGTCAACACCACACAGGTGTGGTAAGGCAGTGCGTCGGCACATACAGAGCAGAACCGTGGTTCCAAACGCCACGGCAGGTTAGGAGTTTGGTGGTGGCAGCATACACCCTGCCCACAGCGCAGTGGATGGAGTCAGTAACAGGCGGATACTGACGGTAAGCTGGAATCCCCTATGTGGTCAGGCCTCGTGTGACCTAACCTTCCAATCTGTGCTCAGGAGACGGGACGCGAAAGCGACGAGTGCTTTCGTATGGGACCGTCCTGTCACAGCAGGCGTGCCAAGAAATATGCAGGCGTGGCTGGGCGAACGCAGGGCGTGTTTGTGACATCAAAACAGGAACTGAATAGTCTGAAGTGATTGCAAGCGCCCAGTAGGTTTTGAGCTACTCTAAAACTGCACAAACAAAAACTTTGTAGCCGCTCTGCGATCCTTTCGTTTGCATTTCTGCTAAGCTAAAATACACTCCCAGTGGGAGGCGGCACAGCGTTTGCACGGCTGCTGAAAGCAGCTAGCGAGCGATCAACTCGGAATGACCACCTGTGTTTTTGTGTTCGATTGGGAGGTAGGAGATACCTCTTTATAGTGATACCTTTCTACTTTTTTATTTGAACATTTAGTGATCAACACGAGTTCCCGGAGCATGGAATCCCAGAACTCGAAATACAGATGCCGATATCCCAATTTTGAAGAAGCCGACAGGTGTAAGGGGTGTGATAAACGGAGTATATTGCCCGTTCCCTCCTCCTTTTCATGTCTGTTCCTATTGTTTGTATTATATTACTATATTTCATATCTTTGAAGCATATGTATAATTTTAACCCTTTAGGGATTTATAATTAATCACTAATTGTGTAACTTTTAATAACATACTCGCAGAAGTTGTATCTAGGCATAGATCTTTAAATCATTAGGAATATTCTATTCATGGAAGAATGCACGCCAGTCATATAAAAAGTGAAAAGTAAGAATGTATTTCAACAAACAATTGCTACTCATAGAATTCACAATTATCTTTAAACAGTATTGGTCAAATACAATGCAAGTCACCATAGAATATTTTCACAGGTTCAAACTATATAAGAAAGAAATAGTATGAAAGACAAGTGTGAGACGTGGATGTGTGTGTATATTTATTTATTACTGGGGAAATATTATTCCACGCACTCGGCAAATCACAGATTCAATAAAAATCAAACCCTAGATTTATTGATATATATTGGAGAAGTATCTACCTGAAGAAACATCTATGGGGAAAATAGGTATTGGGATGTATGTGTGAGGGTCAGGGGGGGAGGGGAGGGGGGGGGTGCAGCATGTGACTGTATGGTCTATTGCAGGGCTGTCCAAACCAGTCCTCGAGATCTACCAACAGTTCACATTTTCCAGACCACCTAGCTAGTGCACAGGTATTTCTAATTAAGATGTGCTGCATTCATTCCTAACTGACAATTCTACAGATCTCCAGGAGGCCTGGAAAACATGAACTGTTGGTAGATCTCGAGGACTGGTTTGGCCAGCCCTGGTCTATTGTAATGCCAGCAGCCATTTTATGTTTCCAGGTTCAAGCACATGGCGTTCTTTGTTAGGCCATAAAAAGTCACATGGCAGCAGCCATTTTATAAACGACATATCTCTGAAAGACTCCACTACATTCCAGAATGTATAAACTACAATATAACACGTGTGCTGATTTCACAATCCAAGCCATCTAACTATATTACCGATTCCAATCCAACTTAACTAATTTATTCAAACATCCCAAGAACCGACACAGTATCTTGCATACTGTCCATGCTATATGAGCCATTACAAGACCAGATAACCAGACATCCCAGCATGCCATTGCTACAAAACACAAATCACCATCCCCAAACGTATACCAGATATGCTATGCTACAGGTTGTGTAATGTTCCAATTACCATTACAGATTCACAAACACATATCAATATCACATAATTGCACAAGCACCATTAACCTTAAAGTCATATGTATTTCCAAATTAACTATTCTATGCCATTAAGCCATGTGTGTACAATACTTAGCCTTAGTAAGGAGATCGGTCCTGGTGATGATGAGCGATCCATTCTTCTGAGAGGCTAGGTCGATTCTGAGTGAGCTCTGTAGCTGTGTCCAGCTACTGTACATCTGTCTCAGTGGTTCCGGTAGAGTGAGAGCTCTGTGATTTCAAATAGGTATATTGTACCTTCAACTTGTGGGTGTGTCTTTCACAGGAAGTGTCTGAAAGCTATTGTCTATCTGAAGGTCATGTGAGCTGGGCTTGCCTGTTCAGATGCTAACTAGACAAGGCCACATATGAAGAGATGTTAATTAGCTCCGGCCACAGAAACTAATTTTGCCAGTTTCCCACTGATTACTTTGAGAGTTTACTCTATGTCAGGCATGTCCAAACTGCGGCCCCCCAGCTGTTGAGAAACTACACATCCCAGCATGCCCTGACACAGCTTTAGCATTCTCTGACAGCAAAACTGTGTCAGGGCATGCTGGGATATGGAGTTTCACGACAGTTGGAGGGCCGCAGTTTGGACATGCCTGCTCTATGTGGAATAAAATATATCATAAATATATTTGACATATCTAAAATGGATAGGAGGACATTACTTTGCAACAGGGTTTTATCCCTTCTCCCCAACCCACAGCCTAACCCTAACCTCCCTCCTTGGTGCCTAAACCAAACCCCATGTCCCCGCTACCTAAACCTAACCCTCCCCCCCCCCTGCAGCCTAACCATCCAAAGGGGGTTACCTAACACTATCTCCCCCCTCCCTGCTGTCTAACACCAACCCCCCTGGACGCAGCCTATACCTAACCTTCCCTCCCATGGCTTACCTGTGGTGCGCCGCGGTCTGTCCGCGTTCGGAATACCGATCCTAATCCACCATCCTGGCGCTGGAATACCGACAGCCGGGATGGTGTACCCATTCTGGATGCAGGTGTCGGCATTCAGAATAGTGTCGGTATTCTAAATGCCGATCTCCTGATTGCTTCCCTACATTTATAATATATGAATACGGTGCGGATTAATATTACTCAGGGAATACTCCTATCAAACCCACACCGGGATAATAATGGTGTCGTGGACATACACGGAATAAGCTTGGCGCTAGTATAGCTGAGACAGCGAGACCTATTAATACGGAGAATATTTAGCCAACACAACCATTGATTCTGTACATACAGAGAATTGAGAAAATAGACGTGAGACCGTTGTGTTCTGTTCTGTGTATTCGATCATCTTTATTGTATTATCACGTTATCACTTTAACACCGTTTAATTTCTAAACACAACTATACAATATAACATATACGTATAACAACAAAAGCTCAGTCATTCATTTTCTTGGGAGAGCGACACCTCTATCTTTCTTCGTATAACATAAAACAATTGGGAATGGAAAAGGCTGATTGAGATTGTTTGCAATATTCGGTCTGTGCAGACTACTCTCTACACAAGAAAGGTGTCATCAAAAATGATTATAGCTTCTGGAAAACTTTTATCACATGGACTGATTCTAGATTTGATGTTCCATAGGCTGAAACACCTCCAGTATTGTAGTTTCTACTTCAAAAGGTTTGAAAAGGGTTTAGCACTTGTGGCTTACCATAGAGCAGTGGTTCCCACAATAGACTTCTATGGTGAAAAAGCCTCATAGAAATCTATGGGAACCGGTGGCTGACAGCGCAGGACTACTTAGCCAAGCAGCAAAATGGCACTGATTGGCTGCTGGGTCTCCCTAGTGACACAAGTCATGTGGAGGCCAGCATTCAGGAAAGATCGATGTGGTCACACATAGATCTCCTAAGTCTGCTGATGTGGGTATAGCATATTTTTAAACTCCTGGATGCCTACATGGAACAAAAAGAACCGATCTACAATGGAAAAGGTGAGTATTGATTTATTTTTTATCAGGTGACGTTTAATACTACTGGAGAAGAGGGCCGAAGGGCTACAGGGGATGAAGGTATGTATGTGAGTGTGCATGTATGTTTTATTCAAATTGTACTTAACACGGTGTGTTTACTGTGAGTATTGTAATATTTATTTTACAGCAGGACTACAGGTACCAGCGAGCCCTTTAATGCCCAACATGCCGGTACTTGTGGTTCTCCAAGTACCAGCATGAAGAGGAAACTTGCTGGGACCTGTAGTTTCACCTATTACAATCTAATTGACACACTTAAAAGCTATGAACTGGGCACCCACTGCCCAGGGGTGCCGGGCATAGCTTCGGCCTCAGGTGCCCTGGAGGGGGGCACCCCTTTATTGTGCATAACTACCCCATCCAGGGCTGACTAATTGGGGGTTGTGGCATTACCTCCCTGGCTAATGGAGCCCCGTGATGATTACAAAAATACAGGGAACCCCTACAGCTTTTCCCCCTGTAATTTTGGAACAAGGACAGGTCCAAGAGCCCAGAGCTGGTTCTTTAAACATAGGGGACCTCAGTCACCCCCCCCCCCCCCCCCCTGTATTTTCAGAACCAGGACTGGCTCATAGAGCACACAGTTTTTGTTTCTATATTTATACCATTATAACAGAACGCACTGTACGGATCTGTGCTGGCTTCTCTAAACACGCTGCTCAGAGGTAACTCTATGTGAAAAGTGCAACTGCAGAAACACTTCCAGGTCATTTCCTGTGTTTCAGTGTTGTCTATGGAAAGTACATTGGAGTTTGGCCGATGGTGTATTTGATCATATGTCCGTATCCACCTGCGCGTGTCTTGTACTTCTAATTGACCACTCCCATCTTTGTTCTATAGTAAATCGTTTTTAAAACGGTCTTAACATTCCCGTGTTTGCCAACACCCATTTCCCTAATAATACACCTCTAAATATATAACCCACATAATTAAACCCATTTTCTGCTTTACTGAGAAAATGATCTGATTATATTGGACATTTTTTACTATTTAAACACCTATAACAATATTCATAAGGAGGGGTGTATCAGAGGTCCTGCACTATTCTGATATTTGTACATTAAAATGACTTTTCTCTAATGTCCTAGTGGATGCTGGGGACTCCGTAAGGACCATGGGAATAGACGGGCTCCGCAGGAGACTGGGCACTCTAAAGAAAGATTTAGTACTACCTGGTGTGCACTGGCTCCTCCCTCTATGCCCCTCCTCCAGACCTCAGTTAGAATCTGTGCCCGGACAGAGCTGGGTGCTTTTAGTGAGCTCTCCTGAGCTTGCTAAGAAGAAAGTATTTTAGTTAGGTTTTTTATTTTCAGAGAGATCTGCTGGCAACAGACTCTCTGCTACGAGGGACTGAGGGGAGAGAAGCAAACCTACTAACTGCGGCTAGGTTGCGCTTCATAGGCTACCGGACACCATTAGCTCCAGAGGGATCGAACACAGGTACCTAACCTTGATCGTCCGTTCCCGGAGCCGCGCCGCCGTCCCCCTCGCAGAGCCAGAAGTACAGAAACCGGCAGAAGCAAGAAGACATCGAAATCGGCGGCAGAAGACTCCTGTCTTCACTTAAGGTAGCGCACAGCACTGCAGCTGTGCGCCATTGCTCCCACAGCACACCTGCACACTCCGGTCAATGTAGGGTGCAGGGCGCAGGGGGGCGGGGCGCCCTGGGCAGCAATTAGAGTACCTTTTGGCAAAATAATACATATATACAGTCAGGCACTGTATATGTGTACGAGCCCCCGCCATTTTTTACACATAGAAGTGGGACAGAAGCCCACCGCTGAGGGGGCGGTGCCTTCTTCCTCAGCACACCAGCGCCATTTTCTCTCCACAGCTCCGCTGGAAAGAAGCTCCCCAGGCTCTCCTACAGTATCAAGGTAGAAAAAGGGTGAAAAAGAGAGGGGGGGGGCACATAAATTTAGGCGCATTTTATATAAAAACAGCAGCTACTGGGTAAACACTAAGGTACTGTGGAATCCCTGGGTTATATAGCGCTGGGGTGTGTGCTGGCATACTCTCTCTCTGTCTCCCCAAAAGCCTTTGTGGGGTCCTGTCCTCAGTCAGAGCATTCCCTGTGTGTGTGTGCAGTGTGTCGGTACGTCAGTGTCGACATGTTTGATGAGGAAGGATACCTGGAGGCAGAACAAGTGCAGATGAATGTGGTGTCGCAGCCGACGGTGCCGACACCTGATTGGATGGATATGTGGAAGGTGTTAAATGATAATGTAAGCTCCTTGCACAAAAGGTTGGATAAAGCTGATGTATTGGGACAGTCAGGGTCTCAACCCATGGCGGATCCCACAGCTCAGAGGCCGTCAGGGTCTCATAAGCGCCCACTGTCCCAGATGGTAGACACAGATGCCGACACGGAGTCCGACTCCAGTGTCGATGACGATGATGCAAAGTTGCAGCCTAAAATGACTAAAGCCATCCGCTACATGATTATAGCAATGAAGGATGTATTGCACATATCAGAGGAAAACCCTGTCCCTGACAAGAGGGTTTATATGTATGGGGAGAAAAAGCAAGAAGTGACTTTTCCCCCTTCACATGAATTAAATGAATTATGTGAAAAAGCGTGGGATTCCCCTGATAGGAAAGTAGTAATTTCCAAGAGATTACTGATGGCGTATCCTTTCCCGCCAACGGAGAGGTTACGCTGGGAATCCTCCCCTAGGGTAGATAAGGCGTTGACACGCTTATCTAAGAGGGTGGCTCTGCCGTCTCAGGATACGGCCGCCCTGAAGGATCCTGCGGATAGAAAGCAGGAAGCTATCCTGAAGTCTGTATATACACATTTTGGTACTCTACTGAGGCCAGCAATTGCTTCGGCCTGGATGTGTAGTGCGGTAGCAGCATGGACTGATACTCTCTCAGGGGAGATAGATACTCTGGATAGGGACACGGTTTTACTGACCCTGGGGCATATCAAAGACGCTGTCCTATATATGCGGGATGCCCAGAGGGACATTTGCCTGCTGGGCTCTAGAATAAATGCAATGTCCATTTCGGCCAGAAGGGTCTTATGGACTTGCCAATGGACAGGGGATGCCGACTCGAAAAAACACATGGGAGGTTTTGCCTTATAAGGGTGAGGAATTATTTGGGGACGGTCTCTCGGACCTAGTTTCCACAGCTACAGCTGGGAAGTCAAATTTATTGCCATATATTCCTTCTCAACCAAAGAAAGCACCGTATTACCAAATGCAGTGCTTTCGTTGACAAAAGAGCAAGAGAGTCAGAGGTGCATCCTTTCTTGCCAGAGGCAGGGGTAGAGGGAAAAAGCTACACCATACAGCTAGTTCCCAGGAACTAAAGTCCTCCCCGACTTCCACTAAATCCATTGCATGACGCTGGGGCTCCACAGGCGGAGCCAGGTGCGGTGGGGGCGCGTCTCCGGAATTTCAGCCACCAGTGGGTTCTCTCACGGGTGGATCCTTGGGCTATACAAATTGTCTCAGGGATACAAGCTGGAATTCGAGGTGACGCCCCCTCACCGTTTCCTAAAATCGGCATTGCCAGTTTCCCCCATGGAAAGGGAGGTAGTATTGGCGGCCATTCACAAACTATATATCCAGCAAGTGGTGGTAAAGGTTCCCCTCATTCAACAGGGAAGGGGTTACTATTCCACTAGGCTTGTGGTACCGAAACCGGACGGTTCGGGCAGGCTCATCTTGAATTTAAAATCCCTGAACATTTATCTGAAGAAATTCAAGTTCAAAATGGAATCGCTCAGAGCGGTCATTGCAAGCCTGGAAGAGGGGAATTTCATGGTGTCGCTGGACATCAAGGATGCTTACTTGCATGTCCCCATTTATCCACCTCATCAAGAGTACCTCAGGTTTGTGGTACAGGACTGTCATTACCAATTCCAGACGCTGCCGTTTGGCCTGTCCACGGCACCGAGACTATTTACCAAGGTGATGGTGGAGATGATGGTGCTCCTTCGGAAGCAAGGAGTTACAATTATCCCATATTCCGGGGGTCGGCAACTGGGAAACAGACATCCTCAGCAGACACGACCTCCATCCGGGAGAGTGGGGACTTCATCAGGAAGTTTTCACGCTACTGGCAAATCGATGGGAACTCCCACAGGTGGACATGATGGCGTCACGCCTCAACAAAAAGCTAAACAGGTATTGCGCCAGGTCAAGGGACCCTCAGGCGATAGCTGTGGACGCACTAGTAACACCGTGGGTGTTCCAGTCGGTCTATGTGTTTCCTCCTCTACCTCTCATACCAAAGGTGCTGAGAATTGTAAGAAAAAGAAGAGGGAGAACAATATTCATCGCTCCGGATTGGCCAAGAAGGACTTGCTACTCGGAATTGCAAGAAATGCTCACAGAGGATCCATGGCCTCTGCCTCTCAGACAGGACCTGTTACAACAAGGACCCTGTCTGTTCCAAGACTTACCGCGGCTGCGTTTGACGGCATGGCGGTTGAACGCCAGATCCTAGCGGAAAAGGGCATTCCGGGTGAAGTTATTCCTACGCTGATAAAGGCTAGGAAGGACGTGACAGCAAAGCATTATCACCGTATATGGCGAAAATATGTTGCTTGGTGTGAGGCCAGGAGGGCCCCTACAGAGGAATTCCAGCTGGGTCGATTCCTGCACTTCCTACAGTTAGGAGTGACTATGGGCCTAAAATTAGGATCCATAAAAGGTCCAGATTTCGGCCCTATCTATTTTCTTTCAAAAGGAACTGGCTTCACTGCCTGAAGTTCAGACTTTTGTTAAGGGAGTGTTGCGTATTTAGCCCCCTTTTGTGCCACCAGTGGCACCTTGGGATCTCAACGTGGTGTTGGGTTTCCTGAAATCCCACTGGTTTGAGCCACTTAAGACCGTGGAGCTAAAGTATCTCACGTGGAAAGTGGTCATGCTGTTGGCCTTAGCTTCGGCTAGGCGAGTGTCAGAATTGGCGGCTTTGTCATGTAAAAGCCCCTATCTGGTTTTCCATATGGACAGGGCAGAATTGCGAACTCGTCCCCAATTTCTTCCTAAGGTGGTATTGTTTCATTTGAACCAACCTATTGTGGTGCCTGCGGCTACTCGTGACTTGGAGGATTCCAAGTTGCTGGATGTGGTCCGGGCTTTGAAGATTTATGTTAACAGAACGGCTGGAGTCAGGAAGACTGACTCGCTGTTTATCCTGTATGCATCCAACAAGCTGGGTGCTCCTGCTTCAAAGCAGACTATTGCGCGCTGGATCTGTAGCAAGATTCACCAGGCTCATTCTGCAGCAGGATTGCCGCATCCAAAATCAGTGAAAGCCCACTCCACATGGAAGGTGGGTTCCTCTTGGGCGGCTGCCCGAGGGGTCTCGGCATTACAGCTTTGCCGAGCTGCTACATGGTCGGGTTCAAACACATTTGCAAAATTCTCTAAGTTTGATACCCTGGCTGAGGAGGACCTTGTGTTTGCCCACTCAGTGCTGCAGAGTCATCCTCACTCTCCCGCCCGTTTGGAGGCTTTGGTATAATCGCCATGGTCCTTACAGAGTCCCCAGCATCTACTAGGACGTTAGAGAAAATATTTTACTCACCGGTAATTCTATTTCTCGTAGTCCGTAGTGGATGCTGGGCGCCCGTCCCAAGTGCGGACTTTCTGCAATACGTGTATATAGTTATTGCTTAATAAAGGGTTGTTATGTTGGCATCCATTGGTTGATGCTCCGTTGTTGTTCATACTGTTAAATGGGTAAGTTTATCACGAGTTGTACAGTGTGATTGGTGTAGCTGGTATGAGTCTTACCCTGGATTCCAAAATCCTTTCCTTATAATGTCAGCTCTTCCGGGCACAGTTTCCTTAACTGAGGTCTGGAGGAGGGGCATAGAGGGAGGAGCCAGTGCACACCCCAGGTAGCACTAAATCTTTCTTTAGAGTGCCCAGTCTCCTGCGGAGCCAGTCTATTCCCATGGTCCTTACGGAGTCCCCAGCATCCACTACGAACTACGAGAAATAGATTTACCGGTGAGTAAAATCTTATTTTTCCTAATTATCATTTATCAACTACTCTGTTAAAAACTAAAATTCATAATTTGTCCCATCAAAACCTGTGTTAACATGGATTTGTAAGTCAATAACAGTAAGTCTTGGTCACAAGCTTTAACCCGGTAAAAATTTGCACAACCTTCTTTGAGGCTATTTGAAAATGCCCATATGGAATTTCTACTTCCAAATTACTTTTACTGTGCATGAATTCTCCAATGGTCAACAAGAGATGATTTCCGTGTAAAACATTTCCCACACTCAGAACATGGAAATGGTTTCTGATCTGCGTTAGTGCTGATGTTTAACAAGATGTGATTTCAATGCAAAACATTTCCCACACTCAGAACACAGAAACGGTTTCTCACCTGTGTGAGTTCTTTGATGTGTAACAAGATTTGATTTCACTGCAAAACATTTCCCACACTCAGAACATGGATATGGTTTCTCGCCTGTGTGAGTTCTCTGATGTGTAACAAGATCTGATTTCTGTGTAAAACATTTCCCACACTCAGAACATGGAAATGGTTTCTGATCTGCATGAGTTCTCTGATGTTTAACAAGACCCGATTTCAATGCAAAACATTTCCCACACTCAGAACACAGAAACGGTTTCTCACCTGTGTGAGTTCTCTGATGTTTAACAAGATCTGATTTATGTGTAAAACATTTCCCACACTCAGAACATGGAAATGGTTTCTCACCTGTGTGAAGTCTCTGATGTGGAACAAGAGCTGATTTCTGTTTAAAACATTTCCCACACTCCAAACATGGAAATGGTTTCTCACCTCTGTGTATTCTCTGATGTCTAACAAGTTCTGATTTATGTGTAAAACATTCCCCACACTCAGAACATGGCAATGACATCTCATCTGCGTGAATTCTCTGATGTTGAACAAGATGTGATTTCTGTGTAAAACATTTTCCACACTCAGAACATGGAAATGGTTTCTCACCTGTGTGAAGTCTCTGATGTGGAACAAGACCTGATTTCAATGTAAAACATTTCCCACACTCCAAACATGGAAATGGTTTCTCACCTGTGTGTATTCTCTGATGTCTAACAAGTTCTGATTTACATGTAACACATTTCCCACACTCCAAACATGTAAATAGTTTCTCACCTGTGTGTATTCTCTGATGTCTAACAAGTTCTGATTTACGTTTAAAACATTTCCCACACTCAGAACATGGAAATGACATCTCATCTGCGTGAATTCTCTGATGTTTAACAAGATGTGATTTCTGTGTAAAACATTTCCCACACTCAGAACATGGAAATGGTCTCTCACCTGTGTGACTTCTCTGATGTCTAACAAGTTCTGATTTCTGTGTAAAACATTTTCCACACTCAGAACATGGAAATGGCATCTCATCTGCGTGAATTCTCTGATGTTTAACAAGATGTGATTTCTGTGTAAAACATTTCCCACACTCAGAACATGGAAATGGTCTCTCACCTGTGTGACTTCTCTGATGTCTAACAAGTTCTGATTTCTGTGTAAAACATTTTCCACACTCAGAGCATGGAAACGGTTTCTCACCTGTGTGTGTCCTGTGATGTCTTACAACAGCTGATTTACATGTAAAACTTTTCCCATATACAGAACAGGAAAACGTACTTTCACCAATAGCTTTTTTGTGTGTAGTAATATATGAATCATTAGGAGAGCAATCCTCATGGGTAAAGGGATTAGATAATATATCTGCACTGTGAAGTACAAGATGTATATTTAGGTTATTGGTGTTTTCTCTGGGAGAATTTGATGCAAAGTTGTTACATTCCATCTTAAATTCTGGAGACAAAATGAGACATCCTTCCGAAGTATTCCCGATTTTGCTTCCATCTGTTGGAAATAAATATATGGAAATAAACAAAATGTTTGCTTAATAATTCTTTGAAAAACTCAAGGAGTCCTTGGGTATGGGTTACTCACTGGTCATCTGAGTAGAGAAAAGAAAGAGGCAGCAACAAGGTATAATGGGTAGCTCCTCCTTATCTTATTTGTCTATAAGCATCTTAAGAAGCTGCCTGTAAAAATATACTAAGAATATACCTGGAGGGAAATATTGGGGCTGCCGTAGAGTACATTGACTATATGAAGTTATCAGGTAAAACATTTTCAGACATCACGGGAGCCTTGTTGTATAGCAGGTACCCAAACAATAATAACAAATCACAGATCATTTCATGGTCAAATGACGGGACCAGACTACAGATCTACAATGTCTAGGTCAACACCATAAAGTCAACATATGAAAGGTCGACAATAGAAAAGGTATACATGTACAAAGGCCGATGGGTTCAAATGGTCAACACGGCAATGGCCAACACACACACATATGGTCGATGGATTTTTTGTATTGTTGCAAGTACTATTTAGTGTGCCGGGGGGGAGGGGGATACCTGGGGGAAAAAGCCCCCCTTTTGTTTACTGTTTGCTATGACCCCTCTCTTTCATGCACCTGAATAGTGCTTGCAGATTGAGCAGCTTTCACTGTATTTGTAGTTGTGAGAGGCATTTGGAAGGCATGCTGGTTCCTGTAGTGCTACTTGGAGATCCCAGGGGTGGCTCCTAGGTAAGCTAGCCCTCAATTTGGGTGTATTTCTATATGGGCCTTTATAATGAGGCCTTACAATAGACAATCACATGGCACTGAGTGGATACTGTTATCATTCAGTGTAGGTACTGCTGTAATCTGAGAAGCTGTGAAGGCCTATGGCAGTTTACCATGTATTTGCAAATGCATGCAACAAATATCTCTGAATTTCTATTAAGTTTTTAAAGTATTGTTGGAACTTGCAAGTACTATTTAGTATGCTTTGTTTTCTATTTGCTGTGAGCCCACCCTTTCATGCACCTGAAAATTGCTGCCGGATTGATTGAGCAGCTTCCAGTTTGTAGAATGGGTTAGAGTAGGGGTGGGTAAAATGCGGCCCGCGGGCCGGATGCGACCCGCAAACTGATCCTGTCCAGCCCACTGCCTGACACCAGCGAGCAATGACAAGCGGCCCGAATGGCTGAGCTGCTGGTCATTGCTCTGAGCTGCAGTACCTCCAAGCTGCCGGCGGCGCCTCTCTCCCCTGCTGCTGCGTTGTGGCAGCCTCCTCCCTCCTCCAGAGTCCCCAGTGACGACGTCTGGGTTCAGCCGAAAAGGGGCGGAGCTACGTGCCGAAGAGGGGCAGGGGCTACATGGGACCTCAGGGGCGGAGCTACACGGTACAAGAGCCAGGCTTGTACAGAATAGATCCATCCTTCCTGCCACAGCCAGCCAGATCAGTAAAGTTAATGGGAAAAGTAAGAGAAAGAAAGGTGTGTGTGTATATATTTGTGTGTGCGGGCAGTGGCGTCAGTCTGTTTTTAGGTTTGGTGGAGAGATCTTTAGCTCTCGCTGTACCATCCCCTCCCGTGTTGTCACCATGTCACCCCCGTGTTATGTCACGTATAACCCCCCCGTGTTCTGTCACTGTGTCACACCCCCCGTGTTCTGTCACCCCCACCGTGTTCTGTCACTGTCACCCTCCCCGTGTTCTGTCACTGTGTCACACCTTTCCCCAGGGGCCATAAGACACTGGATAATTTGCTTGCTGCACAATAATTATCCTAAATAAAATGTTAATGTGTAAAAGGGGGCTCTACCTGTCATAATGTGTAAAAGGGGCTCTACCTGCTGTAATGTGTAAAAGGGGCTCTACCTTCCATACTGTGTAAAAGGGGCTCTATCTGGTGTAGTGTGTGTAAGTGGCGCTGTGTGGCGCAATTTGAATAATGGAGACTATTGTGCAGCCTAATATGAATCTGTATTATTTTTTGCCCACGCCCCTTCCACATGAAGCACGTCCCTATATTATTGGCAAGTTGGGGGAGCTGCTATTTTGTATGTGGCCCTCGGATACTGACAGGAAATTGCCCACCCCTGGGTTAGAGCCTAGGACACTTTGACGGTGACACTGAAGATCTCTGCAGATAAAGGGTTAGAGCTTGAGATATTTGGACACTGAAGGTCTCTGCTGAGAATGGGTCAGTGCCTGAGACCCTTGGACACTGAAGATCTCTGCTGAGAATGGGTCAGAGCCTGAGACCCTTGGACATTGAAGATCTCTGCTAAGAATGGGTCAGAGCCTGAGACCCTTGGACACTGAAGATCTCTGCTAAGAATGGGTCAGAGCCTGAGACCCTTGGACACTGAAGATCTCTGTAGAGAATGGGTCTGATCGGTCATACACTCGGACACTGAAGATCTATGCAGCATATGGGTCAGAGCCTGAGACCCTCAGACACTGAAGATCTCGTCAGAGAAAGGGTCAAAGCTTGAGACCCTCGGAGACTGAAGATCTCTCCAGAGAATGGGTCTGATCAGTCGTTTAATCTTTTGAATTCTCTCTTGCGACACTGAAGCTGTGTCTCACTTGACATGGATAGTAAATAAAACAATTTTCCGTGTGAGCAATGTTCAATGTGGGCATAATTCCGTGTGGGCATTTTTCTTGTGCACATCTATGACTGTGGGTTTTATCCCCATGTGCAATTTTCTTTCTGGCTTTTTCTGGTCATTGAAACTTACAGTATCCATTTATAAATGTTTGGTCTTTACAAAGTGACTGAGACTCATGAGATCTGAAAGTCATTCTGCTTTCTTCAGCCAGAAAATATTTTAAATAAAAAGTTCTCTTCTTGAAAGCGGACAACAGGGAAGCAATTTGTTTCTCCAAGTGTCTGTTGAATAATGCGAACTACTGCACTCAGGATTGTGGGTTTTGGGACTTCTTATAAAAAATGAGAGTTATGGTAGACTCACGTTTATTAAATCTCTTTGAAGTCCATACTGTCCACAGGGATACCTTGGGGGGTATTGGTGGTGGATAGGACTGGGCATCAAACAGTTAAAGCTTTTGCAGCTCCCAGAATACGCTAGTCCTTCCCTCTTATACCCCACCCACAGTTAAGGCTCTTCAGTTTTGTCAAGATGCCCAAAGCAGGAACAGGAAAGGAGATAAGGTAGGTTGGTACACAGAAGAATCACACTCTCATGCAAAAGAGAAGAGAACCGGTGATCAAGATGAAAAACCCACAAAAGCCATTTGCGTCAGGGTGGGCGCACTGTGGACCCTATGGACTTCGAAGAAAGAGAGTTAACGAGTTCAAAGAACAGCCCTGTCCTGATGATAGATCAGAAAGGGGGAGACCCCAAATCTGACACCCTTTGGGCAGATGCAATAGCCAGAAGAAAGAGAGTCTTTGACGTTAGCCATTTCAGGTCCACTTACTGCAGAGGTTCAAACGGAGGCTCCTGAAGTGCTCGGAGAACCACTGACAAGTTCCACGGAGCCACTGGAGGGACATAGGGAGGTTGAATACAAAGGACACCCTGAAGAAAGGTGCAAACATCAGGCAGTGGAGCAATCTTGCGCTGGAACCAGACTGATAGAACAGAGATGTGCACTTTTAGAGAGGCCAGACGGAGTCTGAGATCCAATCCATCTTGAAGAAAGGCATGGATTCAGGAAACTCTAAAAACCGAAACAATCAGCGCACCACTGGAAGTACGTATGCCACACACGGTAGTAAAAACGGGCTAAGGCCGGTTTCTGGGCTCTGAGCATGGTGTGAATCACAGAGTGAGATAAACCTTTGGACGTTAGGAGGGATGACTCAAGAGTAATGCCGTCAAGGACAGATGGGCTAGGTCTGAGACCCTGAGACAACAGATCTGGTCACAGAGGAAGTGTCTGTGGAGAGACTCCGTAGATCTGAGAACCAATGGCACCAGGTCATAATGTCCTCGGCAGGCTCCATTTGTCCACTAGAAGTTGGAAGACCTCTGGGTGTAGAGCCCACTCTCTGGCATGCACATACTGACAGCTGAGGAAATCTGACTACCAGTTGAGAATCCCTGGGATAAACACTGCCGAGAAGGCTGGACGATGATGTTCAGCCCATTGGAGAATGTGAACCACTTCTTGCATTACCAAGCGACTGGGAGCACCTCCTGGATGGTTAAGATAAACCATCGCAGTGGCGTTGTTGGAATGAACCTGAACAGGTCTACCTTGGAGAATGTCCTGAGCCAGAGTGAGCTCCCTGTAGACAGCTCGAAGCTCCGGGGTGTTGATTGATAACTCTGGGTGGCTGTCCAATGACCCTGAAAGGAATGTTGGCCATTTACTGCCCCCTTCCACGGAGACTGGCATGTGTGGTTAGGAGTACCCAATCCGGGATCCATAAGGGCCAACCCTTGTCCAAATGAGATGACTGGAGCCACCAGGATAGGGACAGGTGTACTTTCAGAGAGAAGATCATCTGGGACCTGATGAGATGCGGCTGTCCATTCCATCTGGACAGGATCAGGTGTTGCAGGGGTCTGGAGTGGATCTGGGCATACTCCACCATATCGATTGTGAAGATAATGGACCCAAAGACCTGCATGGCTGAGTGAATTGACACTCGTTGACTGTGAAGCAACCTGTGGACATATTTCTGTAGTGTGGCCAACATAACTGCCGGAATGAAAATTCTTTGTACCGGAGAATCCAGGAGAGCTCCTAGGTGTAGCATTCCTTAAGCAGGCATCAATGATTACTTTTTCCAACTGATTAACCAGCCATGTGTGTGCAGGAAAGCAATGGTCAGCTGAAGATGGTGTCGTAGAACCTCCAGAGTGTGCAAGGATCAGCAGGTCATCCAGGTATGGGAGAGTCTGACCCCTTAGCGATGCAGCTGTGCCACCATTACAGCCATGATTTTGGTAAAGACTCTGTGAGCAATAGAAAGACTAACAGGCAGTGCGCAAAATTGGTAATGTTGCTGGAGGACAGCGAACCATAGGAAAACTGATGAGATGGTGCTATAGGCTCATGTAGGTAAGCGTCCTGAATGTCCGGGGACACCATAAAGTCTCCAAGCTCCATAGGTAAGACTATAGAGCAGAGGATTTCCATATGAAACCTGGGCACTCTGATAAACTTGTTGAGAGATTTTAGATTGATAGGCCGAAAAGATCCAGTGGGTTTCAGAACCAAGAAGAGGGTGGAGTAAAGACGCATCCCTCGCTGTGACGAAAGAACCAGGGTAACTACCCCCAGTGCAACAGGGACTGAATGGCCTTTTGGAGGGCCAAGGCTTTGCTTGGGACTGATGGGAGGTCTGCAAAAAAATGGCTGTGGGGGGGCATCTCCGGAATGAGAGCGTACCCGTTAGAGACCACTTCCTGCACCCAGGCGTCTTTGGTCTGATACCAGGTTTGTGCAAACTGAAAAACCCGGCCTCCCGCCCTGGGATCCCCTAGGAGGAGACCCATCCAGTCAGGCAGAGGCTTTATCCTCAGACTTGGGCATAGGATGTCTGGTATCCCAGGTCTGTTTAGCTCTGGGCTTGGAGGCCTTCTGGAAGCTGACTGCCGAGGAAAGGACTATCTTATAGCCTAATCTTGATGGCGAAATGACCAAAAGGAAGATGACCGAGACCTTGGGGTAGATGCAGAGGGCAGAAAAGCAGTTTTGGTGGCTGCTAGAGTAGACACCATTTTGTCTAATTCAGTGCCAAAAAGTATGTACCCAGTGCAGGGCAGCATTTCCTGGGCCTTCTTGGAATCGGTGTAGACTTTCCATGAGCATAGCCAGAGGTTGCGGCGGGCTACCACAGAGGTGGCAGACGCCTTGGAAGCTAGGAGACCAGTATCCAGAACCACTTCCCCAAGATAGGATGCAGCATCCCTAACATGTGTTATATGGGACATCATTTCCTGGGAAGTGTCAGAAAGAAGACCTTACTCCAGAACCTCTGGTCAGTTCTCAACAGTCTTGGCGATCCAGGCCACGGCCATAGCAGGCCGAGTAAAAGCTCCTGTAAATGAATACACAGATTTGAGACAGGCTTCAACCCTATCCATAGTCTCCTTTGGAGAATGCAGGAAAAGGTAAGGTAGAGGTTTTAACCAGACATGCCACGTGGGAATCCATAGCTGGAGGAACCTCACACTTAGCACAATCTTTCGCTGGAATAAGGTAGAACTAAGTCAGGCGCTTTGGCAAGTGGAACTTCTTACCAGGAGTTTGTTAAGATGCTCAGACTAAGGAAATGCTGCCTTAACTGCCTTCTGGCGCTTAAATAGCGGAGCCTTTTTTGGAGGAGGAACCGTGTCCTCTTATTCTAATTGAAGAATAGATACATCTAAGGTAGACTGATGCGCCTCTGCACCCAAGAGGGACTCCGTTAGAGAGACATCTTCCACCTCTGCCTCTCCAGATGATGCCTCATGATCTGAAAGCAGCGTAGACTGTGAGGCTAGCACAGGATGCCTAGCGGCTTTTTTGGGCAAGGGTCTGTTACCCTGTAACATCTGTTGAGAAGCAGTAGAAAACAAGAATTTACTCACCGGTAATTCTATTTCTCGTAGTCCGTAGTGGATTCTGGGTACTCCGTAAGGACCATGGGGAATAGCGGGCTCCGCAGGAGACTGGGCGCAACTAAAGAAAGCTTTAGGACTACCTGGTGTGCACTGGCTCCTCCCTCTATGACCCTCCTCCAGACCTCACTTAGGATACTGTGCCCGGAAGAGCTGACACAATAAGGAAAGGATTTTGAATCCCGGGTAAGACTCATACCAGCCACACCAATCACACCGTACAACTCTTGATACTATACCCAGTTAACAGTATGAAATACAACGGAGCCTCTCAACAGATGGCTCTCAACAATAACCCTTTAGTTAAACAATAACTATATACAAGTATCGCAGACAATCCGCACTTGGGATGGGCACCCAGCATACACTACGGACTACGAGAAATAGATTTACCAGTGAGTAAAATCTTATTTTCTCTAACGTCCTAAGTGGATGCAGGGACTCCGTAAGGACCATGGGGATTATACCAAAGCTCCCAAACGGGCGGGAGAGTGCGGATGACTCTGCAGCACCGAATGAGCGATCTCTAGGTCCTCCTCAGCCAGGGTGTCAAACTTGTAGAATCTTGCAAATGTGTTTGACCCCGACCAAGTAGCTGCTCGGCAAAGTTGCAAAGCAGAGACCCCTCGGGCAGCCACCCAAGAAGAGCCCACCTTCCTCGTGGAATGGGCTTTCACTGATCTAGGACGCGGCAGTCCAGCCGCAGAATGTGCAAGCTAAATTGTGCTACAGATCCAGCGAGCAATAGTCTGCTTTGAAGCAGGAGCACCCAGCTTGTTGGGTGCGTACAGGATAAATAGCGAGTCAGTTTTCCTGACTCTAGCCGTCCTGGAAACAAACTTTTAGGGCCCTGACTACATCCAGCAACTTGGAATCCTCCAAGTCCCGAGTAGCCGCAGGCACCACGATAGGCTGGTTCAAATGAAACGCTGAAACCACCTTAGGAAGAAATTGTGGAGGAGTCCTCAATTTCGCCCTATCCATATGGAAAATCAGATAAGTGCTTTTACATGACAAAGCCGCCAACTCTGACACACGCCTGGCCGAAGCCAAGGCCAACAGCATGACCACTTTCCACGTGAGATATTTTAGCGCCACAGTTTTAAGTGGCTCAAACCAATGCGACTTAAAGAAATCCAACACCACGTTGAGATCCCAAGGTGCCACTGGAGGCACAAAAGGGGGCTGAATATGCAGCACTCCTTTAACAAAAGTCTGAACTTCAGGCAGTGAAGCCAGTTCTTTCTGGAAGAAAATCGACAGAGCCGAAATCTGGACCTTAATGGACCCCAATTTGAGGCCCATAGTCACCCCTGACTGTAGGAAGTGCAGGAATCGACCCAGCTGAAATTCCTCCGTTGGGGCCTTCCTGGCCTCACACCAAGCAACATATTTTCGCCATATGCGGTGATAATGTTTTGCGGTCACATCCTTCCTGGCTTTGATCAGCGTAGGAATGACTTCCTCCCGAATGCCCTTTTCCTTCAGGATCCGGTGTTCAACCGCCATGCCGTCAAACGCAGCCACGGTAAGTGTAGGAACAGGCAGGGCCCCTGCTGCAGCAGGTCTTGTCTGAGCGGTAGAGGCCATGGGTCCTCTGAGATAATTTCTTGAAGTTCTGGGTACCAAGCTCTTCTTGGCCAATCCGGAACAATGAGTATAGTTCTTACTCTTCTCCTTCTTATTATCCTCAGCACCTTTGGTATGAGAGGAAGAGGAGGGAACACATAAACCGACCGGTACACCCACGGTGTCACTAGAGCATCCACCGCTATCGCCTAAGGGTCCCTTGACCTGGCGCAATAGTTTTCTAGTTTTTTGTTGAGGCGGGACGCCATCATGTCCACCTGTGGCCTTTCCCAACGGTTTGTAATCAGCTGGAAGACTTCTGGATAAAGTCCCCACTCTAACGGATGGAGGTCGTGCCTGCTGAATAAGTCTGCTTCCCAGTTGTCCACTCCCGGAATGAACACTGCTGACAGTGCTAACACGTGATTTTCCGCCCATCGGAGAATCCTTGTGGCTTCTGCCATTGCCATCCTGCTTCTCGTGCCGCCCTGTCGGTTTACATGGGCGACCACCGTGATGTTGTCTGACTGGATCAGTACCGGCTGACTTTGAAGCAGGGACCTTGCCTGACTTAAGGCATTGTAAATGACCCTTAGTTCCAGAATATTTATGTGTAGGGATATCTCCTGGCTTGACCATAGTCCTTGGAAATGTCTTCCCTGTGTGACTGCCCCCCAGCCTCGAAGGCTGGCATCCGTGGTTACCAGGACCCAGTCCTGTATGCCGAATCTGTGGCCCTCCAGAAGATGAGCACTCTGCAGCCACCACAATAGAGACACCCTGGTCCTTGCAGACAGGGTTATCATCCGATGCATCTGAAGATGCGATCAGGACCACTTGTCCAACAGATCCCACTGAAAGATCCGTGCATGGAACCGTCCGAATGGAATTGCTTCATAAGAAGCTACCATCTTTCCCAGGACTCGCGTGCAGTGGTGCACCGACACCTGTTTTGGTTTGAGGAGGTCTCTGACTAGCGATGACAACTCCCTGGCCTTCCCCTCCGGGAGAAACACCCTTTTCTGTTCTGTGTCCAGAACCATCCCCAGGAACAATAGACGCGTTGCAGGAACCAGCTGCGACTTTGGAATATTCAGGATCCAGCCGTGCTGTTGTAGCACTTCCCGAGCTAGTGCTACTCCGATCAACAACTATTCCCTGGACCTCGCCTTTATAAGGAGATCGTCCAAGTACGGGATAATTATAACTCCCTTTTTTCACAGGAGTATCATCATTTCGGCCATTACCTTGGTAAATACCCTCGGTGCCGTGGACAGACCAAACGGCAACGTCTGGAATTGGTAATGACAGTCCTGTACCATAAATCTGAGGTACTCCTGTTGAGGAGGGTAAATGGGGACATGCAGGTAAGCATCCTTGATGTCCAGTGATACCATGTAATCCCCTTCCTCCAGGCTTGAAATAACCGCCCTGAGCGATTCTCCGGTTTCGGTACCACAAACATTGTGGAATAGTAACCCCTTCCTTGTTGAAGGAGGGGTACCTTGACTATCACCTGCTGCGAATACAGCTTGTGAATTGTCTCTAGCACTGCCTCCCTGTCCAAGGGAGTCGTTGGCAAGGCAGATTTTAGGAAACGGCGAGGGGGAGACGTCTCGAATTCCAGCTTGTATCCCTGAGACACCACTTGTAGAATCCAGGGATCCACCCGTGAGCAAGCCCATTGATTGCTGAAGTACTTGAGACAGGCCCCCACCACACCTGGCTCCGCCAGTGGAGCCCCAGCGTCATGCTGTGGACTTAGAGGAAGCGGGGGAGGACTTTTGTTCCTGGGAACTGGCTGTATTTTGCAGCTTTTTCCCCCTCCCTCTGCCTCTGGGCAGAAAGGACGCGCCTCTAACCCGCTTGCCCTTCTGGGGTCGAAAGGACTGTACCTGATAATACGGTGCTTTCTTTGGCTGTGAGGGAACATGGGGTAAAAATGCTGATTTCCCAGCTGTCGCTGTGGAAACTAGGTCAGAGAGACCATCCCCAAACAACTCCTCACCCTTGTAAGACAAAACTTCCATGTGCCTTTTAGAATCTGCATCCCCTGTCCACTGCCGAGTCCATAAACCCCTCCTGGCAGAAATGGACAGTGCATTTATTCTAGATGCCAGCCGGCAAATATCCCTCTGTGCATCTCTCATGTATAAGACAGCGTCTTTTATATGCTCTATGGTTAGCAATATAGTGTCCCTGTCTAAGGTATCAATATTTTCTGACCGAGAATCTGACCACGCAGCTGCAGCACTGCACATCCATGCTGAAGCAATAGCTGGTCGCAGTATAATGCCTGAGTGTGTATAAACAGACTTCAGGATAGCCTCCTGCTTTCTATCAGCAGGTTCCTTGAGGGCGGCCGTGTCCGGAGACGGCAGTGCCACCTTCTTTGATAGACGTGTGAGCACTTTATCTACCTTAGGGTGCGTCTCCCAGCGTAACCTGTCCTCTGGCGTGAAAGGGTACACCATTAGTAACTTTTTAGAAATTACCAGTTTCTTATCGGGGGAAGCCCACGCTTCTTCACATACTTCATTTAATTCATCAGATGGGGGAAAAACCACTGGTAGTTTTTTCTCCCCAAACTTTATACCCTTTTTTGTGGTACCTGGGGTAACATCACAAATGTGCAAGACATTTTTCATTGCCGCAATCATATAACGGATGGCTCTATTGGAATGTACAGTAGTCTCCTCGTCGTCGACACTGGAGTCGGTATCCGAGTCGACATCTGTGTCTGCCATCTGAGGTAGCGGGCGTTTTAGGGCCCCTGATGGCTTTTGAGACACCTGGGCAGGCACGAGCTGAGAAGCCGGCTGTCCCACATCTGTTATGTCGTCAAACCTCTTATGTAAAGAGTCAACACCATCACGTAATTCCTTCCACATTACCATCCATTCAGGTGTCGGCCACGCAGGGGGTGACATCACATTTATCGGCACCTGCTCCGCCTCCACATAAGCCTCCTCAAACATGTCGACACAGCCATACCGACACACCGCACACACACAGGGAATGCTCTGACTGAGGACAGGACCCCACAAAAGCCCTTTGGGGAGACAGAGAGAGAGAGTATGCCAGCACAGACCAGAGCGCTATATAACACAGGGATTAACACTATAACTGAGTGATTTTTCCCAATAGCTGCTTATATATGCAATACTGCGTCTAAATTTAGTGCCCACCCTCTCTTTTTTACCCTGTGTAGTCTGGAAACTGCAGGGGAGAGCCTAGGAGCGATCCTTCCAGCAGAGCTGTGAGGGAAAATGGCGCCAGTGTGCTGAGGGAGATAGCCCTGCCCCTTTTCCAGCGGACTTCTCACGCTTTTTTATGTATATCTGGCAGGGGTATTTTTCACATATATAGTCTCTATGACTATATTATGTGTTTTTTGTGCCAGCAAGGTATTCTATATTGCAGACCAGGGCGCCCCCCCCCAGCGCCCTGCACCCATCAGTGACCGGAGTGTGAGGTGTGCATGGGAAGCAATGGCGCACAGCTGCAGTGCTGTGCGCTACCTTGATGAAGACCGAAGTCTTCTGCCGCCGCTTTCCAGGAACGTCTTCTTGCTTCTGGCTCTGTAAGGGGGACGGCGGCGCGGCTCCGGGACCGGACGACCGAGGCTGGGCCTGTGTTCGATCCCTCTGAAGCTAATGGTGTCCAGTAGCCTAGAAGCCCAAGCTAGCTGCAAGCAGGTAGGTTCGCTTCTCTCCCCTTAGTCCCACGAAGCAGTGAGTCTGTTGCCAGCAGATCTCACTGAAAATAAAAAACCTAAAATATACTTTCTTTTCTAGGAGCTCAGGAGAGCCCCTAGTGTGCAACCAGCTCGGCCGGGCACAAAATTCTAACTGAGGTCTGGAGGAGGGTCAGAGGGAGGAGCCAGTGCAGACCAGGTAGTCCTAAAGCTTTCTTTAGTTGTGCCCAGTCTCCTGCGGAGCCGCTATTCCCCATGGTCCTTACGGAGTCCCAGCATCCACTTAGGACGTTAGTACCTAATCTTTCTTTCTATCTGGTGTGCACTGGATCCTCCCTCTATGCCCCTCCTCCAGACCTCAGTTAGGGAAACTGTGCCCGGAAGAGCTGACATTACTAGGAAAGGATTTGGAATCCAGGGTAAGACTCATACCAGCCACACCAATCACACCGTATAACTTGTGATAACTATACCCAGTTAACAGTATGAAACAACAAATGAGCCTCATTAACAGATGGCTCAGAACAATAACCCTTTAGTTAAGCAATAACTATATACATGTATTGCAGAGAGTCCGCACTTGGGACGGGCTCCCAGCATCCACTACGGACTACAGAAATAGAATTACCGGTGAGTAAATTCTTATTTTCTCTGACATCCTAGTGGATGCTGGGTACTCCGTAAGGACCATGGGGATTATACCAAAGCTCCCAAACGGGCGGGAGAGTGCGGATGACTCTGCAGCACCGAATGAGCAAACTCAAGGTCCTCCTCAGCCAGGGTATCAAACTTGTAGAATTTTGCAAATGTGTTTGAACCTGACCAAGTAGCTGCTCGGCAAAGTTGTAAAGCCGAGACCCCTCGGGCAGCCGCCCAAGAAGAGCCCACCTTCCTCGTGGAATGGGCTTTTACAGATTTAGGATGCGGCAGTACAGCCGCAGAATGTGCAAGTTGAATCGTGCTACAGATCCAGCGAGCAATAGTCTGCTTTGAAGCAGGAGCACCCAGCTTGTTGGGTGCATACAGGATAAATAGCAAATCAGTTTTCCTGACTCCAGCCGTCCTGGAAACATAGATTTTCAGGGCCCTGACTACGTCCAGCAACTTGGAATCCTCCAAGTCCCGAGTAGCCGCAGGCACCACAATAGGTTGGTTCAAATGAAACGCTGACACCACCTTAGGAAGGAATTGGGGACCTGTCCTCAATTCCGCTCTATCCGTATGGAAAATCAGATAAGGGCTTTTGCATGACAAAGCCGCCAACTCTGACACACGCCTGGCCGAAGCCAAGGCCAACAGCATGACCACTTTCCACGTGAGATATTTTAGCTCCACGGTTTTAAGTGGCTCAAACCAATGCAACTTTAGGAAATCCAACACCACGTTGAGATCCCAAGGTGCCACTGGAGGCACAAAAGGGGGCTGAATATGCAGCACTCCCTTAACAAATGTCTGAACTTCAGGCAGTGAAACCAGTTCTTTTTGGAAGAAAATCGGCAGAGCCGAAATCTGGACCTTAATGGAACCCAATTTGAGGCCCATAGTCACCCCTGACTGTAGGAAGTGCAGAAATCGACCCAGCTGAAATTCCTCCGTTGGGGCCATCCTGGCCTCACACCAAGCAGCATATTTCCACCATATGCGGTGATAATGTTTTGCGGTCACATCCTTCCTAGCTTTAATCAGCGTAGGAATGACCTCCGGAATGCCCTTTTCTTTTAGGATCCGGTGTTCAACCGCCATGCCGCCAAATGCAGCCGCGGTAAGTCTTGGAACAGACAGGGCCCCTGCTGCAGCAGGTCCTGTCTGAGCGGCAGAGGCCATGGGTCCTCTGTGATCATTTCTTGAAGTTCTGGGTACCAAGCTCTTCTTGGCCTATCCGGAACAATGAGTATAGTTCTTACTCCTCTTCTTCTTATTAGCCTCAGTACCTTGGGTATGAGAGGAAGAAGAGGGAACACATAAACCGACTGGTACACACACGGTGTCACTAGAGCGTCCACAGCTATTGCCTGAGGGTCTCTTGACCTGGCGCAATATCTTTTTAGTTTTTTGTTGAGGCGGGACGCCATCATGTCCACCTTTGGCCGTTCCCAACGGTTTACAATCATTTGGAAGACTTCTGGATGAAGTCCCCACTCTCCCGGGTGGAGGTCGTGCCTGCTGAGGAAGTCTGCTTCCCAGTTGTCCACTCCCGGAATGAACACTGCTGACAGTGCTATCACGTGATTCTCCGCCCATCGAAGAATTATTGTGGCTTCTGCCATTGCCATCCTGCTTCTTGTGCCGCCCTGGCAGTTTACATGGGCGGCCGCTGTGATCTTGTCTGACTGAATCAGAACTGGTTGGTTTTGAAGCAGGGGTTCTGCTTGACTCAGGGAATTGTAAATGGCCCTTAGTTCCAGAATATTTATGTGTAGGGAAGTCTCCTGACTCAACCATTGTCCTTGGAAGTTTCTTCCCAGGGTGACTGCCCCCCAACCTCGGAGGCTTGCATCTGTGGTCACCAAGACCCAGTCCTGTATGCCGAATCTGCGTCCTTCGAGCAGATGAGCACTCTGCAGCCACCACAGCAGAGACACCCTGGCCCTCGGGGACAGGGTGATTAACCGATGCATCTGGAGATGCGATCCGGACCACTTGTCCAACAGATCCCACTGGAAGATCCTTGCATGGAACCTGCCGAAGGGAATTGCTTCGTATGAAGCTACCATCTTTCCCAGGACTCGCGTGCAGTGATGCACTGACACCTGCTTTGGTTTCAGGAGGTCCCTGACCAGAGATGATAATTCCTGGGCCTTCTCCTCCGGGAGAAAGATTTTCTTCTGTTCTGTGTCCAGAATCATGCCCAAGAACAGCAGACGCGTCGCAGGAATCAGCTGTGACTTTGGAATATTCAGAAGCCAGCCGTGGCTGATGCAGCACTTCCTGAGATAGTGCTACACTGACTAGCAACTGCTCTTTGGACCTCGCCTTTATAAGGAGATAGTCCAAGCACGGGATAATTATGACTCCTTTCTTTCGGAGGAGCATCATCATTTCGGCCATTACTTTGGTAAATACCCGCGGTGCCGTGGACAGACCAAACGGCAACGTCTGGAATTGGTAATGACAGTCCTGTACCACAAATCTGAGGTACTCCTGGTGGGGTGGATAAATGGGGACATGCAGGTATGCATCCTTGATGTCCAATGACACCATAAAATCCCCCTCTTCCAGGCTTGCAATAACCGCTCTGAGCGATTCCATCTTGAACTTGAACTTTTTTCTATAAATGTTCAAGGATTTTAAATTTAGAATGGGTCTCACCGAACCGTCTGGTTTGGGTACCACAAACATTGTGGAATAGTAACCCCGTCCCTGTTGAAGGAGGGGTACCTTGATTATCACCTGCTGAAGATACAGCTTGTGAATCGCCGTCAGTACTACCTCCCTTTCTCTGAGGGTAGCCGGCGAGGCTGATTTGAGGTAACGGCGAGGGGGAGTCGCCTCGAACTCCAGTTTGTATCCCTGAGATACTACTTGCAGAACCCAGGGATCCACCTGTGAGCGAGCCCACTGATCGCTGAAGTTCCGGAGACGCGCCCCACCGCACCGGGCTCCGCCTGTGGAGCCCCAGCGTCATACGGTTGACTTAGAGGAAGCGGGGGAAGATTTTTGATCCTGGGAACTGGCTGTCTGGTGCAGCTTTTTCCCTCTTCCCTTGCCTCTGGGCAGAAAGGAAGCGCCTTTGACCCGCTTGCTTTTCTGAGGCCGAAAGGACTGTACCTGATAATACGGTGCTTTCTTAGACTGTAAGGGAATCTGAGGTAGAAATGTCGATTTCCCAGCTGTTGCTGTGGATACGAGGTCCGAGAGACCATCCCCAAACAATTCCTCACCCTTATAAGGCAGAACCTCCATGTGCCTTTTAGAATCAGCATCACCCGTCCACTGCCGGGTCCATAATACCCTCCTGGCAGAAATGGACATTGCATTAATTCTGGATGCCAGCCGGCAAATATCCCTCTGTGCATCTCTCATATATAAGACTACGTCTTTAATATGCTCTATGGTTAGCAAAATAGTATCCCTGTCGAGGGTATCAATATTATCTGACAGGGTATCAGACCACGCTGCAGCAGCACTACACATCCATGCTGAGGCAATTGCAGGTCTCAGTATAGTACCTGAGTGTGTATATACAGACTCCAGGATCGCCTCCTGCTTTCCATCAGCAGGCTCCTTCAAGGCGGCCGTATCCTGAGACGGCAGTGCCACCTTTTTTGACAAACGTGTGAGCGCCTTATCCACCCTAGGGGATATCTCCCAACGTGACCTATCCTCTGGCGGGAAAGGGTACACCATCAGTAACTTTTTAGAAATTACCAGTTTCTTATCGGGGGAAGCCCACGCTTCTTCACACACTTCATTTAACTCATCTGACGAGGGAAAGAACACTGGCTGCTTTTTCTCCCCAAACATAATACCCTTTTTAGTGGTACCTGGGTTAATGTCAGAAATGTGTAACACATTTTTCATTGCCGTAATCATGCAACGTATGCCCCTAGTGGATTGTGTACATGTCTCATCCTCGTCGACACTGGAGTCGGTATCCGTGTCGACATCTGTGTCTGCCATCTGAGGTAGCGGGCGTTTTTGAGCCCCTGATGGCCTTTTGAGACGCCTGGGCAGGCACGAGCTGAGAAGCCGGCTGTCCCACGGCTGTTACGTCATCCAACCTTTTATGTATGGAGTTGACACTGTCTGTTAATACCTTCCACATATCCACCCACTCTGGTGTCGGCCCCGCAGGGGGTGACATCACATTTATAGGCACCTGCTCCGCCTCCACATAAGCCTCCTCATCAAACATGTCGACACAGCCGTACCGACACACCACACACACACAGGGAATGCTCTGACTGAGGACAGGACCCCACAAAGTCCTTTGGGGAGACAGAGAGAGAGTATGCCAGCACACACCACAGCGCTATATAAACAGGAATTTACACTAACAGAAGTGATTTTCCCTATAGCTGCCTTTTATACAGTTTGCGCCTAAATTTAGTGCCCCCCCTCTCTTTTTTACCCTTTGAGCCTGGAAACTGCAGGGGAGAGCCTGGGGAGCTGTCTTCCAGCGGAGATGTGAAGAGGAAATGGCACCAGTGTGCTGAGGGAGATAGCCCCGCCCCTTTTTCGTTGGACTTCTCCCGCTCTTATATTTATATTATGGCAGGGGATTTTTACACATATATAGCTTATTAGGCTATATTATGTGTGGTTTGCCAATTTTAAAGGTACTCTAATTGCAGCCCAGGGCACCCCCCCCCCCCCAGCGCCCTGCACCCATCAGTGACCGGAGTATGTGGTGTGCATAGGGATCAATGGCGCACAGCTGCAGTGCTGTGCGCTACCTTAATGAAGACCGAAGTCTTCAGCCGCCGATTTCCAGGATGCTCTTCTTGCTTCTGGCTCTGTAAGGGGGACAACGGCGCGGCTCCGGGACCAGACGAACAAGGCTGGGCCTGTGTTCGATCCCTCTGGAGCTAATGGTGTCCAGTAGCCTAAGAAGCCCAAGCTAGCTGCAAGCAGGTAGGTTCGCTTCTTCTCCCCTTAGTCCCTCGTAGCAGTGAGCCTGTTGCCAGCGGATCTCACTGAAAATAAAAAACCTAACAAATACTTTCTTTACTAGAAGCTCAGGAGAGCCCCTAGTGTGCAACCAGCTCGGGCCGGGCACAGATTCTAACTGAGGTCTGGAGGAGGGGCATAGAGGGAGGAGCCAGTGCACACCAGATAGTACCAAATCTTTCTTTAGAGTGCCCAGTCTCCTGCGGAGCCCGCTATTCCCCATGGTCCTTACGGAGTATCCAGCATCCACTAGGACGTCAGAGAAATAGTAGCTAGACTCTGTACTGAGGTAGACAGCACATCCACCCAGGGAGGGGGCATAGCTGTGACTGGCATAGCAAGGTCCACCTATTGGGGGAATCCCATAGGGGGAGCCACTGCTGGTGCTGCTAGCTGGTCAGCTATCTGTGCTAGTATCTGTGAAAAGGAAGCCCAGGGGGGATCCTGTACAGGAGCTGGAAGGGCTGGCTGGTTCTAGCAAGACACACATAAAGCATCCGGTATAAAGTCCTGAGGGGACAATACCGCTGAACAGGACTTGCATGCGGCAGCCTCCTTTGTGACCCTTGCCTGAACAGAACTTGAATGCGGCAGCCTCCTTGTGACCCTTGCCCTTAGACATAGCTGCGGTAACAGTATAACACACTATATGGCAATGAGCAGAGTGCAACAGTATTGTAATGTGACAGCCTTCACAAGTACAGGTAGATGTGAAGTACAGTAAATCCTCTATACAGCGGTATCTTAGGGTTATAGAAAATAAAAGGAATAAGCTGACAGTAGAGCTAGCACACGTCACAGACAATGCAGAATACTATATAACTGCAATGGGCACTGAATCAACAGCACAGACCGCAGTGGCTGGTAGGATATAGCACTGTATAGACAAGCTCCAGGGAGGCTGGACCCAGCATTTCCCGAGACCTGTGGCTGCTGTGAAATGGCTGCTGAGAGTCTCTGAAGGGGAGGCAGGTGAAGGAGGAACAGCTCAGAGGCCGGGAGACCGCAGTGGAAAGGTGCCCTGTGCTGGAGGAGCCGCCGCTGGAGGAGAGCTGACCTCCCCTGGCTGACATCAACCACCAGGTTCCCTAGCCTCAATACTTATCCCCTGCGCCAGTATAGCTAGCCCTGGTGGTCTAGTAGGGTCCAGTACCTCCAGTCTATCTCCCCAGACCAGAGGTAGGACTGCATGAAAGATGCGGGTCCTGCAAGTAGAAGCCCACCTTACCTGCCCCCCCCCCCCCCCCCCCCCGTGCTCCGGCTGCAGTCCATGGTCCTCCCATGGAGCCGTGCTACCCATGTGCTTCACCGTAAGTGCCAAGCTGAGGCTGGAGTTGCACCAGGGACTGATGGGGCAGTAGGACTGACCACCATTGCTAGCTCATGAAGAAAAGAGTAAAATAAATCACAGAATTAAAAGCTTGGGGATGCTCTACAGGATGGTGTCAGCTATGAGTGATGGCAGAGGATACAGCAGGGAAAGGGTCCTGCTCATCCCAATGTCCCTTGAAGGACTAGGAAGAGCCATATCTACAGGGCACTGTCCGCTATCTTCCATCTCAACTCATCTGACCAACAAGCAACCCATATAACTGGGCTGCTATGAAGTCTGAGAGTGCACACACCGCCCGGGCCGCAATAGAGTATGAGAGAGCACACACCGCCCGGCGCAGGAAGCCTCATTACTCAGTGACCACACATCAGGTCTGCTATGGGGTATGAGAGAGCACACACCGCCCGGGGCAGGAAGCCTCATTACTCAGTGACCACACATCAGGGCTGCTATGGAATATGAGAGAGCACACACTGCCCGGCGCAGGAAGCCTCATTAGTCAGTGACCAGACATCAGGGCTGCTATGGGGTATGAGAGAGCACACACCGCCCGGGGCAGGAAGCCTCATTAGTCAGTGACCACACATCATGGCTGCTATGGAGTATGAGAGAGCACACACCGCCCGGGGCAGGAAGCCTCATTAGTCAGTGACCACACATCATGGCTGCTATGGAGTATGAGAGAGCACACACCGCCCGGGGCAGGAAGCCTCATTACTCAGTGACCACACATCAGGTCTGCTATGGAGTATGAGAGAGCACACACCGCCCGGGGCAGGAAGCCTCATTACTCAGTGACCACACATCAGGGCTGCTATGGAGTCTGAGAGAGCACACACAGCGCCCGAGGTAGGAAGCCTCATTAGTCAGTGACCACACATCAGGGCTGCTATGGAATATGAGAGAGCACACACCACCCGGGCCAGGAAGCCTCATCAGTCAGTGACCACACATCAGGGCTGCTATGGAGTCTGAGAGAGCACACACCGCCCGGGGCAGGAAGCCTCATCAATCAGTGACCACACATCAGGGGAACTATGGAGTCTGAGAGAGCACACACCGCCCGGGGCAGGAAGCCTCATCAATCAGTGACCACACATCAGGGCTGCTATGGGGTATGAGAGAGCACACACCGCCCGGGGCAGGAAGCCTCATCAATCAGTGACCACACATCAGGGGAACTGTGGAGACAGAAAGAGCACACACCACCCGGGCCAGGAAGCCTCGTTAGTCAGTGACCACACATCAGGGCTGCTATGGAGTATGAGAGAGCACACACCGCCCGGGGCAGGAAGCCTCATTAGTCAGTGACCACACATCAGGGCTGCTATGGAGTATGAGAGAGCACACACCGCCCGGGGCAGGAAGCCTCATTAGTCAGTGACCAGACATCAGGGCTGCTATGGAGTATGAGAGAGCACACACACCGCCCGGGGCAGGAAGCCTCATCAATCAGTGACCACACATCAGGGGAACTGTGGAGACAGAAAGAGCACACACCACCCGGGCCAGGAAGCCTCGTTAGTCAGTGACCACACATCAGGGCTGCTATGGAGTATGAGAGAGCACACACCGCCCGGGGCAGGAAGCCTCATTAGTCAGTGACCACACATCAGGGCTGCTATGGAGTATGAGAGAGCACACACCGCCCGGGGCAGGAAGCCTCATTAGTCAGTGACCAGACATCAGGGCTGCTATGGAGTATGAGAGAGCACACACACCGCCCGGGGCAGGAAGCCTCATCAATCAGTGACCACACATCAGGGGAACTATGGAGTCTGAGAGAGCACACACCACCCGGGGCAGGAAGCCTCATTAGTCAGTGACCACACATCAGGGCTGCTATGGAGTATGAGAGAGCACACACCGCCCGGGGCAGGAAGCCTCATTAGTCAGTGACCAGACATCAGGGCCGCTATGGAGTATGAGAGAGCACACACCGCCCGGGGCAGGAAGCCTCATTAGTCAGTGACCACACATCAGGCTGCTATGGAGTATGAGAGAGCACACACCGCCTGGGGCAGGAAGCCTCATTACTCAGTGACCACACATCAGGGCTGCTATGGAGTATGAGAGAGCACACACACCGCCCGGGGCAGGAAGCCTCATCAATCAGTGATCACACATCAGGGGAACTATGGAGTCTGAGAGAGCACACACCGCCCGGGGCAGGAAGCCTCATTACTCAGTGACCACACATCAGGGCTGCTATGGAGTATGAGAGAGCACACACCGCCCGGGGCAGGAAGCCTCATTAGTCAGTGACCAGACATCAGGGCCGCTATGGAGTATGAGAGAGCACACACACCGCCCGGGGCAGGAAGCCTCATTAGTCAGTGACCAGACATCAGGGCTGCTATGGAGTATGAGAGAGCACACACCACCCGGGGCAGGAAGCCTCATTAGTCAGTGACCAGACATCAGGGCCGCTATGGAGTATGAGAGAGCACACACCGCCCGGGGCAGGAAGCCTCATTAGTCAGTGACCAGACATCAGGGCTGCTATGGAGTATGAGAGAGCACACACCGCCCGGGGCAGGAAGCCTCATTAGTCAGTGACCACACATCAGGGCTGCTATGGGGTATGAGAGAGCACACACACCGCCCGGGGCAGGAAGCCTCATTAGTCAGTGACCAGACATCAGGGCTGCTATGGAGTATGAGAGAGCACACACCGCCCGGGGCAGGAAGCCTCATTAGTCAGTGACCACACATCAGGGCTGCTATGGAGTCTGAGAGAGCACACACCGCCCGGGGCAGGAAGCCTCATTAGTCAGTGACCACACATCAGGGCTGCTATGGAATATGAGAGAGCACACACCACCCGGGCCAGGAAGCCTCATTAGTCAGTGACCACACATCAGGGCTGCTATGGGGTATGAGAGAGCACACACCGCCCGGGGCAGGAAGCCTCATTAGTCAGTGACCACACATCAGGGCTGCTATGGAGTATGAGAGAGCACACACCGCCTGGGGCAGGAAACCTCATTAGTCAGTGACCACACATCATGGCTGCTATGGAGTCCGAGAGAGCACACACCGCCCGGGGCAGGAAACCTCATTAGTCAGTGACCACACATCAGGGCTGCTATGGAATATGAGAGAGCACACACCACCCGGGCCAGGAAGCCTCATTAGTCAGTGACCACACATCAGGGCTGCTATGGAGTCTGAGAGAGAGCACACACAGCGCCCGGGGCAGGAAGCCTCATTAGTCAGTGACCACACATCAGGGCTGCTATGGAGTATGAGAGAGCGCACACAACGCCCGGCGCAGGAAGCCTCATTAGTCAGTTACCACACATCAGGGCTGCTATGGAGTATGAGAGAGCGCACACAACGCCCGGCGCAGGAAGCCTCATTAGTCAGTGACCACACATCAGGGCCGCTATGGAGTATGAGAGAGCACACAACGCCCGGGGCAGGAAGCCTCATTAGTCAGTGACCAGACATCAGGGCTGCTATGGAGTATGAGAGAGCGCACACAACGCCCGGGGCAGGAAGCCTCATTAGTCAGTGACCAGACATCAGGGCCGCTATGGAGTCTGAGAGAGAGCGCACACAACACCCGGGGCAGGAAGGCTTATTAGTCAGTGACCTAGTCTAGCCACAACGCCCATTAAGACACGACTTTCAGAGAGCTAGAGCTGGAATGTGAGAGACCAGTCGGCTAAATGAGACACCCATCCCAGCTATGGCTGTATACAACTCCCTATAGGTATCACATGTGCAGCAGCCTCTATATGTCCCTCTTATTCCCACTACTAAATGTAGGAGACGGCAACACAGAATGATGATGATACAAGAGGCGTCAGGACAGAGTAAGACAGCAGAAAAATTATGACAACACAGATCATTCAAAGCACATAGACTGTGTGTATGTGTGTTAAGAGCAGATTTGCGATCTTAAAGATAAAGTTAAAATAATGCTTTAGAATTACAGTATATAGATACAGACAGTCATATTACTCAAGGACTAAGAAAATTTGTTACTGCTAGACAGAGTCTCATCCCACCAATCCAGTTCTGAATCACTAGGATAACATCTTCTGTACTTATGCCTGAGATACACCAGAGAGTGTGGGGAGGAGACTGGTCAGATCTCTGGGATGGTGACACACAGTGACATGATGTGAGGGGGAGAGCAGGAGTATATAATAGGGGCTGATGGCTCCTGATGTATGAGATACACCAGAGTGTGGGGAGGAGACTGGTCAGATCTCTGGGCTGGTAACACACAGTGACATGATGTGAGGGGGAGAGCAGGAGTATAATAGGGGCTGATGGATCCTGATGTATGAGATACACCAGAGAGTGTGGGGAGACTGGTCAGATCTCTGGGCTGGTAACACACAGTGACATGATGTGAGGGGGAGAGCAGGAGTATAGTAGGGGCTGATGGCTCCTGATGTACGAGATACACCAGAGTGTGGGGAGACTGGTCAGATCTCTGGGATGGTGACACACAGTGACATGATGTGAGGGGGAGAGCAGGAGTATAATAGGGGCTGATGGCTCCTGATGTATGAGATACACCAGAGAGTGTGGGGAGGAGACTGGTCAGATCTCTGGGCTGGTAACACACAGTGACATGATGTGAGGGGGAGAGCAGGAGTATAATAGGGGCTGATGGATCCTGATGTATGAGATACACCAGAGCGTGTGGGGAGGAGACTGGTCTGATCTCTGGGCTGGTAACACACAGTGACATGATGTGAGGGGGAGAGCAGGAGTATAAATTAGATTTTACTTACCGGTAAATCTATTTCTCGTAGTCTGTAGTGGATGCTGGGGACTCTGCAAGGACCATGGGGAATAGATGGGCTCCGCAGGAGACAGGGCACTTTAAGAAAGAATTTAGTTCCTGGTGTGCTCTGGCTCCTCCCTCTATGCCCCTCCTCCAGACCTCAGTTAGAGAAACTGTGCCCGGAAGAGCTGACAGTACAAGGAAAGGATTTTGGACTCCAGGGCAAGACTCATACCAGCCACACCAATCACACCGCATAACTTGTGATAACTTTACCCAGTTAACAGTATGAACAACAACGGAGCATCAGATCAACCCAGATGCAACCAAACATAACCCTTATTTAAGCAATAACTATATACAAGCATTGCAGAAGAAGTCCGCACTTGGGACGGGAGCCCAGCATCCACTACGGACTACGAGAAATAGATTTACCGGTAAGTAAAATCTTATTTTCTCTAACGTCCTAGTGGATGCTGGGGACTCCGTAAGGACCATGGGGATTATACCAAAGCTCCCAAACGGGCGGGAGAGTGCGGGTGACTCTGCAGCACCGAATGAGCAAACACAAGGTCCTCCTCAGCCAGGGTATTAAACTTGTAAAACTTTGCAAAAGTGTTTGAACCTGACCAAGTAGCTGCTCGGCAAAGCTGTAATGCAGAGACCCCTCGGGCAGCCGCCCAAGAAGAGCCCACCTTCCTTGTGGAGTGGGCTTTTACTGATTTTGGAAGCAGCAATCCAGCCACAGAATGAGCCTGCTGAATTGTGTTACAGATCCAGCGAGCAATAGTTTGCTTTGAAGCAGGAGCCCCCAGCTTGTTGGAAGCATACAGGATAAACAGCGACTCAGTTTTCCTTAGAGATGAGCGCCTGAAATTTTTCGGGTTTTGTGTTATGGTTTTGGGTTCGGTTCCGCGGACGTGTTTTGGGTTCGACCGCGTTTTGGCAAAACCTCACCGAATTTTTTTTGTCGGATTCGGGTGTGTTTTGGATTCGGGTGGTTTTTTTAAAAAACACTAAAAAACAGCTTAAATCATAGAATTTGGGGGTCATTTTGATCCCAAAGTATATTAACCTCAAAAACCATAATTTACACTCATTTTCAGTCTATTCTGAATACCTCACACCTCACAATATTATTTTTAGTCCTAAAATTTGCACCGAGGTCGCTGTGTGAGTAAGATAAGCGACCCTAGTGGCCGACACAAACACCGGGCCCATCTAGGAGTGGCACTGCAGTGTCACGCAGGATGTCCCTTCCAAAAAACCCTCCCCAAACAGCACATGACGCAAAGAAAAAAAGAGGCGCAATGAGGTAGCTGTGTGAGTAAGATAAGCGACCCTAGTGGCCGACACAAACACCGGGCCCATCTAGGAGTGGCACTGCAGTGTCACGCAGGATGTCCCTTCCAAAAAACCCTCCCCAAACAGCACATGACGCAAAGAAAAAAAGAGGCGCAATGAGGTAGCTGACTGTGTGAGTAAGATAAGCGACCCTAGTGGCCGACACAAACACCGGGCCCATCTGGGAGTGGCACTGCAGTGTCACGCAGGATGTCCCTTCCAAAAAACCCTCCCCAAACAGCACATGACGCAAAGAAAAAAAGAGGCGCAATGAGGTAGCTGTGTGAGTAAGATAAGCGACCCTAGTGGCCGACACAAACACCGGGCCCATCTAGGAGTGGCACTGCAGTGTCACGCAGGATGTCCCTTCCAAAAAACCCTCCCCAAACAGCACATGACGCAAAGAAAAAAAGAGGCGCAATGAGGTAGCTGACTGTGTGAGTAAGATAAGCGACCCTAGTGGCCGACACAAACACCGGGCCCATCTAGGAGTGGCACTGCAGTGTCACGCAGGATGTCCCTTCCAAAAAACCCTCCCCAAACAGCACATGACGCAAAGAAAAAAAGAGGCGCAATGAGGTAGCTGCGTGAGTAAGATTAGCGACCCTAGTGGCCGACACAAACACCGGGCCCATCTAGGAGTGGCACTGCAGTGTCACGCAGGATGGCCCTTCCAAAAAACCCTCCCCAATCAGCACATGACGCAAAGAAAAAGAAAAGAAAAAAGAGGTGCAAGATGGAATTGTCCTTGGGCCCTCCCACCCACCCTTATGTTGTATAAACAGGACATGCACACTTTAACCAACCCATCATTTCAGTGACAGGGTCTGCCACACGACTGTGACTGAAATGACGGGTTGGTTTGGACCCCCACCAAAAAAGAAGCAATTAATCTCTCCTTGCACAAACTGGCTCTACAGAGGCAAGATGTCCACCTCATCATCATCCTCCGATATATCACCGTGTACATCCCCCTCCTCACAGATTATCAATTCGTCCCCACTGGAATCCACCATCTCAGCTCCCTGTGTACTTTGTGGAGGCAATTGCTGCTGGTCAATGTCTCCGCGGAGGAATTGATTATAATTCATTTTAATGAACATCATCTTCTCCACATTTTCTGGATGTAACCTCGTACGCCGATTGCTGACAAGGTGAGCGGCGGCACTAAACACTCTTTCGGAGTACACACTTGTGGGAGGGCAACTTAGGTAGAATAAAGCCAGTTTGTGCAAGGGCCTCCAAATTGCCTCTTTTTCCTGCCAGTATAAGTACGGACTGTGTGACGTGCCTACTTGGATGCGGTCACTCATATAATCCTCCACCATTCTATCAATGTTGAGAGAATCATATGCAGTGACAGTAGACGACATGTCCGTAATGGTTGTCAGGTCCTTCAGTCCGGACCAGATGTCAGCATCAGCAGTCGCTCCAGACTGCCCTGCATCACCGCCAGCGGGTGGGCTCGGGATTCTGAGCCTTTTCCTCGCACCCCCAGTTGCGGGAGAATGTGAAGGAGGAGATGTTGTTGACAGGTCGCGTTCCGCTTGACTTGACAATTTTCTCACCAGCAGGTCTTTCAACCCCAGCAGACTTGTGTCTGCCGGAAAGAGAGATCCAAGGTAGGCTTTAAATCTAGGATCGAGCACGGTGGCCAAAATGTAGTGCTCTGATTTCAACAGATTGACCACCCGTGAATCCTTGTTAAGCGAATTAAGGGCTCCATCCACAAGTCCCACATGCCTAGCGGAATCGCTCCGTGTTAGCTCCTCCTTCAATGTCTCCAGCTTCTTCTGCAAAAGCCTGATGAGGGGAATGACCTGACTCAGGCTGGCAGTGTCTGAACTGACTTCACGTGTGGCAAGTTCAAAGGGCATCAGAACCTTGCACAACGTTGAAATCATTCTCCACTGCGCTTGAGACAGGTGCATTCCACCTACTATATCGTGCTCAATTGTATAGGCTTGAATGGCCTTTTGCTGCTCCTCCAACCTCTGAAGCATATAGAGGGTTGAATTCCACCTCGTTACCACTTCTTGCTTCAGATGATGGCAGGGCAGGTTCAGTAGTTTTTGGTGGTGCTCCAGTCTTCTGTACGTGGTGCCTGTACGCCGAAAGTGTCCCGCAATTCTTCTGGCCACCGACAGCATCTCTTGCACGCCCCTGTCGTTTTTTAAAAAATTCTGCACCACCAAATTCAAGGTATGTGCAAAACATGGGACGTGCTGGAATTTGCCCATATTTAATGCACACACAATATTGCTGGCGTTGTCCGATGCCACAAATCCACAGGAGAGTCCAATTGGGGTAAGCCATTCCGCGATGATCTTCCTCAGTTGCCGTAAGAGGTTTTCAGCTGTGTGCGTATTCTGGAAACCGGTGATACAAAGCGTAGCCTGCCTAGGAAAGAGTTGGCGTTTGCGAGATGCTGCTACTGGTGCCGCCGCTGCTGTTCTTGCGGCGGGAGTCCATACATCTACCCAGTGGGCTGTCACAGTCATATAGTCCTGACCCTGCCCTGCTCCACTTGTCCACATGTCCGTGGTTAAGTGGACATTGGGTACAACTGCATTTTTTAGGACACTGGTGAGTCTTTTTCTGACGTCCGTGTACATTCTCGGTATCGCCTGCCTAGAGAAGTGGAACCTAGATGGTATTTGGTAACGGGGGCACACTGCCTCAATAAATTGTCTAGTTCCCTGTGAACTAACGGCGGATACCGGACGCACGTCTAACACCAACATAGTTGTCAAGGCCTCAGTTATCCGCTTTGCAGCAGGATGACTGCTGTGATATTTCATCTTCCTCGCAAAGGACTGTTGAACAGTCAATTGCTTACTGGAAGTAGTACAAGTGGGCTTACGACTTCCCCTCTGGGATGACCATCGACTCCCAGCAGCAACAACAGCAGCGCCAGCAGCAGTAGGCGTTACACGCAAGGATGCATCGGAGGAATCCCAGGCAGGAGAGGAATCGTCAGAATTGCCAGTGACATGGCCTGCAGGACTATTGGCATTCCTGGGGAAGGAGGAAATTGACACTGAGGGAGTTGGTGGGGTGGTTTGCGTGAGCTTGGTTACAAGAGGAAGGGATTTACTGGTCAGTGGACTGCTTCCGCTGTAACCCAAAGTTTTTGAACTTGTCACTGACTTATTATGAATGCGCTGCAGGTGACGTATAAGGGAGGATGTTCCGAGGTGGTTAACGTCCTTACCCCTACTTATTACAGCTTGACAAAGGGAACACACGGCTTGACACCTGTTGTCCGCATTTCTGTTGAAATACCTCCACACCGAAGAGCTGATTTTTTTGGTATTTTCACCTGGCATGTCAACGGCCATATTCCTCCCACGGACAACAGGTGTCTCCCCGGGTGCCTGACTTAAACAAACCACCTCACCATCAGAATCCTCCTGGTCAATTTCCTCCCCAGCGCCAGCAACACCCATATCCTCCTCATCCTGGTGTACTTCAACACTGACATCTTCAATCTGACTATCAGGAACTGGACTGCGGGTGCTCCTTCCAGCACTTGCAGGGGGCGTGCAAATGGTGGAAGGCGCATGCTCTTCACGTCCAGTGTTGGGAAGGTCAGGCATCGCAACCGACACAATTGGACTCTCCTTGTGGATTTGGGATTTCGAAGAATGCACAGTTCTTTGCTGTGCTGCTTTTGCCAGCTTGAGTCTTTTCATTTTTCTAGCGAGAGGCTGAGTGCTTCCATCCTCATGTGAAGCTGAACCACTAGCCATGAACATAGGCCAGGGCCTCAGCCGTTCCTTGCCACTCCGTGTCGTAAATGGCATATTGGCAAGTTTACGCTTCTCCTCCGACAATTTTATTTTAGGTTTTGGAGTCCTTTTTTTTCTGATATTTGGTGTTTTGGATTTGACATGCTCTGTACTATGACATTGGGCATCGGCCTTGGCAGACGACGTTGCTGGCATTTCATCGTCTCGGCCATGACTAGTGGCAGCAGCTTCAGCACGAGGTGGAAGTGGATCTTGATCTTTCCCTAATTTTGGAACCTCAACATTTTTGTTCTCCATATTTTAATAGGCACAACTAAAAGGCACCTCAGGTAAACAATGGAGATGGATACTAGTATACAATTATGGACTGCCTGCCGAGTGCAGACACAGAGGTAGCCACAGCCGTGAACTACCGTACTGTACTGTGTCTGCAGCTAATATAGACTGGTTGATAAAGAGAAGATGTCTATGTAACTATGTATGTATAAAGAAGACTGAAAAAAAACCACGGTTAGGTGGTATACAATTATGGACGGACTGCCTGCCCAGTGCAGACACAGAGGTAGCCACAGCCGTGAACTACCGTACTGTACTGTGTCTGCAGCTAATATAGACTGGTTGATAAAGAGAAGATGTCTATGTAACTATGTATGTATAAAGAAGAATGAAAAAAATCCACGGTTAGGTGGTATACAATTATGGACGGACTGCCTGCCCAGTGCAGACACAGAGGTAGCCACAGCCGTGAACTACCGTACTGTACTGTGTCTGCAGCTAATATAGACTGGTTGATAAAGAGAAGATGTCTATGTAACTATGTATGTATAAAGAAGACTGAAAAAAAACCACGGTTAGGTGGTATACAATTATGGACGGACTGCCTGCCCAGTGCAGACACAGAGGTAGCCACAGCCGTGAACTACCGTACTGTACTGTGTCTGCAGCTAATATAGACTGGTTGATAAAGAGAAGATGTCTATGTAACTATGTATAAAGAAGACTGAAAAAAAACCACGGTTAGGTGGTATACAATTATGGACGGACTGCCTGCCCAGTGCAGACACAGAGGTAGCCACAGCCGTGAACTACCGTACTGTACTGTGTCTGCAGCTAATATAGACTGGTTGATAAAGAGAAGATGTCTATGTAACTATGTATGTATAAAGAAGAATGAAAAAAATCCACGGTTAGGTGGTATACAATTATGGACGGACTGCCTGCCCAGTGCAGACACAGAGGTAGCCACAGCCGTGAACTACCGTACTGTACTGTGTCTGCAGCTAATATAGACTGGTTGATAAAGAGAAGATGTCTATGTAACTATGTATGTATAAAGAAGAATGAAAAAAATCCACGGTTAGGTGGTATACAATTATGGACGGACTGCCTGCCCAGTGCAGACACAGAGGTAGCCACAGCCGTGAACTACCGTACTGTACTGTGTCTGCAGCTAATATAGACTGGTTGATAAAGAGAAGATGTCTATGTAACTATGTATGTATAAAGAAGAATGAAAAAAAAACACGGTTAGGTGGTATTACAATTATGGACGGACTGCCTGCCGAGTGCAGAGACACAGAGGTAGCCACAGCCGTGAACTACCGTACTGTGTCTGCTGCGACTGGATGATAAATGATATAAAAAATATATATATATCACTACTGCAGCCGGACAGGTATATATTATATATTATATAATGACGGACCTGCTGGACACTGTCTGTCAGCAGAATGAGTTTTATTTTTATAGAATAAAAAAAAAAAAAAACACACAAGTGAAGTCACACGACGAGTGTTTAACTTTTTCAGGCAAACACAATATAAGTATACTACTAACTATACTGGTGGTCAGGTCACTGGTCAGTCACACTGGCAGTGGCACTCCTGCAGCAAAAGTGTGCACTGTTTAATTTTAATATAATATGATTATGTACTCCTGGCTCCTGCTATAACCTATAACTGGCACTGCAGTAGTGCTCCCCAGTCTCCCCCACAATTATAAGCTGTGTGAGCTGAGCAGTCAGACAGATATATAATATATAGATGATGCAGCACACTGGCCTGAGCCTGAGCAGTGCACTGCACAGTGCACACAGATATGGTATGTGACTGACTGAGTCACTGTGTGTATCGCTTTTTTCAGGCAGAGAACGGATATATTAAATAAACTTCACTGTGTGTCTGGTGGTCACTCACTATATAATATATTATGTACTCCTGGCTCCTGCTATAACCTATAACTGGCACTGCAGTAGTGCTCCCCAGTCTCCCCCACAATTATAAGCTGTGTGAGCTGAGCAGTCAGACAGATATATATAATATTATATATAGATAATAGATGATGCAGCACACTGGCCTGAGCCTGAGCAGTGCACACAGATATGGTATGTGACTGAGTCACTGTGTGCTGTGTATCGCTTTTTTCAGGCAGAGAACGGATTATAAACTGCACTGTACTGTCCTCACTAGTAAACTGTCTGAAACTCTCTCCTCAGTCTCTACACTTCTACAGTAACTCCTCCTAGTCAGCTCCAGTAAATCTCTCTCAGTCTCTTATAATCTAAATGGAGAGGACGCCAGCCACGTCCTCTCCCTATCAATCTCAATGCACGTGTGAAAATGGCGGCGACGCGCGGCTCCTTATATAGAATCCGAGTCTCGCGAGAATCCGACAGCGTCATGATGACGTTCGGGCGCGCTCGGGTTAACCGAGCAAGGCGGGAGGATCCGAGTCTGCTCGGACCCGTGAGAAAAAACATGAAGTTCGTGCGGGTTCGGATTCACAGAAACATCTCTAGTTTTCCTGACTCTAGCCGTTCTGGCTACATAAACCTTCAAAGCCCTGACCGCATCTAGTAACTCGGAATCCTCCAAGTCACGAGTAGCCACAGGCACCACAATAGGCTGGTTCAAATGAAAAGATTACACCACTTTTGGCAGAAATTGTGGACGGGTCCGCAATTCTGCCCTGTCCATATGGAAAACCAGGTAGGGGCTTTTATGTGATAAAGCCGCTAATTCCGACACACGCCTAGCCGAAGCCAAGGCTAATAGCATGACCACTTTCCACGTGAGATAGTTTAACACCACCGTTTTGAGTGGCTCAAACCAGTGTGACTTCAGGAAACTCAACACCACGTTAAGATCCCAAGGTGCCACTGGAGGCACAAAAGGGGGCTGAATATGCAGCCTTCCCTTTACAAACGTCTGAACTTCAGGAAGAGAAGCCAGTTCTTTTTGAAAGAAAATGGATAGGGCCGAAATCTGGACCTTAATGGAACCCAATTTCAGGCCCAAAGTCACTCCCGACTGTAGGAAGTGAAGGAAACGGCCCAGCTGGAATTCCTCCGTAGGGGCATTCCTGGCCTCACACCAAGCAACATATTTTCGCCATATACGGTGATAATGTTTAGCTGTCATGTCCTTCCTAGCCTTTATCAGCGTAGGAATAACCTCATCCGGAATGCCTTTTTCTGCTAGGATCCGGCGTTCAACCGCCAGCCGCGGTAAGTCATGGAAGAGACAGGGCCCCTGTTGCAACAAGTCCTGTCTTAGAGGCAGAGGCCATGGGTCCTCTGTGAGCATTTCTTGCAGATCTGGATACCAAGTCCTTCTTGGCCAATCCGGAACAATGAGTATTGTTCTCACTCCTCTTTTTCTTAGGATTCTCAGCACCTTGGGTATGAGAGGAAGAGGAGGAAATACATAAACCGACTGGAACACCCACGGTGTCACTAGTGCGTCTACAGCTATCACCTGAGGGTCTCTTGACCTGGCGCAATACCTCTGTAGCTTTTTCTTGAGGCGGGATGCCATCATGTCCACCTGTGGCAGTTCCCACCGACTTGCAATCTGTGCGAAGACTTCTTGATGAAGTCCCCACTCTCCCAGGTAGAGGTCGTGTCTGCTGAGGAAGTCTGCCTCCCAGTTGTCCACTCCCGGAATGAACACTGCTGACAGTGCTCTTACATGATTCTCCGCCCAGCGAAGAATTCTGGTGGCTTCCGCCATCGCCACCCTGCTCCTTGTGCCGCCTTGGCGGATTACATGAGCCACTGCGGTGATGTTGTCTGACTGAATCAGAACCGGTTGGTCGCGGAGCAGGGTCTCCGCTTGACGTAGGGCGTTGTATATGGCCCTTAATTCCAGGATATTGTGTGAGGGCAAGTCTCCTGACTTGACCACAGACCTTGGAAATGTCTTCCCTGTGTGACTGCCCCCTACCCTCGGAGGCTTGCATCCGTGGTCACCAGGACCCAGTCCTGAATGCCGAAACTGCGGCCCTCGAGAAGGTGAGCACTCTGCTGCCACCACAGGAGAGACACCCTGGCCCTGGGGGATAGGGTGATCAGCCGATGCATCTGCAGATGTGATCCGGACCACTTGTCCAACAGATCCCATTGAAAGGTCCTCGCATGGAACCTGCCGAAGGGAATGGCCTCGTATGATGCCACCATCTTCCCCAGGACTCGCGTGCAGTGATGCACCGACACCTGTTTTGGTAATAGGTCTCTGACCAGTGTCATGAGCTCCTGAGCCTTCTCCATTGGGAGATAAACCCTCTTCTGGTCTGTGTCCTGAATCATGCCCAGGAAGGGCAAACGAGTCATAGGAATCAACTGCGACTTTGGAATATTTAGAATCCAGCCGTGCTGTTGTAACACTTCCCGAGAACGTGCTATGCTGATCAGCAACTGCTCTCTGGACCTCGCCTTTATGAGGAGATCGTCCAAGTATGGGATAATTGTGACTTCTTGCTTTCGCAGGAGCACCATCATCTCCGCCAGTACCTTGGTAAATATTATCGGTGCCGTGGAGAGACCAAAAGGCAACGTCTGGAATTGTTAATGACAATCCTGTACCACAAATCTGAGGTACGCCTGATGAGGTGGATAAATAGGGACATGAAGGTATGCATCCTTTATGTCCAGAGACACCATAAAATCCCCCCCTTCCAGGCTTGCGAAGACCGCTCTGAGCGATTCCATCTTGAACTTGAACCTTTTCAGGTATATGTTCAGGGATTTTAAATTCAATATGGGTCTGACCGAACCGTCCGGTTTCAATACCACAAACATGGTTGAATAGTTACCCCTTCCCTGTTGAAGGAGGGGAACCTGAACCACCACCTGCTGAAGATACAAATTGTGAATTGCAGCTAACACTATTTCCCTCTCTAAGGGGGAAGCTGGCAGGGCCGATTTGAGGTAACGGTGAGGGAGCATCTCTTCGAATTCCAGCTTGTATCCCTGAGACACAATCTCTATAGCACAGGGATCCACCTGGGAGTGAACCCACTTGTGGCTGAAATATCGGAGACGCGCCCCCATCAGGCCTAGCTCCGCCTGTGGAGCCCCAGCGTCATGCAGTGGATTTAATAGAAGCCGGGGAGGACTTCTGTTCCTGGGAACTAGCTGTATTGTGCAGCTTCTTTCCTCTACCCCTGCCCCTGGCAAGAAAGGACGCACCTCTGACTTTCTTGCCTTTTTGTGATCGAAAGGACTGCATTTGGTAATACGGTGCCTTCTTAGGTTGTGAGGGAACATATGGCAAAAAATTTGACTTTCCAGCCGTAGCTGTGGAGACCAGGTCCGAGAGACCGTCACCAAACAATTCCTCACCCTTGTAAGGTAAAACCTCCATGTGCCTTTTTGAGTCGGCATCACCTGTCCATTGCAGTGTCCACAGAACCCTTCTGGCAGAAATCGACATTGCATTTATTCTAGAGCCCAGTAGGCTGTTTCTTTGTCTCTCATATATAGGACAGCATCTTTTATATGCCCCAGGGTTAGTAATATAGAATCCTTGTCCAAGGTATCAAGTTCCTCAGATAAGGTATCTGTCCATGCTGCTACAACACTACACATCCAGGCCGACGCAATTGCCGGCCTTAGTAAGGTACCTGAATGTGTATAAATGGACTTCAGGATACCCTCCTGCTTTCTATCCGCAGCATCTTTTAGGGTGGATGTATCCTGTGACGGCAGGGCTACCTTTTTGGATAAGCGTGTTAAAGCTTTGTCTACCCTAGGGGAGGATTCCCAGCGTAACCTGTCCGTTGGCGGGAAAGGATACGCCATAAGCATCCGTTTGGAAATCTGCAGTTTTCTATCTGGAGATTCCCAAGCCTTTTCACATAACTCATTTAGCTCGTGTGAAGGGGGAAAGGTCACCACCTGCCTTTTTTCCCCATACATATAAACCCTCTTGTCAGGGACTGGGGTTTCCTCTGTGATGTGCAACACATCCTTCATTGCCATAATCATGTAACGGATGGCTTTAGCCATTTTAGGCTGTAACTTTGCATCATCGCCATCGACACTGGAGTCAGAATCCGTGTCGATATCTGTGTCAACAATTTGGGATAGTGGGCGCTTCTGAGACCCTGACGGCCTCTGCGACATAGAATCAGGCGTGGGCTGAGACTTCAGCTTTATCCAACCTTTTATGCAAGGAAGTAACATTATCATTTAAAACCTTCCACATATCCATCCAATCGGGTGTCGGCGCCGTCGGCGGCGACCCCACATTCATTTGCTGCCGCTCTGTTTCCACATAGCCTTCCTCGGCAAACATGCCGACAAGCGTACCGACACACCACACACACAGGGGATGCTCTTTTTGAAGACAGTTCCCCCACAAGGCTTTTTGGAGAGACAGAGAGAGAGTATGCCAGCACACACCCCAGCGCTATATGTCCCAGGAGTCACACAGTAACTTAGTGTTAACCCAGTAGCTGCTGTATATACTGTTTTTGCGCCAAATATATGTGCCCCCCCCCTCTCTTTTTACCCTCTTCTACCGTGATTCTGCAGGGGGGAGCCTGGGGAGCTTCCTATCAGCGGAGCTGTGGAGAGAAAATGGCGATGGTGAGTACTGAGGAAGAAGCCCCGCCCCCCTCAGCGGCGGGCTTCTGTCCCGCGTTTGTGTAAAAATATGGCGGGGGCCCATGCATATATACAGTGCCCAACTGTATATATGCCCACTTTTGCCAAGAGGTCTCTAATTGCTGCCCAGCCCCCCCCCCCCCCCTCCCCCACATGCGCCCTGCACCCTGCACCCTACAGTGACCGGAGTATGTGGGTTTAGTGTGGGAGCAATGGCCATGCGCTACCTCATATGAAGACTGAAGTCTTCTGCCGCCGATTTCGATGTCTTCTTGCTTCTGTCGCCGGCTTCTGTCTTCTGACTCTGCGTGGGGGACGGCGGTGCGGCTCCGGGATCGGACGACCAAGGGTGCGATCCTGTGTACGATCCCTCTGGAGCCAATGGTGTCCAGTAGCCTAAGAAACAGGACCTATCTTCAGAGAGTAGGGCTGCTTCTCTCCCCTCAGTCCCACGATGCAGAGAGTCTGTTGCCAGCAGATCTCTCGGAAAATAAAAAAAACTAACAAAATACTTTCTTATAGCAAGCTCAGGAGAGCTCACTAAGTAGCACCCAGCTCGTCCGGGCACAGATTCAAACTGAGGTCTGGAGGAGGGAAATAGAGGGAGGAGCCAGAGCACACCAGTATCCAAATTATTTCTTAAAGTGCCCTGTCACCTGCGGAGCCCGTCTATTCCCCATGGTCCTTACGGAGTCCCTAGCATCCACTAGGACATTAGAGAAATAGGGGCTGAAGGCTCCTGATGTATGAGATACACCAGAGAGTGTGGGGAGGAGACTGGACAGATCTCTGGGCTGGTAACACACAGTGACATGATGTGAGGGGGAGAGCAGGAGTATAATAGGCGATGATGGCTCCTGACCCCCCCCCCCCCCCCCCTACTGGGCAGATACATCTCTCTCATTAGTCTGTATTGACAGAAGAGGGTGCAGGATAAGAGACTGCTGTGGTGAATGAACAAGAATATGTGACTCTTTTCTGCTATGAGTGTTAATGACTCACCTGTGCTGATATCTGTAGGGATTTCCTCCTCCTTACACTGCTGATCACCCATCACATACGTCTCTTCTTCTCCCTCTATATCTTCTGCCTTCATATCAGTCACATACGTCTCTTCTTCTCCCTCTATATCTTCTGCCTTCATATCAGCCACATACGTCTCTTCTTCTCCCTCTATATCTTCTGCCTTCATATCAGCCACATACGTCTCTTCTTCTCCCTCCGTATTTTCTACTTTAATCGTAGCCTGGACATCACCCTAATAAACACACAGAATATTAAATGGCAAAGTAAAAAGTTCTGATTTAGGGGTAATTCCGAGTTGATCGCTCGCTAGCAGTTTTTAGCAGCCGTGCAAACGCCACCCACCGGGGAGTGTATTTTCGCTTTGCAGAAGTACACACACTTGTGCAGCAGAGCGCCTGCTAAATAATTTTGTGCAAAACAAGACCAGCCCTGTAGTTGCTCTTCGTGAGCATTGATTCTAACGACGGAGGGACGGCTTTTGACGTCAGACACCCGCCCAGCCACACCTGCTTTTTCCCAGGCATGCCTGCGTTTTTCCAAACACTCCCAGAAAACGGTCAGTTTTCACCCAGAAATGCCCACTTCCTGTCAATCTTCTTGCGTTCGGCTGTGCGACTGAAAGCTTCGCTAGAACCTGTGCAAAACCACAATGCTCTTTGGGGGTCATTCAGAGTTGTTCGCTCGCTAGCTGCTTTTAGCAGCATTGCACACGCTAAGCCGCCGCCTACTGGGAGTGTATCTTAGCAAAGCAGAATTGCGAACGAAAGCTTCGCTAATTTTCTCGTAACGATCACCCCGCAGTTTCTGAGTAGCTCCAGACTTACTCTGCCATTGCGACCAGTTCAGTCCTTTTCGTTCCTGGTTTGACGTCACAAACACACCCAGCGTTCGCCCAGACACTCCCCCGTTTCTCCTGCCACTCCCGCGTTTTGGAACTCGAACGCCTGCGTTTTTCCACACACTCCCATAAAACGTCCAGTTTCTGCCCAGAAACACCCACTTCCTGTCACACTACGATCAGCACAGCGATGAAAAAGCTTTGTTATGCCGTGAGTAAAATACCTAACTTTTGTGTAAAATAACTAAGCACATGCGCTCTGCGACCATTGCGCACGCGCAGTTAGCGGATAATCGCAGTACAGCGAAAATCGGCAACGAGCGAACAACTCGGAACGACCCCCTTTGTACCCGTACGTTGCGCATGCGCAGATTAGCCGTTTTTTCCACTGTTTACTACGCAGCGAACAACGGCAGCTAGCGATCAACTCGGAATGACCCCCTTAGTATGCCTCTTTGATCTCTGATAAAAACTGTGATATAGCTGAAATGCACTAAAATTTGCACAGAATCTGACAGTATCGCTGCACACCCAAAGCAGACCATGAGAAGTGAGAGTAACAGTGTACATAGGCAGACAGCTGCTCCACAGATCATAAACGGCTTTGTTATATTGGTGAGACTCTATATCCCACCTACCTGATCCTCCTGTGGGGTCCTGTGATTCTCCTCTGTACAGTCCTGGGAATACAGAGGACGGGGACATCTCTCTGGGGTATCTCTGTTACTGGGCCCATCTGTAGGAGACACACAGTGACTGAGTACAGTGTATATATGTGATTATCAAATGATGTGTGTATATAGGGGCCCCCATACCTGCTCTTCCCTGTACAATACATGACAGTCTCCTCTTACCCAGTGATGTGAGGGGCCGGTGATTCTCCATCATCACGTCCTTGTACAGACCCCTGTGTTCCTCTATATACTCCCCCTCCTGCATGGAGACATAGACAGTGACTTACTGACACCTTATACACAGCACCTGACACACACAGTGATACAGTCATCACCCAGACACATCCCCTGGTGTTACTGTATAATGCCCCATTCCCAGCAGTCACCTCTCCAGTCATCACCCAGACACGTCCCCTGGTGTTACTGTATAATGCCCCATTCCCAGCAGTCACCTCTCCAGTCATCACCCAGACACATCCCCTGGTGTTACTGTATAATGTCCCATTCCCAGCAGCCACCTCTCCAGTCATCACACAGACACATCACCTGGTGTTACTGTATAATGCCCCATTCCCAGCAGTCACCTCTCCAGTCATCACCCAGACACATCCCCTGGTGTTACTGTATAATGCCCCATTCCCAGCAGTCACCTCTCCAGTCATCACCCAGACACATCCCCTGGTGTTACTGTATAATGTCCTATTCCCAGCAGTCACCTCTCCAGTCATCACCCAGACACATCCCCTGGTGTTACTGTATAATGCCCCATTCCCAGCAGTCACCTCTCCAGTCATCACCCAGACACATCCCCTGGTGTTACTGTATAACGTCCCATTCCCAGCAGTCACCTCTACAGTCATCACCCAGACACATCCCCTGGTGTTACTGTATAATGCCCCATTCCCAGCAGCCACCTCTCCAGTCATCACCCAGAAACATCCCCTGGTGTTACTGTATAATGCCCCATTCCCAGCAGTCACCTCTCCAGTTAATAGCTTAATGATCTTGCTGCTGAGGTCCAGGATCTTCTGGTCATTGTATCTCTCATGTATTAGTGAGTGAGGTGGAGGCACCGTGATGGGTCTCTGGGTCCTGCTCAGTCCTCCTGACACACAGGGGTGGCTACTGGTGTCTCACACTCACCGGATGTCTTCTTCACTATAGTTGAATCCTGTATTCTGAGAGACAACATTAAAAAATGTATTACAAGTATGATTCATTGTGCACAAAAAATACCACTGTGTAATTGATCAGGGCGGTGGAGTTGCAGGAGAAGTAGACTTTAAGACTGTAACACTATTGTTTCTGCAAAAGTTCCCACAGAGGATGCTGGTGACAACTTCTATGGAATGTTTCTTAAATATGTCTGAATGGGCGCATCCTAGAGACCAGAGTCACAAGGAGAGGAGCCTCCCAGATCCCCTAACCTCCCCAGTCATGTCCCTGTATTATTGCTAAAGATTTAAGTGGCGTCACTGTGACACTCCCAAAATCCCCTCACCTCCCCAGTCATGTCCCTGTATTATTACTATAGATAAAAACGAGTTTTATGGTAAGAACTTACCTTTGTTAAAACTCTTCCTATGAGGAACACTGGGCTCCACAAGGAAAGACATAAGGGTGTAGAGTTGGATCTTGATCCGAGGCACCAACAGGCTCAAAAGCTTTGACTGTTCCCAGAATGCATAGCGCTGCCTCCTCTATAACACCGCCTCCCTGCACAGGAGCTCAGTTTTTAGTTAACCAGCCCAATGCAGTAGCAGGAAAAGAGACAACGGTCAGTAGCCACATACACCACACTCTCACGACAGGAGAAGTGTCAGCGGCTAATGCCATACCAACCCAAAGAAGCTAAGTGCGTCAGGGTGGGCACCTTGTGGAGTCCAGTGTATCTCGCAGAAAGAGTTTTAACAAAGGTAAGTTCTTACCATAAAACTCGTTTTCTGCTGCGGGGTACCTTGGGCTCCACAAGGAAAGACATAGGGGATGTCCTAAAGCAGTTCCTTATGGGAGGGGACGCACTGTAGCGGGCACAAGAACCCTGCGTTCAAAGGAAGCATTCTAGGAAGTGGCAGTAACGAAGGCATAGAACCTTATGATATGTGATTAGTACCGCGCTTGAAAGATGGTAGCTGCTTCAATTACAAATTAAAAGTACTTTTCATTTTTAATAGAACCTTATGAACGTGTTCACTGAGGACCACGTAGCCGCCTTGCACAATTGTTCTAGGGTCACACCACGGCAGGCCGCCCAAGAAGGTCCAACAGACCGAGTAGAATGGGCCGTAATGTGAGCAGGAGCTGATAGACCAGCCTTCACACAAGCATGTGCAATCACCATTCTAATCCATCTGGCCAAAGTTTGCTTGTGAGCAGGCCAGCCACGTTTGTGAAATTTAAACAGCACAAAGAGAGAATCAGATTTCCTAATAGAAGCAGTTCTCTTCACATAGATACGGAGAGCCCGTACCACATCCAAAGACCGGTCTTTGGGAGACAGATCAGGAGAAACAAGTGCCGGAACCACAATCTCCTGGTTAAGGTGGAACCTTAGGCAAATAACCGGGACGAGTCCTAACAACCGCCCGGTCACGGTGAAATATCAGATATGGGGAACTACAAGACAAGGCACCCAAATCCGACACTCTTCTAGCTGAAGTAATAGCCAGCAGAAACATCACCTTAAGGGAAAGCCACATAAGATCAGCTGAACCAATAGGTTCAAACAGAGACTCTTGTAACGCCTCCAAAACCACCGACAAGTCCCAAGGAGCCACAGGCGGGACATAGGGAGGTTGGATACGCAACACACCCTGAGTGAAGGTATGCACATCAGGTAAGGTCGCAATCTTTCTCTGAAACCACACCGACAAGGCAGATATTTGAACCTTGAAGAAAGGCCAATAACTTGGCTATACTAAACTTGGAAGCATCATAATCGTTAGATGCGCACCAAACAAAGTAAGAATGCCAGACCCTATAGTAAATCCGACGAGAAGCCGGTTTCCGGGCCCGCAACATAGTTTGAATGACCGTCTCAGAAAACCCTTTAGCCCTCAAGACGGAAGCTTCAAGAACCACGCCATCAAAGACAGCCAGGCCAGGTCCTGGTAGACACAGGGGCCCTGAACGAGGAGGTCTGGGCGTTATGGAAGTAGAATTGGACGTTCTGACGATAGGCCTTGCACGTCTGAGAACCAGTGCCGTCTGGGCCACGCTGGAGCTATGAGGAGCAGAATTCCTTTTTCTTGCTTGAACTTCCGAATTACCCTGGGTAGGAGTGACACCGGAGGGAACACGTACGGCAGCCGAAAACTCCACGGCACTGCCAGCGCATCCACGAAAGCTGCTTGAGGATCCCTTGTCCTTGTTCTGAAGACTGGAACCTTGTGATTGTGTCGAGACGCCATCAGATCTATGCCTGGAAGGCCCCACTTCTCCACTAGGAGTTGAAACACTTCTGGATGGAGGCCCCACTCGCCGGCATGTACGTCCTGACGACTGAGAAAGTCCGCTTCCCAATTCAGGACTCCTGGAATGAATATTGCCAATATGGCCGGTAGATGGCGTTCCGCCCAATGTAGAATCCGTGAGACTTCCTTCATTGCCAAACGGCTTCGAGTGCAGCCTTGATGATTTATGTAAGCCACTGTGGTGGCGTTGTCAGACTGTACTTGAACAGGACGGTTCTGAATTAAATGCTGGGCCAGGTTCAACGCATTGAAGACCGTCCGCAATTCCAGAATGTTGATCGAGAGGAGAGATTCCTCCTTGGTCTACCGACCCTAAAGGGAGTGTTGCTCCAGCACCGCTCCCCAACCTCTTAGACTGGCATCGGTCATCAACAGGACCCAGTCGGATATCCAGAAGGGACGGCCCCTGCACAATCGTTGGTCCTGGAGTCACCAATGCAGCGACAGACGGACCTCCGGAGTCAATGAGATCATGTGAGACCTGATCCGGTTAGGCAGGCCATCCCACTTGGCTAGAATCAGCCTCTGGAGAGGGCGAGAGTGAAATTGAGCATACTCCACCATGTCGAATGCTGATACCATGAGGCCCAGCACCTGCATTGCCGAATGTATCGACACTTGCGGACGAGAAAGGAAGCAACGAATCCTGTCCTGAAGCTTCAGGACTTTCTCCTGAGACAAGAACAACCGCTGGTTGCGAGTGTCCAATAGCGCTCCCAGGTGCACCATGCTCTGAGCAGGGACCAGGGAGGATTTCTTCCAGTTGATGAGCCACCCGTGGGCTTGTAGAAACTGGACAGTCATATCCAGATGACGTAAGAGAAATTCTGGGGAATTTGCCAGGATTAACAAGTCGTCCAGAGACGGCAGTATCCTGACCCCTTGACGGCGGAGTACCACCGTCATCACCGCCATAATTTTGGTGAAGGAGCCGTAGTTAAACCAAAAGGTAACGCCCAAAACTGGTAATGGAGGTTGCCAATCGCAAACCTCAGGTATTGCTGATGTAAACTGCTATAGGAATATGCAGGTAAGCATCCTGTATGTCCAGGGAGACCATGTAGTCCCCAGGTTCCAAGGCCAGAACTATAGAGCAAAGGGTTTCCATACAGAACTTGGAAACTTTCACAAACCTGTTTAATGCCTTGAGGTTGAGAATGGGCTGGGAGGACCCATTCGGTATCGGGACCAGAAACAGCTGAGAATAGTACCCCCGGCCCCTCTGTGCAAGAGGCACCTGTACTATGACTCCTATATCCAGGAGGGTCTGTACCACTGAATGTAGAGTATTTGCCTTTGTCTGGTCCAACGGGACGTCTGTCCTGCAAAATCGATGAGGGGGTCGGTTTTTGAAGGCTATGGCGTAACCTCGAGTGACGACTTCCTGTACCCAGGCATCTGAAGTGGTCTTCAACCATTCCTGGGTATACTCTAGAAGCCAGCCCCCCACCCTGGGATCCCCCAGGGGGTGGCCAGCCACGTCATGCGACAGGCTTATCGGTCTTGAAAGCTGGCTGATGGGCAGCCCAGGGTCTTTTTTTAGGCTTCAGCTTACCAGGTTTGGAAGTGCGGGCCTGCTTGTTGTACGCCTGACCTTTTGCTTTACCTGAAGGACGAAAGGGGCGAAAGGAAGTACCTTTAGCCTTCGACAGAGAAGGAGCGGTACTTGGCAGACAGGCAGTTTTGGCAGTAGCCAAGTCAGCTGCCATCTTATTTAAGTCCTCCCCAAACAGAATATTTCCCTTGAAAGGGAGTACCTCCAGGGTTTTTCTAGAGTCCAGATCCACAGACCAGGATCTCAGCCACAATATCCGGCGATCCAGGACTGATGTAGTAGAGGCCTTGGCTGCTATGACACCAACATCAGAAGCCACCTCTTTAATATAGCGAGAAGCTGTGACAATATATGACAAGCATTGTTTAGCATGGTCAGGAGAGATTTCAGCGTCTATCTCCAGGGCCCATGCTTCAATAGCCTCTGCAGCCCATGTTGCTGCAATAGCGAGTCTTTGTGCAGCACCCGTGAGGGTGTAAATTGCTTTCAGACAACCCTCCACACGTTTATCCGTAGGCTCTTTTAGAGACGTGACGGTAGTGACAGGTAGAGCTGAGGAAACCACCATCCTAGCACATGTGTGTCTACTGGAGGAGGCGTTTCCCAATTTTTAGACAGCTCTGGCGCGAGGGGATAGCGAGCCAGCATCTTCTTTTGAGGCACAAACTTCTTTCCCGGGTTTCCCCAGGGTTCCTGACGTATATCCACCAGGTGGTCAGAGTGAGGTAAAACTTGTTTAACCACCTTCTGACGCTTGAACCTATCTGGTTTTTTAGGAGGGGCGGATGGCTCGGGATCATCCGTAATCTGTAAAATTAACTTACTAGCCTCCAAAAGATCAGGAACATCCACATGTAAACTACCCTCCCCATCAGCAGTATCTGTGTCAGAATCTGTGTGGTCAGTGTAAGCGTCATCTTCATCAGACGAGGTGTCAGTGACAGCAGTGGATTGTGAGGAGATAAGAGCTCCCTTACAGGACCCCTCGGTCTTAGGCGAGCGTGGGTCAGACTTTTAGTAGTCTAGGACTGGTTCAACTTCTTCAATTGAGCAGATAAATTGTCCGCCCACGGCGGGTTAGCTGCGGGGACCACATACGGTTGCACCGCATAGGAGATCCCATAGGGGGTGTTAGTTTATGAACTAGCATATGTAGAAGCATGGAGAAAGTAGCCCACGGTGGGTCATTATGTACCCCCGTTGCCACAGTCCCACTGAGGGTCAAGGAGTCCCCAGAAATAGAGCCCACAGCTGCTATAGTCTCCTCATGGGGATCTGTGGCTTCAGCAACACCGGCAGTGTGTTCAGCCCCAGAACCGTTACCTTCAGAAGCAGACATGGTATAACTTGCAGTATCAGGTAACACAGTACAATTATCAGCAGCACTATACCTCTTACCCATACCCCTGCGCAGTGTAGTCAGCACAAGCAGAGATACAGGAGAGATATGGTGACTAAAATCACAGAGAAAAATACGTATTAAAGTATATCTTGTGAAAATCCTATATAATTATAAAACCTGACGCACCAAGCCCCCTCAGGTTATAGAATATAGAGATTGCAAGTTGAGTGAGAGACACGAAATGGAAACCACTCAGCAAGCTAATGCACACACATATAGTCACAGTTACACAATGCAGAGGTTATTACTAACAATAATACTGCACTGGACCAGCTTATATAGCTATGTAGTCAATAGATATAACACTGCACAGTAAGAACTGGATGTATATCACAGGGTACTTGTACCAGAGAACCCTGACTAAATGCACTCTTTCTTAACTAAAACTGTCTAATAGACATGTAGAATACTTAAGTGTCTTGTAAAGTCACAGCGCTGACAACCAGGCGGCTTTACACAGGAGGATTTGCCCAAGCAGTCCCAGGAACAGTGTAGCTGAGAGAAATGGCACCGCAGACACTGACAGGGAGTGAGGGAGAGACAGATATGCAGCTCCAGGGCGGGAACATTTGCTAGAAATGGCACCCCGGGGCTGGGGGAGGGGCTCCAGGTCTAAGCCTTATTATAGAGGAGGTGGCGCTATGCATTCTGGGAACAGTCAAAGCTTTTGAGCCTGTTGGTGCCTCAGATCAAAATCTTACTCTACACCCCTATATGTCTTTCCTTGTGGAGCCCAGTGTACCCCGCAGCAAAAAGTGATGTCACTGTGATGCTCCTAGATCCCCTCACCTCCCCAGTCATGTCTCTGTATTACTACTATAGATAAAAATAGGATTTTGGTACTTACCAGGTAAATCCTTTTCTTTGAATCCATAGGGGGCACTGGAGTACTCTTGGGATATGGACGGGCTTCCGTAGGAACAGCACTGAATATTTAAATTTAGAACACTCCACCCCTCCATATCCCCGAGTACCTCTCAGTGTTTTTTCTGAGCCGAACAGGAACTATAGAGAGGTTGACAATGGAGTATTACATATAACATAACGGACAACAACGAAGTTGACACATAACGTTACTGACAACTAAACAGTTGACACCCTAACCAGCACTTGTAATTTGAACCAGTCGGTGAAAGTGTGTTACCATAAGATCCTCAGAACTCACCACAACTAGGTAAAACTGCTCTGGGTGGGCGTCCAGTGCCCCCTATGGATTCAAAGAAAAGGATTTACCTGGTAAGTACCAAAATCCTATTTTCTTTTTCATCCACTAGGGGTCACTGGAGTACTCTTGGGACGTACCAAAGCTTCCCCCGTGGGCGGGAGAGCTGTTTGGCACTTGTAACACTAGGCGGCCAAAGCTAGATGCTGATGCCGCAAACATATCAAACTTGTAAAAGCGCACAAACGTGTGCACTGAAGACCATGTAGCCGCACGGCAAAGCTGCGTCGTAGAAGCCCCACGACCAGCTGCCCATGAAGTTCCCACAGAACGTGTGGAATGAGCGGTTACTGACGTAGGCGGTTGTAACCTAGCATGAAGGTAAGCCTGACATATGGTCAGTTTTATCCATCTGGATAAGGTTTGTTTAGACGCTGGCCAACCTATCTTGGCAGCATCATAGAGAACAAACAACGTATCCGTCTTACGAACTGAAGACGTTCGGGATACATAAACGCGTAATGCGCGTACCACATCCAGAGTTCCAGAATGTGCTGTCAACACAGGAACTACTATTGGTTGATTGATGTGAAAAGATGACACTACCTTTGGTAAGAAGGCGGGATTCGTCCGAAGTTCCGCTCTGTCATCATGAAACACCAAATACGGTGCCTTGCATGACAAGGCACCCAAATCCGAAACACGCCTTGCCGAAGCTAAGGCTAGGAGAAAAATTGTTTTCCAAGTGAGAAACTTTATATCCACTTGCTGTAAAGGTTCAAAATATGAAGACTGTAAGAACTCTAAAACCAGATTCAAGTCCCATGGCGCTGTAGGTGGAATGAATGGAGGCTGTACTCTGAGTACACCTTGGAGAAAAGTGCGTATAGACGGCAATAGAGCCAATCGTCTTTGAAAGTAAATTGACAAAGCAGATACCTGCACCTTTAGTGTAGATAAACGCAATCCTCCATCTAACCTTGTTTGTAGAAACAACAAAAGGCGGCATAACTTGAAAGATGATGTCGGAAATTTCCGAGCTTCACACCAACCTATATAGGCACGCCATATTCTGTAATAATGAGCAGCCGTAACCGGCTTCCTAGCTCGTAACATGGTTGGTATAACTGAATCTGGAATGCCCTCTCTTCTTAAGAGGGCGGTCTCAACAGCCACCCCGTCAAACGCAGCCGCGCTAAATCGGGGTAAAGGAACGGACCCTGTTGTAACAGGTCTGGCCGTAGCGGGAGCGGCCAAGGATCGTCTGCGAGTAATCCTCGAAGATCCGAGAACCAAGCTCTCCGAGGCCAATGAGGCGCCACTAGTATGACTGTGACCGACTCTCTTTTGATTCGTTTTAGCACCAGAGGGAGCAACGGAAACGGTGGAAACAGATACACAAGACTGTACGGCCACGCGACCGTGAGAGCATCCACCGCCACTGCCTTTGGATCTCTTGTTCTGGACACATACTGGAACGTCTGGTGATTGTGTCGAGACGCCATCAGGTCCACCTGAGGATAACCCCATCTCTGAACCAACATGTGAAACACTTCTGGATTTAATGCCCATTCTCCTGGATGAAAATCCCGACGACTGAGATAATCCGCTTCCCAGTTGTCCACTCCCGGAATGAACACTGCCGACAATATGACCTGGTGGCATTCCGCCCAACTGAGGATACGAGCTACTTCCCGCATTGCCATGCGGCTTCTCGTTCCTCCTTGTTTGTTGATGTATGCGACCGCCGTCGCATTGTCCGACTGCACTTGGACAGGCTGAGAGCGAAGCATGTGCACTGCTTGTCGTAGCGCATTGTAAATTGCGCGGAGTTCTAGAACATTTATAGACAGCAATTTCTCGTGATCCGCCTAGAGACCCTGGAGCTGACAATTTTGAATTACCGCTCCCCAACCTCTGAGACTGGCGTCCGTAGTTAGAATTATCCAATTCCAACCTCCGAACCGTCTTCCTGCGGTTAAATTGTGTTCCTTGAGCCACCAGAGCAGAGATACTCTTGCTGTTGGCGACAACCTCACTCTGTGGTGAATCTGCAGATGCGAGCCCGACCACTGGGCAAGCACATTCAGTTAAAATGGACGAGACTGAAATCTTCCGAACTGAAGCGCCTCGAAAGCTGCCACCATTGTGCCTAAGAGGCGAATGCACAAGTGTACCGACACTGTGCGTGGCTTGAGCACTAATTGTACTAGATGGCGTAGCATTTGTACTTTCTGCTGTGGTAGGTAAATTCTTTGATTGACCGTATCGAGAATCATACCTAGGAACTGAAGGCGTTGAGACGGAATTAGATGTGATTTCTTGAAGTTCACAATCCAACCGTGGTGAACCAGTACATCGTATGTTAGCAGCGCATGTTGGAGAAGTATCTGTTGAGACGGAGCTTTGATTAGCAGATCGTCTAAATACGGAACTATTGTCACTCCCAGGGATCTGAGGTGAGCTATCATTACAGACATCACTTTGGTGAATACCCGAGGCGCTGATGACAGGCCAAACGGTAGAGCCTGAAACTGGTAATGGTTCTGTCAGGAATCGACTCACCAAGCTGACATCCGTCCGCCGCTGCGGTCTCCGTCCTGGCTCCCTGCGGTCACCTGTCGTCCGTGTCCCTGCCTTTGGACGCCATCACGGGCCTGGGAGCGCTCCTGTGACGGCAGGCGTGTAGCACGCCGCGTTCCCGCTAGGCCGCGGCATGGGCGCCGCCATGACAGTTCACAACAACCAGTATACAGCGGCCAATCCGGTGCTTGGCCGCACCCACTTTCCTTCACTCAACCAATGCCTGTGAACCAAGGGGTACATAAGAGACTGCAGGATCAGTCTGCAGGCATCCTGGACTTTGTGTCACTCCTGCGACCCATGTGAAAGGATCTGTTCCTGTTCCTTCCGTGTTCCTGGCTCTCTGCTTAAAGACTTGTACTCCTGGTTACTCTGCACAGCTCCGTGGAACTTCAAGGCCCAGCAATACCTGCAACTTCAAACAGGCTTCACACTCATCACCACCTTGTGTGCTTCAGCCTTGCAGTTGAGACTGACTCCAGGTGTGTTCCATTCCTCCACCTGTGATACAGCTTGCTGCTGTCAGTGCTTCACCACCTGCACTGTGGATAGTCAGACTCCTGCCTCTGCTACCAGGTTTGCCATTCAACATCTCACTGCCAAAGTTTCATGTTTTCAACCTGCACTGGTTTCCAAACCAGAACCATCTTTACAAGCACTAGTTCATCTGTTTATCATATTACCGGTTATTATTTCTCCAGTCATCTGTCATCCTGTTGCCATAGACTTTCAGCTATTACGCTGTATGATTGACATTTCCATTTGTTATTATTATTTCTGCTGCCATTCTGTTTATATCATCTGCTAATAAATATCATTGCGCTCATGCGCAGGAACGTTATCCAGCCTCCTCGTTTTCTCCCATCTACCTCCACTGACCCACTAGCGCCCCCTCCGGGGACACAGCCAAAACACAATCTGACAGTAAGTCCAGGATCGATGGACTCGGATGGTGGACGGAGTGTGGGGTCAGAGGCCTTGCAAAATCTGGTCTCCCGTCTGGATGGTCAAGAGGCTGCGCAGCAGCAGATGTTTCAATTCCTGCAAGGGATGTCCTCCCGGATAGATACACTACAGCAATCCCTGCCTAGTGTACACACTTCTACAGTTCCTGTTACTCCAGCACCTGCCAGTGCTGTGAGTTCCTCTATGCCGGCTGCATCAGCTCCAGTGTCACGTCTGCACCTGCCCGTGCCAAGCAAGTATGATGGCAGCCCAAAGTTATGTCGCGGGTTTCTCAACCAATGTGAAATCCAGTTTGAGTTGTTGTCACATAATTTCCCCACGCCAAGATCCAAGGTTGCCTACATCATCTCCTTACTTTCTGGATCTGCTCTGAGCTGGGTGTCTCCTCTGTGGGAACGTGCTGACCCTCTGATTAACAACTACACAGACTTCGTGTCAACCTTCAGACGGATCTTTGACGAGCCTGGTCGTGCAACATCAGCTTCCGCTGACCTGATTCAACTTCGTCAAGGTACCCGTAGTATGGGACAATATGTCATTCAGTTCCAGACGTTGGCCGCAGAGATTCAGTGGAATAATCAGGCCCTGGTAGCAGCTTTCTGGCATGGACTTTCTGACCGGATCAAAGATGAACTGGCGACCCGCGACCTTCCTGTACAATTGTCTGAATTGATTTCCTTGTGCATTAAGTTGGACTCTCGCATCCGCGAACGCAATAATGAACGCGCTCGGAGTGAGCCACGCAGATCAAGGATGATACCTTCAGTACAGTTCCAGTCTCCTTCTTCTGACGAGCCTATGCAGATAAATAGGTCCCGCCTATCTCCTGAAGAGCGGGCAAGAAGAATGCGTGAGAGACTCTGTCTGTACTGTGCGGCTGCGGGCCACCAGATTAACTCCTGCACAGTGCGTTCGGGAAACGCCAGATCCTGACTTGTAAAGGAGGAGTCAAGTTGGGATCTTTTAGTCAAGCTCCTTCTAATCAAGACCTTATCCTTCCTGTGACGTTAGAGACTTCAGTTGGGCTCCAGTCCGCATCAGCATTAGTGGACTGTGGAGCTGCAGGAAACTTCATTACCCAAGCTGCGGTAAATAAATTTTGCTTACCTATATGTGAACTTTCCTGTCCAGTTTATATTACCGCTGTGGATGGTAGTCGAATCTCCAAGGGGAATATTTCTCATCAAACTGCACCAGTGGTCCTGGGAGTTGGATTCCTACACTCTGAACTGATTAAGTTCTTAGTCATCCCTCAAGCCACCCAGGAGATCGTCTTGGGCATGCCCTGGCTCCAGCTACATAATCCACAGTTTGACTGGTCAACGTTGCAGCTTACCTCATGGGGTTCACATTGCCATCAGTCCTGTTTAGCCCAAGTGTGTCCCATAAAGTCTACCGAAGTAAAGACACAGTCAAGTCTCCCAGCAGCTTATCAAGATTTCTCAGATGTCTTCAGTGAGAAGGCCGCTGATGTCCTACCGCCCCATAGGGAATGGGATTGTCCCATCGATCTCCTTCCTGGCAAGAAGCCACCTAGGGGGCGCACCTACCCGTTGTCTGTTCCTGAAACTGAGGCGATGAGCGATTATATCAGGGAGAATCTACAGAAGGGATTCATCCGTCCTTCATCATCACCCGCTGGTGCAGGTTTCTTCTTTGTTAAAAAGAAGGATGGAGGACTGCGTCCATGCATTGACTACCGGGGTCTCAATGACATTACCATCAAAAATAGTTATCCATTACCACTCATTACCGAATTATTTGACAGAGTTAAAGGAGCCCGCATCTTCACCAAATTAGATCTCCGCGGTGCCTACAATCTCATCAGAATCCGGAGTGGTGACGAGTGGAAGACAGCTTTTAACACTCGAGATGGCCATTACGAATACCTGGTAATGCCATTCGGGTTGAGTAATGCTCCAGCAGTGTTCCAACACTTTGTGAACGAAATCTTTCGTGATGTTCTGTATAAGTACCTCGTTGTTTATTTGGATGATATCCTCATCTTCTCCCAAGACCTTCCATCTCATCGTCTACAAGTCCGTGAAGTCCTCCGACGTCTTCGTGAGAACCGGCTCTACGGTAAATTATCTAAATGCACCTTTGAAGTTCCCTCTATACCCTTCCTGGGTTATATAATTTCCGGATCGGATCTTCAGATGGACCCGACAAAATTGGAAGCTATTGCCAATTGGTCCATTCCAAATTCTCTCAAGTCTATCCAGCGGTTCCTGGGTTTTGCCAACTACTATAGGAAATTTATTCGGGGATTCTCCACTCTCATCGCTCCTATTACCAACCTGACTCGAAAAGGGGCAAACCATTCCAACTGGTCAGAAGAAGCCTTAGCAGCCTTCCATAAAATCAAGCTGGCCTTTATGTCTGCTCCAGTTCTGTCTCAGCCAGATGTAAACAGACCGTTCGAGTTGGAGGTGGACGCCTCTACAGTTGGGGTTGGAGCTGTTCTCTCCCAGAAGGGAACCGATGGGAAAGTCCACCCTTGTGGATTTTATTCTCGCAAATTCCTTCCTGCAGAAGCTAACTACTCAGTTGGAGATCAAGAACTACTGGCGATCAAGCTGGCTCTCGAGGAATGGAGATACCTCCTAGAGGGGGCCAAACATCCGTTCAACATCTACACGGATCATAAAAACCTGCTATATTTAAAGGCAGCTCAGTGCCTTAATCCTCGCCAGTCCAGGTGGGCTATGTTTTTCTCACGTTTTAATTTTAAGCTTCATTTCCGCCCAGGTTCGCAGAATGTTAAAGCTGACGCATTATCCCGATCTATGGAATCCGAAGAGGAAACGCCTGACTCAGTGCCACATTCCATCCTGAGTCCAGTGGTATTCGCTGCATCCGAAGTCAGCTCCTCCTCCTGGTAAGACTTTTGTTTCCCCAGAACTCCGTCCCAAGTTGCTATCTTGGGCCCATCAATCCAAGTTCACCGGTCATCCTGGTGTCCTGAAGACCTTCAAGTTTCTCTCTGAGACATACTGGTGGCCAAAGATGAAGGCTGACATCAAGGATTTCGTGGCATCCTGTCCTAAGTGTGTGCAGCATAAGACTCCTCGTCAGTCTCCAGCAGGTCAGTTACAACCATTGTCTGTTCCTAGTCGTCCCTGGTCACACCTGTCCATGGATTTTATCACCGACCTTCCTCCTTCTCAAGGATACAACACCATCTGGGTTGTAGTGGACAGATTCACCAAGATGGCTCATTTTGTTCCTCTCCAGGGTCTCCCTTCTGCCCCGAAACTTGCCCAAATCTTCCTACGGGAGATTTTCCGCTTACATGGTCTACCCTCGGAAATAATATCCGACCGGGGGGTACAGTTTGTAGCGAGGTTTTGGAGGGCCCTCTGTTCTGCCATGCAGGTCAAGCTGAAGTTTTCGTCATCATACCATCCTCAGACGAATGGGCAGACAGAGAGGGTTAATCAAGAACTAGAGACGTTTTTAAGATTGTATGTTTCATCTTCCCAGGATGACTGGTTCGATCTGCTCCCATGGGCAGAGTTTGCCCACAACTTCCGCTATCATACTGCTACTGAAACAACACCATTCTTTGCAGTATATGGGCAACATCCCCGTGTTCCAGACTTCCAAGAACTCCCTCATATGGATGTTCCTGCTGCCACTACTGCTCTGACTCAGTTCTCGTCAATTTGGAGAAAGATTCACGTGTCTCTCAAAAAGGCCTCCAGCCGGTACAAGTACTTTGCCGACCGCAAGAGACGTGCGGTTCCTAACCTGAAACCTGGGGACAAGGTTTGGCTGTCAACCCGTAACCTCCGTCTTAGGGTCCCATCCATGAAGTTTGCACCACGTTTTATTGGTCCTTTCCCTGTCGAAAGAGTCATCAACCCTGTGGCCTACAAACTGAAGTTACCACCTTCTCTTCGAATACCTAACGCTTTTCATGTTTCTCTCCTCAGACCTCTAGTCCTGAACCGTTTTCAGAGTGCTCTTCCAGTTGGCCCCAAAATTCGAACTCAGCGGGGCGTGGAATTTGAGATTGGCAAAATTCTGGACTCCCGTTGCCGGTATGGACGTCTCCAGTACCTGGTCGATTGGTCCGGTTATGGCCCAGAGGAGAGAAGTTGGGTAAATTCGTCGGATGTCCATGCTCCAAGGTTGGTCCGTGTCTTCCACAGCACTCATCCTTCCAAGCCACGTGGGTGTTCGGTGTCCACCCTTAAAGGGGGGGGTACTGTCAGGAATCGACTCACCAAGCTGACATCCGTCCGCCGCTGCGGTCTCCGTCCTGGCTCCCTGCGGTCACCTGTCGTCCGTGTCCCTGCCTTTGGACGCCATCACGGGCCTGGGAGCGCTCCTGTGACGGCAGGCGTGTAGCACGCCGCGTTCCCGCTAGGCCGCGGCATGGGCGCCGCCATGACAGTTCACAACAACCAGTATACAGCGGCCAATCCGGTGCTTGGCCGCACCCACTTTCCTTCACTCACCCAATGCCTGTGAACCAAGGGGTACATAAGAGACTGCAGGATCAGTCTGCAGGCATCCTGGACTTTGTGTCACTCCTGCGACCCATGTGAAAGGATCTGTTCCTGTTCCTTCCGTGTTCCTGGCTCTCTGCTTAAAGACTTGTACTCCTGGTTACTCTGCACAGCTCCGTGGAACTTCAAGGCCCAGCAATACCTGCAACTTCAAACAGGCTTCACACTCATCACCACCTTGTGTGCTTCAGCCTTGCAGTTGAGACTGACTCCAGGTGTGTTCCATTCCTCCACCTGTGATACAGCTTGCTGCTGTCAGTGCTTCACCACCTGCACTGTGGATAGTCAGACTCCTGCCTCTGCTACCAGGTTTGCCATTCAACATCTCACTGCCAAAGTTTCATGTTTTCAACCTGCACTGGTTTCCAAACCAGAACCATCTTTACAAGCACTAGTTCATCTGTTTATCATATTACCGGTTATTATTTCTCCAGTCATCTGTCATCCTGTTGCCATAGACTTTCAGCTATTACGCTGTATGATTGACATTTCCATTTGTTATTATTATTTCTGCTGCCATTCTGTTTATATCATCTGCTAATAAATATCATTGCGCTCATGCGCAGGAACGTTATCCAGCCTCCTCGTTTTCTCCCATCTACCTCCACTGACCCACTAGCGCCCCCTCCGGGGACACAGCCAAAACACAATCTGACAGGTTCTGGCGTATTGCAAACCGTAAGAATTTCTGATGAGGCTGCCAAATTGGAATGTGTAAGTACGCATCCTTGAGATCTAGCGCAATCATAAATTCCTTTGGCTCTAAACCCGCAATCACCGAACGCAGAGACTCCATTTTGAATCTGTAGTAAGTTACGTACTGATTGAGACCCTTTAAGTTCAATATTGGTCTGACTGAGCCATCCGGCTTCGGTACTACAAACAAACTTGAATAATAACCCTGACCCTGTTGGTGTACAGGGACCGGAATCAAAACTGCTGAATCCAGTAGGGACTGGATGGCGATTTGCAGAACCGTCCTCTTGTCGTCCGACAGAGGCAATCCTGTCTTGAAAAACCGCAGAGGCGGAAGACAGTCGAACTCTATTTTGTAACCTTTTAACACTAAATTGCGGATCCACCCATCCGCGGATGTGTGGAACCACGCCAAATGGAACGTCTGAAGGCAAGCTCCCACAATCGGAAAACCGAGATGGGCTGGTAGCCCGTCATGCCACTGGCTTGTCGGTAACCTTAGCGTCTTGGCGAGTTGTGTTGGTTTGTTGGAAACCACGTCCGCGACCACGTCTAGCAGACGTGGCTGTTCCTCTGCCACGTCCTCGAAAGGGCTGAGGTCTAAAGGATTTGAACGAAGGTCCAGCGTACCTTCTTCTTGATACCGGTGGAGGCAATGGTAAGAAAACAGACTTGCCTCCCGTAGCCTCCGCAATCCATGCGTCCAAGTCAGGACCAAACAACTTCTTGCCATCGTAAGGCAACGCCTCTATACCTCGTTTGACCTCTGCCTCTGCATGATAAGCACATAACCAGAGTGCTCTTCGTGCCGTAACTAGCGACGATGAAATACGAGAAGTGAGCTGACAGACGTCAGTAGACGCTGTACAGAGATACTCTACAGCCTCAATCATTTGATTTACAAGAATTATCAGGTTTTCGTCATGTAAATCAGATTTGAGTTCTGTAAGCCATATTATGAGCGCCTTAGTGACCCAAATGCCAACCAATCCAGGTCTCAGCATCACACCTGCTGCTACATACATGGATTTTAGCATAGTTTCTATCTTGCGATCTGAAGGGTCTTTAAGCGTAGTAGCTGCTGGCACTGGTATGGTTAATTTCTTGGTAAGCTTTGACACTGAAGAATCAACTATTGGTGGATTCTCCCATGTACATGGGACCCAGAGCAGTAGCGGCGGCCGGCTCCGTGAGCGGGAGAGCTGCGGCAGCCGGCGCCCTTAGAGCGCAGTGTAGCGGCGGGCGGAGGCATTAGCTGTGGCCGTCGCCAGGCGTGTGGCCGTCGCAAGGCGGCTGAGTGGGGATATCAGCGGCGGGAGCGGGCGGCTAAGTGGAGCGCGGCGGCGATAAAGTGTAGAGAGCAGCGCTAACAATATCCCCACACCTCGGGGCAGCAGCGGGAGCTGACCGCCCCGTTCACATACCTGTATCCTGCAGTTTGTGCGGAGGCTCCGACGGGGCTTCTGAACAAGCGCCGGCCAGCCTGTGCAGGAGGCTGTGTGTGTGGCTGTGAGGGAGCTCTTTCAGAGAGGCCCGACACGCCCCTGCTGCGTTCAGCAGCTGCACTATCCCTGACCCTGCCTTTTGGAAGGGGATGTGTAAAATAGTAAAAATAAAAATCAAATAAAAAATAAAAATAAAAATCTTCAAAGTAATCGTGACTTGAGTCACAGAGCTGTTGCTACGTCGAGCACAGAAAAAACACTGAGAGGTACTCGGGGATATGGAGGGGTGGAGTGTTCTAAATTTAAATATTCAGTGCCGTTCCTACGGAAGCCCGTCCATATCCCAAGAGTACTCCAGTGACCCCTAGTGGATGAAAAAGAAAGTGACGTCACTGTAACACTCCCAGACCCTCACCTCCCCAGTCATGTGCCTGTATTATTACTATATAGTAATATAATAATAAAGTAATAGCCGGAAGTGTGACAGGAGATATACAGGGATGGTAGTATGAGTTCCAGGTAATATAAAAACACGATAGGCCACTCCACCTATATAATAAGAGGATAGCATTGATGGCTCCCCAATGTATAAAAATAGTCAAGGTATATGGTATATAAAGAGATCACCATTTTCCGACTAGAAACACATAGAAAAAAAAATAAGAATTTACTCACCGGTAATTCTATTTCTCGTAGTCCGTAGTGGATGCTGGGGACTCCGTAAGGACCATGGGGAATAGACGGGCTCCGCAGGAGACTGGGCACTCTAAAGAAAGATTCAGGACTATCTGGTGTGCACTGGCTCCTCCCCCTATGACCCTCCTCCAAGCCTCAGTTAGGATACTGTGCCCGGAAGAGCTGACACAATAAGGAAGGATTTTGAATCCCGGGTAAGACTCATACCAGCCACACCAATCACACCATATAACTCGTGATATGAACCCCGGTTAACAGTATGATAACAACACAGCCTCTGAACAGATGGCTCGCAATAACAACCCGATTGGTTTAACAATAACTATTTACAAGCATTGCAGACAATCCACACTTGGGATGGGCGCCAGCATCCACTACGGACTATGAGAAATAGAATTACCAGTGGATGCTGGGGACTCCGTAAGGACCATGGGGATTATACCAAAGCTCCCAAACGGGCGGGAGAGTGCGGATGACTCTGCAGCACCGAATGAGCAAACTCAAGGTCCTCCTCAGCCAGGGTATCAAATTTGTAAAATTTAGCAAAAGTGTTAGACCCTGACCAAGTAGCCGCTCGGCAAAGTTGCAGTGCCGAGATCCCTCGGCCAGCCGCCCAAGATGAGCCCACCTTCCTTGTGGAATGGGCTTTTACTGATTTAGGCTGCGGTAGTCCTACCGCAGAATGCGCAAGCTGAATAGTGCTACAAATCCAGCGAGCAATAGTCTGCTTAGAAGCAGGAGCACCCATCTTGTTGGTGCATACAGGATAAATAGCGAGTCAGTTTTCCTGACTCCAGCCGTCCTGGAAACATAAATTTTCAGGGCCCTGACTACGTCCAGCAACTTGGAATCCTCCAAGTCCCTAGTACCCGCAGGCACCACAATAGGTTGGTTCACGTGAAAAGCTGATACCACCTTCGGGAGAAACTGAGGACGAGTCCTCAACTCTGCCCTATCCATATGGAAAATCAGATAAGGCCTTTTACACGACAAAGCCGCCAACTCTGATACACGCCTGGCTGAAGCCAGGGCCAACAACATGACCACCTTCCACGCGAGATATTTTAAATCCACGGTTTTAAGTGGCTCAAACCAGTGTGACTTCAGGAATCCCAAAACCACATTGAGATCCCAAGGTGCCACTGGAGGCACGTAAGGAGGCTGAATATGCAGAACTCCCTTGACAAATGTCTGAAATTCAGGCCGTGAAGACAGTTCTTTCTGGAAGAAAATCGACAGAGCCGAAATCTGGACCTTAATGGACCCCAATTTGAGGCCCATCGTCACTCCTGCTTGCAGGAAATGCAGGAATCGACCCAGTTGAAATTCCTCCGTTGGGGCCTTCCTGGCCTCACACCAAGCCACATATTTTCGCCAAATGCGGTGATAGTGGTTTACAGTGACATCCTTCCTGGCCTTGATCAGGGTAGGGATGACTTCCTCCGGAATACCTTTTTCCTTAAGGATCCGGCGTTCAACCGCCATGCCGTCAAACGCAGCCGCGGTAAGTCTTGGAACAGGCAGGGCCCCTGCTGCAGCAGGTCCCGCTGTAGCGGTAGAGGCCATGGGTCCTCTGAGAGCATCTCTTGAAGTTCCGGGTACCAAGTTCTCGAATACCAGCCTGTACCCCTGAGATACTACTTGAAGGATCCAGGGATCCACCTGTGAGAGAGCCCACTGTGCGCTGAAATTTCTGAGACGGGCCCCCACCGTACCCGGATCCGCCTGTGAAGCCCCAACGTCATGCTGTGGACTTACCGGACGCAGGGGAGGACTTCTGCTCTTGGGAACTAGCTGTATGCTGCAGCTTTTTCCCTCTACCTTTGTCTCTCGGCAGAAAGGATGCGCCCCTTGCCCTCTTGTTTTTATGGGGCCGAAAGGACTGTACCTGATAATACGGTGCTTTATTTTGCTGTGGGGTAGCCTGTGGCAAAAATGTCGATTTCCCTGCCGCAGCTGTGGAAACAAGGTCTGAAAGACCACCCCCAAACAGTTCCACCCCCTTCCATGTGCCGTTTCGAGTCGGCATCGCCTGACCACTGCAGAGTCCATAACCCCCTCCTGGCGGCAATGGACATTGCGCTTATTTTTGATGCCAGCCGGCAAATATCCCTCTGTGCATCACGCATGTATAAGACAGTGTCTTTTATATGCTCTATTGTCAGCAAAATATTGTCCCTATCCAGAGTATCAATATTATCCGACAGGGAATCTGACCACGCAGCTGCAGCACTGCACATCCATGCCGATGCAATAGCTGGTCGCAATATAATGCCCGTGTGCGTGTATATAGCTTTAAGGGTAGCCTCCTGCTTTCTATCAGCAGGGTCCTTTAGGGCGGCCGTATCCGGAGACGGTAGTGCCACCTTTTTTGATAAACGTGCAAGTGCTTTATCTACCCTAGGAGGTGTTTCCCAACGTGACCTATCCTCTGGTGGGAAAGGGTACGCTGCCAATAACCGTTTAGAAATTATCAATTTCTTATCGGGGGAAGTCCACGCTTCCTCACACACCTCATTTAATTCCTCAGATGCAGGAAAAACTACTGGTAGTTTTTTCTCACCAAACATAATACCCTTTTTTGTGGTACCTGGGGTACTATCCGAAATGTGTAAAACATTTTTAATTGCCTCAATCATGTAACGGGTGGCCCTATTGGAAGGTACACTAGTCTCATCGTCGTCGACACTGGAGTCAGTATCCGTGTCAACATCTGTGTCTGTCATCTGAGGTAGCGGGCGTTTTAAAGCTCCTGGTGACATTTGAGACGCTTGGACAGGCACAAGCTGAGTAGCCGGCTGTCCTATGTCGTCAAACCTTTTATGTAAGGAGGTGACACTGTCACGCAATTCCTTTCATAAGTCCATCCACATAGGTGTCGACCCCGCAGGGGATGACATCACATTCACAGGCATTTGCTCTGCCTCCACATCATTATCCTCATCATACATGTCGACACAGCAGTACCGACACACAGCACACACAAAGGGAATGCTCTGACAGAGGACAGGACCCCACAAAGCCCTTTGGGGAGACAGAGGGAGAGTATGCCAGCACACACCAGAGCGCTATATACCACAGGGATATCACCTATAGAGTGTTTTCCCTTATAGCTGCTTATAATAATATACTGCACCTAAATTTGTTGCCCCCCCTCTCTTTTTTACCCTTTCTGTAGTGCAGGACTGCAGGGGAGAGCCAGGGAGCGATCCTTCCAGCGGAGCTGTGAGGGAAAATGGCGCCAGTGTGCTGAGGGAGATGGCTCTGCCCCTTTTTCGGCGGGCTTTCTTCCGCTGTTTGTGTTACTCTGGCAGGGGTAATTTACACCTATATAGCCCCTGGGGCTATATATGGTGTCAGTTTTGCCAGCCAAGGTGTAAATATTGCTGCTCAGGGCGCCCCCCCCAACGCTCTGCACCCATCAGTGACCGGAGTGTGTGGTGTGCATGAGGAGCAATGGCGCACAGCTGCAGTGCTGTGCGCTACCTTGGAGAAGACAGAAGTCTTCAGCCGCCGATTTTCCGGACCTTCTTGCTTCTGGCTCTGTAAGGGGGACGGCGGCGCGGCTCCGGACGACGAGGTCGGGTCCTGTGTGCGATCCCTCTGGAGCGAATGGTGTCCAGTAGCCTAAGAAGCCCAAGCTACCACCAGTTAGGGAGGTTCGCTTCTTCTCCCCTTAGTGCCTCGTTGCAGTGAGCCTGTTGCCAGCAGGTCTCACTGTAAAATAAAAAACCTAACATATACTTTCTTCCTAGGAGCTCAGGAGAGCCCCTAGTGTGCATCCAGCTCGGCCGGGCACAGAAATGTAACTGAGGTCTGGAGGAGGGTCATAGGGGGAGGAGCCAGTGCACACCAGATAGTCCTGAATCTTTCTTTAGAGTGCCCAGTCTCCTGCGGAGCCCGTCTATTCCCCATGGTCCTTACGGAGTCCCCAGCATCCACTAGGACGTCAGAGAAAATCCCAGTATATATCAGTGATCGCGCTAATCCCAAAAAAAAGTGGGTCCCAGGGACCCCTCACTTTCAAAAATTGGGGTCCTACCGGTCCTTTTCTGGGTCCCATCGAAATGAAGGTTCTTATTAATCTTATTTGGACACTACAAAAGTATTGCAAGGTGGGGGGATGGGGGGACAGTGCTGCTGGGCTGTGTAGCATGCAGGACACCCTGCACCAGAGCTGTATCTAGACATTTTGGTGCCCTTAGGTAGAAAGTGAATTGGTGTTCCACCTTACCAGATCATAAAGTAGAGGCAGTGGGCGCGCCGAAGGCGCGTAGCAAAATTTGAGGGGCGTGGCTTCATGGGGAAGGGGCGTGACCACATAATAGTGCCAATTAACATTACATCACACAGTAGTGCCGCTTATACAGATTGCACCAGGTAGAACCTCCTATACACACTGCGCCAGGTAGAGCACGTTATACATATTGCACCAGGTACAGCTCGCTATACACTTTGCTCCAAGTAGAGCACATTATACACATTGCACCAGGTAGAGCCCTTTATACACATTGCGCCAGGCAGAGCCCGTTATACACATTACGCCAGGTAGAGCACTTTATACACATTGTGCACGTTAGAGCGCATTATTATACACATTGCACCCAGTAGAGCACGTTATATACATTGCACCAGGTAGAGCACATATAAACATTGCACCAGGTAGAACACTTAAGACACATTGCACCAAGTAAATCAAATATAAACATTGCACCAGGTAGAGCACGTTATACACAATGCGACCGGTAGAGCACGTTATACACAATGCACCAGGTAGAGCACGTTACACACACTGCACCAGGTACAGCACGTTATACACACTGCACCAGGTAGAGCACGTTACACACACTGTGCCAGGTAAAGCTCGTTACACACATTGCGCCAGGTAGAGCACGTTACACATTGCGCCAGGCAGAGCACGTTACACACATTGCGCCAGGCAGAGCACGTTATACACAATGCGCCAGGCAGAGCACGTTACACACATTGTGCCAGGCAGAGCACGTTACACACATTGTGCCAGGCAGAGCACGTTACACACATTGTGCCAGGCAGAGCACGTTATACACATTGCGCCAGGCAGAGCAAGTTATACACATTGCGCCAGGTAGAGCGCCGAGACACATTGCACCAGGTAGAGCGCTGAGACACATTGCACCAGGTAGAGCGCCGAGACACATTGCACCAGGTAGAGCGCTGAGACACATTGCACCAGGTAGAGCGCCGAGACACATTGCACCAGGTAGAGCGCCGAGACACATTGCACCAGGTAGAGCGCCGAGACACATTGCACCAGGTAGAGCGCAGAGACACATTGCATCATACCCCAGGCACACACAGCAGCTACCCACCACACACACACAGCATCTGTCCACCTTATACCCCGGACGCACACACAGCATCTGCCCACCTTATACCCCGGACGCGCGCGCACACACACACACACACACACACACACACACACAGCATCTGCCCACCTTATACTCCAGACGCGCACACACACACACACAGCATCTGCCCACCTTATACCCCGGACGCACACACACACAGCATCTGCCCACCTTATACCCCGGACGCACGCACACACACACACACACACACAGCATCTGCCCACCTTATACCCCGGACACACACACACAGCATCTGCCCACCTTATACCCCGGATGCACACACACACACACACAGCATCTGCCCACCTTATACCCCGGACACACACACACACACACACACACACACACACAGCATCTGCCCACCTTATACCCCGGACGCACACACACACACACACACACACAGCATCTGCCCACCTTATACCCCGGACGCGCACACACACACACAGCATCTGCCCACCTTATACTCCGGACGCACACACACACACCATCTGCCCACCTTTTACCCCGGACGCACACACAGCATCTGCCCACCTTATACCCCGGACGCACACACAG